>NC_091060.1:30756033-31378340 GCF_000393655.2 Nicotiana sylvestris | reverse complement strand
TGGCCCAAAACTTTCCAGAAATTAACCTCAAACTAGGTCAAATCTATGCGAACCAGAAAACTGCTTCAGAAATCACAAGAGATCTTAAAGTTCAAAACACTTAACGAAACAACAATTCTTTTTATATTTCTAGCCGTCTGAAGTTTTTTCTAAATTTCTAGCTCTTCAATCTTTTTTTTAGTCTGCCTTGAAAGGCAAGTTTTGGATGCCTTTATAGGCAAGCTACTAGGGCACACTCAAGGAGTTAATTTTTGCACTTCAGCCCCTTTGTCAATTTTTGTTTTAACTAAAATGTCCTTAGTTAAAAATCAGTATTGCAAACAAATCCCCTCCCCAGCTTCCTGGAAGCTTCCTATTCAGTTACACTCAAGATTCCCCAGGCTAGACTACCCAAATTACCCCTTAATGACCCATTTTTTACTGCTGAAACCTACGGGTATGGGTCAAGCTGATCCCGGGCTAAATTAATTCAAAACCCAGCCCAAACCATGGGTCTGAACCTAAAGGCATGAACCAAATATTCTGAGGAGAAACAAAAATAGAAGCCTATTTGAATAATTTTCAAAGTCCAATTAATGAACTAGAACATCGAAACTAACCTAATTAACAAACTAAAACGTATTAATTAAAGAAAGAGGTTTAGAACTCACATGCATGACAAAACGACCCTTAAAAAAACCAAAAAACGGAGAAGAATCCAGAAGAAGAGACAGAAACAACAGATAGAAAAATGAGAGGAAAACTTAAGGAAAGACAACGAAAGAAATGAGAAAATACCTAAGAGCCTTGAACGAATGAGAAGTATAGACTGACTCTTCGAACTCTTCAGATTCCGGACTAATCCGAGATTAATCGTGTTTTTTTTTTTACCAAAACACACGAATAAAGTCGGAATGGACCTAAAATCTTCAATAAGATCCTGAATTGGAGATTTGGGATTTTAGGGTTCAATCTTTGATTTAAGATTCGAAAAGCTCGGGCAGTAATGGAGTGGGGATTTGAGATGAGGGAACGAGATGGTTATAGGGTGTAATTTTGTGGCCGATTGGACGAGTTAGGGTTTTGGTCGTTCTCTTCGATTCAAGATTCGAAGGGTTCTAGTAGGATTCGAGGGAGGGGTTTTGGAGATTTGAGAAGAGGAGAAGGAGGGGAATCTATGGTGTTAATTTGGGGTCGATTGGAGTACCGCCGGCGGCGGAGACGATTTCCAGCAGGCGGTTCACGACGTAGGTGATGAGGGTTCGAGAAGGAGATGAGAGGGCGTAGGGGTCTAAGGGGGGGCTGGTTTAGACCTTTATATATTAAGTATCTCCCACTTCTGAGCCGTTAGATCGGTTAACCTCGACGGCTCAAATCTATCCTGACTAAATGGTGTCGTTTTAATTTTGAGGTGGGGCGGACTGGATTGGGGCGGGTCTGGGCTGAGAAACGGGACGGGTTTCATGGCACAATATTTGGGCCTATGGATTTTTAAACAAAAATGGCCCAAACCCAGGCTTCTTATTCATTTCTTTTTCTTTCTTTTTCAAACTAGTTTTTTTCTAATTCCTTTTAAATTAAAATTAAAATTATACATAAACCTAAATTAATTCCTAAATAAATCATCCCATCAAATTGAATTAACTAACTTTAGATAATAATTACCACGACTAATTAAATACCAAATTAAAAAAAAACTACCAAAATTCAGAAATCAAAACTAAAGAGCAAAATAAACTATTTTTGTGATTTTCCATTTTTGTAAAGCAACTTAATTACTAGTTAATTCTTAAAATGCAAAGTTAAATCCTAAATGCAAATACAGCCTATTTTTGTATTTTTATTAATTAAATAAAAATAAACATGCCCGGGCAATATGCAAACAATTGATAGAAAATGCCACAAAAATCCACAAAATTATAAACAATGGAAGAAATTGCTTTGTTTTGAATTTATGGGAGTAATTCATATAGGGCAAAAATTACGTGCTCACAGCTGCCTCTCTTTTCCCGGAAACACGAAGAGTTTTCGTGCAAAAATAAAGTGAGTGGATGCAAGCGATTTTTGCCCGCTTGAATACTCCGTGGGAAGTATTTTTGAAAGATCTGACCGCACCCTGCTTCTGAGGTTGCCTACATATCCTCGGCTATAAAGGAATCAGGTCAGTGTAGTTCGGGAAGTATTGGTAGCTGGGACTACTACGAAGCTGTAATTTCACTGTTGTTGCTGCTGCTGCTGCTTACTGTATCCCCTTATCACACCGTGATAAAATAAAAAGAAGCTAGACTAGACTATGATCGATGCATTACAAAATCCTATGTATACCTTCAAACTTTCTCATGTGGTTCTTGTTGCCTTGTTGACTTGTATTCTCCCAGTGGAATCCCTTTGTTGCCGCCTTGAATTGTAATATGAGATGTTTTTCCTTTTCTCTAGGTGGATGCCTGACTGCTGAACTTGAATGCATTCCCTGCTCTCCAGGCGGACTCCTGACTGCTAGACTTGAAATGTATTCCCTGCTCTCCAGGTGGGCTCCTGACTGCTAACTTAAAATGTATTCCCTGCTCTCTAGGCGGGCTCTTGACTGCTAACTTGAAATGTATTCCCTTCTCTCTAGGCGGGCTCCTGACTGCTAACTTAAAATGTATTCTCTGCTCTCCAGGCGGACTCCTGACTGCTGACTTGAATGTATTCTCTACCCTTCAGGCGGGCTCCTGACTCCAACAAAATGACAAAAACATAGGAAATATTTCTGCCCCAGTTTGGGTATCTGGGAACATATGTAAGTGTAAAACGAATGACATTACCAAATGTCAATAAGAACTTGAAAACTAAAACTTGAATTGTACTCCCTTGTTCTCCAGGCGGGCTCCTGACTGCTGAACATGAATGTATTCCCTACTCTCCAGGCGGGCTCCTAATTTCAACAAAATAGACAAAAACAAAGGAAATTTTCTGCCCCATTTTGGGTATCTGAGCACATATGTAAGTGTAAAATGAACCGCCTTACCAAATATCAATAAGAACTTGAAAACTAAAACTTGAGTTATACTCCCTTGTTCTCCAGGTGGGCTCCTGATTGCTGACTTGAAATGTATTCCCTGCTCTCCAGGCGGGCTCTTGACTGCTGAACTCGAATGTATTCCCTTGTTATTCAGGAGGGCTCCTGATTACTGACTTGAAATGTATTCCCTGCTCTCCAAGCGAGCTCTTGACTGTTGAACTCGAATGTATTCCTTTGTTCTCCAGGCAGGCTTCTGATTGCTGACTTGAAATGTATTCTCTGCTCTCCAGGTGGGCTCCTGACTGCTAACTTGAAAGTATTCCTTGCTCTCCAGGCGGGTTCCCGATTGCTAAATTTGAACTGCTTCTCCCTGTTCTCCAAGTGGGTACCTGATTTCAACAAAAATAGACAAAACAAAGAAAATATTTTGCCCTAGTTTGGTAGTTGGGCACATATGTGAGTGTTAAACTGAATCATATTACCAAATATTACTAAGAATTTGAAAGCTAGGTCTCATTATCTAGGGGGGTCCTGAGCTCAAAGGTCAAATTTTATCTTAAGAGTGACAACTTTTATGGCTGAATTATACTATCCTACAGCAAAATTTACGCTAAATATTGTTATCTAATCGAAATCTTAAAGCTATGTCCCATTATTCATGAGGGTCCTGGAAACTCCTAATTGAATCATATCTCGAACATGCCAACTTCTAAGCTAACTTATATTCCTTTGAGATACATTTATGCTAGATTATGCTATTTCTGAACTTTAAACTAGGTCCCATTTTCCAGGAGGGTCCTGAGAATCAAAAATCAAACCTGTTTGGTGACTGCCTTTCTCCACGGAGGGTTTCTTCGAAACAACCAAAATTTCTTGCCCTTGTTTTAATCAAAGAAAAATTAGTCAGTTTAAAATGTGGTGGTTAGTTGATGGCATTCTTGCTGCAGGTCTCTCCTCTGCATTGTTTTGTTTTGACTGGCTTCCCCGAACTGGCCCTGAACCGCTTGCCTTTCTGACTGACTTTCAAACCCCTATGACTTTGGATGACCCGAGTGTTATATACCCGAACCATTGTTTCACATCTATGACCCTTTTAACTGAACCTCTACATCTCCCATGAAATTACCAAATCATTTTGTTGGTGGAACTCTTGCTAGCACTTTATCCCACTTTACATCATGTTATCTTTGGTATGCTCTGGCTGCACTGTGCTTTGCAATCTTGAAGCTGGTAGTGAGCTTTGAAATTCCTTCTTATTTGCTTAAACATAACTGACATTGGGAACATCTTATAGAAGTAAACCCAAAAGAAATGAAATGCAATGACATTCAGAGTTAAGGATAAGAAAATCCAAAACTAGAATACTATCTAAAGAGGAAAAAGAAAAGAAACTTATATGAGTGGAGCAGCTGGTACCAATGATCATGACATGCATTTCGGATTAATCGGCCCAATCTGTCCGCCCAATCAACTTTCAGTTGCCATTCTTTATTGCACCGGAATTTCCATAACCTGATTTCTTCACCCAAATCCTGACCTTGTTCATCCTGCGGTGCCTTGAAAGGTTTTCACCAGCAGACCTCTCTCACTCGTCCATCTGTCAACTCACTTTCGCCTTAAGGTGCCCGTGATGGTTTTCACCAATAAGACTCTATCATTTTTATTTCTCTCAGCTCCTGTCGCCTTACGGTGCCCATAAGGGTTTTCACCAATAAGACTCTCTCATTTTCATTTCTCTCAGCTCTCATCGCCTTATGGTGCCCGTGAGGGTTTTCATCAATAAGACTCTCTCATTTTTTATTTCTTTTTCCTATTTGGACCAGAGTATTGCCCCTGATATGAATCACCTCTACCTGCTTGACTTGGCATTTCTCGAAGACTGATCAGAAGACCTTTCTTTGGACCGTAATGTAGCTTTTGGATGGGTTTAGAAAGAAAGGGTATAAAAAGCTCAAAACAATTCGAATGGGTTCAAAATTACAACTTTCGGGATCAGATTTCTGATAACAACCACAATTTCTGCCCCCAGTTTCTTTTATTGGGGCCTTTTGGATTTTTATTTTGATGGGACCAAACCATGAGGCTGCCTACGTATCCTTAAAAGGAATCAGGTCGAACGTAATTCATGTCATAGAAATTATCTTGTTGTTGTGATTTTCTCTTTTCTCTTTCTTTTCTCTGTCTTTTTACTTTCTTTTTCTCTTTTTGTTGTTTTTCTCCTTCTTCTTTTTTCATTCGTTTATTTATCTTTTCATTCTTTTCTTTCTCTTTTTTTTTTCTTTCACGCTTGTGTTTCTGATATTCGCTACTGATTCCGAAAAAGGGGTATGAAAGAAAATAAATAAGGCTCAAAGGGGTGACAAGGGATAAAGTGTTTAGATAGTAGAACAAAATGCCTTCGTCATTCCAATATTCAAAACATGCCAAATACAAACAAGTACAATTAAACAAGGGAATCATACATAGTATCTCTTGACTGCATCGGAATTGATGGTCATTTCTACGCACTTGCCTTCTATATCTGTTAAATACAAAGCACCATTTGACAACACCCTAGTTACGGTGAATGGCCCCTGCCAGTTTGGAGCAAATTTTCCTTTTTCTTCAACCTGATGAGGAAGAATGTATTTCAGTACTAACTGACCCACTTCAAACTTCCGTGGATGCACCTTCTTATTGTATGCTCTTTCCATTATTCGTTGATACAATTGGCCATGACACACTACTGCCAATCTTTTCTCGTCAATCAAACTAAATTGTTCCAAGTGGGTTTTGACCCACTCATCATCATCGATCTCAGTCTCCGCGACAATTCGAAGGGATGGAATTTCCACTTCTGTGGGTATAACTGCTTCGGTGCCATACACCAAATAAGGAGTCGCCCCTACTGAAGTACGGATAGTAGTACGATAACCCAACAACGCAAACGACAACTTCTCATGCCATTGTCTGAACCCTTCCACCATTTTCTGAAGTATCTTCTTTATGTTCTTGTTGGATGCCTCGACTGCTCCATTCGCCTTGGGGCGATATGAGGTGGAATTGCGATGTGTAATCTTAAACTGTTGACATACCTCTTTCATCAGATAACTATTGAGATTAGCACTGTTATCTGTGATGATTACCTTCGGTATCCCGAACCGGCAAATGATATTTGAGTGCACAAAATCAACCACCTCCTTCTTGGTTACAGAACCTCTGCCCATTCGAATGAACCTGTGAAATAATCTATGGCCACTAGAATGAACCTGTGCCCATTCGATGCTGACGGCTCAATTGGCCCAATGACATCCATGCCCCACGCAACAAAAGGCCACGGTGCAGACATCGTGTGTAATTTAGATGGTGGAGAATGAATCAAATCTCCATGCACTTGGCACTGATGACATTTACGCATGAAACTGATACAATCTCGCTCCATAATGAGCCAATAATAACCTGCCCGGAGAATCTTCTTTGCCAGCACATACCTACTTATGTGCGGTCCACAGACTCCAGAATGTACTTCAGTCATAATAGTTGTGGCCTGCCTAGCATCTATGCATCTCAGCAATCCAAGATCTGGAGTTCTTTTGTACAACACTCATCCACTGAAGAAAAATCCACTTGCCAACCGTCGAATTGTTCTATTTTGATCACTTGTGGCTTGTACGGGATACACTCTCATCCTGATGTACTCCTGGATAACGTGAAACCAAGGCTCCCCATCGAGCTCTTCTTCCACCACATTACAATAAGCATGCTGATCATGGACTTGAATATGCAAAGGGTCCACATAAGCCTTATCTGGGTAATGTAACATTGACGTCAGAGTAGCCAAAGCATCAGCGACCTCATTATGAATCCTCGGAATATGCCTGAACTCTATTGATTGGAATCGCTTACAAAGATCATGTAAACATTGTCGATACGGTGTGAGTTTTAAATCCCGTGTTTCCCACTCTCCCTGAATCTGGTGCACCAGAAGGTCCGAGTCACCCAAGACCAAGACTTCATAGACACCCATATCCATAGCTATCCTCAAATCCAAAATGCATGCCTCGTACTCAGCCATGTTGTTAGTATAGCAGAACTAAAGCTGAGCCGTAACAGGGTAATGATGCCCTATTTCAGAAACAAGTACCGCTCTTATCCCAACGCCTTTCATGTTAGCAACCCCATCAAAGAAAAGTTTACATCCTGCCCTTTCAACCTATTCCAACTCATCAATATGCATTACCTATTAATCAAGGAAATATGTCTTCAAAGGTTCGTATTCTTTATCCACAGGGTTCTCAGCCAAATGGTCGGCCAATGCTTGTGCTTTCATCGCAGTCTGAGTCACGTAGACAATGTCAAATTCTGTGAGCAAAATCTGCCACTTTGTGAGTCTTCCCGTGGTCATAGGCTTCTGGAAGATATACTTCAACGGATCCAAGCGAGAGATAAGGTAAGTAGTATAAGATGACAAATATTGTTTCAGCTTCTGGGCTACCCAAGTTAGGGCGCAACACGTCCTCTCAAGATGAGTGTACTTAACCTCGTAAGATGTGAATTTCTTACTGAGATAATATATGGCCTGCTCCTTCCTGTCGGTGATGTCATGCTATCCCAACATACATCCAAATGAATTGTCCAAGACCGTCAAATATAGAATCAAAGGTCTCCCTGGTTCTGGCGGGACCAACACATGTGGGTTTGATAGGTACCCCTTTATCTTATCAAATGCTTCCTGACATTCATCTGTCCACTTAACCGTAACATCTTTCTTTAACAGTTTGAAGATGGGCTCACAAGTTGTCGTGAGGTGAGAAATAAACCGGTTGATGTAATTCAATCTCCCCAACAGACTCATCACCTCGGTCTTGTTCTTTGGAGGTGACAACTCCTGGATAGCATTGATCTTTGACGGGTCTAATTCAATACCTCGGCGGCTAACTACGAATCCCAACAACTTTCCAAACGGAACATCGAACGTGCATTTTGCAGGATTGAGCTTGAGATTGTACCTGTGAAGCCTTTGGAAGAACTTTCTCAGATCTCTGACATGGTCAGACTGCTTTCTAGACTTGACAATTACATCATCCACATAAACCTCGATCTCCCTGTGTATCATGTCATGGAATATGGTCGTCATTGCCCTCATGTAGGTTGCCCCAACATTTTTCAAACCGAATGGCGTGACCCGATAACAATACATTCCCCATGGCGTGATGAATGCTGTCTTTTCTGTGTCTTCCTCATCCATTAAGATCTGGTGGTAACCTGCATAACAATCCACAAAAGAACCAATCTCATGTTTCGCACAATTATCGATAAATATATGGATGTTCGGCAGTGGGAAGTTATCCTTGGGACTTGCCTTGTTGAGATCTCGATAATCAACACACACCCTGGTCTTGCCATCCTTCTTTGGCACAGGCACAACATTGGCTAACCAGGTGGGATACCGGGTGACCCGAATGACCTTGGCCTCAAACTGTTTGGTGACCTCTTCCTTAATCTTTACACTCATATCAGTTTTAAACTTCCTCAGCTTCTGCTTGATAGGGGAAAATGTCGGGTCAGTGGGCAATTTGTGAACCACCAAGTCAGTGTTTAGACCTGGCATATCGTCATAGGACCATGCAAAAATATCTTTATACTCGAACAACGCTTTAATTATCTCCTCTCTAAGTTGTGGTTCAAGATGGACACTTATTTTAGTTTCTCGGACATTATCTTGGTCCCCTAATTGATTGTTTCTATATCACTCAGGTTAGGCTTGGATTTTTCTTCAAAATGGCTTAATTCTTTACTAATCTCTTCCAAAGCCTCATCCTCATCATATTCCGATTCATCCTCACACTTTATTTCTTGAATTACTATTTCGGAATTAGATTGGCTTTTGAGACTGGGCTGGAGATTCCTCATGCATGTCATATCATTGAAACCATCATAAAAAGAACTGTACAAGGAAGAAAAGAAAAAAAAATAAAACTATCAGGAAGGGAGAAAAAGGGAAATTGCATTTCATTGAAATTAGAGATAACAAGGCTTATACATCCAAACGGACGGAACATAGAATCTGAACTACAACCCTAGGATAATCCAGATAAACTGAAAGAAAATCAAAGCAAACTACCAAAACTCCTTCCTTGTGGGGAGAGGAGTAGCTTTCCAATTGTTAATCTTTGCAGCGGGCCCAACAAATTGCACATCCGCCTTGCTAAAACCCTCTCCAGCTTCCACCATGTTCACTTCGTCGAATATCCTCTCGAACTTTTCCATCAAATCTCGATCCATATCAACCAACGAACTGGGAACCGTCGTCACTGGGCGTTTTCTGGTACTAGTCCTGACAAATGATCTGGAAAGACGCGGGACTGGCTTTGGAAGGGCCCATGCTTTCTGTTTCATTTTTTTTGGCTCTTCTTACGTCTGCGACTGTGGGCTTGAACCCCAAACCAAATGTATCCAAGTTTTTAGGAAGAGAAACCGGTTGTACGATACCTTGCAGAGCTGCACCCAAACCCTTTCCCGGTACAAAACAATTTTTCAATATTTCAACGGCTACCATGACTGATATAACAGCTACCCTTGGAGTCGGCACGGACTTCCCTTCAGGAATTTTCTCTACCGATACCATGTCAAAAACCTGATAAACCCATGGCCCCTTGTCGTCTTCAAATTCTATGAACGGAATAATGACATCACTGGGAACATACAAATTATCTTCGCCATTCACAACAATTTCCTGTCTATCCCATTCAAACTTAACCATTTGATGTAGGGTGGACGGGACCGCTTTGGCAGCATAAATCCAGGGTCGACCTAACAACAGATTGTAAGAAACAACCACATCGAGCACCTGGAATTCCATAGTAAATTCAACTGGCCCTATTGTAAGCTCAAGCACTATGTCCCCGACTGAATCTTTCCCTCCACCGTCGAATCCCCGAACGTAGATACTGTTCTTGTGAATTCTTTCATCATCCACCTTCAACTTGTTCAGAGTGGAAAGAGGGCAAATATTTGCACTGGAACCATTGTCAGCCAGTACCCGAGTAACCACGGAATCTTCACATTTCACCGTCACATAGAGGGCTCTATTGTGCTCAATACCCTCCACGGGCAACTCATCATCAGAAAAAGTGACTCTGTTTACCTCAAATATCTTGTTAGCCATCTTTTCCAAGTGGTTTACTGAGATTTTGTCAAAAACGTGGGCTTCATTCAAGATCTTCATCAAAGCCCGACGGTGCTCGTCTAAATGGATCAATAATGACAATAGCGAGATCTGAGCCGGTGTCTTCCTTAACTGCTCCACAATGGAATAGTCATGCACTTTCATCTTTCTCAGGAATTCCTCTACTTCTTCCTTGGTCACAGCTTTCTTCACCAATACTGGGTTATCTTTGGAGATCTTAGCTTTTCTCAACTCTTCGAGGGCAAAGCATCTCCCCGATCGAGTCAAACCATGGGTCTCACACACTTCTTCTTTAACCTCTTTCCCCTTGTAAGTAACTGTCACTCGTTCATAATTCCATGGGACTGCCTTGTTGTTGATTGTCGGTAATTAAGTTATCGGTTTGATAATGATAGGATATGTGCTGGCACCCTTCACAATTACCATAGGCTTGTTTGTCACTCCTGGCACAACCAGTTTTGCTCTTTCATGTTTTCCTTCAACGTCACTTGAGGACCCCTTCTTGACCCCCACAGATGGTTCATTATTTGCCCCGTTCAACTTGATCCCAGACTTCTCACTTGTTGACTTTTCCAATGGCTTGGCTTTACTAGCCCGAATCATCATGATAGTTTGCGAAGGATTCTTAGGCTCCCCTCCCTTATGCACAATCTCAATCATATTTTTCTCATGATGGGCCGCCAACGGGTTCTGGTTGATGTTGGGTGCCTCCGAGGATTGGACCTCAATCCGATTAGTATCAGTGAGCTCCTGAATAGCTATTTTCAATTTCCAAGATTTCTCTGTGTCATGACCCGGGGTCCTTGAACAATACTCACAACTAACCGAGCGGTCAAGATTTCTGGGAGGGGTATTTGGTAGTTTAGCCTCGATCAGATTCAACATACCCAACTCACTCAATCTGTGGAATAGACTAGTATATGATTCTCCCAATGGAGTTAAAGTCTTCTATTTCTGCAACCTCTCATTCTTAAAGGCTTGATTGGGCCGAAAACCTATTCCAGGGGGATTTCTGTAGGCTTTTGGGGGTGGATGGGTATTTTGGGGAGCTGGGTATGGATTTTGTGGAGCTGGCGTACGCCATTGTGCGTGAGCAGGGGGTTGGGTATAGGTTTGTGTGTGATGGACGGAAAATGGGGATCTGGAGGTGGGTAGTAGTGTTGTGGTGGGCTATATGGAGTGTGGGGGTAAGTTTGGTGATAGGGTCGAGGTGGGTTGTAGTAACATGGAAGGTTCCTGGATCCGACCCAAGCTCCCAACTCAATTGTCGCAACGTCCTCGTTCTTCTTCTTCCCGAGTACACCCCCAGTACCGTTTTGAATGGCCTGGGCGGTTGCTTTATTGCTGAATAACTCATGATCTTGTTGGACTTAAGTCCCTCCTCAACCATGCTTCCCATTTTTACAACCTCCTCATTAAAGGACTTTCTCACTGCTGACACCAAATGACCAAAATAAGTAGGCTCCAAAGCCTGCAAAAAATAATCAACCATCTCACTTTCTTTCATCGGAGGGTCAACCCTCGCGGCTTGTTCCCTCCAACGGAATCCATACTCTCTAAAACTCTCATCGAGCTTTTTCTCAATCTTTGTTAATGACAGACGGTCTAGGATAATTTCAAGATTGTACTAAAAATGGAAGGCGAAGGCTTGGGCCAAATCGTCTCATGTGTACCACCTGCTGTGATCTTGTCTGGTATACCATTCTAATGCCGATCCACTCAAACTTTGACTGAAATATGCCATCAGAAATTCATCTCTTCCCCCTGCTCCTCTCATCTTGCTATAAAATCCTCTTAAGTGTGCTACTAGGTCACCATGCCCCCGTCATACAGATCAAAATTGGGAATTTTGAACCCTGTTGGTAACTGAACATCTGGGAACAAACATAAATCTTTATAAGCCACACTTACTTGACCTCCCAGCCCCCTCATATCTCTGAATGATTGTTCTAAACTTTTGACCTTTCTGATCATCTCATCATGTTCGGGATTTTTAGGTGGCTTCTCGGTCTCTGCCGGGAGATCAAGATAAAGGGTGTAGGAATATGGTTCCGGGATTTTGAAGGTGGGTTCAGGGGGATAATACTGGTTGTCGTGAGTCTGGAACAGAGGTTCACTAGACGATCGGTGTAATGCAGCAGGTGGAGGTGCCATAAATATAAATGTGATTGGTGGGGGAGGGTGCGGGACTTGTCTGGGTGGAGGAGCTTGTGATGTATGGGAAGTGGTGTCGTGGCATTGTTGGTAGAGGGGAAAGGCTGGAGATGAGTTCATAGTGGGAGGTTCCTGAGATTGAGCTAATGGTGGGATATAAGCAGGGTTGGCGGGATAAACCGGTGGCAGATGCCCCTTTGCCCAGGCTTGGTACATTTAAGCCATTTGCTGCTTTAACTTATACATCTCTTCCTTCATCACACTAACATCCAATTTTTCTGCCTCTTTTGACGGGTCCACAATATTTGCCTCCAATTCTTGGTTGGCCATGTTCAGCTTGTCTTTTAATCGGGTGTTGTATGAGTGAGTTGCCAGAATGCCAATCAACTAACCACATGCATGGATTCAATACATCAACAACAACTGTGTTAGCAATTAGGGCTTTAACAGATTGGTAACCGCACATTTTGGGGAATGAATGCACCTAAGCAGTTAACCGTTTCTATCATGCGTTTGATCGACTGCTTGCGTCATCCCGGCTTTTTCATTTACAACTTTCCTTCTCTTTCTCTTTCTTTTCATTCTGGCCTTTGCTTTTCTTTGTTTTTATCCTCTCATTTCCCTCTTTTTTTGCCATTGTTTCTTTCTCTTATTTTTCTCTTTTTTCTTTTCTTTTTCTTATTTTTCCTTTTTTTGGTTATGGCGAATCCTATGGAGATTGCCTACGTATCATGACCCCGCATGAATCAGACCGAGCGTAGTTCTGGGAGATAAGTGTGAAAGTAAATAATAAAATATTTTTTGGGATTTTCAATTTTCATAAAAGCAAATGCTTTGATTACAAAGACTCAGAACTAACAGACTCCAAGGGAAACTAACAAACGCTAATGAAAAGACGAAATACAGACTCCAAAAATAAACTATCATACTCAAAAGAAGAAAATGCAGACTTGAAAACAAATGACAAACTCCAGCAGAAAGAAAATATAGACTCAACACAACTAACAGACTCTAACGGAAAAGGAAATACAGACTCAAATGAAAAATCATGAATACATCAGTGCTCCTGGTGCCCGCGGGACATCATTCGGTCTCGTCGCGGGCCTATATGCAAGATCTCTTTGAAGTCGGTCCAAGTCACTCATACTCTGCTTAACAAATGTCGTCACTGCCGCGAAGAAGGTGGTGCGAGTCATATCCTCACAGTCTTGGCACTTCAAAACAATGTAATCGGCGATGTTTCTAATTCTCTATCTTATGACGCGCTTTTCTTGTAACAAACGCCCGATCTACTAGGCCCTGGCCTCCAAAGTTTGCTCGGCCACTTGATTCTGCTCCTGAAGTTGTTGCAAATCTATTTCTAATTGTGCCAATGTTGTATAACAATGCTCTTTTTCAACCTTGAAGTTTTTAGCTTGTTTGATCATTTTGTTTTCCATGGCGATAACCCTTTTCTTTAATCTCGCGACCTCATTGTCATACCTTTCTTTCAACTGCTTAATCAGGCGTGCTCGTTCATCTGTGTTTTTTAGCCAATTGCTTTCGAGCCTTGGCTAGTTCACTTTCTGCTTTGTTCAAATCAAAACTATTATCATTCACTTTCTGCCTCAGGTTATCTATGAGTTTTTCATCTTTAGCACTTCGGGTGGGGTTTTCTGCTGCTATTTTCATTTTCTGAATTTGGGCTCGAAGAGCCTCGTTTTCTTTGGCTAGCTTTTTCTTTTCTCCTTCATCTGCCGCAACTTGCAAGCTATTCTCGAATTGCAGTTCTCTGACTTGATTTTCCAATTTTCCTATTGTATCCCTGTACTCATTCTCCGTAGCCAACCAAGCCCACTGTTCTTGCAACGCCTCAACGAATTCCTGAATATGAGGCTTTTTGGCTGGTCTTTCTTGTTCAGACCTTACAGTGTTCTTCTTTCTATACCAGGCAAGGTAGGCAGGTGAGACTTCGCCTCTAGATAGATCACGCACTCGAGTGTTCACCGTCAAATACTGACATTCATTCCAAATAGAACGAACTATTTCCTTATGAAATTGGCCATCGGAACTAACCTCGACCGCATAAATGCTAAGATCTTCATCTGGGTGCATCACCTGACACTTTCCCAACTGTTTCATCACCTGGTAAGGAGCGTAGGGCTGAATACCTCGCATACCCATTAGGAGAAAGTAAGGACCAGTGGCGGGCATATACACAATTTCTTCAATAGGAAGCCAACCCAATGTCCATTCTATTTGTCCCGCAGTAATGGAACGAAGGCGGGATACCCTATCTCCAAACCTTTCTAGCAGCCTGAACCCTGAAATCCTTGTGTCAAACTCTTCAATGCAACTTTTCTTTGTAAATCCATAACTCATATACTAAGGGCGATGACACAGGTGCTCAATCATCCACATCTGTAATAGCAAATTGCATCCCTCGAAGAAATCTGCCCCAGCTTTACATGTTGTGAGAGCCCGGTATATCTCAGACACTATCATAGGGGCAAGAATGCTCTTGGCGTTGGTAATCAGGACCTTGACGACTCCTGCCACCCACAAATCGATATTCCCGTCTTTTAGGGGAAACACCACAAGGCCTAGGAAAGCTACCATGAAGGCGAAACGCCTATGCTCATCCCATTTTGTTCGGTTTCCTTTGCTACAAACCCCGCTTTCCGGGTCGTTGAACCCTCCTACATGCCCGTACCTCTGATATATAAAGCGTAGAGTGGAAAAACCACCCTCCAACTCGGAGTACGGGACTCCCTTGCTTATCTTTAACAAATCCATGAATTTGTGAGAGTTAACTTCTCTTGGAGCGATCAGATACTTATGTCTCAGCCCTTCAGTACTTCCCATATAACCTGCTATCTCTTCCAAAGTTGGAGTGAGTTCAAAATCCGAGAAGTGAAATACGTTATGGGCCGGGTCCCAACACGTAACCAAAGCCTTTATGACATCTCCTCTGGATCTGATTTTTAACAACCCGATGAGACCTCCCAAATGTAGATTGACTTTATCTTGCTGCGATTTCCCCAAATCCTCCCACCACATATGCAACTCCAAAGGGATCTTGTTTATGACTGTTATTGGCAAACTTGGACTCGTGCTCATTCTGCACATTTATTAGGGTGATTAAGCAAAAATCAAGACTCATTTGACTCAAAGACAAAATTGACACTTTTTTCTCTTTTTTTATTTAAAAATAAAATCTGGTTTTGCAAGTACGGCCTTTCAGCACCTCGGAGACGAAGATTTTAAGGCTGTGTTGGCTAACCGGTGAAAGCCTTGAAAAAAATGACCACAGGAGGCTGTTCTTGCAAAAGCAGCCTTCCGGCGCCCTTTTTGAGACATTTGGCTATTTGTGACAAGAATGTCACCACCCCAATTATTTTTAAATAAAAGTAAAATTTTTGTTCTTTTGGGCTATTTTTGCAAAAAGAAAGTTGGACCCGATGGGGGTTGCCTACATATCCCACATCCGGTGGGAATCAAACTGGCGTAGTTCGGGCAAATAAAATGAACTAGTTTTGAAAACAAAACTCCCTTCTCATTTTTCAATTCGTTTTCTTTTTTTTTTTCAAAAATTCGGCAGAGTTTTAGCGCCATTTGGAGTACTGGTTTTTGTTTAAACAGGTGATTCACTCCCTTAACCCTCTACACTGCTATATTTTTTTCCAAATTCTCTCCTTTCATTCCAAAGCCGGTCAGCATGCAAATCCGAAGCAAATAAATGCGCAAGTAGCAAGTAAGATGCATCAGGATGGTCTTTTTATTTCGGGTGCACCTGTCCTAGACAGACTCAACCCCTGTGTTGAGTCTCATAAGTCAAAATGCACATGATGCAAACAAACGTTCCTACTAGGGATCCGGCATGAGGTATTGTTATACTAGGTTTAAAGACCTGGGTTTATTGTTCTAGACCTGGCTTACCCGAGGGGACAACTAGAGCCGGGGGGCTGCGTACCAGTAACCAAAAGATCATCCGGCTTTACAACTTGTCTGAACCTCGTTCTATTTGGGATATAACACTAACAGAAAGAAGTCACGACCAGCGTGCACTCCTCGGGAGAGAGAAGAGAGGGGTTTCGTAGCAGTTTATATACAGTTCAGATAATATCAAAGCGGTAAAAACAACATTTAGCACATTAGGCCCAAACATGTAAAAAATCAGATGATAAATAAAGCCAAATATAACAATTCATCTAAGCTCGAATTCTGAACCCTGAACCAGAGATTCTCGGTTCGATCCCCAGTAGAGTCGCCAGAGCTATCACACCTCCTTTTTACTACACCCCCGAAAGAGGAGTATATGAGGGAGTTTTTTTAACTTAAAATGATAATCGAAACGAGATTATTTTATTTAAATTGAGAGTCGCCACTTGGGATAATTTTAGGGTGTCCCAAGTCACCAGTTCAAATCTCGAATCGAGGAAAAGATTGACTCTGTTAACAGTCCGAGAACCAGAAATCCGAGTAAGAAATTCTGTTAACCCGGGAGAAGGTGTTAGGCATGCCCGAGTTTTGTGGTTCTAGCACGGTCGCTCAACTGTGATAATTGGCTTAATATCTGATTTTAAACAATTCTAAACCTATGTGCATTTTTACTTTAATCCGCTTTTATTTAACTAATTCAAGGAAGATTGCAATGTCATTAAAAATATGTTTCAAATCACGTCACATAATTGCACCCGCAATTCGCAACACATTTCAGCTGACATTGTTGAGATTATGGATTTGGGTCACATAAATGCGCACACGAGTTTAGGAAGGTAAATTATTAAAATAACGAGCCTAAAGCAACTACGCATTTTTAACTTTGTGAGGGCCATAGAAATTTGCTAAATGGCACGCCTCGAATTAAAGAAATGATCAAATGAGGGCCATGCATTTAAAAATTTGTTTGGCTTGGCGCGCCGCATTTTATTTAACTTAAAAGTTTCTAAAATAATTCATGAGGGATATTCATCATAATTTATCTAATTATGGTTCACTTCCTAGTGATCCATATTAAATAAAGATAAAGCCCAAAAGAACTCAAAAATGGTAGATTAAAGCTATAGCTTAAAACGAAATAAATAAACAATGGTCCGTTTTCCCTTCGAGTCTAAACCCCATGTCGTACTGCACTTAGAACTCACGAACTGAAATAATTTGGGCCACACTCGATAACAAGCCCAGTTTGCACATATGGGGTGGAGAAGTGGATATTCAGGATTAAGGCTTAATGCATTATTCCCATCCCAGAACAGCTCTCTTGCGTTCAGGCCCAATAGAGCCCAAATTAAAACATGGTAGCAAAGAGCACTGGGATTAATTGGACATCATGAAGCCATAGTCCCAAAGATGGATCTGTTGAGCATTAACATTACGAACAAACATTAAACACATGAAATGACCAAGTAAAGTATCACTACAATGAATTTCACAAACTGCAGCTACCAGTCATCATCCCTTAAACATTTTCAGTAGCCTGCATGCCTAACCCATCACAATCAGTTTGAGATTAAACCTTAATTTGCAAAGGAAGAAACAAAAATGATAAGGGAGCAGGTGCAGCGAGACTTATACCGAGAAACAAAAATGTATAACTATTTAATTTACACGATCCAATTGAATGTCCTTCCCAGTCCAATTAAACTACTATAACAAACTCTAAGTCCTGCAACTAATCGAGTAGTAATTGTTACATCCAATTTCATGTTAGCAACCTATTAGTTACAACCATCATAATAAACAGCCACTATACTAAACAAATACAAAATCGTGGGATATGGGAACAATATCACTAAAGAACCAAGACATATTTAAACTATTTCATTTCCATTCTGCAAGTCAGAACTTCATACATAGCTTTAAGTTAGAAAATGTGTACCTGGAGAGCAAAATAAGAGAAGAGATGGGGATAAGTACAACAGAATAGTATTAGCAGATGAACAACAACACCAACTAGAACACAGCCCCAAATTAAGGAATTTGAAACCCCAGAATCGATAATAAGCTCAATAGAACAGTAATTTTAACACAACTTGGCCCAAAACCTTTCAGAAATTAACCTCAAACCAGGTCAAATCTATGCGAACCAGAAAATTGCTTCAGAAATCACAAGAGATCTTAAAGTTCAAAACACTTAACGAAACATCAATTCTTTTTATATTTCTAGTTGTCTGAAGTTTTTTATAGATTTCTAGCTCTTCAATCTTTTTTTTTAGTCTGCCTTGAAAGGAAAGTTTTGGATGCCTTTATAGGCAAACTACTAGGGCAGACTCAAGGAGTCAATTTTTGCACTTCTGCCCCTTTGTCAATTTTTGTTTTAGCTAAAATGTCCTTAGTTAAAAATCAGTATTGCAAACAAATCCCCTCCACAGCTTTCTGGAAGCTTCCTATTCAGTTACACTCAAGATTCCCCAGGCTAGACTACCCAAATTACCCCTTAATGACCCATTTTTTACTACTGAAACCTACGGGTATGGGTCAAGCTGATCCCGGGCTAAATTAATTCAAAACCCAGCCCAAACCATAGGCATGAACCAAATATTTTAAAGATAAACAAAAATAGAAGCCTATTTGAATAATTTTCAAAGTCCAATTAATGAACTAGAACATCGAAACTAACCTAATTAACAAACTAAAACGTATTAATTAAAGAAAGAGGTTTAGAACTCACATGCATGACAAAACGACCCTTAAAAAAACAAAATAACGGAGAAGAATCCAGAAAAAGAGACAGAAACAATAGATAGAAAAATGAGAGGCAAAATGAAGGAAAGACAACGAAAGAAATGGGAAAATACCTAAGAGCCTTGAACAAATGAGAAGTATAGATTGACGCTTCAAACTCTTCAGATTCCGGACCAATCCGAGATTAATCGTGTATTTTTTTTTTACCAAAACACACGAATAAAGTTGGAATGGACCTAAAATCTTCAATAAGATCCGAAATTGGAGATTTGGGATTTTAGGGTTCAATCTTTGATTTAAGATTTGAAAAGCTCGGGCAGTATTTGAGGGGAATGGAGTGGGGATTTGAGATGAGGGGAACGAGATGTTTATAGGGTATAATTTTGGGCCGATTGGACGAGTTAGGATTTTGGTCATTCTCTTCGATTCAAGATTCGAAGAGTTCTAGTAGGATTCGAGGGAGGGTTTTTGGAGATTTGGGAAGAGGAGAAGGAGGGGAATCTATGGTGTTAATTTGGGGTCGATTGGAGTACCGCCGCCGGCGGAGACGATTTCCGGCAGACGGTTCACGGCGAAGGTGATGAGGGTTCGGAGAAGGAGTTGAGAGGGGGTAGGGGTCTGGGGGGCTGGTTCATACCTTTATATATTAAGTATCTCCCACTTCTGAGTCGTTAGATCGGTTAACCTCGACGGCTCAGATTTATATTGACTAAACGGTGTCGTTTTAATTTTGAGGTGGGGCGGACTAGATTGGGGCGGGTCTGGGCTGAGAAACGGGACGGGTTTCAGGGCACAATATTTGGCCCTATGGATTTTTAAACAAGAATGGCCCAAACCCAGGCTTCTAATTCAATTCTTTTTCTTTCTTTTTCAAATTAGTTTTTTTCTAATTCCTTTTAAATTAAAATTAAAATTAAACATAAACCTAAATTAATTCCTAAATAAATCATCCCATCAAAAAGAATTAACTAACTTTAGATAATAATTACCATGACTAATTAAATACCAAATTAAAGAAAAACTACCAAAATTCAGAAATCAAAACTAAAGAGCAAAATAAACTATTTTTTGTGATTTTCCATTTTTGTAAAGCAATTTAATTACTAATTAATTCTTAAAATACAAAGTTAAATCCTAAATGCAAATGCAGCCTATTTTTGTATTTTTATTAATTAAATAAAAATAAACATGCCCAGGCAATATGCAAACAATTAACAGAAAATGCCACAAAATTGTAAACAATGGAAGAAATTGCTTTGTTTTGAATTTATGGGAGTAATTCATACAGGGCAAAAATCATGTGCTCACAGGTAGTTATTGAACAACGTCACTCCTAACGTATGTGAGAAATCAATACAGTGGGTTTAAAGGCAGGTTTAGAAATAACAAAACCTTGACGTGGTCATAATGAGCAGTTAGATAAATCCAACTAGCGTAGTTCGAGAGAATATGTCTAGTAAATTATTGTAGTTGCTCGAGAGAGAATTACGACACCTAAAGTGCTCACGATCAGTAGAGATACATTGGAAAAATTGTAGGAAACATAGCTAGAAGGATTCCGACAATTGAGGAAATCATAACTCTAGACCTACTTAATTTAGTCTCCAATCCTTTGTCTCGTTAGTTGATAATTTTACCGCTTGGTAGTATTTACTAGTTAGTTAGTTAGAAATACAAATCTCAATCTTTATAATTTAGGAAATTGTTCAAACTTGTCTTCTTAGTGATATTAAACAGATATAGCTAAGCCTTAGTTCTTTGTGGGATTTGACTTCGAATTTTTAGACCGGATTATATTTGCAGCGACCGCTTATCCTTTTTAGGACTAGAGTTGGGTGTGATCAAATTTTGGCATCGTTGTCGGGGAACTAACGGTGTAGTTGTAGCTGTATATATTGCTAGGATTCAAGTTTGAACTTTTATTTTGTTTTGTTTTTTTGTTTTGTTTTTTTTATAAATGTTGATTTGAGAAACATGACATCTTGGAATTATGGGAATTTAGATGTAGATAATTCTACTATTGATCTCCATACATATTGTGAAGGAAACCACCCGTGGCAAAAGTTTCAAAATGTTCCTAAGAGCGAGTTATGTGCACCAACTCAATCTTATTTGTGGAATGTGTGTGATGTATGTGGTGGTAAAAATGATCACTTTTATGGTTGGGCTTATATTTCTTATCTTCCCCCAACCACTTACTATGATGGTTCTAGCTTTTCTTGTGAAGTTAACAGGAATAAAGAACCTAGGGATGCGTACCTGAAGGAGATCAAGGATATGTTAAAGTGCCTTCTGGAACAAAATAATGAAAAACAATTGCATATAGAAAGGCAAGAGGCAACTATTCGCAAATTGGAGGCTCAATTGAGTCAAGTAATTGGATCTTTAATGCTCAACAAGCCAATATTGAGGATAGTAGCCAAGAAGAGCATGAATTTGAGGTGTTAATTGGGGAGGTCAGAGTAGAACATCAACAACCTAGCCAACTATAATTTGAGGATGTCAATGTAGAAGAAGTGAGACTAGAGCCAGCCAAGGACATTGAGAATATAAATTTTGTTGACTCTAGTATTATTGATGTTGAGGATGTTAAAAGTTCTGAAGGTCATGTGTTTGAGCGCATTGGTCCACACTCCAAATATTTTTCTACATTGTGCTTGGATGACGATATGTAAATAGAGTCATCCGAGCCGATTGAGAAGTTAAGGAATGAGGAACAAGGTGCCTACATTCTGAAATTTTTCTTGCTAGAAAGACAGGACTACATATCTCATCTAAAAGCCAAGACGTGTAGAAGAGTACAACGGTTTCTAGGGCCAATTAGATTTGTTCCTCCACCCCTAGAGCATAGCCGAAAACTTGATGCCAAATTGGGGGTTCAATTCATAAGCTCGAGGTGGAGGGAAAAAGTGATTCACGTCGTGCCGCGATGTTAAATCAAGCGCTTGTTGGGAGGCAACCCAACTTTATTTTTTTATTTTTTAATTTAGTTTATTTTATTTATTTATTTTTATTGTATTATTCTTGTAGTGTCGATTTTTTATTTCTAGGAACATGGAAAATAAAGCTATTGGAAGGATGCAACAACAAACCAAATGGTTGGAACTAAGTGTGAGGTACCCGCACGAAGGACCAAGTTTGGGAGAAGTCTCAGTACCCCATGAGTTGTTAGTGCTTCCGCCTTTGGCCTACCAGAGAGTCTCTTTTACCCTCTTGTATGTATGGGTGTGCATTGGGGACAATGCACAATTTTAAGTGTGGGGTGAGGAGATTGTCTAGATGACTTTCTATGTTATTTTAGTAGTGTTAGTTTAATTGAATAATTTTTTTATTTTTTTTTAAATAGAAAAGATTGGACTTTTCCCGACGATGGATCTATTAGACAATTTTCTTGAGAGATTTATGTCTAAAGAAAAAATAAAATAAAAAATTTTCTTTTGTTAGGTAGTGTAGCAATTCCCCCTTGGTTTTTCTTTGTGCCGCGGTTCTTTTCCAAGGGTTTTATTTGAACCGGGTGTAGTTAGTTTTTTTTAGGAATATGAGCCATTGTATTGTGTTTTGAAACGAAGCAATATCTCTTGACTTTGTTATACCTTGAGAATAGTGAGTACTTTGGTTGTGACACTTAGGCTCAGTTTTTGACTCTTGTAGAAGTACCTTAAATTATATGATCTTAACTTTGCTTAACTTCTTTGACTATAATGTCTATGAAACCAATCCTGAGTGAGTTATGTGCCATGTGTGTGTAAGGATTTGTTATATTCTGTGCATTGTATTTGATGCCTAGAACTTGCCCTGTGTGTTTGCAAAGCGAAATAGTAGTTTTATTCAGTCTTGAAAGTGATATAGGCATTTCTTTGTTGAGCCAGATATGTATATTTTACCCGCCTAATTATTATGTGTTGTAGTTAACCCCTTTGAGACTGTAATCCTGTTTCTCTGGCAACCACATTACAAGCCTTACCCATTTATTTGAATTAACCATCTATTTGAACCATTGTAACCTCTCATGAGCACTTGAATGGTTTATGAACTTTGTAAAGGTTAAAGTGTGGGGTGGTTGGTTTGGCTTTTGAGTGGAACAAATTAAATAAGGAGAAAGGTGCACTGTTTTGAAAAAGTAAGAGCCGCTTGAATTGGAAAAAAATAATAATAATTGGATTGTTGTAATACAAAAATTCCTTGATAAGTGATGGCTCTTGATGTAAGTGTGCTTAAAGAAAAATGGGGTAATATACATTGATGTGAAGGTGGAGTTTTGGTTTGACATAAGTATTGGGTTTGAATGTTAAAGTATATGTATTAAAGTGCTTAGGGAGGCGTAGTCACTTTTATATCTAAATATATCCTACCCGCCCCGTAACCTACATTACAACCAAATAAAGTCCTAATTGATCCTAGATTGAATGAGCTCGATTAGTGGAGTAATACACTACGAGAAAGCTTATGGTGCATCTTTTGTGGCATATGAATGTTATTTCTAAGAGTGAGTGAATTCTTTCTATCTTGAGTTCCTAGGTGTTCTTAAATTTTATTATGTGGAACTACTCTCTTTTATTGTGTGAGGGCACTTGATTCATGAAGGAAAGGTAATGTCAGTGACCTCTATGTTAGAGTAAGTGGGTAAGTTGTGAATAATGCAAGGTACTTGTGAGTCAAATCTTGAGGTGAAGATGTTACGCTTTTGTGCTTAGTCTATTTTAAATACTCTTGGTATGATGAGTTATGAGAATTGTTTTAAAAGGCCGTGTCTATATAAAATGTAGTTTGATTGCTCGAGGAAGAGCAATGGTTTAAGTGTGGGGTGTTGATGATCGGCTATAATTACGTATTTTAGTCGCTTATTACACTCAAATTTACTGCACGTTAGTTGAGTTTACGCTTTAATCGTCAATGTTTTACACTAATTGTGTGTTTTATGCCTTGTAGGAGTGATTCTGAGTTATGTAGATATTATGGAATGAACTAAAGTGAATTGAAGCTTTGAAGTCTAAGTAAAATCCTAAGGAATTAAGTCGGGATCGTATTCAGGGATCAACGAAAGATAGAGCAACAAAACGACGAATCGAGTAGGTATATTGCGCACTGTCTAATAAAGTACACATAACATTTTCCTCATAAATCCATTTGGGCTCCATAATATATGGTTGGAAATATAATTCAAAGGGCTACAACCTTTATCTTTTAAATATTTACAAGTTCCAAACGGAACAGGGTAAAAAACGCGTTCGAAACCGCAACCGCGTACCTGAGGTGGGCTGAGGCAGTATACCTGCCATATACCACATTTGTACCTCGGTCGGGCCGCGGCTACGGTGTCCAGACCTTAAAAAATTATCCTTTTTCGCATAGGAGAAGGTATAATTGTTTGGGCCCGACACTACTTGGTATATATACATGGAAAAATGGTATTTTTGAGGGAGGAGACATACCTTTTGCATAATTTAGACCTAAGGAGGCTGAGGAGACCAATATTTGACACAGATTCGACCTAAGTAGGCAGAGACACAATAGGAGCAAGGCGGAGAATTCTTCTACGAGTTTTTTCTTCCTCTTCCTATTTTTTTATTGTTGGTTATGACTTTTAGTATTGTAGTTTTATATACTATTATGAATAACTAATTTGTTATCTAGAGTTTTGATGGAACCTTTTGTAGGATAAATTCTTGTTATGTTTTTATATAATTGAGCCGTTGGATCTCTCTACTTGTTTAACTACGTGTTTATTGATGTTGATTGAACGGTCATCAATTGATTGTGCCTATTTATTATGTGTTGCTTGAGAAAAGATATATATTTAGGTAGTTGTTGAACAACGTCACTCCTAACGTATGTGAGAAATCAATACAGTGGGTTTAAAGGCAGGTTTAGAAATAACAAAGCCTTGACGTAGTCATAATGAGCGGTTAGATAAAGTCAACTAGCGTAGTTCGAGAGAATATGTCTAGTAAATTGTTGTAGTTGCTCGAGAGAGAATTACGACACCTAAAGTTCTCACGATCAGTAGAGAATACATTGGAAAAATTGTAGGAAACATAGCTAGAAGGATTCCGACAACTGGGAAAATCATAACTCTAGACCTCCTTAATTTAGTCTCCAACCCTTTGTCTTGTTAGTTGATAATTTTACCGCTTGGTAGTATTTACTAGTTAATTAGTTAGAAATACAAATCTCAATCTTTATAATTTAGGAAATTTTTCAAACTTGTCTTCTTAGTGATATTAAACAGATATAGCTAAGCCTTAGTTCTCTGTGGGATTCGACTTCGAACTTTTAGACCGGATTATATTTGCAGCGACCGCTTATCCTTTTTAGGACTAGAGTTGGTCGTGATCAAATTTTGGCGTCGTTGCCGAAGAACTAACGGTGTAGTTGTAGATGTATATATTGCTAGGGTTCAAGTTTGAATTTTTATTTTGTTTTGTTTTTTTTATAACTGTTGATTTGAGAAACATGACATCTTGGAATTATGGGAATTTAGGTGTAGATAATTCTACTATTGATATTCATACATATTGTGAAGGAAACCACCCATGGTAAAAGTTTCAAAACGTTCCTAAGAACGAGCTATGTGCACCAACTCAATCTTATTTGTGGAATGTGTGTGATGTATGTGGTGGTAAAAATGATTACTTTTATGGTTGGGCATATATTTCTTACCCCAACCCCTTACTATGATGGTTCTAGCTTTTTTTGTAAAGTTAATAGGAATAAAGAACCTAGGGATGCGGACCTGAAGGAGATCAAGGATATGTTAAAGTGTCGTCTGGAATAAAATAATGAAAACCAATTACAGATAGAAAGGCAAGAGGCAACTATTCGCAAATTGGAGGCTCAATTGAGTCAAGTGGTTGGAGCTTTTAATGCTCAACAAGCCAATATTGAGGATAGTAGCCAAGAAGAACATGAATTTGAGGTGTTAATTGGGGAGGTCAGAGTAGAACATCACCAACCTAGCCAACTACAATTTGAGGATGTCAATGTTGAAGAAGTGAGACTAGAGCCAGCCAAGGACATTGAGGATATAAATTTTGTTGACTCTAGTATCATTGATGTTGAGGATGTTAAAAGACCTGAAGTTCATGTGTTTGAGCGCATTGGTCCACACTCCAAATATTTTTCTACATTTTGCTTGGATGACGATATGGAAATAGAGTCATCCGAGCCGATTGAGAAGTTAAGGAGTGAGGAACAATGTGCCTACATTCTGGAATTTTTCTTGCCAGAAAGACAGGACTACATACCTCATCTAAAAGCCAAGAAGTGTAGAATAGTACAATGGTTGCTTGGGCCAATTAGATTTGTTCCTCCACCCCTGGAACATAGCCGAAAACTTGATGCCAAATTGAGGGTTCAATTCATAAGCTCGAGGTGGAGGGAAAAAGTGATTCACATCGTGCCGCGACATTAAATCAAGCGCTCGTTGGGAGGCAACCCAGCTTTATTTTTTTTATTTTTTAATTTAGTTTTTTTTATTTATTTATTTATTTTTATTGTATTATTCTTGTAGTGTCGATTTTTTATTTCTAAGAACATGGAAAGTAAAGCTATTGGAAGGATTCAACAGCAAACCAAATGGTTGGAACTAAGTGTGAGCTACTTGCACGAAGGACCAAGCTTGGGAGAAGCCTGAGTACCCCATGAGCTGTTAATGCTTCGGCCTTTGGCCTGCCAGAGAGTCTTTTTTACCCTCTTGTATGTATGGGTGTGCATTGGGGACAATGCACAATTTTAAGTGTGGGGCGAGGAGATTGTCTGGATGACTTTCGATGCTATTTTAGCTGTGTTAGTTTAATTGAATAATTTTTTTAATTTTTTTTAAATAGAAAAGATTGGACTTTTCCCGACGATGGATCTATTAGACAATTTTTTTGAGAGATTTAAGTCTAAAGAAAAAATAAAATAAAAAGATTTTCTTTTGTTAGGTAGTGTAGCAATTCCCCCTTGGTTTTTCTTTGTGCCGCGGTTCTTTTCCAAGGGTTTTATTTGAACCGGGTGTAGTTAGTTTTTTTAGGAATATGAGCCATTGTGTTTTGAAACGAAGCAATATCTCTTGACTTTGTTATACCTTGAGAATAGTGAGTACTTTGGTTGTGACACTTAGGCTCAGTTTTTGACTCTTGTAGAAGTACCTTAAATTATATGATCTTAACTTTGCTTAACTTCTTTGACTATAATGTCTATGAAACCAATCCTGAGTGAGTTATGTGCCATGTGTGTGTAAGGATTTGTTATATTCTGTGCATTGTATTTGATGCCTAGAACTTGCCCTGTGTGTTTGCAAAGCGAAATAGTAGTTTTATTCAGTCTTGAAAGTGATATAGGCATTTCTTTGTTGAGCCAGATATGTATATTTTACCCGCCTAATTATTATGTGTTGTAGTTAACCCCTTTGAGACTGTAATCCTGTTTCTCTGGTAACCACATTACAAGCCTTACCCATTTATTTGAATTAACCATCTATTTGAACCATTGTAACCTCTCATGAGCACTTGAATGGTTTATGAACTTTGTAAAGGTTAAAGTGTGGGGTGGTTGGTTTGGCTTTTGAGTGGAACAAATTAAATAAGGAGAAAGGTGCACTGTTTTGAAAAAGTAAGAGCCGCTTGAATTGGAAAAAAATAATAATAATTGGATTGTTGTAATACAAAAATTCCTTGATAAGTGATGGCTCTTGATGTAAGTGTGCTTAAAGAAAAATGGGGTAATATACATTGATGTGAAGGTGGAGTTTTGGTTTGACATAAGTATTGGGTTTGAATGTTAAAGTATATGTATTAAAGTGCTTAGGGAGGCGTAGTCACTCTTATATCTAAATATATCCTACCTGCCCCGTAGCCTACATTACTACCAAATAAAGTCCTAATTGATCCTAGATTGAATGAGCTCGATTAGTGGAGTAGTACACTACGGGCAAGCTTATGGTGCATCTTTTGTGGCATATGAATGTTATTTCTAAGAGTGAGTGAATTCTTTCTATCTTGAGTTCCTAGGTGTTCTTAAATTTTATTATGCAGAACTACTCTCTTTTGTTGTATGAGGGCACTTGATTCATGAAGGAAAGGTAATGTCAGTGACCTCTATGTTAGAGTAAGTGGGTAAGTTGTGAATAATGCATGGTACTTGTGATTCAAATCTTGAGGTGAAGATGTTACGCTTTTGTGCTTAGTCTATTTTAAATACTCTTGGTGTGATGAGTTATGAGAATTATTTTAAATGGCCATGTCTATATAAAATATAGTTTGATTGCTCGAGGACGAGTAATGGTTTAAGTGTGGGGTGTTGATGATAGGCTATAATTACGTATTTTAGTCGCTTATTACACTCAAATTTACTGCACTTTAGTTGAGTTTGCGCTTTAATCGCTATTGTTTTGCACTAATTGTGTGTTTTTTGCTTTGTAGGAGTGATTCCGAGCTATGTAAATGTTATGGAATGAATTAAAGTGATTTGGAGCTTTGAAGTCTGAGTAAAAACTTAAGGAATTAAGTCGGGATCGTATTCGGGGATCAACGGATGATAGAGCAACAAAACGACAAATTGAGTAGGCATATTGCGCACTGTCTAGTAGAATGCACATAACTTTTTTTCTCTAAACTTCATTTGGGCTCCAAAATATATGGTTATTCAAAGGGATACAACCTTTATATTTTACGTTTTTCCAAATTCCAAACGGAACAGGGTGAAAAATGCGGTCGAAACCAGGACCGCGGACCTAAGGCTGGCTGAGGCAGTATACCTTCCATATACCGCGTTTGTACCGCGGTCGGACCCCAGCCGCGGCGTCCAGACCTGAAAAAATTGTCCTTTTTCGTGTAGGAGAAGGTATAATTGTTTGGGCTCGACCCTACTTGGTATATATATACATGAAAAACGGTATTTTTGAGGGAGGAGACATACTTTTGACATAATTTAGACCTAAGGAGGCTGAGGAGACCAATTTTGACACAGATTCGACCTGAGGAGGCAGAGACACAATAGGAGCAAGGGGAGAATTCTTCTACAAGTTTTTTCTTCCTCTTCCTATTTTTTTATTGTTGGTTATGACTTTTAGTATTGTAGTTTTATATAATATTATGAATAACTAATTTGTTATCTAGGGTTTTGATGGAACCTTTTGTAGGATAAATTCTTGTTATGTTTTTATATAATTGAGCCGTTGGATTTCTCTACTTATTCAATTACGTGTTTATTGTTGTTGATTGAATGTCCATCAATTGACTGTGCCTATTTATTATGTGTTGCTTGAGAAAGGATACATATTTAGGTAGTTGATGAACACCGTCACTCCTAACGTATGTGAGAAATCAATACAGTGGGTTTAAAGACAGGTTTAGAAATAACAAAGTGTTGACGTGGTCATAATGAGCGGCTAGATAAAGCCAACTAGCGTAGTTCGAGAGAATATGTCTAGTAAATTATTGTAGTTGCTCGAGAGAGAATTACGACACCTAAAGTGCTCACGATCAGTAGAGAATACATTGGAAAAATTGTAGGGAACATAGCTAGAAGGATTCCGATAATTGGGGAAATCATAACTCTAGACCTCCTTAATTTAGTCTTCAACCCTTTGTCTCGTTAGTTGATAATTGTACTGCTTTGTAGTATTTGCCAGTTAATTAGTTAGAAATACAAATCTCAATCTTTATAATTTAGGAAATTGTTCAAACTTGTCTACTTAGTGATATTAAACAGATATAGATAAGCCTTAGTTCTCTTTGGGATTCGACTCCAAACTATTAGATCGGATTATATTTCCAGCGATCGCTTATCCTTTTTAGGATTAGAGTTGGCCGTGACCAATCATCAATCGATATTTCTATCTGTGGCGAGGAGAAACCAATGTTACATGAAAAGTGGTAAAATCAACTTTTTCAAATATAGAAACTTTTCTTCAAGTATTTTGATAGTCATCTTTTAAAATTCAGTTTTTATAAATAAATATGATTTGAAAATATTTTTCGGGAAAAAAAACTATTTTATTATGTCCAAATGTCTCCTTAATCGTTGGCAAACAAATGTTATTCCCTAGCATTTTTTTAGGGGTTGTTTGGTTACATGGATTATATATAATATCGTGATAAATATGAGATTATTTTCTCACTTTCGATAGAATTCTTAGATACGGAATTAGTAGTCCCGTGATTTATACCACACTCTATGTTGCTCTTGTGCACTTCATTTGAGAAAATATGACAAAATAATCCTTATATTGGAGGTAAATTTAAAATAGTCCTTTTAATGTACTCACTTTTGGCAAATATAGAGTTTCAAAACTACTCATATATATATATATATTCACCGTGGTAAACCTATATCCAAACATAAGGAATCAGTTTTGTCATTTTCTCAAATTTTATTTTACACAAACAGAAAAGTGTTAGATCGAACAAGGAGTTAAGAAGTTTGACATATAAATAAAAATATACTATATATCATAGTTGCTTACAATATTACGAGTTTAGGTAAAATGAGAACACTAAAACTAACGAATTTTTAGTATAAAACGTATATATTTTTTGAAATATATCAGAAAAAAAGATTGTCAATAACTTTATGTGAATGGCTACGCTACTCTTGCATAATATTGCATATTGCTTTTTTAAAATCACGTGAAATATATTGAAAAATAATATTGTCAAACATAATGAAACCGATATCATTGAAAGAAAAGCAGCTAAATTGGAGAAAAATCAAAATCCAAGAATAATTCATGAAGTTTAGGTCAACACTCAAAGCTGCCCCTGTTCTATCAGGTGAACCACTAATTATCCATCCGTGCATATTTCCCAAACTCGCGCACTTTTTTTTTTTTTAAAAAAAAAAAATTGCTTATAGGCACAATTATTGTATTTAATTCACTAATACCACTAGACTTTAAGAATTCGTGACAACTTGGTGCATTTGAAATTGTAATGTAAGACCTTTTTTGGGACATTCTTTTGGTTGTTTCCACTTAATTTACCTAATTAATTACCTTCACAATCAATTCTAACAATTTTTGGCTTCATCATTTGGTTCTTTTGGTGCATAACCTTCATCATACGCTTCATCATTAGCGTATGTTTTTCTGAAGCGTGATTTTGACTGTCCTCACGAGAGGCACCAAAAGAAGCCCATTCACGGGTGGCACTGCAAATCGTAAAAATTGTACCGGGCGCTTTATTTGGTCGTCCCTATTTAACTTATACTCATTTTTTTATAAATTTTAACTTGTACCCATTTTTTAAACAACTTCAACCCCCTTTCTCCTCCTCCTTCTCCTCCTTCGTTTTCTTCTTCTTTTTTCTTCTGCTGCTGTTGGTGCTGCTATGAAACTTTAATTCATGGGATGATTGTCATAAGGTTTATCAGATTATTTAAAAATAAATTATAAATAAATATGTAAGTTAGTAGATAATAATTTGTGAATATTTCCTGGGAAGTTTAAGGTCACACTTAGTGATTCTTTTCATGATAATTATATTCTTTTCACGTTTATTATTTCCAAAATTTATGATTTAGATACTGTTGGCAATCTGATTATTTATCTAGTATGTTAGAAAGCTTTTTCAAAAATTTCAGCTTATATAATGCTGAAGTTTTTACAAATGAACTAAATAACTTCAGCATCTTCTGCTGAAGTTTTTGAAAAAGCTTTACGACAAAACTAATGAATCTAGGACAAAAAAACTTCAGTTTTTAGTGCTGAAATTTTTACAAATGAACTAAATAACTTCAGCATCTTCTGCTGAAGTTTTTGAAAAAGCTTATCCAGGACAAAAAAAACTTCAACTTATTTAGTGCTGAAGTTTTTATAAATGAACTAAATAACTTCAGCAGTTTCTGATGAAGTTTTTGAAAAAACTTAATAGCAAAACTAATGAATCCAGGACAAAAAACTTCAACTCATTTAGTGCAATTACAAACAAAAACTTCAGCAAATAGAAAACAAAACTTCAGCTAATATACTTAAGTTCAGCAATTACAAACAAAAACTTCAGCAAATAGAGAATAAAACTTCAGCTACTATGCTTAAGTTCAGCAATTACAAATAAAAACTTCAGCACACTTGGTTCAACACACTTGCTACTTCAGGCCCGTTTACTAGAATGCTGAAGTTTTGCGTGATTGTCTTTGCTACTTCAGCCCCGTATGCTGAAGTTACGCGAAAAAGTGGGTACGTTTGTAATTTTTTTTTGCAAAGCGGGCACAAGGTTAAATGTGACACAAAAAGCGGGTATAGATGCAAATGCCCCCTGCAAATCACTTTTTTGTCCCAACTTGCAATGATCCGTAAAATTACCGAAAATTACGTGACACAGCAAATATATATATATATATATATATATATATATATATATATATATATATATATATATATATGTAATTATCATTTGTAGATATAGTTTCAGAAAATTATCATTCTTAGCTATATTTGAATTTTATAGCAAATCCATGTATAGCACTAAAAGAAAAGATTAGTTGTTTTGAACTGAAACAAAAGAGTAACAAGCTCTTGCAACTTAGTTGGTTAGAGCGCATGTTTAGTAACCGGAAATCTTGAGTTCGGCTCTCAATGAGAGCATTCTATTTAATTATATTTCTGTATTTTGCCTTGATTGTATTTGCTGCGTGAATGAGTACAGTCAGTAAATGGTGTATCGTAGCAATTAAACCGTAGGTACGAATGATAATTAGGCAAATTAAAGTTATATATGGTAATTAGACTCTAAATTGTATTGCATTATAAAAATTTCCCTAAACACTAACCTATTAGTGCATAAATATTGGAATACTTAGTTTTTAGTATTTACAAATACTAAATTATAATGTGTGAAATTATTCATTCGATCATGAGTATATGCAAATATTGAATTTAAAGGAATTTTTGATATATTGGTTTTGGATCAATATTTTGAGTGTAATAACAGTTTCTTTGGGGCATTTGTATCTATACCAGCTTTTTAGGTCACGTTTTAATTTGTGCCCGTTTTGTAAAAAAAATTGCAAGCGTACCCACTTTTTCGCGTAACTTCAGCATACGGGGCTGAAGTAGCAAAGGCAATCACGCAAAACTTCAGCATTCTAGTAGACGGGACTGAAGTAGCAAATTTAATGTTTTTGTAATTGGCGAACTTCAGCTCTAGAGCTGAAGTTTTTGTTTTGTAACTGGCGAACTTCAGCTCTTGAGTTGAAGTTTTTGTTTTGTAACTGGAGAATTTCAGCTCAAGAGCTGAAGTTTTTATTTTGTAACTGGCGAACTTCAGCTCTAAAGCTGAAGTTTGTGTTTGTAACTGGCGAACTTCAGCTCTAGAGCCTTCTTCCCTTCATAATGATACTATCAAGAAAATAATCTTCCTTATATAACCAAATATGTGCTCTAATTAATCAACATTAGAAGGAGTAATACTAGGCTGATTATTCAAGAACGTCCCAGAAAAGTAATCTTAGTACATCAATACCTCATCATGATAAGATCAATTTGAAAAGCTTAAACAAATTGTAAACCAATAACATAAAAATATAACATTTATCAGGGAAGAAAAAGAGTGAATTAAACTTTAGCAGGCTACCTGTTCTTTTCAAGCCAAGTGTTTTTCATGGTCGACAAAAAAATCTTAGCATTTTACTGATATTAGACGATTAATTACAAAGAGATTTGTTTCCGATATACTCTTCACATTTAAAATACAAAACAAAATTGAAAACGAACTGCAGCAATTACTTCTTTAGCTTGTGCCTCTTTCACTTGTGTAACCAAATATCTTCAAAGTCTCTTCGTAGTACTAATAATTGTGTATATTAATATTAATATTTCCATCTGCAAACTTATTGTTCTTGGAATCCTCTGTTGGTGTTGGATTTTCATACACAAATACCTCTAATGATATCATAGAGCTTGGAGACACTGTTTCGGACTTTAGAAAGAGGTTGAGGGGGATATAATTTTGAGGAGGAGAAGGAGGAGGAAAAAGAGGGCTGAAGTTGTTTAAAAAGTGGGTACAAGTTAAAAGTTTTTAAAAAATGGGTATAGATTAAATGGGGGCGACACAATTTTTACAGCTTCTTTGACTAAAAAAGAATTTTCAACCTAAAGTTAATACTTGTGTGTTTATTCTCTCCTGTACCATTTAAATAGAAAGTAGAAGCTAGAGAAGCAAACAAATTGAACCACCGTGTTGTTTCCCATTTCTCAAGAGTTTAGTGTTAGGGAAGAAAAGCCCATAAATGAGCAAAAGATTAGGTGTCATTTTATTTATTATTTGTTTTTTGATTTGATAATGATTTTATTTTGTGTTATTTGATTTTATAATGATTTTACTTCTAACACAAACTGAATTAACTCTCTAACTTTAGTTCGATTATAACTCAATTTAAACATATTATTGAACTAACTAGTAATAGCACATTTGCTGATTTAGTCATAATTCAACGATGATTTCAAACCATCCAATTTTCACTCAATCTGTCCATTTCATGCCACTTTCTAGGTGCAAATTAACATAGGAAGCAAAGTCATTTGATGCTGCTCCTACAAATACCTAATTTTGTGTACAAATTTTCGTTTAATTCCTTTTATTTCAACCCAATTTTGTGCATATACTTAACTACTTATCCTATTTCTGAAGAATTTGAAGCAATGTTTGTTAGACATTAGCTGGTGACAATACGATAACTTCTGACGAAATTGAAGGCCTAAATTTTGTTAGTATTTGTTTCTTGCTTTGATATGCTATTTTTTTCTGAGCAAATCTGATTTAACCCCTATTTTTTGTTCGATTATAACTCTCAATTGAAACATATTATTGACCTAACTGGTAAGAACAAATTTGCGAGTTTAATCATGATCGAGTAATGATATTAAACCATCCAAATTCTACATAAACCTAATAATTAATACCCCTTTCTACGTGCAATATCCACAATTAATTATCTCACTACTAGAATAGAGAAAACTATTTTGTCGAAGCTACACTTTAGGATTTTTTAATCTAAAGTTATATGTAGGTTACTAAATAAATACGATGAGAAGATATCAATTGGATCTAGAATTGAATCAAAACAACATTCTTGATTTTAGGATTTTAGGTTTTAAAATACTTGCTTTTGGGTGAAAAAATTTACTTACTATCTGTTTGAATTCCTATGTGGATCGCATTAATTAATTGGAGTTGAAACTCAGTATTATTAAGGACCGGAAAATTACAAGAACAAGTAAGTCCTAAACAAATACCCAAAAAAGACAGAAAAACGTGAGAAATACTGATCTTATTCAGTTCAGGTCTCCAAAGATTTTTCAGCATGATAAAATCTCAGTAAATGTGTCAATAATCATCATTAGACACAAATAAGATCACCATAACGAATTCAACAAGCAAAAAACTAATTTCAATAAAAGAACAAGCCCACTTCCAATAGATTGGGATTTTATTTTTTGCAAATAAAATATTGAAATTAAAAGGAAATGATGTATGAATCAAAATCTATTTGTCTCTTCAGTTCAGGTCTCCATAACTTTCCGCATGATTAATCTCAGAAGAACGAAAGTTATATTTTTTTATCATCATCAGAGACAAAGATAGATCTTTATTTAATAGGAGTATCAAAAATCAAATATTAGAAAAAATAACAACTTGAGAAAAGATAGCACTAAACACAAAACAAATTAGGGAAAAAGGTAATAGGAAAATAAATACTTATGAACAAAGACTACATAGATATGCCTCTTCAAATAATTAGAAGAAAGCTAAAATTTAAGAAGAGAATTGAAAGATTGACGTGGTGACCGCATTTATAAGGGCGGATATTATAGAGCCCTAGGCATTTTGGGCTTGTGCTTCAGTCGTAAAAATGGGTGTGGTAGCCACTATTGAAAGTGATATTTATTTTTTATCCAACAATTCTAATGTTGAGCAAAAATAGCCACTACTCTATTAAAATTAATATGAAAAGATATTTTTACCCTTTCTTCCATTGTTTTTCTTCTCAAACCCTCGCTTCTCTATGAACTCGAAACTCCGGTTCAGATGGCTTAGTCGTCGGCAACAAAATTCGAAAGCTTTTCTCAAAGTTGAAATTCTCAGTTCTCAAGACAAGAAAAAGTACTTTTCTCTTCTTTTTTGTTGTTGATAATTAGTTGTCTCTTGAATTCAAACTTTACTATATTGATTATCTCCAAGCTATTGTTTATATAAGCAAAATTCAGAGCTTGTGTGCGCATACACATAATTATATTGCTGTCGAGTTTTAATTAACAAGGCACATTTTGTCATGTCCTTGATGAGAATATTAGTTTTTATACGGTACTAGAAAAAAAAATTGGTCCTGAATTTAGGCTAAGAAGTTCAAAAGTTAAAGATAATAGGTCCTGAACTTACAGTTACAAGTTCAAAAATTAAGGACAATAGGTCCTGAAGTCCTGAACTTAGACTAACAAGCTCAAAAGTTTAGGACAATAGGTCCTGAACTTAGAATAACAAGCTCAAAAGTTAAGAACACTTGGTCCTGAACTTACAGTTACAAGTTCAAAAGTTAAGGACATGTAGTCCTGAAGTCCTGAAGTTAAGTTCAAACGTTAAGGACATGTAGTCTTGAAGTCCTGAACTTAGAGTTCCAAGTTCAAAAGTTAAGGACATGTAGTCCTGAAATCCTGAAGTTAAGTTCAAAAGTTAGGGACATGAGCAGAAGGGTATTTTCGTCCGGGCAGTTAAAATTTATTAAAGCAGTGACTAAAGATTAAAGACATTTTAAACAATGGCTTAAAAGTAAATACATGTGTTATTAGTGGCTAACAGTGCACTTCCCCCTTATTAATCAGTTGTTTGGGCTCTTCACCATAATTAGGCCCATCTTGGTTACCAACATGTATCAGCAGCGATCTCCAAAAATAAAAACATTAGTGATCATTTGTTTGTGCTCATCAGAACATGTTAGCCCATCTTACTTAATAATTATATGAAAAAATTATCTTAAATAGTCGTCTACCAATTACTTAAACTAAAAATAACTGGCGAATGTATATAATAGATATAATTCATATATAATATTAGATAATTTGTATATCTATGTATACAAACTAGGAAAGTAAGCAGTAAATCTGGCCGATTACTTGTTAAAGATCTCATAATAATAAAATGTCATAGTTAGAATTCAAGCTTGTGATAAAAGCAACTTTTGGATCCCTTTTACCACTATACGAGTTTTTTTCTTATGTTAAGAGAATTCAATATTTTATATATAATCAAATAAAATATTTTCTTAGTTGTTTGGACTTTGGTAAGAAATAGTATATATTTTTTAAAAGTAAAATTTATCGGTAATCATTTAAGTTTGGCTTTGTCACACAAAAATTACTTCTTTTTTTCTTTGTAACACAAAGAGAAAGGGGAACTTCTCTTAACCTGGTGTCTATTGTGTTGAAAATTGAAGTTAAGAAGAGTTAGGTGATTGCATTTATAAGGGAAAGGGGACGGAGGATATTATAGAGCCCTAGACAACTTGGGCTTGGGCTTCATTGATCAGTTGTTTGGGCTCTTCATCATAATTAGGCCCATTACATGTATCAGCAAGGGCGATCTCCAAAAATAAGAATATTAGTGATCATTTGTTTGGGCTCTTCGCAACATGCTAGCCCATCTTGCTTAATAGTTATATGAAAGAATTATTTTAAATCGTACCAACTGCTTAAACTAAAAATAACTGGCGAATGTATATAATAAATATAATTCATATATAATATTTGATAATTTGTATATCTATGTATACAAACTAGGAAAGTAAGCAGTAAATCTGGCCGACTATTAAGATCTCATAATAATAAAATGTCATAGTAAGGATTCAAGCTTGTGATAAAAGCAACTTTTCGACCACCTTTACCATTATACGAGTTTTTCTTATGTTAGGAGAATTCAATATTTTATATATAATCAAATAAAATATTTTAATTTCACTATATTTACACAATATAATTTGTTGACAAAGGTGTATAAGGCTAAAATCGAAGAGCCCGATTTTATGATCATTATGTTATTTTGCAGCCCGTTCTCGGAAGGCTCGAGGCCAGGTTCGAGGCCCGACTCTGAGGGCTTCCATACGCTCGATCTCGAGGCAGTGCAAATCAACGGCTATGATAGACTAACGGGAAGTTCCCAAGGTACGTGACTAAAACTGACTTAGTCTATTAGGCTAGTTCAAGCCCGTACTGTGGCATTAAATGGCTGTACCAACCATATATCTTTGTAATAAATGCATTTGTACTATGTTGGGATTCCCCTGGTATATAAAGGAGACCCTTGTTATTTTGTAACACATCATTACTCACAACATTCAATACAAGAACATTCTCTGCTCTCTAACTTAAACATATTCTCTTGATTTCACTATTTATATTTATTGTGTTTTATTAATTGTTCTTCATTTGTTGCTCATTATTGATCATAAAGAGCCTCCATCAAATCTCCCAACACTGTTAGCCCTTCATCGACTGCCCATAGTTTAGTATCGAGCTCGACCTCGAGGTCACGTAAAATCAGGCTCGAGGCCCCGATTCTCAGCCACTCAGTTTGCTAAAACATATTGTTTTCAAGTCCTTATCTTATTTACTAGTCTCTATTGCCTAACAGCTAGCATAAAAATAAATCACGTATTTTTAGAACCACAAAATTAAATCTAATTGTAATTACCATTTTCAAGGTAAACAATTTGGCGCCCACCGTAGGGCTAAAAATAATAGTGATTGTTTTCTTGCTGGTTTACTACATAACGCAAGTTATCTTTCACATTTTTTCTTGTCCAAGAATCTTTGATTTCAGGTCAAAATGTCTAACTCAGTGAATGCATATGAAAACAACGGTCTTGAGGACCATGAAGAGAATGGCGTAGCTGCTCCAGGTATTGGTGTACCACCACGAAACCCTGAGGATGCACCGGAGCTAATACCCGCAGATGTGGTCTCATGCGATTCCCAACACGTCGATATAAGCTCCCACACTAACAGGAGCATACACCAAGAAGACCAACAAGAAGCTCAGAAAACCCCAGCTTGAGAGGAATAAGAGGTTAGACTTCACGTTATTTTTAAAATGTTACAGGCACAACAGTTGGCAATTGCTCAACTGCAAAGCCACAAAAAACCCCAAGTACAGCGGCCCCGAAAACGACCCCGAAAACCGAACAAGTCCCTGAAAGGTCGAGCAACAACGGGTGAGCAACCGGCCCCGCTATTATAAAGATGCTCGAGGACCTCACAAAGAGAATTGAGTCGGGCGAAAAAATAATAGAAGCCATTGACAAAAAGGTAGAGACCTACAACTCGAGGGTTGATCAGATCCCGGGCGCACCCCCAATCCTGAAGGATGTTGATTCAAAGAATTCGTACAAAAGCCATTCCCGTCAAATGCCGCTCCAAAGCCCATCCCGAAGAAATTCAGAATGCCCGACCTTCCAAAGTAAAATGAAACTTCAGACCCCAACGAGCATGTCACTGCTTACACTTGTGCGATGAAGGGTAATAACCTGAGGGACGACGAGATCGAATCCGTCCTGCTAAAAAGGTTCGGAGAAACACTCTCGAAAGGGGGCATGATATGGTATCACAACCTAGCTTCGAATTCAATAGACTCATTTGCCATGTTGGCAGATTCTTTCATAAAGACACATGTCGGTGCCATCAAGGTGGCCACAAGGAAATCCGACGTCTTCAAAATCAAACGAAGGGAAAACGAGATGCTGCAGGAGTTCGTATCTCACATTCGAATGGAATTACCAGCAGTCTCCGATGACTGGAGTGTATAGGCCTTCACCCAAGGTTTGAACAAACAAAGCTCAGTGGCTTCGAAGCAGCTGAAGCAGAATTTGGTTGAAAATCCCGCTGTGACTTGGTCGGATGTCCACAACCGGTATCAGTCGAAGATTAGGGCAAGGACGACCAATTGGGAGCCCCCTCAGGCTCGATATATCCAAGCAGACTCCTCGCAAATGAGCCAAATCCAAACAAAGAAAGGTACCAACTATACACCGAAGATAAGGAAATGCCCCAAGGCGTAACATACCCCTAAATAATCGAAGAATAGATCGAGGTAATAATACTCGGGGACTTGTGAGAAGATTCGAATTCAATAGACACATAGGACAGATAGAGGTACCCCACCTGTTAGAATACAACTTCAATGTTGATGTTTTAGACATCGTATCCGTCATCAATAAAACCAGAGACACTAGATAGCCAAGACCTACACTATCAGATCCATCGTAGAGGAACCCAAACTTAGTGTGCGAATTTCACGGCATACACGATCATAGGACCGAAGATTGCAGACAACTCCGAGAAGAGGTAGCTTGGCTACTCAACAAAGGGCACCTCCGAGAGTTCCTTAGCGACCGAGACAAAAATCAGTTCCGAGAAAGAGAGGCAAACAGGAAAAACGAAGCAGACAAGCCGCAACATGTCATCCACATGATCATGGAAGGAATCGACATCCTACAGGAACCCACTATTAGAAGAAAAAAAATATCCATCACCCGGGAAAAGTGAACTCAAAGTTACATACCCGAGGACGCTCTCACATTCAGCGACGAGGACATCGAGATCCTGTCTCAGCCTCATAACGACGCGCTAGTAATCTCTTTTCTTGTGAATACATTTCAAATTAGATATGTACTTGTGGATCCAGGTAGCTCGGCCAACATTATCAGGTTGAGGGTAGTAGAGCAGCTCGGACTCCTTGACCAAATTGTGCCTGCCTCTCGAGTCCTCAACGAATTCAACATGGCAAGCGAAACAACAAAAGGGGAAATTACCCTCCCGGTCAACGCGGCCGACACGACCCAAAATGCCAAATTCCATGTCATCGAAGGAGACATGAAGTACAACGCCTTACTCGAAAGGCCATGGATACACTGAATGAGAGCAGTACCATCAACCCTTCACCAAATGATGAAGTTTCCGACGAAGGACGAAATAAAAACTGTGTATAGGGAACATTCTCGGCTATATCCGAATAAAACAAGCAAAGCACAGTGCCGCATCCTCAGAGCAAACATTGAAGGCATTTCGAGGCTCGAAGAGCCATCACCACTAAGGTACAACCATCTCCCTTTTTATGTACATCTTATACTAACCTTTGTGCAGACGTCCGATCAAGAATAGTCGAAGCATTGTCCAGCTTGAAGACCTTAAGGTTTCAAAGCATACGTTACACTCTTATCCTTCGATCGGGTTTTATCCTTAAAAGGGTTTTACAGGCAAGGTTTTTAACGAGGCAACATCTATATGCTACCTAGGGAGAACTTAACAAGAATTCAAGGCTTCTCTTCAATCAACCTCGAACACTGGGGGGGGCATCCCCCCGGAAGATTGCTTTCTCGGAGAAGTCAAGATGAGCCAAAATGGGTCTCGATAGGAAAATGATGTACCAGGCAAAACAATCGAATGAACCGTGTCCGCATAGAATAATTGAGCCCTTGATGGCAAAAATGTGTATACTTGTGCCATGTAATCAAAGAATATTTCCTCCTCTGTCAAAACGCTTTACGCTTCAAAGAAGTCTGATACTTTCGCAAGAAATGGCTCCAAAGCCAGAAATTTCCCGAACACTCGGGGACTTACGTCAAAAACTCGACCTCCGGTCAGAAACTTCGAACTCGCAAGCCCTTAATGAGGCAGCACCAAGTTAATAAAAAATGGCTACAGAGCCAAAAGACATTCGATGTCTCGGGGACTGTCGCCGATTGTCACCCCATCGATTTGCTGAAAGTCGAGGCTATAAGACCCCATGCGGGCAACCCCGAGCCCATAAGGCAATACCAAACCTGTAAGACCTCAAGCAAGGCATGAATCATACTTGTGCCAAGTAACCAAATCTGTAAGACCTCAAATAAGGCATGTTAAAATTTATAAGACCTTACAAAAGGCATAATCCTGATCTAAAAGTTAAGGACATATATCCGAACTTATAAGACCCCTAAAAAGGCATACCTTCGATATAGACGTCGAAACTACTTCACTCGGGGACTAAAAAGCTCCGGCCAAACACAATGACTCCGGTCACATGACCCGGCCAAACTCATGTGACTCGGGGATGCCCGACTGTCGCTACAAAATTACAAGCCTTCAATTACTTCGAAATAACTTTGAAAAGAACCGGTTAATCAGGCTACCCTCGTTATAATCAAAAGAGCTTCGATCATATCAACTATAAATAATAGGCTTCAAAACAACTCAACTGTCGAGCGAAACCTCGCGGGGTGCTCATTTATCGCTACATAACGGCTCACAATCGAGGTTCTTATCGAGTCGTCAAAGAGTTAGGCGAACATAAAACTTCAAAAAGTCTTTAACGAGGGAAAATACAGCCCACATAAGAGGTCGTACCGACCTAATGCTTAAGAGCCACTACCGCCAACCCATAACAGAGGTCGTACTAACCCAATGCGTAAGAGACAATGTCGCCAGCCCATAACAGAGGTCGTACGGACCCAATGCGTAAGAGCCATTATTGTCATCTTTAAATTAGAGGTCGTACCGACCCAATGCATAAGAGCCTAAGGGCCAGCTTAAAATTTAAAAACTTAAGGGTCAATGAGCTCGAGTCGAAATTCGACTCGAAGACTGAGCCCAAAACAGTTAACTAAATACGCCTAAGGGCAAACACATAAGAGCCACTGTCGCCAGCCTATGTTAAAGGTCGTACTGACCTTATGCGTAATAGCCTACGGGCCAGCCTAACATGCCTCATGGCCGAATTATATACCTAAGGGTCATTACCCGAGGTCCAGTTCACCTGGCTAATCGTCGACAAACATATGAATTCGAAACAAAGGAAGACATACACAAGCAGAGGGAAATGCATGAAAGATGAAACCAAAATGTTTTCTTTTACACGCATACGCGAAAAAATACAAAAATCTCCATTCGCAAAGTTCGCTGAGAACACTGTACAAATAATTAAAAAGAAAAAAGCCTAGTCTATTTTCCCCTCGGGGACTGTGGCCCCATCGGCCTTTTCTCCACTATCTTCGGCATCAGACAAGAGGAATTTGGCGTCGTATTCATCCGCCTGGCCTATGCTATCTCTTCCGAGAGATCGAAGCCCCTAGCATGAATCTCTTCGAGGGTTTCCCTTTGCGATTTGCACCGGACATACTCATTGCTTCTGCTCTCTTGATCAGAAGCATCTCTCAACTTTGCTCGAACATCAGTAGCGTCTCTTAAATAAACGGCCAGTTTCTTATCGGCCTTAGCCCGAATCTCTTCTGCTTCAGCCCGGGCGTCCACGACCTTGGCCTTCATCTCTAAAAGGTCGGATTCGAGCCTTGCAATCTTGCTCGTCTGAATCGAGCTATTCTCACAGGCATTCCGTAGCTGCACCTCGAGGGCAAAAACCTTGGCCAGAGCATTCTTCTTGGCCGCAGCACGAGCATCTAATATAAGCCCTTAGCTCATTACACTCACGCTTGGCCTGGCCAACCTCGCCCCAAAGGCATTCCAAATCCTCTGTCTTGCTCTGCAACTGAGGTATCAAAATATTAATCTCTGAGGATAGAAGAAGGAGCATGCACTCCCTCAGAGCAAAAGTTACCTATTTTTCAAGGTGACTCTCGTAGTTCAGGATTCGATTCTCCTCGTACCGAAGGTGCCTCAATTATTTTCCCCTTTCATCACAAAAAAGCTTGAGGTATTTCTCCCAATCCAAGGCTTTCCTTAACCGGGCTTCACAGCGGAGCAACTCAGACTTGAGCTTGTCAAAGGCCTATGAAAAAGAAGCTCAATAAGAAAACAAAAATATAAAATCAAAAGATCAACGATGTCGACCAAGGCTCACCATAGAACAAAGCCGTTGAGCCTCCTCAAAGGTTGAGCGTGCACCTACTGGCTTGGTCTCACCGGCCCCAGTTGAACCAATCTCATTGGTGGCATGGTCGCCCGAGACCCCGCTTGATCTAGGCGGCCCCTGGCCTCGAACATCCCTCGAAGTACCTTCGACGGGGGGCGAGCACGACGGCTAAACACATGTATCCCTTGAAGTATCTTCGGTGGGAAATGAAGACGGCGGTAAGAAAGGAACCACTTCTCCAAGGCTAGAAGCCTCAGATGCCGCAGGATCAGCGGATACATCTTCTTTGAACCTTCAAGTAGGGCTTGACTCGCTATGAGCACCCTCGCCTTTCGAAGACTCATTCCGTTTGTTATTAGTCCTCGATCCCAAAGCCGACGATTCTTCCTCCTCCACAAGGGGGTTCGGCCTCATATCAGAAAAATCTCTAATACCTGCAGTGACGGAGTTAGTACACATAAAAGAAAGTACCTTTCAAAGAGAGCAAGCCACACACCACGTACCATGAAGTTTTGCCTCTTATCTACCCTTGGCCAAATCTCGCCACTTATGCTCATCATAAGTCGAGCAAGTCGCCAGTCTCCGAAACCAATCCACCAAGTCGAGAACCTTATGTGGCATCCATGGGATTGTTACAAAAAAAGAAAAGAAAAAGAAAGCATCTTTACAAAGTCTGTCTTCACCACAGGCAAAAATAATAAGAATACCAGTGTACCACTTATGTGTAAAATTCCATTTCTCAGGAAATGGAAGGAACTCTGCGGGGATATCGACAGTCTGCACTCAAATGAAATGAATCATCCAACCTCGGTCCCCATCTTCTTCATTGCTAGCAACAAAGGGCCGAGTGGATCGGCGTCGCACAGTAATCAGGCCTCGATTATGCAAGGGTCGGTAAAGTCTAAGAAGATGACTGAGGGTAAACTCGAGCCCGACTTTATCTGTAAAATACCTTACCATCAGTACTATCCTACAAAACAACGGGTGAACCTGTGCCAGGGTAACCCGACAACTCCTACAAAATTCGAGCACGACTCTATCGAGGGGGCCCAATGTAAAGGGGTACGTATATACGTTCAAAACCCCCTCGACATAAGCCATGATGCTCTCTTCCGGGAAAGGTACCTGCAATACCACTTTTTCTCCCCATCCGCAGTCTTTTCTAACTACCTCGAGGTGATCCTCCCCTATTGAGGAAATAAATGTCGACGCGTGCTCCTGATAACCCTAAACATTGGGAGGTCTCTCTAACGCAAAGTCCCTTCTCGTGACAAAGCATCTCAAGGTTAGCTCACCAGATATCGGCAGTGTACCACCGACCGAGCGCGAAGCAGAGGCGGAACTCTCCTCTCCTTGGTGAACGGGTTTGGATGTAGCAACCATGGAAGGTAAAGACTTGGTCGAAAGCTTTTGAAATAGTAAGAGAACTAGCACAGAAAAGAGCTCTATAAGAGGGATAGTTACTCAAAGTAGCGGAGTCCTCGGAAAAGAGATAAGCAAGTGCATATATATAGAGCAAACAACGACTATTTGCCTATCCCGAAGGCCAATTAATTCTGACCATGTCGATGCCATTTTGGGGGAAGTCTACTGGTGGGACTACCCCGGTCGCTTCACAACTGTGGCACATAAATGATACTGCCATACAATGCTCGGGAGCCGTTGAAACCCCGAGGATTTCTGTTATTACAAGCATCGATTCTAAAAAGCTATCGACCTAATCTCGAGACGGTGCCCCATCTTGAGGGTTTCGACTACTCCAAATATGGGCTCCAAAGAGCCAACATCAAAATTCAATAGATTAACTTTGCTTAAGCGTTGAGAATAAATTCAAAAACTTGAAGCGGAAAAATTTTCTTATATTGCCAAAATATATTTACAAGGGGTGTCTTTACAAAGACCTTTTCCCCCAAGAAATTCATACACAAAAAGGAATGGAAGACAATGTGGGTCTATTCTTCGCCTTCACTGCTCTCCGGGTCATCTCCGGAACCCTCATTCGAAGTGGCTGAGAATGCCAATTCTTCCTCCAAGTCTCGGGCTTCTTCAATCTCAGCTGAGAGATCGGCGCCTTTAGCGTTTGCTTCCTCAAGAGCTTGCCTCCTTGCCTTTGCATGAGCATAAGTGATGGCCCGAGCCATCTTCTACTTGGTTTTCTCCAATATTTCTCGGGCTCTTTCATTCGCAGTAGCGACATCTTTCCTGTACGAAGACGCATCCTCTTCGGCCTCAGACTTGGCCGCAGATAGTGCAACAGCCTCCTTTTGGACACTTTGAAGAAAACCCTGAGTCGATGCCAGCTCTGGCCACAAAATGTCTCTCTCCGAGGCTACGACCTCATCATGAAGTCGCCCCACAATGGCTTCCTTTTGCCCTATCTGCAAACACAAAACAAGTTTGTAAGTATCAAGCTACGAGAATAAAAAAACGAACTCATGGATGTCATGTTACCTACTTAGCAAGGCCAGCCCTTTCCTGGCAAACCCCCTCTAAACTGGCATGAAGGCGGCTCAACTCTTCCCCTTTTCGGGCAGAGGAGGTCCTCGACTCTTTTAACTCCGAGGTAAGCTTCTCGACCTCCTTCCCACAGCTTGAAAACTCACCTTGGAGCCTAGAGAAGGCATGATCATATATCTTCTTAGCCTACAACAACACAGAAAAATCAGAAAGTCGAGCACAAAGATTTAAAGCATAAGTGATATGTTGAGAGTATCACCTGCTGCTGAAGCCTCTCCAGCTCCTCCAGAGCAACGGGAGAATCAAGATTAGTATTATCGTCGATACCAGCGAGGAGGTCTTTGAGCTCATCTTCCCCTCCATGAAAGGCCCCCCCACCAGCGGTATCCTGATCTCCCTCGGTGAGTACGGAGGGCCCAGATTAAGGCCACTCAGGGCATTAATTTCTTTAAGGGACTCATCTTCCCGCAAGATGCTTCGGGTTCGGGCCCTTCGGAGTCACCAGCAGCGGGTTCATCAGCACGGACTGTGCCATGTTCGACTTGAGACTCGGGGACTGTCCCTAAGCCCTCCTCGAGGGTCTCCTCATCGCGGGTCTGGTCCAAATCGACCACCCCCAATTCGGCGGCCTTCCGCCCGGTAACTTGCGGAGCATCTTTGCCTCGCCTCATCCTTTATACCAAAGAACATTCACCATCATCATTACCTTCATCCTTGGTACGAGGACTTGCCATAGCAGCCGAAGTCGAGACCGTGGAATCCTTCTTCCTCTTCTTACCCTTGCCCGGTTTCGAGGTATCCTCTTCACCAGCAGAAGCCAGCCTCATCGGCACTCCATCCCCGAGGCCTGCACAAGCATGATGCATCAAACAAAAGGATACTCATAAGGAAACATATTAAAAATAACGGTAAAATATACCGTGGCTCTTGGCCTGCCACCGCGTTCTGGCCAAATTGTGCCAAGACGCTCAATATAAGGAAATTTGGAGTCCGACTGTCTAATCCATCCCGATAGGTTCTTAACTGTCCCAGGGTACCAAACAGTGGCTTCACAATCAAAAGAAAGGTCATTTTTCAAAAGGGGATGAAAGGGAAATAAAACATGCTCAAGGTAGGGGCACTCACGCTGCGTATTCCATTCCTCAGGGAATGGCATCCTATTGGCCGGGATTATGTCCGAGGTCCACACTCGGACGAACCAGCTCATCCACCCCTGATCCTTGTCCTCATCAATGCTCGAAAAGAATGTCCTCGTAGATCGAGGATGAAGCTTAATCAAACCGCGAAAGAGACGGGGGGCTATATAGTCTGATCAAGTGATTGAGAGTGAAGGTCATTCCCTCGACTTGGTTAGAGAAATATCGGAGCATATAGACTATCCTCCAAAATGAAGGATAAATTTGGCCAAGCATCACCCGGTACTCATGACAGAAGTTGTGGATCACCGGATCTATCGACGGAGAAGAAGGGTCTGAAGAATCTACGGAACCTAAAGTAAAGGGGTATGTATATATACTGAGAAAGCCAGCCTTATGGTCTACTATGCTTTCGGCAGGTCTGGGAATCTCAACTAACACTGCTGCCCCACATTGGCAGTCTTCCTTCACTCTATTTGTATCGGTCACCACGCTGATGTATCGAGACACGTGCTCACATCAGCCTTGTGTAGCAGGAGGATTTTTGACGAAAAAATCGGATACAAAATCGAATTTAGTAGGGGTACATTGTTCGACAGTTGGGGGTACTTTTGGTTTACCCCTGGATAGTCGAGACGAAGAAGCAGTGCCCTCTTTCCGAGGCACTGTTTTAGAGGTCCTAGTCATGGCTATAAAAAGTTTTCTGATAAAGGAAACGAGGAGGCAAGCGCAGAAAAGAGAGGAATATAGGAGATGGTAAACTTAGCTCTATGGGATTGAAGATGTTGTAAAAGTGTGAATAACAAAGCAATTGAGGTATTTATAGAGGACGTATGGGCAGTGTTTGGGAAGCGGAAGGGCCGAACCAGTAGCGGTCTGTGAGCTTCTCGATAGTCGTGTTGACAGCGACTGCTGCATGGCTTTTAAGTCATGGCATTTAATGCTCTGATGGACTGACGTCATGGTAGTAAGTATTGAATAGGCGAGAATCAAGACCGTTTCTTATCATTTTCATTCTAAGAAACGTGGGGACTATCTGTACACGGCTAAAATCAAAGAGCCCGATTTTATGATCATTATGATATCCTGCAGTCCGTTCTCGGAAGGCTCGAGTCTAGGTTCGAGGCCCGACTCCGAGCGCTTCCATACGCTCGATCTTGAGGCAGTGCAAATCAGCGACTATGATGGGCTAATGGGAAGTTCCCAAAGCACGTGACTAAAGCCGACCTAGTCTATTAGACTAGTTCAAGCCCGTATTGTGGCATTAAATGGATGTACCAGCCATATATCTTTGTAATAAATGCATTTGTAATATGTTGGGATTCCCCCTGGTATATAAATGGGACCCTTGTTATTTTGTAACACATCATTACTCACAACATTTAATACAAGAACATTCTCTGCTCTCTAACTTAAACATATTCTCTTGATTTCACTACTTATATTTATTGCCAAAATTTATTGTGTTCTATTAATTGTTCTTCATTTATTGCTCATTATTGATCATAAAGAGCCTCCATCAAAGCTCCCAATATTGTTAGCCCTTCATCGGCTACCAATAGCTTAGTATCGAGCTCGACCTTGAGGTCACGTATAGTCAGGCTCGAAGCCCCAATTCTCAGCCACTCAGTTTGCTTAAACTTATTGTTTTCAAGTTCTTATCTTATTTTCTAGTCCCATACTTAGCATCTATTGCCTTAGCATAAAAATAGATCACGTATTTTTAGAACCACAAAATCAAATCTAATTGTAATTACCATTTTCAAGGTAAACAAAAAGGCGATTCAACTCAACCCTTTTCCTCTTACTAGCTCCTAAAACCATGGTAATTAATAGTTTCAACTAGAGTATAGTTATCTTTTTCCCCTTAAAGTAACATGTGTGAGTTTACCTTCATTGTTCCATCATGTACTTTTATGAGTAATTCTAACTATCAATGTTAATGCAAATGGGAAATTGAGTTGAATGCTTTGTTGCTTGGACAATATTTGGTAAAAAATACTATATATTTTTTAAAAGTATATTTTATCAATAATCTTTCAAGTTTGGCTTTGTAACACAAAAATTACTTTTTTTTTTCTTTGTAACACAAAAATCATCTTTTTAGAGTATAGTTAACAAAAATATAAGGAGGGATGTCTGAGATTAACAAAACTAATCTCATGACTATATAACCAAACTAGCCATACCAGTTAGCATGCTGCTTGCACCAAATGTATTAAGATTTTTACAGTTATATCATTCACAATTCCTATATTACACTAAACTAAAGTGTCAAACGTATTAAAGTTTTACCCATCCAGTACAAGCTCTACAAGCTCCACGAAGTGGAGGTGGAAGATGATCGTTTTACGTTTGGCTCTTTATGGAAGCAGGTAAGGTTCTGGTTTCATAATCAGACTGAGATTCCTGGGACAAAGAACTAATTTATAAGTATTTTATATAGCTAAATATTCTACTAACAATGCTTAGTGTTACCCAAAAAAATAAGTAAAAATTGTGTGGGGTAGCCACTTTTTAAAGTGGTATTTACTTTTTATCCAACATTTTTAATGCTTAACAATAGTAGTCACTAGTCTATTAAAATTAATATGAAAAGACTGTGTTACCCTTTCTTCTACGTCTCTCCTCTAATGAAGATAGTTTAGGTTCTCTGCTCGGTGAGAAGGCCAGCAAAAATTTTAGTACTTTATGTTTCCACCTTGCTTTCAGTAGAAGCTGTGGATCTAGCAGCAGAGATGCTCGTTTCTTGGCACGTCCTCTTCATTTTGTTGTTCTTTTCTTCTTTTTAATTTGTGTTGGTTCTGGTTTGTGAGCTTCAGTGGTGAAATGAGTCGAATATACCAAGCCAATTCATATGGCTAGATAACAAGAAACCTTGTGCTAATGCTCGAGAACTTCAAGTACCACATATTGACTTAGGAGGAGTACTTTCAGGTGATCCTTTTGCAACAAAACAAGCAGCTACCCTTGTTAATGAAGCATGTCAAAAACATGATTTTTTTTCAAGTTATTAACCATGGAATTGACAATAATATCATTTCTTGGCACGTCCTCTTCATTTCGTTGTTCTTTTCTTCTTTTTAATTTGTCTTGGTTCTGGTTTGTGAGTTACAATTACAAGTTTAAAAGTTAAGGACACATGGTCTTGAACTTCGAGTTCCAAGTTCAAATGTTAAGGACACTTGGTCCTGGACTTAGAGTTACTAGTTCAAAAATTAAGGACACTTGGTCCTGAACTTAAACTAACAAGCTCAAAAGTTAAGGACAATAGGTCCTGAACTTACAGTTACAAGTTCAAAAGTTAAGGACAATAGGTCCTGAAGTCCTGAACTTAGACTAACAAGCTCAAAAGTTAAGGACAATAAGTCTTGAACTTAGGCTAAGAAGCCCAAAAGTTAAGGACAATAGGTCCTGAACTTAGACTAACAAGCTCAAAAGTTAAGGACAATAGGTCCTGAAGTCCTGAACTTAGACTAACAAGCTCAAAAGTTAAGGACAATAAGTCTTGAACTTAGGCTAAGAAGCCCAAAAGTTAAGGACAATAGGTCCTGAACTTAGACTAACAAGCTCAAAAGTTAAAGACAATTGGTCCTGAACTTACAGTTACAAGTTCAAAAGTTAAGGACATGGTCCTGAACTTAGAGGTTTCAAGTTCAAAAGTTAAGGAAATGTAGTCTTGAAGTCCTAAAGTTAAGTTCAATAGTTAAGGACACAAGTTCTAAAGTTAAGGACAGACAGTCCTTAACTTACAGTTACAAGTTCTAAAGTTAAGGATAGGCAGTCATTAACTTACAGTTACAAGTTCAAAAGTTAAGGACAATAGGTCCTTAACTTTGATTTCCAAGTTCAAAAGTTAAGGACAGACAGTCCTTAACTTACAGTTGCACGTTCAAAAGTTAAGGACAAGCAGTCCTTAACTTACAGTTACAAGTTCAAAAGTTAAGGACAATATGTCCTTAACTTTGACTTACAAGTTCAAAAGTTAAGGACGTTTGGTCTTGAAGTTTGAATTCTAAGTTCAAAAGTTAAGGACATGTAGCCCTGAAGTCCTGAACTTAGAGTTCCAAGTTCAAAAGTTAAGGACATGTAGTCCTGAAGTTAAGTACAAAAGTTAAGGACATGCCAGAAGGGTATTTTCGCCCGGGCAGTTAAAGTTTATTAAAGCAGTGGCTAAATACTAAAGACATTTTAAACGGTGACTTAAAAGTAAATACATGTGTTATTAGTGGCCAACCGTGCACTTTCCCCCAAAAAATAAAGAAAAAGGATATATTTTGCACTGTCTCATGTGATATTTTGACCTAAAGAAATATTGTAATATCCGGAATTAGATTAGTAAATCATGTGATACTTTTATGTAAATACATATAATGTATTTATTGGATTGGCATAATAACCTAGTGTTAGTATATTTATGTCACATAATCTATTAATCAATTTGATTCCAAAAATTTCTGATTCTTCAAAAATATTTTATCAAACGAAAAAAGATTTATTCGGATTTTTCGTTTCCTAGACAACTATGATTCTGATTTCTGATTACCTTTGACAACTGTTATTATCTAAATTTTACTTTTTTTGAATTTTGATTACTAGCATTAAGATAAATTTATAGCTTATGATCTATCAAATTCCAAAATAATGCTATTCTGTTCCTATTTCTTCCAATGGTTTTCAAGTCTGAAATTAAAATCAACTGAAAAAATAATAATAGAATAACTTGATACTTTAAGAAATTCGAAATAGAAAACGGTGTTGAAAATTGTATATTCCAAATTTCCAATATTTTTAGGGTACACATTGTAGTATCTATATATATATTAAAGCAAGAAAGTCTGCATTGTGGTTAGGCGAAGTGGCAAGTTACTATAAAGCCACTTGGCAATCTTAAAGAGTTTGTGGGAGATTGTCAAATAAGGAAATATCATTTAAGAACTATATATGAAATTTCATTTATTGAAATCAAATTGAAATAAAAATTCTTTTTTAAAAAATAAAATTCAATCATTGTACTAATATTTTAATTTCTAATTGAAATTTTTTATTTGGAAAGTAAATAATTTGATATCAATAGTATTTGGATTCCTTTTCTAATATCGAGTGAGAAGAATATATCCTACCATAATCTAATGTGCAATTTTAATTTATTTTAATATTCAATACTTTTTAATGAGTTGAAGAACATATTTTAAGGTTTTAACCTAAAGTTCAGAATGTAGATATATTTAGTAATTTATTTATTTCATAATTGATAATCCAAAGTATCTGTTTTAGGCTAAGTTTTCTGAATTTTAAATAAGTATACAATAAAAATAATTTTTTTAAAGGCTAAAAATAATATTACTAGAAGTTTAATAATAAAAATACTGTAATATTTTGGTGAAGTACTATATAGTTTGATCATATGCACTTTTATTTTTGTCTATTATTGAATAAAATACTAAATGAAAAAATTAAATAAAATATCATACTTACCAGGTAAAATAATTTAGAAAGAGGGGAATAAAGATAGTGTGAGAGAATTTATACTTTGAATTAATTTAAATGATAAAATAAAGCAAATAAATAATTAATATTCAAAAACACTATTGATAAATGCAAATATTATATAGTGAAAGATTAAAAATAAATAAAAAGATTATTTTAAGAGAAAGAAAACCCATATTCATTATAGTATATTATAATAGAAGTAGCATATAGGGATATAAAGTAGGTGACAATCTAATAAAAAGTTAAGTAATAATGTAACCCTATTAAGTAACGGGTAACACAATAACAATAGACAAAGAACAAAAAATAGAGAATTTTTTTTCTAAACAAATAATAAAATGAGAAGTTCTTCACTCATGCAAACATCATGGCCCCACAAAACTATTAGGATCATAAGTTTCAAAAGTTTTCTTTTTCGCTCTTAAATTTCATGTCAAGTCAAACTATCTCTTCTATATTGAAACTGAGTGAAGTCATACTATATAGAGTAATAACAAATAAAAATACATTTAATAATATCTTAATTTAAATTATAAAAATATATTATATTATTATCTCAACATAATAAATTCTCATATCAACATCAACTTCTACCAATCTAAAATTACACGGTGGCAAATTAATATATACATACATGATATTTATTAACAACCAATATATTCTAACTTTTCGGAGTTACCAACTTATAAAACAATTGGATCGTATTTTATATCTCAATTGTTTGGAAGCAATACATACATTTTTTTGTTTATTTTTATTTTTCTATTAGTGCTAGCAGTTGCTATGCTAAAATATATAAGAAGGGAAGACAGATTCTTCTCTAATGGCTCAGGTATGGAAAATAACTTTTTAGCACGTTGTTGCTATTTATGTTCTCTCAAATTGTATGAGCCAATTGATCGAGCAACCAATGGGTCGAATATATATATGTGTGTGTGCGCGCGCGCGCCGCGCGCGTGTGTGCGCGTGTTTCAATTAGAATGAAATAGATTTGGATAGGGTAAACACATAGATGAATATAATTTCACTATTTGGGATATTTATTTACACAAAATAAAGTGAATCACAAAATCATAAGGTAAGATTCATTTAATTAAGAATTACATATAAGAACTCATCTTCTTTTAGTACATCTGCATGGTAGAAGGAAAAATATTTAAAGTAGGTTAACATTTATTTAATTATAATATATTAATCTTAACTATATTCCAAATGTATCATTTAAATTGTTAAAAACAATGTGACTTTAATTGTGCGGTTAAAATTGAGGTAATTAGCAAATTTATTGAGATATAAATTACGATGCAACTGTTTTATAAGTTGGTAACTCCCAAAAGTTAGAATACATTGGTTGTTAATAAATTATCATGTATGTATATATTAATTTGTCATTGTGTAATTTTAAGTTGGTAGAAGTTGATGTTAATGTGAGAATTTATTATGTTGATATAATAATATAATATTTTTATAATTTAAATTAAGATACTATTAAATGTATTTTTATTTGTTATTACTCTATATAGTATGATTTCACTCAGTTTCACTATAGATGAGATAGTTTGACTTGCCACGAAATTTAAGAACAAAAAAGAAATTTTTTAAAACTTATGATCCTAATAGTTTTGTGGGGCCATGATATTTGCATCAGTGTAAGAACTTCTCATTATATGTAAAATGGGTAAAATAAAAAATTTAAAGTTAAATTATTTCCAATTACAGAAACGTGTCATTCTTTTGGAATATACTAATAAGAAAATATTTTATGTAAATTGAAATGGAAGGAGTATTTATTTTTGAATCATATTGTATTTTTATTTGTTAGAATCACCGGCTATATATGGGGTTATAATATTTAAGTTTATGTCAATAGTTATTCATATAATTTGTTCTTTTTAATTTATAGAATTTAGCAGGATCATAATATTATTCGCATGTCGTACGGATACTAAAACTAGTAATGTCAAAAAAACTTTAGAGGCAAAAATACCGAATGCTTACCAAAATGTTGTGCTGTTACTCTTTTAAACCACAAAACCCCCCTTTTTTGCCTTTCCCCACCCAACCCCAAAAGATTGGGGCAACTCTAGATTTGTCCTTATTTCATCACGCGCAAAATTATTGGCAATAAAGTTAGATAAAAAGTTATACTGCTATTCAAAAAGAAGAATGATACTCGTACTATTAAAAGACAACAGGAAAAAAAAAGAAAAAGTTACATAACCTCTAACCTGCCGAGTCCGGAACCAAAATGTGGTTCTTTTAGACTCAAAGAACAAAAATATATAGAAACAAAACATAGTGACCAAAATATATATATATATATATATATATATATATAGTGTCTTAACGGCCGTTTGGCCAGTTAAGTATAGCGTCTTTTAAAAAGACGCTATATCTGAATTAAAAAAAGCGGAAAACTATAGCGTCTTTTGTTAAGACCCTATATATATATTCTTAACAAAAGACGTTATATATATAATATAGATCGTCTTCTTCCTTCTTCCAAAACAGAATCATCGTAACCCCACCCCCACCCCAATTTTAAAATCCCAGCGGTCCCCCCTTCCATTTTTAATCAAAAAAAAACTTGAGTGAAGCCCACTCGTCCCAAAAAAGTAAAGATTCTCGGTCCCACGTGCTAGCTAAGGCGTTATCTCAGACATTGTTGCTTGTTTCGGCTCCAAATCACAAAATCTTCAACTTTCTAAAAAACCTTAAATTTGAGATATTCCGACTTAGTTTTTATTAAAAATTAAAAATTGTATAAAAAATGCATATTAGTTATTTTGTATGTGCTCTATACTATTTTGTGATTGTTTGGATTTAACTAATTTATTGTTTTTTATCCGGACTGTAGTATTAGTGTGCTAAAAATAACAACAACAACAACAACCCAGTACAATCACACAAGTGGGGTCTGGGGAGGGTAGTATGTACGCAGACCTTACCCCCACCCCGAAGGAGTAGAGAGGCTATTTTCGGAAGATCCTCGGCTCAAGATAATAAGAAAAACAAAAAGGAGAGAATGTTAGTTTCACCATAGAGATCATAGGAAAAATGGGAACATAAAATGAAGAAGGAAAAACGCAAAACAAAAATGATGGCTAGTAAATAGGTCCTGCACCGAAAAGAGAAAATAGTAAGACACGACAATGCCCCTAGCTATTTCAAACAAAACTCTACCAGACTAGGCTCACAATAGCACAAGGTAACACAAGACTCAACTACCTCCTAGCCTACAACTGTAATACTCGACCTCCACAACTTCCTATCAAGTGTCATGTCCTCGGAAATCTGAAGCCTCGCCATATCCTGCCTGATCACTTCTTCCCAATACTTCTTAGGCCGCCCTCTACCTCTTCTCGTGTCCTCCACAACCAGTCACTCACACCTCCATACTGGAGCATCTGGGCTTCTCCTCTGTACATGTCCGAACCATCTGAGCCTCGCTTCCCGCATCTTGCCATCAACGGGAGCCACGTGCACCTTCTCCCGAATATCATCATTTCTAATCTTGTCCATCCTAGTGTGCCCGTACGTCCAACTCAACATCCTCATTTCTGCTACTTTCATCTTTTGGATATGTGAGTTCTTAATAGGACAACACTCAGCCCCCTACATCATGGTCGGTCTAACCACCGCCTTATAGAACTTACCTTTGAGTATCGTTAGCACTCTCTTGTCACACAAAACTCCGGATGCTAACCTCCACTTCATCCATCCTACCCCAATACGATGTGCGACATCCTCATCAATCTCCCCTCTCCGTGGATAACCGACCCAAGGTACTTGAAGTTGCCTCTACTTGGGATAACCTGTGATTCAAGCCTCACATCCACGCCCACTTCCCTCGGCTCAGTGTTGAACTTACACTCCAGGTATTCCGTCTTCGTTCTGCTCAGCTTGAAAACTTTAGATTCAAGAGTCTGTCTCCAAACTTCTAGTCTCTCGTTAACACCGGCTCGTGACTCATCAATCAGAACTATGTCATCGGCAAATAGCATGCACCATGGCGCCTCCCCTTGAATATGGTTTGTTAATGCATCCATCACCAGGGCGAATAAGAATGGACTGAGCGAAGAGCCTTGGTGTAACCCCATATCAACCGAAAAATTCTCAGAGTCGCCTCCTACTGTCCTAACTTGAGTCTTAGCCCCATCATACATGTGTGCTAAAAAAATTCGTAAAATAGAGAAATTGTTATTAGTTGTTAAAAATGTTAATTAGTTACTTTTTACTATGGTATATGTATTTTCGTGATTGTTTTGTGATTAAATTGATTTGTTATTTTTATCTGGCTTAGATTATTTATTTGCTAAAAGACTAGTAAACTAGATAAATTGTTATTTTAGTTCCCTGTAGTGGTATCTTGTGGCCTAATGTAGTGCTCGTATTTGTAATGTAGTGACATTTTAGCGTAGTAAAATGTAGTGCCCTTTAGCGTAGTATCCTTGTAGTTATAGAAATTAATCATTTAAGTATCTCTTATTCCCAAAAATATGTCAAAAAACTGATAGTTCAAACACAAACTATCTCCTATTATAGTCAACAAACGTAACAACATAAGAATTCATGATACATTGGTGCTACTGGGCCTCGAATATTGTGTCCGGAACCAAAATATGAATATTTAGTAATTAAATCTTGTATAGTTATGAAAATTAATTATTTAATTTTGGTATAGTAAAAAAATAAGTCAGTAACAAACGAACAAACATGTAAATAATAAAACTAACATATAAAATAATAGACCTGTTGAGTGATAAATCAAAAAAAAATTCTCATTGTGAACATAAGAATTCAGCATACATTGGTGCTACTGGGCCACAAAATATTATTTTCGGAATCAAAATATAAATATTTAATAATTAAATCTTGTATAGTTATAAAAATTAATTATTTAATTTTAGTGTAGTAAAAAATAAGTCAGTGACAAACAAACAAACATATAAAATAATAAAACTAACATATTAAATAATAAAACTAACATATACAATAATAAACTAATATATAAAATAACAGACCTGTTGAGTAAAAAATCGGAAAAATTTCTCATCATGAACATAAGAATTCAGGATACATTGGTGCTCCTGGGCCTCAAATATTATGTTCGGAACCAAAATATGAATATCTAATAACTAAATCCTGTATAGTTATGAAAATTAATTATTTAATTTATTATAGTAAAAAATAGGTGAATAACTAACAAACATATAAAATAATAAAACTAGCATATTAAAGTAATGTATAAAATATAAAATTATAATATTAAAAATGTATCAACCTAATTAACAATATAGTAAAATATTGAAAAATAAATTAATATTCAAGGTATTGCAATATATTTAAGCAATGGAAAAAAAATAATGTAATTAATTTTGTTCAATTTACAGTAGTCATCATGGAGGTTCCGCCTTTCAATCTTGGACCTGCCTCCCTAGAGCTACTATTGTTATAGGTCGAGCATAGGTCTTCCTACATATGGGAGGGGTTGTTATTGGCCAAGACTTTACGTTCTAGGAGAGTAGATGATATGTGGGATTTTCTTAAGACCGGCCAGCTCCATACCCGTATAGTTATATACCTGCAGGATACAGATTTTTATAGGATCATTGAGATCAGCCGGCTGCAGCTGGATTGATCGCTGATCATGGCTTTGATAAAGCGGTGGCGACCAGAGACACACACATTCCATTTGCCCATTGGCGAGGCCACTATCACGCTGCAAGGCGTGGAGGTTTTGTATGGGCTACAGGTTGATGGACTTCCTGTTGCTTTGTTGCATGCCATGAGAGATTATACGGGAGATCAATACCTGGAGACGTTGCAGCGGCTCACCGGTTTCCGGCCAGAGGATGAGGGTGCAATGCTTGGGGCTAGTCGTCTTGCGTTGACGCAGGTCCGACTGCATTTGGAGGCCATGCATGATGACATTACTCATGATATACCGGATCTTCATATTAACCGGTACACGAGGTTGTTGCTGCTGCTTATGTTTGGAGGCGTATTGTTCCTGAACACTTCGGTAAACCTAGTCAGCTTGAGATTTCTTCATCATCTTAAGAGGCTAGATGATTTACATCAGTACAGTTGGGGTGTTGCTGTTCATGGTTACTTGTACAGGCAGATGTGTCGAGCATGCATGGGTACCCAGCGAGACGTTGTAGGATTTATGCCACTGTTGCAGGTGAAAACATAGTCAAATACTCTCTTCATTATAACATACATCATAAAAATATACCTTAAATTTTACGTCCAAATTGTATATTAGGTTTGGGTCTGGGAGCGGTTCCTGCAGTTTCAGCCACCTCTAGCACGCATAGCTCAGGATGCACTACCTCCACCGTTTCTCCCTTTAGCTAGGAGGTGGATTGATAGACGGGGATATGGACAAAAGTACGAGGCTCAACATAATCTGCCCTATTGCAAGGATTTCTTGGATTTGCTGGAGGCCGAGCACGTAATTCTATACTTAAGTTTACTTGTCCTATATTTATATGTGTTGCATATACTCACAGTTCCTATTTTTACGTAATAGTTCATTTAGAGGCCATACAGCGACGAGCTAATAGCTGGTTTTCCCGATTATTGCTCAACCGGGCGACTTATCTGGAGTTCTTCCATCCCGTTGATGTGTCACGATATTATTGAGCATCATGCCATCGAGCGAGTCCTTTCCCAGTTTGGTCGAACGCAGCATGTACCTCCACCGCCTGCTTGTCTTAGGACACATTATCAACGGGATGATCGTTCGAGGGTTGACCAGGCATATGAGGCATGGCTAGAGTTGCAGATCGAGACTTCGGACCAGCGGCGTGACCTGATTCCGCCACCGCCTCCAGCCCATCTTATGGATGGTGAGCATGAGTATATTTACTGGTACTGCAACATTACCTGACCTTTCGTCGGGAATCCTATTCATCGCGCTGGCGGTCAGTTCGTTCCATATGCCGGGAGGCATGAGGCGCTGGTATGCTATTTGGTATACTTAGTTATAACGTTAACCTTACCGTTTCATAATTAATATTTTACATGTTGTGTAGGTTATTGGACTACATCTATTCCACCAGTTGGGACGGCAAATGCAGCAGCATATCGACGAGGTTGCGGCCGCTTTGCACAACTTTGGCTGGCATGTTACAGATTTGGCTGCCCGGACATTGCAATGAGCCCGGGATGATGAGCGCTTAGGACACAAGGCTGATTATATGGCGCCAGAGTAGTACCATCGTGGGCCAACAGTGCAGCCTGAACGTGGTCGACGTGGCAAGGGTGTGCCACGAGGTAGGGGTATCCCATGAGGTCGTGGGGGTCGGCAAGGAGGTGGTCCCCAGCAAGGGGGCATTGAGGCCCTATTGAGGATGTTGGAGTTGATCATCCGGGTGACCACCCTGATCCTAGTGATATCCCGTCATTTAGCCTGGGGCTTACTCCAGTGACTTCACAGGTGACCCCGTCAGCTCCATTATTGATCGCAGGACAGCCTTTACCTTACATGACTGGGATACGTATTTTCCTGACCCTCCAGGGGCATCGACGGTTGCTGATGCTCGTTCGGTACGAGATGTGGATAGTGGCAGCGGACTAAGTTATGGCTCATCATCGAGGGATACTGAGGATCTTCCACAGGATTTGGTTAGTTTGTATTACTATTATTTATATTCGTGTTTATCTCATTGATTAGTCATAAATATCTAAAGCCATTTTTTCTTTTGAACCCATCTTCCTCGCCCATCACGGATAGGCCTAAGACGGTTTATTATACTGAGGAGGCCGCTGAGACCATGGTAAGACATTTTAATTTTTTTTAGCGAACATGTATATTACTAATTTATATTTCATATACTAAAATATCGCATTATTTTATAGATTACTGCTGGACCTACGACCCCTTTAACCAAGCCTGCCAGCCTTACTGGCGATCATGATGCAACACATCCTCCGATAAAGAGGCGACGTGATGAGGATGATCCTGATAGTGTAGCCGGGCGGGATGAGATGTGCCTCAGGATAGCGGCTGCTTTAAAGCATAAAGGTTGTGGGACACATTGATTTTTTTTCTATTTTATGTACATATGACAATCAGTAAATAACAACTTTATCTATGGTTTAGCATTATATGCACATTATATTTTTATTTCGCTGTTTCTTTTTTATTTTAATAGTAAAACTGCGCAAAACAAACATAACTTAACATAATTTAAATTCAATACAACTAATGAAAATACATGACAAGGAAAACATAAAGATAAAATACCACACTCAACACATAAATGTGTTTGTTTAGTCACTACCGCATATTATTCTCTGCTCTAACCACTTAAAATTCTCTTCCATTTGTTTCTTCTTCCGTCTCTTTTAGTTTCTCCTGCAGTGCCGCAATTTCTTGTTGCATTTCAGAGATCTAGCATTGATATTCAGCATTTATATTCCAAACATACTACAAAATTGATTTTGTCATGACTCTGAAACCGGCCCGATCGTGATGGTGCCTATGCGAAACTAGGCCAGCATATCGGCGAGGTTGCAGCCGCTTTGCACGACTATGGTTGGCATGCTACAGATTTGGCTGCCTAGACATTGCAGCGAGCCCGGGATGATAAGTGCTTAAGACACGAGGCTGATTATATGGCGCCAGAGTAGTACCATCGTGGGCCAACAGTGTAGCCTGAACGTGGTCAACGTGGCAAGGGTGTGCCACGAGTTAGGGGTGTCCCACGAGGTCGTGGGGGCCGGCAAGCAGGTGGTCCATGGCAAGGGTGTATTGAGGCACCTGTTGAGGATGTTGGAGTTGATCATCTGGGTGACCACCCTGATCCTAGTGATATCCCGTCATTTAGCTTGGGGCTTACTCCAGTGACTTCACAGGTGACCCCGTCAGCTCTATTGTTGATCGCGGGACGGCCTTTACCTCACATGGCTGGTATACGTATTTTCCTGACCCTCTAGAGGCATCGACGGTTGCTGATGCTCGTCCGGTACGAGATGTGGATAGTGGGCGTCGACTGATTTATGGCTCATCATCGAGGGATGCTGAGGATCTTCCACAGGATTTGGTTAGTTTGTATTACTATTATTTGTATTCGTGCTTATCTCATTTATTAGTCATAAATATCTAAAGCCATTTTTTCTTTTGAATCCATCTTCCTCGCCCATCACGTATAGGCCTAAGACGGTTTATTATACTGAGGAGGCCGCTGAGACCATGGTAAGACATTTTAATTTTTTTTTAGCTAACACGTATATTACTAATTTATATTTCATATACTAAAATATCGCATTATTCTGTAGGTTACTGCTGGACCGACGACCCCTTTAACCAAGCCTGCCAGCCTTACTAGTGATCATGATGCAACACATCCTCCGATAAAGAGGCGACGTGATGAGGATGATCCTGATAGTGTAGCCGGGCGGGATGAGAAGTGCCTCAGGATAGCGGCTGCTTTAAAGCATAAAGGTTGTGGGACACATTGATTTTTTTTTATTTTATGTACATATGGAAATCAAATAAATAATAACAACTTTATCTATGGTTTAGCATTATATGTGCATTATATTTTTATTTCGCTGTTTCTTTGTTATTTTAATAGTAAAACTACACAAAACAAACATAACTTAACATAATTTAAATTCGATACAACTAATGAAAATACATGACACGGAAAACATAAAGATAAAATACCACACTCAACACATAAATGTGTTTGTTTAGTCATTACCGCCCATTATTCTCTGCTCTAACCACTTAAAATTCTCTTCCATTTGTTTCTTCTTCCGTCTCTTTTAATTTCTCCTGTAGTGTCGCAATTTCTTGTTGCATTTCAGAGATCTGGCATTGATATTCAGCGTTTATATTCCAAACATACTACAAAATGGATTTTGTCATGACTCTAAAACCGACCCGGTCGTGATGGCGCCTATGCGAAACTAGGCCAGCCAACACAATTCCCGAATTTAACCATTATTCAATAAAAGTCATTTTTAATCCTTTAATTAATCAAATATCTCATAATGTAAGTCTAAATAAATAGTGCGGAATAAATACACAAGCCCGACATCGGGGTGTCAAAAGTCACGAACATCTACTAAGGTCTGAATTCAACGAAGAGTCTGAAAATATACTAAAAACAATCTAAGAAAGACAAAAGGCAGAAGAGCAGGGTGCGAACGTCGGGCAGCTACCTTGCTAACTCCGATGACTCTACCACTGAGCAATCAACACCCGCTACCGAGCTCAGAAATACCTAAATCTGCACACAAGGTGCAGGGAGTAATGTGAGTACGCCAACTTAGTAAGTAATAAAAGTAAATGAAAGCTGAGCAGTAAGAAAACACGTAAACCACGTCATAACGCTATAGCAAATGCAGTACATTTCCAAAACAGTACAGAAATCATTTATTTCGTAAATCAAGCTTTGTTTCAGTAAAAAAAACCTTCCTTTTTTAAAACATCTTCCAATAGTTTCAAACGAGTGATAAAACAGTGAGTAAAAATGATAGAAATGTAAACAGCCCCTCGGGCAAAAACATGTACCATAAATCGCCCCTCGGGCAAAACATAGATCAAGAACAGCCCTTCGGGCAACAATATGAATCAACAACAGCCCCTCGGGCTATATCACATCACTCACACTGGGTACCCGTGCTCACTGGGGGTGTACAGACTCCGGAGGGGCTCCTACAGCCCAAGCGCTACAATCATCATGGACAACTCACGTGCTATCACATACCTGCACTCACTGGGGGTGTGCAGACTCCTGGAGGGTCTCCTATAGCCCAAGCGCTATAACAAGCCATCTCGTGGCATAATCAATTAGGCCTTCAGCCTCACATAATCACAAGACACCTCATAGCATAAATCAACCAGGCCCTCGGCCTCACATATATCATGAATTAGTAACAATTTATTGCGGCGTGCAACCCGATCCCATAATATCCTCACAACACAGGCCCTGAGCCTCACTCAGTCAGAAAACCTCTCAAGCCACTCGGGCTAATAATAAAATAGGGTGCTCAGCCCAAAATATCATTTAAAGTATCGAAACGAAGTAAATACGGCTGAGTTATGAAATCAGTAAAATACAGCATGACTGAGTACAGATATTAAGTCAAAATAGTGAGGAATAGTAGTAAAAGCCCCTAAGGGTCCAAACAATTGGCACTAGGCCCAAATATGGCATTCCGACCAAAATATAGTAATACTTTCTAAAATACAATGATATAAAATAGTTTTCAATCAAATATGCGACTTAATAGTCGTACGGGATGGACCAAGTCATAATCCCTAATGGTGCACGACCCCACACTCATCGTCTAGTGTGTGCGTCACCTCAAAGTAGCATAATAATGTGAAAATGCGGGGTTTCATACCCTCAGGACAAGATTTACAATCATTACTTACCTCAATCCAGTCCAAACTCTAGCCCGCGATGCATTTGCCTCTCGACTCGGCCTCCGAATGCTCCCAATCTAACCAAAACTAGATTCATACCATCAAAATATGCTAAGGGAACAAATCCCACTCAAAAATAACCAATTTACATCAAAAATACCGAAATTACTCAAACCCGGCCCCCGGGACCACGTCTCAGAATCCGACCAAAGTCTCAAAATCTGACAACCCATTCAAATTACGAGACTATCCATACTAGTTTCACTTAATTTTGGCTTCGAATTGACTTTCAAATCCCAAAAATTCATTTTTATGAAGTTCCACAATTTTCCCCATATTTTCATCTCAAATCTCTACTCAAATGATGAATTGTAACGACCCGACCGGTCGTTTTGAGATTTTGCACTTTGATCGCCAGTTCTCGGGCATGACTTGCCCCGTGTGATGTATTATGACTTATGTGAATCGCTGGTTTTGTTTTTCAGGGTAATCAGAATGAATTTGGAAGAACAATTCTCAGTTTGAAGCTTTAAATTTGAAAGGTTTGACCAAGAGTTGGCTTGTTTGTATATGATCTTGGATCGGAATTTTTATGATTTGGTTAGTTCTGTTAGGTGATTTGCGACTTAGGAGCGTGATCGGAATGCATTTTGGAGGTCCGTGGAAGGTTTAGGCTTGAATTGGCGAAATTGAGATTTCGGCATTTTCTGGTTGATAGGTGAGATTTTGATATAGAGGTCGGAATGAAATTCTGAAAGTTACAGTAGCTCCGTTGTATCATTTGCGACGTGTGTGCAAAATTTCAGGTCAAACTGACGTGGTTTGGTTAGGTTTTTGATCAAAAGCGTAATGTGGAAGTTCTTGAAATTCTTAGGCTTGAATCCGATGTGTTTTGGTTGATTTGATGTTGTTTGAGGTGTTTAGAAGATTGTTACAAGTTTGAATAAGGTTTTGAGATATGTTAGTGCCTTTGGTTGAGGTCCCGGGGCCTCGCGTGAGTTTCGGGTGGTTAAACGGATCAAATTTGCATATTAAGTGATCGCATAGAGCTATCTTAGGGGGTATCCAGGTTGCTCTTCACGTTCGCGTAGTTAGGGCTGCGATCGCGTAAGTTTATGTTTCTGTGAATCGCGGTCGTGTGGTCTCATTCGCGGTCGCGTGGTCTCATTCGCGATCGCGTAGTTGGAAGATTTTGAGCATTGCATTCACGTGAGGATATACGCGATCGCGTAGAGTGAATTATGGGCCAGCGGTGTTGTGCTTCGCGATCGCGATGGGTTTTCCGCGATCGCGATTAAGTAAAAATAAGAGCTGGGTAGAATGTTTTAAAAGCTCATTTCTGCGAATTTGAGGCTAAGTTCCTCTATTGTTGGTCGATTTTGAAACTTTTTGAAGAGGATTAAAGAGGGATTCAAGGGGAATCACCTGGAGGTAAGATTTTTGAACTCAATACTTGATTCTAATATGAAATCTACATAGTTAATCATGAAATCTAAGCCTAAAATTGAGAACTTAGGGCTTGAAATTGGAGACCAAACATTTGGGATTTGAAGGGTCATTTGTGGATGGATTTCGATGTTCTTGGTATGTATAGACTCGTGAGAGGATGAGGATTACATTGATGTTAATTTCGTCGGATTTCGAGACGTGGGCCCGGGGCCAGGTTTGAGCAATTTCGGGATTTTGATGTTAAATTGGATATTTTCGAGTGGGATTCGTTCCCTTGGCATATTTTAATGCTTATGTACTGATTGTGGCTAGATTTGGAGCATCCATAGGTCGATTCGTGCAGGCAAAGCATCGCGAGCTAGAGTTGGACCGGTCGACGTGAGTAATGATTGTAAATGATGTTCTGAGGGTTTGAAACCCCGGATTGCACATCGTAGTGCTATATTAAGGTGAGGCACATGCTTGATGACGAGCGTGGGGTCGTGCTCTATTAGGGATTGTGACTTGATCCATCCCGATTGATGATTTTATCGCGTATTTGATTGGAAACTATTTGCTATCATCATTATTTGGGCTGAATACCATAGTTAGGCCTAGTGCCAGCTATTTGAACCCTTCAGAAATTTTTTGTTGATATTTCCTCACTATTTTGATTTTTATACTTGAACTCAGTCATGTTATTTTCCACTGTTTTCAAAACTCGGCCAAGTTTATTTTGCTTTAACACTTGAAATGATATTTCAAATAATATTTTAGATTGAGCATCCTGTTTTACTATTGCCCGAGTGGCTTATGTGATTTTTGACTGAGTAAGGCCTAGGGCCTGTATTGTGAGGATACTTTTGGGTCGGGCTGCATGCCGCAGCAGTGAGATACTGATTTGATTATGAGGCCGAGGGCCTGAGATATGTACACCACGAGGTGGCTTATTAATATTGATATGAGGCCGAGAGCCTGTTTATGATGCCACGAGGTGACTTGATATTGCGTTTGGGCCATAAGGGGCCCCTCCCGGAGTCTATACACCCCCAGTGAGCGCGAGTACCCATTGTGATGTGAGATATAGCCCGAGGGGCTAATATTGTTCTATGTGATAGCCCGAGGGGCTGGTGTTGTTCTATGTGATTTGCCCGAGGGGCTGGTACCGTTCTATGTGATTGTCCGAGGGGCTGGTATTGTTCTGAGATATTGCCCGAGGGGCGGAGTTGCTGACATTGTGCCCGAGGGGCGAACCTTTATGTGTTTATCTTTCATATTTACCTGTCATTTACCTGTTAAACTATGTTATTTGTGCCCGAGGGGCGGATTTCTGTGCTTATCTGTACTAACTATTTTGCATTCATTTGCATAACTGTTGAAAAAATTATTTTCAAAGAAGTTTAAATAGAGCTAAGATGTTTTTAAGAGATATTTACACCTTCACTGCTTTCTTACTGGTTTTTGAACTGCTTCTATACAGCATCTTGATATGCTTTACGTAATTTCTTACCATTCAGACTTTAGTTATGCTTATTACTCACTGAGTTGGAGTACTCACTTTATCCCTGCACCTTGTGTGCAGATTCAGGTATTTATGCAACCGGTAGCGGGTTTTGGCTGATCGGAGGCAGAGTCATCGGAGTTTAGCAAGGTAGCTGCCGGCGTTCGCATCACTGCTTTTCTCTCTCTTCATTTCATTAGTTTGTATATGTACACTTAAGACTTGCAGTTGTATTTATACCCTAGTAGATGCTCGTGACTTGTGACAGCCCGGTTAGGGCTGTGTCAGGTTGTATTTCCGCTACTTATTATCATTAAATCATGTTTAGACTGTTTTTATATTATTTAACTGCTATAAAAAGTGAATTGGGTTTAGTTGGCTGGCCTTGTCTTCACGAGAGGCGCCATCACGACCGGGTTCGGGGTTAGGGTCGTGACATGAATCCAGCGTTATAATCATGTATTTTAGCCAAAATTGAGTTAGAATCACTTACCCCGATGGTTTTCTTGCAAATCCCTCGAATAATCGCCAAATCCCGAGCTCTCTAGGTCAAAATATGAAATAAAATCCCAAATATTGTATTTATAGTGCACCTCATGGATTCCCGTCACCGCTGACCGCGGTGAAACCACTGTTGTCGTGCTTCTGGTAGCTGCACAGATATGCCTTAGTATTTTGGCCATAACTTTCTCTACAGATGTCCAAATTATGATTTCTTTACCTTTATGGAAACTAGACACGAAGGGCTACAATTTTAGTTTTTGAATCGTCTCAACATTCCTTGTAGAGCAAAGGATATAAGCTTCCGAAGTTGGACCAGCGGCCATGAGGATTCTTCATGACCGCAGCCGCGGACCATTTTTCGCCCCAGTGGTAAAACCACCGCCTCCAGAGGTAAAACCACTGCCCCCAGCAGTAAAACTTCCACCCCAACGGTAAATTTAAGCACCAGAACCAATGCATGAGTTCCGGTAATGCCCAAACTCGCTCAAAACTCACCCGAAACACACCTGAGACCCTCGGGACCTCAACCCAAACATACCAACACCTCCCATAACACCATTAAAACTTAGTCGAACCTTCGAATCACTCAAAACAACACCAAAACACCAAATCAACTTTAGATTCAAGCTTAAGAACTTAGGAACTTTCAAATTCCACAAACGATGCCTAAACCTACATTTCAACTCCGAATGACCAAAAATTTTGAACACACGTCACAAATGACACTATGGACCTACTTCAATTTTCGGAATTTCATTTCGACCCCGATATCAAAATTTCCACTACCAAACGGAAAAAGCCAAAATTTCAATTTCGCCAATTCAAGCCTAAATCTACCACGGGCCTCCAAATTACGTTCTGACATGCTCCTAAGTCCCAAATCACCCAACGGAGCTAATCCAATCATAAAATTTCAAATCTGAGATTGAGTACTAAAAGTCAAAGACTTGGTCAAACATCTCAAATTTTAAGTCGTAAGCTGAGAACCATTCTTCCATATCTGTTATGTTCCACCTGAAAACCAAAACCAACGATTTACATAAGTCATAATACATCATACGAGGATAGTCATGTCCGATAACTGGCGAGCGAAGTGTAAAAACTCAAAACGACCGGTCAGGTCGTTACAGATTTATAGTATTCCTGGTTAATGGATCCATCATACCATTTCTCAAGCATACAATGCTTTCCTTCATTTCCTCCAAACCTGTACAGACACATCCAGTATCTACGTCCAACATTACCATCAGACCAACATGCCTTCATAATCACACGTTTGCCACAATATCACATTGGTTGGTCATTGCGTCCAAACATTTGTTAATGCAAGAAAGATAAATATTTATGGAAAATTTTGCTATTTGTTTTGGTTAAGCACAGAAAGTAGCTAAATGCGTTGGTGATTTATAGGCAAGAAAATAAATACATAACGTGGTATTTTGAGCGCACTATGCTTCGCGTTCTAATAATTCTTTATGGTACAATAATATTTTTTCAGGAGACAACTTTTCCAGAATGGCAGCTTTATCAAGTTGACAAGACAATACACATAACGTGGTATGTAACCGCACTATGCTCCGCGTGCTAATGATTCTTTACGGTACAATAATGCATTTTCAGAAGACATCTTTTCCAAAAAGGCAGATTTATCAGGTTGACAAGACAATACACATAACGTGGTATGTAACCGCGCTATGCTTCGCGTGCTAATGATTTTTTATGGTACAATAATGCTTTTTCAGAAGACAACTTTTCCAGAACGATAGCTTTTTTAGGTCGACAAGACAATACATGTAACGTGGTATGTAACCGCGCTATGCTTTGCGCGATAATAATTATTTCGGGTATAAGAAAGCTTCTTAAACTGAACCAAGTCATGTGTATTTAAAAGACCTTTTGAATAAGCATTACAACATCCATTAAAAAAATGTCACTACGTGTATTAATGTTAAATACCAAAAAGATTGTTTTGAAGGTTGTCTTTTTTTAAATGGGTTTATGTTAGATTGATGTACTGAAGTATTATTTAACAACAATGGAAACATAATTTTCTTTCATACATTCTGCAAGATAAATAAGTACATACACTTATTACAATCACATTACGGAAATAAAATACTACATGTATCCTTGATAGTTGCGCACATTAGATGAACTTCCACCATGAGCTGGATTACCACCGCCACCCAAATCAGCTGAAGGACATTTACGACTATCGTGTCCTGTTTGCGCGCATATGTCACATTTACGCGCATAAATGGTATCACCAATATCCATTTGGTTTTGTATACGCGTTCTTTTTTGCACTTGTAGCTTACGCAAATAATCCTTGTTACACACTATTTTAAATAGTTCTGGCAACCAATAATGTTCAGCACCCACTAGCTACAACTGCCCACCATATGTGTTTAAGTATGCAACAACACTATATTCCTTATCAACGTACCGGGTTCCCGCGAAACCTGTATGTTGAAAGAACTTCATGGCATATGAGCATGGCATGTGCTAGATGGACCATTTCCCACAAGAACACAACCTGTTGGCTTCATTTACGGTGTGTGTATTATTCCCCCGGTTTTATTAGATAGCAGTGCGAACTTCAAAAATATTTCACTCATTGCAACACTGTAAAAATGAATGCCAATGTGCTCGCCTCCTGTATTTCTCAAATCTTTTCATTGGTATGGGCATAAATTTAACACCCCTCTCCATCAATTCTGATGCACCTCTATGCCTTTCAACAAACCTCTCCGCCATCTATTTGAATGACATCCGCACCATGGCAGTGACAGGCAATCCACGTGCAGACTTCAATAATCCGTTGAAAGACTCTAACACATTTGTAATCAGGGTTCCCCATCATCTACTACCATCCGCATGCAATATCCACTTGTCAAGCTCGTGTCGCATCAACCAATGATAAGCTCTTTCATTTTCCTGCCAGATCGATTCCATGCGCCTCCTGAATTTGCACTCTTGGTGATCAGTTGCAACCATCCACATTAAATCATGCAAGTCCTTGTTGGGATATGCCTTTTGGAAATTGGCCTTCAGATGCCTCACACAGTAACGGTGATATGCATACGGTTCCTGTCATTCAGGCAAATGCAGTACAAAACTTAAAATAACGCCATGCCGATAAGATATTAGACAAATACCTGAACTTTATTTTACAACGTGCTTCTTCAAGTGGTTCAAAAATAGTGTCCACGTCTCTTGGCTTTCATTGTCACAAATAGCAAAAGCTAGGGGAAATATTTTTCCATTAGCTTCTACTGCAACGCCGATCAACAACTTAATATCATACTTTCCATAAACATAAGTGTTGTCTATGAATATTACCGGCCGGCAATGCACAAAATCATTAATTGTTGGTTTAAATGCCCAGAACACGTGTTTGAATATTTATTCTGGTATTCCCGGACTCCGCTCAAGCTTCCATTCAACAATAGTCCCGGGGTTAAAGTGTTGCAATGGCCATGTACCTCGGCAGAGATGCAAATGACTTATCCCAGTCGCCATAAACAATTTCAAACGCATGTTCGTACCCGAGAAATGCCTTTTTTTTTGTAATGGTACACCCATATTCCTGGTGGACAGATGTAATAAACTTTTTGATCTTGTACCTTATGGAGGCTTCAATGTGTAGAATCAAGACAAGAGAAATCAAGTCAACATCCAAGTTAAAGTAATTCCCGCTGAATGTGTCCATTTCACAATTTTTGGGTGCCAATGTATTTACCCGCAATCCACATATTTATTTTCTTCTTTCTTGCACGCAGCATCAAATTACAAATGATAAACCATCTACGGCAAACATCCTTGTATACATCTGAGATGACTCTCATACCATCATGTCACGACACTCTTTTACGATGTATATTTTCACTGTCCTGATTAGGCGCACCTTATCACGAAAAAAACATGCCCTTTGATAGCACTGTTGGTCTAGATTCATCCCAAATTGTTGTCCGGATTTTGTCAATATCCCTTGTGAGGGTATCCATATCCGGCATACCTGGCAAATGATCAAGGTAGGGAATATGCCTTGAATGAAACGGCACGTGGGACTCGTACAGTCTTGGTCTAACGAGAGGTGTAGCATGCTCCCTCGTCAAATTAGGTTCGGCATTATCTTCCTCCTCCTCATCACCCTCGTCGGGGAAGGGTGTGTCATCTCCAGACTCATCGGCATTGTTATCATAATCACTATTCTCTTCCTAACTCTGCGCACCTGCCAGATCCCGATTAAATATGTCGTCTTCGAGCAATTGAGTAAGGACATGACCATTAAGTTGCTCGTTTTCACTGCACAACCAAAGAAATAATGAGTTACTCAAATTGGTCCAAACAATACATATAACTTTATATATTCACTTACAAATCATAATGTGTTGATATCCCATGATGCACATTATCTTGTTGATGTCAACTCCCGGATGGACCACCATGATCCAACACACCAAAACTAGGCATATTCCAATACACAAAAATATACATCGTAACACAAAGAAAAATTGAAGTTTACCATTCGGCTTGTGGATTATGTATACTAGGGGAGAAATTATTTCCCCACTCCTCATTCGCCCGTGGAGATAAGTTTAGATCCGGCTAAACTCTTTCAGTCGGAACTTGTTCAGCTAAATTGCTCCAAAATAACCACCCGATGATTGAGGGATTTTCCTACTTTGCGCAACCTCATTATTGCGAACGTCTTCTGCCTTGATGAACATTTCCAACAGTTTTATCACAATAAATTTCCGTTATTCATCCGGAGTCCTGAAAAATCTCTCAGAGTTTCATCGTCTTCGATGTTAAACTCAGCATAACAAGCAACTCCTTGCGGAGTCACATAATACGGATATCTTTCAATTATTTTAAGATTCATCGAACATTTGCTCATACTTATTTTTTTACATAACAACGATATCAATGTATCATACTCCATTATAAGTGGTAATTTAATATGAGACTGTGGAGATAAACCATGGCTTACTGAGTTATTCGCCACCACAATCTCACCCCTCCAATATAATTAAACCCTAATTCTTTGCTCTTCAGACGTTATGATAAAATGTAAAACAACTTAACAAAGACAAATTTCATATGACTTGAGAATATTTCTGAATGGATTTTTACAAAATCCTTAACATCCTTAAATAAGCAAAAACCAGCCCGGGGGGGGGGGTGAATTATTTGAGGTATAGCGTCTTAGCTTAAGACATTATACCCAGTTGAATTATTGTTATGTCAGTTAAGTCCAGCAGAATTATTTGTGGGCCCACATAATACATATAGCGTCTTAGTGAAAAGCGTTATATATATAGCGTCTTTTTAAAAGACGCTATACTTAATTGGCCAAACGGCCGTTAAGGTATAGTGTCTTTTAAATGATGTTATATATATTTTGGTCGCTATATTTTTTTCACATATTTTTGTTCTTTGAGTCCAAAAGAACCACATTTAGGTTTCGAACTCCTAACCTGCCACCCATCCATCCTTTTTATTCATAATGAGATAAATTTGATTTCTGGACTGTTAATTAGAAATTTTCAATTCGAATTTGAGAATGAAAAAATCCCGATAAGAAGTGCTTTTCTCTTTAATAAATATTATATGGTATGAATTTAAATTAATCGAGACTCCAATGCCAGTGCCAAATACGACCCGTAAAGTAATTAAGAAAACATGACTTTCTTTATTTTACAAATTTGGAGTATACTCCTCCACGCTAGTTAGTATATATTTTTTTATTTAACTTGAACAAAAGTTAACTTTAACCCCCCGCAATTCACAAATGACTAATCACAGCCATATATTGCCAATGAAGCAAACCCCTTAATTACATGGCCAAGGATGGTTTTCTCCTAATTAGAAAAATTTGTGCATTTTGATCAGTAGTTTACACCAACTTATATTAGTTGGCTATGGTTATTGAAAAATTGAGGAAAAAATATGAATTAATTACCTAAAGTTACGTAACTAATGACAACTCAAATTATGTTAATTCGTTTGTTCCAATAGATGTACGGTACTCTTTTCTTTAATCTATTAAATATTCATGCCAATTTTAACACGACTATATAAATGAAACTTAAAAAATACTCCCCGGTCCACAATAAGTGACCAATTTACATTTGGCACGCCCATTAAGAAAATACTAAATTCTATACAAAAATACCTAGTATGACTAAACTACCCTTAATTAAATATTTAATGTATGGAGTAAGAAAACTTTTTAGGGATATGTACATAAGGGTAAATTTGAAAAACAAATTGAATTTTTTCTTAATTATATAAATGGACACTTATTTGGACCAGCGGAATGACACAGTTACCCACAAAGACAAAACTATTTATCCTTGTCTACCCATTTGTTTTTCTATCCATAAACTAATTACATTTCCTACCCATAGTAGTTTTTGTGGGGAAATTTTCTTTATTCTCCAATTCTTTTTTATTTCTATGCTTATTTTCTTTTCTTTTTTCTTTTTTTTCTTTTTCCTTTTCTTTTTTCTCATTTTCTTCTTATTTTTTTTCTTTTTTTCCTTTTCTAATTTCATTTAATTTTTTTTATATTCTTTTTTCTCTTCATAATCTAATTTCATTTATTGTTTTCACTATTTTTTATTATTCTTTTTTTATACTATTGTTAAAGAAAAGTCAAATTGTGAACCAATTAAATGTAGCTAATGCAATCAAAAAATATTAACTAACATATGATACCAGTATAGTATATAGCTATACCAACAAGGTATACAATTATACGCAAAGAGTTAAAAAAAAATTAATTCAATTATTAAATTGAAATAATATCAGTTGTCAATAAAAATTTCAAAAAAATTCTAAAAGGATCTAATTGTAAGAGTATACCGTTACATTATATAACATACTATAATATATATATCATTTTCAATTTGCCCCTCGAGCTGGGTAAAAGTTTAAAGCAAATTAAAAAGGAAAATGTAAGTGAATTTACGGGTAATAAGTATATTATTATAGTATATTATATACTATTACAATATACTGTTACAATATATTGCATATTATTACAACATACTATAACAATATATTGTATACTTTAAAAGTATATTGTTGCAGTATAACTATATACTCCAATAATATATTGTATACTGTAGCTGTATATTGTTAGGTAACTGTGTTCTTTTTCTCAAATCAGCTCCAAATGCTATTAAATTTCAGTATGAACTTCCAAAAGGTACTTTAAACAATATTTAACAACACCTACTTTGAATCAACAAGAAATCTTCAAAAATAAAATTGAGCTTCAAGCCCAACAATGGTGGATATTCAAATACACATAAAAATTTAGATCTGGAAACCAGAAAACTCTAACTTTCTCTTCTAGCTAAGGATTCTTTCACCCCCTCTGTCCATTTCCTGCTCACAGCTTTCGGCCTACAAACAAGTAGCCAAAAAATGACAAAAGAAACACAACACGAAACAAAAATAAAGGCGTAGATTCAGAAGAAAAAGTAGAGGACAAAGAATTAAGTAAATTAACTGAGCCAAATCCTTGAAATAAGTAAGCAGAGCAAAAATATGAGCTAAGAGGTCAAAGGGCAGTCTATCAATTGGCGTTTCTTGATCATCTACTTCTTCAACCTCCTTTCGCTTCATGGAACCAAATTAAAAGAAAATCGAAGAAATAACAAAGGGCTTCAAAATTCAACACACACAGAGAAAAATTCAAGAAGAAAGAAGGAGTCGAAGTTATTTAAGCTGTGGAACAAAAAAATAATAAAATCTAACAAGTAGGAGAGAGAAAGAAAAAGATGAAAATAAAGTGTGGTCATCTTTTCGTCATGTCATTCACACTTTGAATCAAATGCCAAGGCAAATAGTTGTGGGTTGCATAGTTTGGAAAAGTAAATAGTTTAGGTTTGAATATTTAAGGGTAAATAATTTGAGGGGTATAAAGTAAGATTTTCTCAAATGAACCATAACTAAGTAATTTTCCAAATGAAATAATTATATACATTGAAATACTTGCATATGCCTATTAGTTTCACTTTCTCATGTCTTTGGGATAAGTTGACCTGTGTCCTACATGTATTGCAATGTTTTTCAAACATCTTTAACTATAAGAAAGTTAGTATAATTTATCATATTGTTTATGTAACTCTAGAACATGTAAAATTTTGTAAAAAAAATATACATCTGAATTCGCTTTACAATTTTGGTCCTCTCCAACCTCTTCCTTTTTTTTTTTTTTTTGGGAGGGGGGGGGTGTTGATGGAGAGTTAGGTGCTATGATTCTTTGAACTTGGTGAAAAATTAATTTTCTAACCTCAAATGCAACAAATCACTGCCGTATATTGCCAACGAAATAAGCCCCTTAATTGCATGGCAAAATGTTGGTTTATCCCATAATATATGGACAAATATATTCTGGAGATCAAGGCATCAGCAAAAGATACTCTGAAGAATGCAAAATTCCAAAAAACAGTTCACAAGAAGTAGAAGAAGACACACGTCTACCACACGCCAATTAATAAGTCAAATTACTCCACCCTACCCTCTTATCCGTTATCACACACAGCAATCTATACACTTGATATGTAAAAAGCTCACCTTGATACACATGGCTCTCTTTTTTAGTATATACTAGTAACTGTATTTTAGAAAACCAACACTTTTGACCCTGCCAAAGTATCTCAGTTCAGTGCGGAAATAAAACAACAACGACAATACAACAACAACAACAACCCAGTATAATCTCACAAGTGGGGTTTGGGGAGAGTAATATGTACGCAGACCTTACCCCTACCCCGAAGGGTAGAGAGGTTGTTTCCAGGAGACCCTCGGCTCAAAAACGCAATAGGAGATGATATATTAATACCATAAAAATGCGTAATAAAAATAACAACAATATATAAGAGATACGAAATATGAAATACAGGATACGAAATACGAAATACGAAATACGAAATAGATGGCTGGTATAGTACAACTAGAAGGTAAAGCCCTGCATCAATAGACGACCACTGACATTCCTAGTCTAACTCCTAACTAGATAGTCTCTCTCACTTGTGCTGTAGAAATATTCACACTCTCCCCTAACCTACAACCTTAATGCTCGACCTCCATAATTCCCTATCAAGGGCCATGTCCTCAGTAATCCTAAGTCGCGTCATGTCCTGTCTGATCACCTCTCCCCAATACTTCTTAGGTCTCCCTCTACCTCTCCGCGTGCCCACTACAGCCAGTTGCTCACACCTCCTCACCGGTGCATCAGTGCTCCTCCTCTGAATGTGCCCAAACCATATGAGTCTTACTTCCCGCATCTTGTCCTCCATGGGGGCCACACCCACCTTCTCTCGAATATCTTCATTCCTAATCTTATCCATCCTTGTATGCCCGCACATCCACCTCAACATCCTCATCTCTGCTACTTTCATCTTCTGGATGTGTGAGTTCTTTACCGGCCAACATTCAGTTCCATACAACATGGCAGGCCTAACCACTGCTCTATAAAACTTACCTTTTAGTAACGGTGGCACTTTCTTGTCACACAAGACTCCCGACGCTAACCTCCACTTCATCCACCCCACCCCTATACGGTGTGTGACATCCTCGTCAATCTCCCCGATCCCCTGAATAACCGATCCAAGGTACTTGAAACTACCTTTCTTGGGAATGACTTGAGAGTCAAGCCTCACTTCAACTCCCGCTTCCGTCGGCTCAACTCCAAATTTGCACTCGAGGTATTCCGTCTTCGTCCTACTCAACTTGAAACCTTTAGACTCAAGAGCATGTCTCCAAATCTCTAGCCTCTCGTTGACGCCGCCTCTTGTCTCGTCAATTAGAATAATGTCATCAGCAAATAGCATGCACCATGGAACCTCCCCTTGAATATGATGAGTCAGTGCATCCATCACCAGGGCAAATAGGAATGGGCTGAGCGCAGACCCTTGGTGCAACCCCGTAATAACTGGAAAGTGTTCAGAGTCGCCTCCTACTGTCCTAACCCGAGTCTTAGCTCCATCATACATGTCTTTAATCACCCTAATATAGTTACTCGGGACCCCTTTATCCTCTAAGCAGCTCCATAAGACCTTCCTAGGAACCTTATCGTACGCTTTCTCCAGATCAATAAACACCATGTGGAGATCCTTCTTCTTATCTCTGTACTGTTCCACCATCCTCCTAATAAGGTGGATAGCTTCTGTGGTAGATCGTCCCGGCATGAACCCGAACTGGTTGTCTGAAATAGACACCGTCCTTCGCACTCTCATTTCTACCACTCTCTCCCAAACTTTCATGGTATGACTTAGTAATTTGATGCCCCTATAGTTGTTACAGCTCTGGACATCACCTTTGTTCTTATACAACGGGACCATTGTACTCCACCTCCACTCTTCAGGCATTCTATTAGTCTTGAATATAACACTAAACAATGCAGTAAGCCATTCCAAGCCTGCTTGACCCACACACCTCCACAGTTCAACCGGAATCTCGTCTGGCCCGGTAGCTCTGCCCCTTCTCATCTTACGCATTGCCTCCATGACTTCATCGATCTCAATGTCCCTACAATTACTTACTTCATGGTGACTGTCGGCATTCCTCGATTCCCCAAGTATAATATCCTGATCCCCTTCTTCACTTAGAAGTTTATGAAAGTAGGTCTGCCACCTCCTCTTAATCTGGTCATCTCCCATCAAAACTTTGCCGTCATCATCTTTTATGCACCTCACTTGGTCCAGATCCCGAGTTGTCCTCTCTCTCGCCTTAGCGAGTCGGAATAACTTCTTCTCCCCACCTTTGTTCCTTAGCTCCTCATACAGACGAGCAAAAGCTGTCGTTTTAGCCTCTGTCACTGCCATCTTCGCCTCCTTCCTAGCTACCTTATACCTTTGACTGTTCTCTCTCTTCTCCTCCTCGTCAGTGCTCCCTACTAACCTTAGGTAAGCCGCCTTCTTTGCTTCCACTTTACCTTCAAAAAAAAAAATTGTATCTAGTGGGAATTAAACTCATGACCTTATGTAGATTTTGAACCCCCTTGACCACTAACCACTAAACTACACTTTGGATTGTGTTAAGGGGGTTCAAAATTTAATATATAGAGGTAAAAAACAGATTGCCTTATATATACAGTGTATTTTTTCGGCGAAGGGGGTTCACCCCTAAATCCGCCCCTGGTTTCCGGAGGGTAGTATATATGCACAAAAGCGCGAAGCGTCGATTTCAAGCTTATGAGTTTGCGATTTTAATCACCTTAAGTTAGAGGCGGAGCTAAAATTTAAATCTTATGGGTTCGGGATTAAAATCATTTTAAGTTACTGGGTTCTAAATTAATAATTTGTACATATTTATTAAATTTCTTAATACAAATGCAGGGTTTGAACAAAAGCTACTGGGTTCGGCTGAACCCGCCATCAACATTGTGGCTCCGCCCCTGCCTTAAGTTATTGGGTTCTAAAATAATAATTTATACATATTTAATAAGTTTTTAAGATAAATATAAGGTTCGAACCAAAGTTATTGGTTCGACGGGACCCGCACTAGGCTCTCTATAGCTCTGCCCCTGCATATGTAGACGTTACTCTATTCTATGAAGGTAGAGAAGTTGTTTCCGAAAACCTTCGGCTCAAGGGCAAAATAAAAAAATAGTAGTAGCAAAAACAACATTTAAAATTACTTAAGGGAAAGAAATAATAAATAGAAACATAACTCTACGAACAAAAAAACAAGACTCAGATCATCAATCGAGATTTTTATCAGTGGTTTAATCGTTTAGTAAACAAATGTTATTCCCTTGTATTTTATTTAGGGGTCGTATGGTTACAAGGATAATATATAGTAGATAAAAGATAAGATTATTTTATCTCGCTTTTAATAGAACTTTTAGATACGAAATTAGCAATTTCGTGATTTTATATCATATTCTCTGTTACTCCTTTGCATTTCATTTGAGATAAAATGACAATATGATCCTCATATTGGAGGTAAATTTAAAAATAGTCCTTTAAAGGACAAATTTTGATTCAAAACTACTCAAGTGTATATATAAAGCACCATTTAAAACCAAATCCAAACATAAAAGTTCGACATATAAATAAAAAAAAATTATTACATAGTGATATAAGGCAAGGGGTAATGAAAATTAAATTTACAATTATTGTTTTATTTTTTCACTCCACTAGACTACGTGTAAGAATTCGTGTCCACTTGGTGCACTTGAAATTGTACTGTAAGACCTCTTTTTGGGACGTTCTTTTGGTTGTTTCCACTTAATTTACATAATTACCTTCACATTCAATTCTAACAAATTTTGTCTTCCTCAGGTTTTTAATTCACGTGAAGGTGCATAACTTTTTGAGAAACTTACATAAATGTCCCAAATAAATCTCAACTTACCAACCTCTAGTCATTAATCATAGATTTATCAAAACTAGCCAACAAAAATTGAAAAACCAAATAATAGGGTTCTTTCTCTCAAAGAATCACATGCAAAAATCATTTTTCATATTTTTAAGCGTGATTAGCAACACTAGTTACAAGACGGAAAGGAAATATGGATGATGTAGCAAATAAGGTGATGAAATACAAAAAATATATAATATTCCAAAAATCTAAACAAAAAGGAAACTTTTTCAATGGGTATAGTTGAAATTCATTGAAAATATATAGATAAGTCAATATACAAAATTTGAGGAAGATTGGAAGTGATTTAGACTGGTTTTGTATCAAAATTCGTAATTAAATCGAGTTCAAAAAAGTCTTCTGCGACATATGTATCAAACATGTATCACGCATGTATCTCACACACATGTATACATGGATATACATGTGATACACAATAGATACAAATATGATACATATGTGATACACAAATGATACATAGTGTGATACACATATCATTTTTTTTCATGTTCAGTTTTTTAGCAAATTTTCAATTCAAACCACCTCAAAACTTCACCAAATTTTCCCAAAACTAAGATTCAAGCTCCTTAAGTTGTGCCCAATCTATTCTAATAACACCCACTCAAAACAAAACAAAAATTTGATATTTTTTTGCTACAGATAGCTAATTGACTAATTTGACTAATATTAGTAATATTTTATCAATTGACCAATTTTTATAATGAACTACCTATAAATGGACACTGGTAATTTCCCTAACTTTTTTCGTAACTTAGAAAAGCAGTGGAAGTGGTTTGGACCTGAAACCCATTCACGGGTTGAGCGAGTAATGATTTGCACTTTGGGCCCAATTTACAATGACCCGTAACTTGTTGTAGAAATAGGGCTGGCTTCTGTAATTGAAGAATAGTCACTGTCATACAACTAATAATTATCCCACAAGTGAGGGAGAAATTCAAAAATAGTCAAATTTATAAGTGGTCGTTCAAAAATAGCTAAGTTTCAAAAGTAATCGAAATTTAGTCAATTTTTATGTAAAGATAAATCTGAACGAAAATATTGTTCAAAATCCGGAAAAATACTCCAATATAATATACTGGAGTTTGGAGCACCGGTGTTCTAGTCTCCAATATATTATACTGGAGCCAGCAAAGTATACCGCTCCAGCATAATATGCTGGAAGCTCATACACAGGTGCACCGAACTCCAGTATATTATGCTGGATCGATCTCTGTTGCAGTAAAATAGTGATTATTTTTCATTGACTTGGTAAACGCTGGCTATTTTTGAATGACCAATCGAAAATTGGCCAGGCCGTGCTATTTTTACCACAAGTGAAGTTTGAAAAGCGTAGGTTTCATTTTGTTATTATTTGTTTCTTGATTTGATAATGATTTTACTTCTAACCAAAACTGAATTAACTCTCTTCCTTTAGTTTGACTTCAACTCAATTTAAACATATTATTGACCTAACTGGTAACAAACACATTTGCAGATTCAGTCATAATTTGATGATGATTTCAAACCATACAATTTTAACTCAATCTGTCAATTTGATGCCACCTTCTAGGTGCAAATTAACATAGATACCAAAGTCCTTAATACGGCTCCCACAAATACCTTATTATGTATAAATTTTCATTTAAATTCTATTTTTCAACCCAATTTTGTGCATACACTTAACTACTTATTCATATTTCTGAAGAATTTGAAGCAATATTTGTTGACATTAGCTTGTGACAATACTATAATTTGAGGAAATGTCAATAGTGAATATGAAGGCTAAGGTTGTCATTTTGTGTAATATTTATTTCTTGCTTTGATACGCTATTTTATTCTGAGCAAATCTTATTTAACCCCTATTTTTTGTTCGGTTATAAGTTATAACTCTCAATTGACACACATTATTGACCTAACTCATATTACTGTTTTACTTACATTAAACTGGGAAGTACAAACCTGAAGCTTTAATCATAATCGAGTTATGATTTTAAACCATCCAAATTCTACTTAATCCTACTGCTTCCGTCGCAAATTATCTTTATACGCCCTCTAAAATACATTTTTAGAGGCATTTGTAATTTTTAACTATTTAACCCTTATTAGGGTCTTAAGATATAATCTCTTTTTAATTTATATTTATTAATAATAGAGGCATTTGTAATCTTCAAGAGCAATTAAAATTAAGGGTAAAATAGGAGGGGGATAAATATTCAGTCTTAACTTCTTAACTAACAAATAATTTGAGTCAATAAACCAAGACAAATAATTTGAGACCATAGGAATAACAATTAACGCTGCTTTCTAGATGCAATATCTAGAATTCTATTAGAATAGAGAAAACTATTTTGTCGAAGCTACATTATACATGTTTATCTGAAGTCTAAGTACACAATACTAAATCAATAAGGTTAGAAAATATTGATTGGATCTAGAAATGAATCAAATGAAATTTCGTCATTATCTACCACAATTGGTTTTCAATGCTAGCTATGACAAAGAATTTTGCAAAACTCCATAAGAAATGGTCTTTTTTTAAACCTTGAAAGGTTTTTAGGTGAAAATTGGAAAATTACATGTTTTTTGATCCGTTAATCGAACCATATCATAAACCACTGGAATAACCCAGTAGCATACAACAATGATATTGTTTCTTGCTTGTACCATTAAATTTGAGACAATAACGTTACATTTTCTGCAGAAAATAATTTCTATCGAATGTGTTCTTTCACGCTAATTTCGAAAACTCTTTTTTTTTTTTTGCATTCTAAGATTGTGCGGTTGAGTTTATGTGGTTATGGCGTCGTCTTAAAAGAAGGGTCGTTTTGAGAAGTATATTTACGCCCTTAATTTGCTTTATTACTTGCGTTATTATAGCCCATTTCTGTAAATTTATTTTGTCCAGGGCGGTGGCTGACACTACTTTGATTACTTTGCGTTCTTACTCGTCTCCCATGGCTAATAGGTAAATATCGGTGAGAACAAGAACATATAGACAAGATGTTCTGCATGTTGTCACCCTCAAAGTCTCTACCAATAAACGACATCGTTGGAGGCATTCTTTCTGTTTGCAACATTGACTCATGAATGAGGAATCTCAATAGGTAGCTCTTTGGTCAGGTTGTTATTTTTGAGTTTCTTTCTTGGTGATCCTAATTGTTGTTTTATGTATTTGATGTTGTTGTCTAGGTTATAACTTTTAGCTAATGGCTGCAGTTGAGTTACTTTAATAGGATGGTTTTCCTGATTTAATAGGTGTGACCTTAGCCAATTGCTAAACTACTTATGAGCTAACTAAAATTGTAGTCTATAATTCAGGTTCTTCGTATTTTGTTCTTGAACACAAAAAGGAGAAAGAACATTATTTCGTGGATTCTTTCCATCACTGCTGAATCCTCGATTTTATTCTCAAAAAAGTCTTTCCTATTTTGTAGTATTTTTTAATTTTGTATTTGTGTTCTTTATAAGTTCTTGTGCATATGTTATCCGCCGTCTGAGTCTAGAGGCTTTTTTAGGCTACTGGAATCACTTAGTCAAAATTCTGTTGATGGAGATGGTCAATTCCCTAAAAAAAAGGTACATGTGTCTTACATATATTGTGTTTTTGCACGGGGGCACCCATGTTTTCTACTAGGAAAACTGCAAAAAATGCAATTTTTTCGAATAATATTTAATCTACTTGATTTAAAAAATGTCAGTTAATGTGTGTTTTTAATGTGATTTGTGATTCTAATATATCAATGGATATTACTCTATGGTGTTATGTCAGTATGTTGTGATTCTTTAGGGTTGGTTCCAATTGTTGATAAGAGACTTTTATTTAATGTTAAATAGTTATTGGATTCTGATTATTAGTAGATATTTGGGGTCACATTGTATCAAACGGTGTATGTATGTATACATAATATGCAATAACAGAATACCTATACAAACATTATAAATGACACTGTAATACAAATAGATCTATATCTAGATGGTTAAGCGCCTATTATTCAGAGTTTAGTCTAGAGTTCAAACCTTGGTCATGAATTGCACTTTTTTAAAAATTTAAAAAAAAAAAAAAAGAAATTTGGTTAAAGTAAAATTTTTAATCTCTGCCAAATGTAGGTTGTTTACGAACTAGCTCTATTTGACTCTAGAGACTAGCTCTCAAAAATAGCCTCTGAACAACAACTGAAAAAATAACCTAGTGCGCACCTCAGTCTTTTACCCGTGTGCTGAAACATACAGGTTGTGAGAGTGAGGCTTGAACCACAACTCCTTACCAAGTGAGGATAATACAAAGCATATCAACTTTCTTATAAAAAAAATACAAAGCAATCAACTTACGATTCATTTCCATAATAAACTTCTTTTTCTTTTTTTATTTGCATAACTTAGACAATTAATTTGTTGATAGTTGATAATTTATACAACCTTAAACAATATTATTCAAGCAAACTTAAATTGGAACATTATTTTTTTTTAATCGGATGTCCTCGAGGGACAAGCAAACTTAAAATGTATATAGCAATTTTGTTCATTTGTTCACTTCTTCAAATATTGACATTACTTACAGAACATCCTACGTACTTCTTTGTAGATATTATACTCTATGGTGTAGTATTAGGAGTGAATGATATAGTACGATTCCCCGTATGTATTGATTCTTTAAAGTTGGCTTTGGTTGTTGATCCAATGTTGAACAATTAAATGTGTGCTTAGAACTTGTTTTAAGGTGAGAATATCCTTAGAACGTATAGGATAAAAGCTTGCAGAGTCGATGATTGATTTATGAGCTTATGGAGATTGTTGCTTTCCCACTAATATTTTTTCCTTGATAAAGAGGCGCTAAACAGAATAACAAAATGAAGGGGTTTTTTCTTTATTGTCTTATTATGAATATGTTGTTGGGTTCTGATTTATCAAAAATATGTTCTTAGGTTCTGGCATTGAGACGACAGAACATCACGTAAATATTGGTGAGGAGTTAACTACGAAACTTAGTCTACATTCAGTTCCTCTGGTTTTTGTCTTGAAAATGATTGACAAAATCCAAGTTTGCATTTCAACTGTGTTATTTAATTTGTAAATGGTAATGAACACAAGGATTTTTAAAATTCCTCATAGTTTTATTTAGTTGTTGTTTGTTGTGTGTTTCGTCTATTTGTCGTGTCCAGCTACTCATAATTGGAAACTGGCGACTAAGGGTGCCAGCTGAGCTACAAGCTTAGTTTCTTTTTTATTTTTTAATCAGGGGAATTTGCAGTAATTTATATCCACCATTAGATTGACCATTTTAGTTATTCATCAGTTTGCATAAGAAAAGAAAGAGTAGATTTAGCGTTCCCCTGTAATATATGCACCTACCATTTTTATGGCTTGCGACTTAGTTATGGGCCTGTGTTTGGCAAACACCTACATTGCTTCTTGTGCAACTATTTGACCCGCTAACTTCGTGGAGTTTTTGAGGTTTCTAGCACTACTTTTTACGACATGGTGATTTAATGGAGCAATCGATGAGGTAGTAACATTCTTCTTCGTAACTGCGATCCTTATAATGATTCATTTTATTATTTTCATTGAACTTCAAAAATCAGTCTACTCTTGGATGATAACTTTAATTAACAACTACAGATCTGAATATTGAAACAAAGATAATTTCCCGAGCATCTGTCTTTCATTTTTTCAGTGCAAAGCTTGATGTTTAGGGACATGCTCGAGTGTCGGCTTTGCTTTTGTAGGAAGCAAAAAAGTGTTTGAATTTTCCAACCTGAATTTCTGTCTCTAACCTGAAGTTATTTATGTTGAGAAAAACCTCTTGATTATTAGCTAAGTAAGGAGTTAGAAAGAACCCAATGACATTTTTATATCCAAGAAGCTCTATCATCCAAAATGTAACTGCCAGAAAAGTTTGTCTGAGAAAAAACTACCAAATATGTTTTAATATATGCATTCATCTCAATTTAAAAAATTTCCTCCAACCGATGCACATTGATCTAAAATATTGATCTCTTATTCTAGAATTGTTGGATGGCTCTACAGTGATATTGATTTAACGTTACTTTGACCTCATGGAAATGTACATTCTTTACGTATATTTTTATTTCTGTTTTGGCCTCCCTCCTTTTGGTGTGAGAGACAGATTTATCACCGGTGGAAGCTTTTCCAGGTTTGATGGTAAATAGTACTACCATATTGAAACTTGTGAATCACTGCTATAGCAAGATGAATTCAGTAATAGATGTTCAATCATTTGACATTTAGGATTATCTTGTTGCAAAAATTATTTTTATGTTACTTTTCTGGCAGTTAACTTTCCTAATGGGTGATTACGTCTTAAGCAAATAGAGTTCAATTAGTTTAATTTGATTGAACAAGTTGTGTTTCACTATTTTGTGAGAGGTGTTTTGCATCAACATAAAAGGGGTAGGATGGAAGCATACCTCGCTGAAGGACGTTTAGTAGAAGGATTATACTAAACGTAATATCTAGGTCAAAAGTGTTACTTGACTCTCTTATGCCTTGCACAGATAAATTACGTTCTCCCTCTTCTTCCCTGAGGTCTCTTTAAAATTAAAAAATGTCAATATTTACTTTATGAAGGTCCATGTCTTGTTAAAAGTTGGAGTGTAGTTTGTTTGAGTTGTAAAGTTTAAATCTTCTTTGGTTCTCTTCTACAGGAATTAGTTCTTTGGTGTGTGTAATGTTAAATATAAGGGGGCTCTTAATAGTCTTGTCCATGAACCATGTATTTTTCTGTTTGCAGGAGACCAAGAGCACCAGTGGAGCAGTAGGAAATTCATTTAAAATGAAAAGTAAAAAAAAAATTGTGTAACATATGTATAACATGAAGGACAAGGAAAATCAAATGGAACCTTTGGGTCTATTGTCATATATTAACCTATAAGGTTCAAGCCATAAAGATGGATTTTTTTAATGGAAAGGAAGTGTACATTTATAAAGTGCTTCTGATGATTGTTACTTCAAGTAATTTTTTAGTTTGTACATTTATATTTGCTACCCAATAAAGTATATTGGTCCGATAACTAACGTAAATAATTTCTTTTGAAAGATTCGACAATAAATCTTATCTCCTTTGTGGCTTGAATTTCTTTTCTTCCTTCTACGACCTGAAAGATTAGAAAACATCACGTTTTATCCATAGTTTGTTTGAAGAGGACGATGTAGGAGAGGAATAAAGAAAGTAGAAGCCTAGGATCAACATAAAGTTGCCCTTAAGGAAGGGCTCATACATGCCAATCAATTTGAGTACCCAAATGAGATCAAAGCTTCTATCATATGAGGTACATATGATGAGAGCAGCAAAACAAATGCTCCAATAATTGACCTATGAAGGTTATCTCACTTAAAAACATAGATCTAAATGATTAGTTGCTATAAGAATGTCACGAGCCATTTCTATAATAGGTCATGATGGCGCCCAACACCATTGTCGGGCAAGCCAACGCAGAAATTTCTAAATAAGATCTCATTTACTTTTACTTAAAATAGTTGCAATGATTCTTTAAGTTGAAATAAAACCGAAATGATTAGTAAAGTCAAAACAATAACTATACAATCCTAAAAATAATACAGTCTACTAATGTATATGCCAAGACCTGATGTCACAAGCTATGGGCAACTAGTAGAATATACAAAAGAATCACACTATCCTACTGTCCGAAACAGAATAAACAGTAATAATACATAAGAGAGACTCATTCAGGCTGCTGAACAGCACAGTAAGGGAAGCAACTCACCGTAGAAGTCTCGAAATCTGCTCAGGGATGCGCACCAGACTGATAGCCAGATACACCTGCCTCAGATCCTGTACAATTAAGTACAGAAGTGTAGTATGAGTACATAAACAATATGTACCCAGTAAGTATCCCGTCTAATCTCGAAGAAATAGAGACGAGAGATCGACTTGATACTTACTAGGGTCAAATAATATGAAAAAGAATCTATAATAAGCATGGATAGCACAATTCATTAGCATTGTATGGCAAGGAATAAAAGTTCTTTTTCCAAATAATATCATGGGTATCCATTTACGTTTCAAGGCATATATGAAGTTTAGTCCACAGAGAAATACTAAGTAAAGCACGTGCAAGCAACACCGAGGGACGTACGGCCCGATCCAATATAAAAGTAAATTGTGCACTACCGAGGGTCGAACGGCTCGAACCATAGATGCATCTATTATCCCGCTCACGAATCATACGTGCGGCACGGTCAAATATAAATAAACTCATCAACAAGCAGACAATAATGTATATCTGAGGAGTAATTGTTCACAGAAATATTCAAATTCTCTTTTAAAAGACCAAGCAAGATAATGTTCCTCTACTAGTCTCATTTACCTTAATCAATATAATTTATACGAATCTAAATTTATCATCAAGTTACAAGAATACCACGTAGAGCGTGCTTTTCGGTCCTAGACTACCCGAACTTAACATAATAGTAGTTACGCACGGACTCTCGTCACCTAGTGTGTACGTAGCCCCCGCATATAATAGCAATTAATTCAATTATTACACCTATGGGAACAATTCCCTCTTATAAGGTTAAAAAGAAGATTCACCTCGCTCCAAAGTGCACTTCCAATACCAAGAACGAGTCCAAGCCCTCAATTCGGAGCCGAACGATCCCAAACTAGATAAATAAGGTAGGAACTAGTCAATATAGACTCACAAGATCGAATTCTAGCTATTTAGGCAATTTTCCAACCCCTTGATTTTACCTAAATTCTAGTGTTTAATCTACCTAATACACAAGTATTAAACTTGGAATAGGTGGGATAAACTTACCTTACGATGCTAAGTGGAAGTCTTCTCCCAAAGCTCCCAAAATTGCCAATGGAATAGTGAAAAGTGGCAAAAAGGGACTTAGAACCCGTATTAAATGAAGCTCACTGCTTCAGGAATTTCCGCATCTGCGGTTAGGGGACCGCATCTGCAAGAAAGGACCGCATATGCGAAATAGGCCAAAAAGGGTTGGGACCACTTCTGCGGTCCTGAGGCCGCTTCTGCTGTTTGAGAGCCGCTTCTGCGGTTTGGCCTAGCCTTCCCTGGGCCGCATCTGTGATAGGTGGACCGCTTCTGCGGTCTCGCAATTGTGGTCCACCAACCGCAGGTGCGGTTATGACAGAAGCAGCAGCTTCAACACTTCTCAAAAATTTCAACTTCACTCGAGCCTCGTCCGATTGACGCTCGGGGCTCCTGGGCCCCGCCCGAATATACCGACGAGTTTGAAATCACAAAACGGACCTACTCGAACCTTCGGAACGACCGAAACAATGCTAAATCTAAGAATCACCCCCTAAAACCAATTGAATCAAACTTATGAACTTCAAGTTCTTAATTTTTCTCTAACGGGCCAAAATGCTCTTAAACTACTCGTATTGACACTAAATTTTACGGGCAAGGCTTAAATGATATATTGGACCTGTACCGGGCTTCAGAACTAACATACGAGCCCGATACCCATGAAATCAATCATTAATTAGTTTCTTTAAATCCTTAAAACTTCATATTAACAATTTCTAATAAAAATTCACTACTCGAGCTAGGGACCTCGGAATTCGATTCCGGGCATACGCCCAGGTCCTATATTTTCCCATGGACCTTCCGGGACGGTCAAATCATAAATCCGGGTCCGTTTGCTCAAAATGTTTACCAAAGTCAAACTTAGTCTTTTAAGAAAATCCTAAGGAATTAAATGGACATATTTCACTCAAAACTCTTCTAAATCCCGAACCAACCGTCCCCGCAAGTAGTAAATTAGCTAAAGCAAGAGCGGAAAGTTTTATTTAAGGGAACGGAGTTCTAAAAGGCAAAACGACCAGTCGGGTTGTTACATTCTCCACCTCTTAAACAAATGTTCGTCCTCGAACGGACATAGAAAAGTACCTGAGCCACCGAATAAATGTGGATATCTGCTCTGCATGTCCTCCTCGGACTCCCAAGTCGCCTCCTTGATTGGTTGGCCCCTCCATTGGACCCTTACCGTAGAAATCCTCTTGGACCTCAACTGGCGATCCTGCCTATCAATAATGGCAACTGGCTCCTCCTCGTAACCCAAACTCTCATCCAGCTGGATAGTACTAAAGTCCAACACATGGGATAAGTCGGCATGATACTTCTGAAGCATCGATACACAAAAAACCGGATGAGTGGGATAAACTGGGAGGTAAAGCCAACTCGTAAGCAACCAATAAACCTTGGGGTCAGCTTGCCTTTCTTCCCGAATGTCATAACACCCTTCGTTGGCGAGAATTTCAAGAGAACCTTCTCGCCAACCATAAATGATACATCACACACCTTCTGATCTGCATAACTCTTCTATCTAGACTGAGCTGTGCGAAGCCTCTCCTGATCAACTTTACCTTGTCCAAGGCATCCTGTACCAAATCTGTACCGTATAACTTAGCCTCACCAGGCTTGAACCACCCGATAGGAGAATGACAACAGCGCCATATAAAGCCTCGTATGGAGCCATCTCTATTTTGGACTGATAGCTATTGTTGTATGCAAACTTCGCCAAGGGAAAGAACTAATCCCACTGCCCTCCAAAGTCAATCACACGTGCTCTGAGCATGTCCTCCAAAATCTGAAACTATCCGCTTCGATTGCCCGTCGGTTTGAGGATGGAATGTTGTACTAAGCTCTACACGGGTCCCCAACTCAATCTGAACAGCTCTCCAGAAATAGGAGGTAAACTGAGGGCCCCTATCTGATATAATAGAAACCGGCACACTGTGCAACTGGAATATCTCCCCAATGTAAATCCGAGCATACCTCTCTGTTGTATAAGTAGTTGCCACTGGAATAAAGTGGGCTGACTTGGTCAACCTGTCAACAATGACCCATACTGAATCAAACTTCCGCAAAGTTCGTGGCAACCCAACTACAAAATCCATGGTGATGCGCTCTCACTTCCATTCTGGTATAGGCATCTGCTAAAGTAGGCCACCCGGCCTCTGGTGTTCATACTTGACCTGATGGTAATTCAAACACCTAGCTACATACTCCACTATGTTTTTCTTCATTCTCCGCCACCAATAATGCTGCCTCAAGTCATGATACATCTTCGTAGCTCCCGGATAAATAGAATACCACGAACTATGTGCCTCTTCTAGAATCCTCTCCCTCAGACCATCAACATTAGGAACACATAGACGACCCTGGAGTCGCAAAACACCATCCTCGCCAATAGAAACCTCCTTGACACCTCCCTGAAGCACCGTCTCTCTAAGAACCGCCAAATGTAGATCATTGAACTGCCGGGCCTTGATCTGCCCCAATAATGAAGACTGAGCAACCACACACGCAAAAACTCGGCTGGGCTCTGAAATGTCCAACCTCACAAGTCTGTTAGCCAAGGACTGAATGTCCAAAGCTAGTGGCCTCTCTGCTGGTGGAATGAATGCCAAGCTACCCATACTCTATGCCTTTCTGCTTAAAGCATCCATGACCACATTTGCCTTGCCCGGATGATAAAGAATGGTGATGTCATAATCCTTCAGTAACTCAAGCCACCTGCGCTGCCTCAAATTAAGATCCCTCTACTTGAACAAATGTTGCAAGCTCCGATGATCGGTATAAACCTTACATGACACCCCATACAGATAATGCCTCAATATCTTAAGGGTATGAACAATCGCGGCCAACTCTAGATCGTGCACATAATAATTCTTCTCATGAACCTTCAACTGACGTGAAGCATATGCAATAACTCGCTCCTCCTGCATCAATACACATTCCAAGCCAACATGTGAAGCGTCGCAATATACCGTATACATCCCCGAGTCAGAAGGCAATACAAGAACTGGTACTGTAGTTAAAGCTGTCTTGAGCTTCTGAAAGTTCTCCTCACAATCATCAGACCAACGGAAAGGAGCACCCTTCTGAGTCAATCTAGTCAAAGGTGATACAATAGATGAAAAGCCCTGCACGAATCGTCTGTAATAACCTGCTAACCCCAGGAAACTCCTGATCTAGGTCACTGAGGTAGGGCGTGTCCAACTCTGAATTGCCTCGATCTTCTTGGAATCCACCTTAATACCCTCTCCTAACATAACATGCCCCAAGAATGCCACTGACTCTAGCCAAAACTCGCACTTGGAGAACTTAGCATTTAGCTTCTGCTCTCGCAAGGTCTGAAGCACTACTCTCAAATGCTGCTCGTGCTTCCCCAGGCTACGTGAGTATATCAAGATATCATCAATGAAGAAAATGACAAATGAATCAATATAAGGCCTGAATACCCTGTTCATCAAATCCATAAATGCTGCTGGGGCATTAGTTAAGCCAAAGGATATCACCAGAAACTCATAATGCCATATCTAGTCCAGAATGCAGTCTTCGGAACATCCGAGTCCCGAATCTTCAGCTGATGATACCCTAACCTCAAGTCGATCTTAGAGAACACCCTAGAACCTTGCAACTGGTCGAACAAATCATCGATACGAGGCAACGAATACTTGTTCTTGATGGTGATTTTGTTCAACTGGCAGTAATCAATGCACATCCGCATAGTCCCATCCTTCTTCTTTACGAATAACACTGGTGCACCCCAAGATGATACACTGGGCTTAACAAACCCCTTCGCTAACAACTCCTCAAGCTGCTCCTTCAGCTCTTTCAACTCTTTAAGAGCCATACGGTACGATGGAATAGATATAGGCTGGGTGCCTGGAGCTAAATCAATACAAAAATCAATATCACGATCTGGTAGCATGCCAGGAAGATCAGAAGGAAAAACATCGACGAACTCTCGAACCACTGGAACTGAATCAATCATCGGAGACTCTGCAGTGGTGTCCCAAACATAAGCTAGATAAGCTAAACACCTTTCTCGACCATATGCCGAGACTTCAGGAAAGAAATAACCCGACTAGATGTATCAACCGTGGAACCCTTCCACTCCAACCTTGGTAACCCTGGCATCGCTAATGAAATAGTCTTGGCATGGCAATCTAGGACGGCGTTATATGGATACAACCAATCCATGCCCAGGATGACTTCAAAGTCGATCATGTCAAGCAACAAGAGATCCGCTCTATTCCCGAAACCACAGAATATGACCATACAGGACCGGTAGATCTGATCCATAACCACAGAATCACCCACAATAGTGGACACATCAACAGGAGTGCCCAAAGGCTCAGGAGAAATAACTAGGAAATGAGCAAACAGAGATGATACAAATGAATAAGTAGACCCTAGATCAAATAATATCGAAGCATCCCTACCGCAGACGGAAATAATACCTGTGATGACGGCATCTGAGGCCAATGCATCTATCCTGGCCGGAAGGGCGTAGAATCTGGCTAGAGTGCCGGCTGGCTGGCCTCCACTTGGCTAAGCAATAGCTGGCTGACCTCTCCCTGCCTGGCCTCCACCTCTAGGACGGCCTCTACTAGTCTGCCCTGCCTTGCCCCGAAGTTTGGGGCAAGTCCTCTTCATGTGACCCGGATCTCCACACTCATAGCATACTCTCAGTACCATAGCCTGCTGCCCTGAAGTCTGAGCCTACTGACCCGAATACCCACTAAAAGAGCCCTAGCTGGCTGGTGGGCGATATGAACTCTCTGGCATGGCACTGAAGTGAGCATTGGAAGAATCTTGATGACCAGAATACCCGATGGAGGAACCCTGAATAGCTGGTGGGCGGTAAGAACTCTCCGACATCGTACTGAAATAAAGCCTCACTGGAGAACCTCGGGGAGAGGGTAGCGGTGCTGAATACGGGGGCCTGTTGGGCTGACCCCTCCCAAAGTGACCTCTACCCCTAGCTGGGGCACCTCTGAACTCTCCCGAAAATCGGGCCCTGTTGTCCTGCGGAATCTGCTCTCTACCCCTCTGGCGATACCCCTCAATCCTGCGAGCAATCTCTACCATTAGCTGATACTCAGTACCCATATCCACCTCTCGGGATATGCTCTGTACTCTCTCTGCATCTACGGGAAGTATCACGAGTGAATGGTGAGACAACTCAGAGAACCTCGCCTCATAATCGGTCACAGATATCTAACCCTGCTCAAGATGCTCAAACGGGCACCGTAGCTCTTCCCTCTCGGAGGGTGGAATATACCTATCCAAGAATAACTAGGTGAACTGACCCCGGGTGAGGGGAGGAGAACCTACTGGCCTGCCAAGAACATAGGACTGCCACCATCTACGGGCCCGGCCCTCCAGCTGAAAAGTAGTGAAGTCAACTCCATGCGACTCCAATATCCTCATATTGTGCAGTCTGTCCCTGCACCTGTCAATGAAGTCCTGGGCATCCTCATGTCGCTCACCCCCAAAGATAGGAGGGTAAAGTCTAGTCCATCTATCCAATAACTTCTGCGGGTCACTGTCCACATCTGGTCTGAGCTGGGGCGCCACTGTAGTAACTAGCTAGGCCCCATCTGCTGGTAGTACACCCAGAGTCTGATACACTGCAGCTGCATGTCCATGAGTCTGAGCTGTAGGGGTCTGTACTCCCCCTCCTGCCCGTGATTTAGCTGGATCTGCTGGAAATAAACTAGTCTGAGTCATAGAATCCATGAACCACAGCATACGGCCCATGACCTCCTGGAATCCCGGTGCTGTCATAAAGTCCGTCGGGGTAGGCTCAGCTGCGGGCACCTCGCTTTGCTCCTCGATGATAGGATCTCCCGTGGGATCTGTTGGTGGTACTACTGGGATAACTTTGGGATGCCCTCGTACCTTACCACGGGCCAGTGCCCTCCTCCGGCCTCTACTTCGGCCTCTAGAAACGGGGGGGAGCATCTCTGCCCGGATCTGGAACATCAGCCGCGCGTGTCCTCACCATCTGTGAGAGAATAGAAGAGGGAAATTTAGTATACCAATCACTGCACGATAGGAAATGAATAAAGAGTAGTTTTCCTAACACCCTATAGCCTCTCGAAAGTAAATACAGATGTCTCCGTACCAATCCACAAGACTCTATTAGGTTTACCCATGACTTGTGAGACCTACGTGAACCTAGAGCTCTGATACCATGTTGTCACGACCCATTTCCATAATAGGTCATGATGGTGCTCAACACCATTGTCGGGCAAGACAACGCGGAAATTTCTAAATAAGATCTCATTTACTTTTACCCAAAATAGTTGCAATGATTCATTAAGTTGAAATAAAATCCGAAATGATCAGTAAAGTCAAAACAATAATCATACAATCCCAAAAATAATACAGTCTAGTAATGTGTGTGCCAAGACCTGGTGTCACAAGCCGTGGGCAACTAGTAGAATATACAAAAGAATCACACTATCCTACTGTCCGAAATAGAATAGATAGCAAAAATACATAAGAGAGACTCCTTCAGGCTGCTGAACGGCATGGGAAGAGAAGCAGCTCACCGTAGAAGTCTCGAAATCCACTCAGGGATGCGCACCAGACTGATAGCCAGATACACCTACCTCAGATCCTGAACAATTATGTATAAAAGTGTAGTATGAGTATATAAACAATATCTACCCAGTAAGTATCCCGTCTAATCTCGAAGAAGTAGAGACGAGAGGTCGACTTGATACTTACTAGGGTCAAATAATATGAGAAAGAATCTATAATAAACATGGATAGCACAATTCATTAGCATTGTATGGCAAGGAATAACAATTCTTTTTCCAAATAATATCATGGGTATCCATTTACGTTTCAAGGCATATATGAAGTTCAGTCCACAGAGAAATACTAAGTAAAGCATGCGCAAGCAACACCAAGGGACGTACGACCTGATCCAACGTAAAAGTAAATTGTGCACTACCGAGGGTCGAACGGCTCGAATCATAGATGCAACTATTATCACGATCGTGAATCACACGTGCGACGTGGTCGAAAATAAATAAACTCATCAACAAGCAGACAATAATGTATATGTGAGGAGTAGTTGTTCACATGAATATTCAAATTCTCTTTTAAAAGACCAAGCAAGATAAGGTTCTTCTACTAGTCTCATTTACCTTAATCAACATAATTTATACGAATCCAAATTTATCATCAAGTTAAAAGAATACCACGTAGAGCATGCTTTTGGGTCCTAGATTACCCGAACTTAACATAATAGTAGCTACGCATGGACTCTCGTCACCTAGTGCGTACATAGCCCCCGCATATAATAGCAATTAATTTAATTATTACACCTGTGAGGACAATTCCATCTTACAAGGTTAGAAAGGAGACTCACCTCGCTCCAAAGTGCACTTCCAATACCAAGAACGAGTCCAAGCCCTCAATTCGGAGCCGAATGATCCCAAACTAGTTAAATGAGGTAGGAACTAGTCAATATAGACTTACAAGATCGAATTTTATCTATTTAGGCAATTTCCCAACATTTAACACAAGTTTCCTAAAATTCGACCCTGAGCCCACGTGCCCGGATTTCGATTTTTTTTGAAGAAAGTTGTTCTCTATGACCTAAGGATCAATAATATATGATTTCTAATTCATTTCATAATAAATCTCGTGGTTAAATCTATCTTTTGTCAAAACCCTAGGTTTTGCTCTAACCTTTTAATTTTACTTAAATTATAATGTTTAATCTACCTAATACACAAGTATTAAACTAAGAATAAGTGGGATAAACTTACCTTACGATGCTAAATGGAAGTCTTCTCTCCAAAGCTCCCAAAATCGCCATTGGAAGAGTGAAAAGTGGCAAAAAGGGACGTAGAACCCATATTAAATGAAGCTCACTGCTTCAGCGATTTCCGCATTTGCGGTCAGGGGACCGCATCTGCGAGAAAGGACCGCATCTGCGAAATAGGCCAAAAAGGGCCGGGACCGCTTCTGCGGTCCTGAGGCCGCTTCTGCGGAGCTGCTTCTGCGGTTTGGCCTGGCCTTCCCTGGGCCGCATCTGCGATAGGTGGACTGCTTCTGCGGTCTCGCACCTGCAGTCCACCAATCGCAGGTGCGGTTATGACAAAAGCAGCAGCTTCAGCACTTCTCAAAAATTTCAAATTCACTCGAGCCTCATCCGATTGACGCTCGGGGCTCCCGGGCCCCGCCCGAACATACCAACAAGTCTGAAATCACGAAACAGACCTACTCGAACCTTCAGAACGCCCGAAACAACGCTAAATCTAAGAATCGCCCCCTAAAATCGATTGAATCAAACTTATGAACTTCAAGTTCTTACTTTTCCTCTAACTGGTCAAAATGCCCTTAAACTACTCGGATTGACAACGAATTTTATGGGCAAGCCTTAAATGATATATCAGACCTGTACCGGCTTCGGAAGCAACATACGAGTTCGATACCCATGAAATCAATCATTAATTAGTTTCTTTAAATCCTTAAAACTTTAGATTAACAATTTCTAATAAAAATTCATTACTCGAGCTAGGGACCTCGGAATTCGATTTTGGGCATACGCCCAGGTCCCATAATCACGAATCCAAGTCCGTTTGCTCAAAATTTTGACAAAAGTCAAACTTAGTCTTTTAAGAAAATCCTAAGGAATCAAATGGTCATATTTCACTCAAAACTCTTCCAAATCCCGAACCAATCGTCCCTGCAAGTAGTAAATTAGCTAAAGCAAGCGCGAAAAGTTTTATTTAACGGAATGGAATTCTAAAAGGCAAAACGACCAGTCGGATCGCTATAGAGAAACTGGTAAGTTGCAATGAGTTTAGTATAGCCTCGTCATTCTCTTTTAACTTTTCTTAATATTCGTTCTTTTATTTAGAACAATTATTTTAATATAATTTGGGTATCCATCTGAGAAGTTCCAATATAGTCTATTTAATATCTTAAGTATAATTTTTGTTGCCAGAAAAAAGCAGCAAATAACACAAATAGAAGTGCACAAAATTGAAAAGACATTCGTCTTTATTCAGATGTAAAAACATAAATATTACTCTATTACTTATTGGTCAATATTTTGAATATACGGTTATTTTACTCAGAGTTCATACTTCATGTGGAAATTTTTTTAAATTTTAAACCTTTTAGGTGATCTCTTCAACGCGCTAATAACTGTAGACTTGCACATGTATATTTCAAATAATAAATCATCAGATTGAGCGCTTGAAATTGATGCATCACAACTCCAAAAATTAATCATAGTATAAGTTATTCTACGTGAAAAGTTCTTTACTTCTTTCATAAAATAATACTCTCTTCGTTTCAAATTAGATGAGCTGCTTTCCATTTTAGTTTGTTCCAAAATAAATGATACATTTCTAAATTTTAAAAAAATTCAACTTTAAACTCTTCATTTTATCCATTTTACCCTTAAAGAGAAGCTTTTATAGTCATACAAATGTCATGGCCCCACAAAGTTTTTACCCCTTAAGCTTTTAGGATCACAAGTTGTAAAAGTCTTATTCTTCTTCTTAAACTCTGTGTCGAATCAAACTACCTCATCTAAATTAAAACGGAGGGAGTATGTATTTTTTACTTATTTCATGGGCCATGCCCCACTAGTTTTACTTTGTGAAAATCTCACTTTATACCTATTAAGCCCAAACTATTTACCTTTTAATACCCATGCCCAAACTATTTACCCTGCCTACCCAGTCAGCCCAATTTATTTACCCGACCCCCATATTTCACGCGGCCCAATCTACCCATCTCTCCTTATCTTCGATCCAGCCCACCTATTTCACCAGGAACAAGCTTCCCACGCTTTTCTTCGTTCTTTAATAGTTAACAAGTAGACTAGAGTACAATTTCCAAATCTCCATAGCCAACCGATGAGAACGCAAAATTCACCCACATTCGAGTTTTTAATATTTTTTTCTGATTTCGTTCTATCTCTTCGTCTAGTACCTATTTTTGGGTGATATTTTTGCTTTGGGTAAAATTTTTGCTTCTGAAAGTACATTTTAGTGAAAGTGGGTTTTCAAAATCATAGGATTTTTGTGTTTTCCTTTGTACTTTTATGAATCAATGTTTATGGGTTGTTGTTTTCTCTATGGATCGGAAGCATTATGCGCGTAGATGGTGGCGCCGTGGACAATATCATTCTTCAACACAAGTAGCTGCTGAATCCGTTGCCTCAGCCATGTCTGTTCCTAGTTTTTCCTTATTTTCTGATTCTCAGTCTCTATTTAGTCGTAACCCTAGCAGTAGTCATGTTGAAAACACAACTGAAAATGTAGAATTAGAGGGTGGAAAAGGCAACAATATTAATGCTTCGTCAGTCGATGAAACTCCCTACCTGTCATTACCCGACACAAATTCCGAACCAGTCATAGGAGGTGTTCCTGTGACTGATAAGGGAAAAGGTAAAGTTGTTGAGGATTCTGAGTTAGGGGGAAGCCGACGTGAATCTGTGCCTAAAATAGAGACTCAACCAGTAGATGTTGATTGTAGCGATGATTCTCAGTTAAAGAAGAAAAAAATTGGTATCGCACCCAAGAAGGTAATTTTCTTACAATTATGATCTTTGAGATTTTTAATGTATAATACATTGTTATTTTTTGATTTCCTGTTATGCTTTTGTATTATATTATAGTTATAGTCAGTTGTGTTAATTTTAAGTGAATTCTATTTCTTCAAGTTCATTCTGTACATTTAAGAGAACTGTTGTAAACTTATTACGATTTCTATTTATCTGTTTATTCCAGCTATCTATTTCATCAATGTTTAGTGCGACGTAATATTGTTTATAGCTGTCAAAATCCATCACTAGATGATTAACTAAGAGAAAATCAAGTACCAACGAATTTTGAGTTTTTGGGTGAAGTTCATTTGAGCTGTTCTATGTGTATGTTTCTGTGATATTAGCAAAATTTAGGCCTATCATTCTACTTAGAAGAAGTAAAAGATATCATTTTGTATACATTATGTTTGAGCGTGAAGGAATTGAGTGATCTTTTCTAGTATATTGTACAGACCAGTTAATTTGCAATAATGAGCTTGTTAATTTTGGATGGCATATTTGTCTTTGCTATTAGTTTCTCAATGTTTTTGAATCAATATAGACAGATTAAATTAATGTTCTAATTGAGGTTTAAAAAGGGTCACTGATTCAGTAGTTGTTGTAGTCAACCATATTTATTGAAGTTAGAGCTGCTATGTGTGATTTCTAATTTTCAGCTTTGCATTAGATGGTTTTGTACATGATTTAGTATTTAGCCAGTTGACAGTGGTGGGGAGAAGCATGGAAGGAATGGGTCTGTGTAAGTTAGGAGCGCAAAATGAGCTTTTCTTTATAGGTGGCATTGTGTGGATGGGGTCAATGGGCGAGAAGCGCTGGTACTGTAGCATAAGTTCCTTGTCGAATATTAGCTATCTTGTAGTGCAATTTGATGTGAGTTTATGCTATTCTTTTACTTTCTTAGTAATCTCAAGAATATGCAAGATGAAAAGTATTTTGCTACTATCCTCTAAAATATGTATTTGATAGAAGAGTTTTCGGATACTGTAGATTTAATAGCTAAGTTTCTTTTGGCTTTCCCTCCCTAGTAATATTGAATATGCATCTTCAAATGAAACAACTTAAAGTAAGTTTATGCATTGATGGTCACTTAGTATTGCTGCAAATTGTTCCCACACTATTTTCTTTTTGTTTCCTTATAAGTAAAATTTGTAGTTGCCTGAAATTAGTCAGTAGAATTGTATACCCTGTTGGTATAGTTATATGTCGTGTTGGTATCGTATGGTAGTTGTAATATTTTTAGTTGGTTTAGTTGCATTTTAAGTGAATTCTATTTCTGAAATTATTTTATATGAACATGTTTTGCAGTGTTGGGATTTCCTTGTGCCTATGGACTTAGATTATAAACCAAAGATTGATTGGGATACCAACTGCCATGTTATTCATCAATTGAAAGCAAATTTATCAAAGAGGCAACTTCGACTGTTTAAGAAAACATGCTTTGGCTATTTTTTGGATCTGCCACCAGTTATTGTGCAGATTCGGGTTATGCACCATTTGCTTATTAGAGAAATACATCATGAGGTGAAAAATGAGATGTGGTTTGTAGTGAATGATTCTAGGTTGCGCTTTGGCTTGGGTGAAGTTGCACTTGTTACTGGGTTGAAATGTAAGGGTGATACAAGTATAGAGAGCATAGCAGAGAATAGGTTGATTTCAAAATATTTTGAGACTGCATCCGTGACATTTGCCCAACTAGCAGACTGTTTTAAGAAGAAGAAATGGGAAACAGATGATGATGCATTGAAGATATCAGTTCTTTATTTTGTGAACAACTTCTTACTTTCTCAACTCAAAACAAAGGTTATTTCACGGTCTTACATTGACTTGGTTGAGTGCGGTGATTTTAATAATTATCCTTGGGGTATAGATGTTTATAAAGCTACAATTGACTCGTGTTCCAACAAGTTTCAAGATAAGACTTCTTTTTATAAACTCGGTGGCTTCCCGTTGGCTTTACAGACTTGGTTGTATGAATGCTGCCCAAGTTTGGATGGTCACTTTGCTGATCATCTTGGAAATAAACTTTCACGAATTTTGAATTGGGTAGTCATGGGTCAAATACCGAATGAGCGAGTTGCTTTGCAAATGTGTAGCTTGCAACGCGAGCAGGTAGTTTTCTCATAGTTTTATTGTCTCTCTTAATGTTTTGGTACAGTAGTTTAGTCACAGTTGTAGCAATATCCCAGTTCAGTGATATACTCTGTTGGTATACATGTATACTATATTGGTATCATGTATACTATATCCCAGTTCAGTGATATACTCTGTTGGTATACATGTATACTATATTGGTATCATATGGTAATAGGGATCTTTTATCTTTCCATACTTTATTATCATTTCTATTTCTAACTAGTGTGCTTAATAATTGCAGCTAAAGAACATCACCCCAACTGATGATGAGAAGCAACTATTTGATGTACGTGGTCTAAACTTTAAAATTGAAGTTGAGTGCACTGACAATCAGCCCGATAGCTTTTAGGTTTTTGGCACTCAATTACCAAAGACGCAAAGTATGCATGAAAGTACTGGAGGTGATTCCCAACCTACCAATGCTGAGGTAATGAAGGAGTTACAAGCTTTGAAGCTTTTTGTAGAGACCAAGTTTGAGGAGGTGCTTGCAGCTATTGGTAGGCAGTCAATGAAACCAGAGGGAAATTCAGCGGTATTGATCTTTTATATAATACAATGCTATAGTATATTGTTCAAAGATGCAATATATGCTTATAAAATACTATTCCATTCTTTACTTTTAGTGCACATAGTATTCTTGTAATATACATAATACTAAAATTGTTAGTTTCTCATTTTCAGCATAAGCAACAGAATAATGATCCTGACTTTCGTGAGATGCATAATGATTATGACCAGTTTGAAAGTGGCCACGTTGGGAATGATCCTGTAGTTCTTGGAGATAGCACGCCCAAAGCGCCTTCTAGTATGTAAATCACAGATTTGATTGATTTTTTGTTGTTGTTGTTTTTTGAAAATAGTACTCTTGCTTATACTTTTATATGTTTAGTATCTGGTTTTGGTGGGGTTGGTCAAGATGGAGGTGCCACTAGTGTCAATGTGAAGAACGTCACAGCAAGTAATGGTGTAGTTAATGATGATTTTGGCTTAGATTCTAACTTTGAACTGTCTGCATCTGCAATTGATCAAATCATCGCCATTACACAACAAGCAACATATAAGCAGTCATCTCATGATGTTAAAAAGTCGGGTCCTGCTCCGCTGCCATCAGGAATCCCTGTACAGACACGAGTAGATGTTATTATTGAGTCTAATACTGCTCCACAGGGTACGATGTTGATGTTACTAATTTTGTAGTTAGTATGTAAATGATAGGTTCTTGATAGTTTTTTAATTTTTATTTAAGTAGTGATGCTGATAATGCTTTTATGTGTTCAACATGTCGGATTGATGGTGTTGGTCAAGCGGATGTTGGTGGTAGTAATGTGAATTTGCCTTCTGGTAATGTCTTCTATATATAACTTTTCATTATTTTTTTCTAAATTTCTTAACTTTGTATATTTATTTATTCACTAGCATTTTCTAATTTAAGCTCCATGTCGACACGGGGGTGATCTTCACTTGGATTCTGATTTTGAATATATTGATTCTCAACTTGATCTAATTGCTGCCATTACACAAGGAGGGAGACGTAATGTAAATCAATCTGGAAATGAACTGACAACTCGTGTTGTAAATAAGTCTAAACCTGATCGGTCGGAATCAAGAAGTATTGTCCAAATACAAATAGACGTTGAAACTACTCCTGCAGTTTTTGCACGGAGAAGGCGCCCCACAACTGTAAAACAGTCGCCGTATAGGAATGACTGGCAATATGGTATTAGTGCAGTTGGGGGATCCTCGAAGGTTATCAAAAGAAGATTTCCATTTGTAAATGACATTTCAGAGACTGTTGATTTTAAGCTTACGACTGCATTCTCAAACTTTGTTGAAGCAAACATGCAATTGGGAGAGTGCGTATTCCTTTCCATATACTTTTGTTTTCATTTTTTCTTAATGTTTGTTGTTATATTTCTTATCCATATCTTCTTTTATACGAAATAGGGAAGTGTATTTACCTGGTGATCAAAAGCTAGAGCCTTGTTTTGACTTTGAAGTTGAACAGATTGATGATAAGACGTTTTTCCATACCTTAAACTATTATGGCAGGCCGCTCTCTAGTTCGGTATGTGTACTACTTTTTATTTTTGTTGTTGTAGTAGTTCATTCATATTGTTAGTGGTAGTCATGTTTTCTTCCTCTCCCTTTTTGCAGCACTTGAATATTATATTCTACTATATTAGGAATGACTTCCAATTTGTTATACTTCAATACAGACATGAGCTGCAAACCGTGCCCATTTTGTTAACAAAGTATGTACAAATGTTGCATTTGCAGCACCACTTCTATTTCTGCACATATTTTGATACTAATACGATATACAGATATATCAATAAGGTATACAGATATACCACTTGGGTATCACATATATATTTTAGCATCCTTTTTCCTGCAGCAACTAGATGTAAATGCATCCCACTTTTATATACTAAAATAGAAAATAAATAGATTCTTATTGAAAATACAAGTAGCCATATAAATTTGTTGCCAAAAAGTAATTTCTCAAAGAATCATCATACCAAATATATGTGTAGTGCAAGAAATGCATTTTATTTTTTTTGCAATTCAAATGCTATGATTCTACGATATATGAGTTCTATAAAAATATTGAAGCATTTTATCAATCTCTCTTTGGAATATTTCGGCATGTTCTCCGATTGTGTCCTTTTCTCCCGCATAGTGCACATGTAACTGTATTTCCTTCCCAGCCTCCTATGCCTCTCTTCTTTTTAGGTCTTCCTGGTTTGATTTTTCCTCTTGGTGGCAGTACCACCTGCGAAGAGACATCTTCTGGAATTTGCCACGTTGTTTCATCAGGCAATGGATTTACTGGTATCTCATATGTTTTCAGCAAATAGTCTATGCTGTAGTAATCCGAGCAATACTTGTATGAATCTATATGGAATTTTTATATAACTGCCATTGTATGTGGACATGGAATATCGTCTAGATGAAACCTCTCACAAGTGCAGTTTCTTTCATGTAGGCGCACCACATTTCTTGTTTGTCCATCAATTACTAAATGTAAGAATTCAGTTGATGACAACACCTAGTATAATTTTAATTAAGAAAAGTCATTAGCTATATGAAGTAATAGTATTTCTTAAATAACAATATTCAGTTGTTTAGTGAAATCACTAAGGTAAAAAAGTAAAAATACAGTACATGCAGTGTTTTTATGATTTTGAAAATGCATACCGTCATCGTTTGTGATAAGATAGTATTATCTGCCAATATTTTTTCATACTTTGCACCAATCTTCATAAATGATTCCACTGCATCCTTCCGATTGGTGTAATTCTATTTTTGAATCAATGTTGTCATAAAGTCAAGCAAATTCACAACTGGGAGGTCTCTTGCGTGCTTGTTTGCTGCATTTACTGATTCTGCAATATTCGATGTCATGGTCATGGTTCTATTTGCCTTGGAATGCGCCCGAGACCATTTATCATATCCAATATCCATCAGGTATGTTTTCACTCTACTATCAATAGCTTCTAACTCTGCCATATGCCTGTTGAATTCTTCAACAGTGTATGCTCTTGCTAACGCAAACTATACTTCTTTGATTTGTTTTTGGCTCTTCCTGAAGTTTGTCTTTATGTTGTTCCACATATGGAACATACATGCACAATGAGGGACTTCTGGATAGACAATTGAAGTTGCTTTCCATATAGCATCATGCTTGTCTGATATAATGCACATTCCCTCTCTTTGTCCATAGGTTTCTCTGAACTGCACGAAGAACCATTCCCACGATGCATTATTTTCCGAATCAACAATTGCATATGCAAGGGGTAGAATTTGTCCTGTAAACCTAAAGAATATAGTAGTATAGTCATAGGTAGGTGCAGGTGTGTAGCAAAACAACTATATACTCTGTTGATATACTTGTATACCATACTGGTATCATATAATATTTGAAAATATTTTTTGTTTCTTTAACTGAATGTAATTGGATTGTACACAAAATATTAATTTAGCATTTCATATAGTAGTATAGTCATAGGTAGGTGCAGGTGTGTAGCAAAACAACTATATACTCTGTTGGTATACTTGTATACCATACTGGTATCATATAATATTTGAAAATATTTTTTGTTTCTTTAACTGAATGTAATTGGATTGTACACAAAATATAATTTAGGATTTCATATAGTAGTATAGTCATAGGTAGGTGCAGCTGTGTAGCAAAACAACTATATACTCTGTTGGTATACTTGTATACCATACTGGTATCATATAATATTTGAAAATATTTTTTGTTTCTTTAACTGAATGTAATTGGATTGTACACAAATATTAATTTAGTATTTCATATAGTAGTATAGTTATAGGTACGCGCATGTGTGTAGCAAAATAACTATATACTCTGTTGGTATACTTGTATATCATACTGGTATCATATAATATTTGAAAATGCTTTTTGTTTCTTTAACTGAATGTAATTGGATTGTACGCAAAATATTAATTTAGCATTTTTTATAGTAGTATATTTATAGGTACGTGCAGGTGTGTAGCAAAACAACTATATACTCTGTTGGTATACTTGTATACCATACTGGTATCATATAATATTTGAAAATATTTTTTGTTTCTTTAATTGAATGTAATTGGATTGTATTCTTACCCTCTGCGTCTTGCGTGGAAGCCGTGAGTATGGTCCCTCTATATGTTGACTTTAAAAAACTTCCATCAACTACAACTGTTGGCCTACAATAGACCCATCCTCTAATCGATGCATATATAGCTATGAATGCATACAAGAAGCTCCCATCTCCTTCAGTGTGTAGTCGTGTCACTGATCCTGGGTTAGCGTACTCTAACATATAAAGATATGTTGGCATTTTCTTGTATGATTCACTTGGTGATCGTCTCAATAATTGCATTGCTTTTTCTTTTGATCTCCATGCTTGCATGTAGCTTAAGTCCATACCATATGCTTTTTGGATGTCTCTCTGGATATCTGTTGGTGTATATATGATTTTCGGGTCAACAAGTTTATCTTGTACCACAGCTGTAACAAAAGCTGAGACAGCTTGCTTTTGTGAACAAAATCTCTTATCAGTTAAACAACTGTGGACAGAATTAAAATCCGTCACTTTGAAAAGATTTGATGCTCGCAGGCTTGATGCTTTAAGTCTCCAAGTGCATCTATCATCCACGCATTTAAGGATATACATGTTTATAATATAAATACAGTTATGTATAATGTTTTATTGATAAAAAACACACACAAAAATCCGTACAATTATATACTCACATGGTATACTCTGTTGGTATACTTATATATTGTATCAGTATCATATTTTGCTGATAAAAAATATAGACAAAGCAGCACAATTCTATACTCACATAGTATACTGATTTAGCATACATATATACTATATTGGTATTATGTTTTACTGATAATAACAAAGACAAACCAATACAGTTATATACTCGCATAGTATACTGATATAGCATACTTATATACTATACCAGTATCACTGATAAAAAACACAGACAAACCAATACAATTCCATACTCGCATAGTATACTGATTTAGCATACTTATATACTATATAGGTATCACATAGTTTTTTACTTGAAAACATGCAGACGGACCTTCTTGGGCATGATTTATGAACCCGATATTGACATTTTTCTCTAACGGCATACTGTTTCATAACGAGAGCCAGCAGGTTCTTGTCTTCATAAATTTGTTCTTTTTCAACATTTTGATGAAATTGATCAGTTATGATGTTTGCATCATCAAGTTCTAAAATGGCGTCATCTCCTTCTTGCACATCAAACGTAGTAATCATATCAGTGCTTTCAAATTGTGCAATTTCTGATGAAATTGGAGCAACATCGAAACTGGAGGTGCTTGCAGCTATAGTGTTTTTAGCAAACGACACACACAGGGGAAGTGTTGTCATCCCTACACTTGATTTTTTCAATTCCATGTAAACACTAACACTCATATCGCTGCAAATTGTAATTGGTGGATATCCTTGAGCAATAGCATACTGAATAACTATTATTTTACTGTCCTTTTGCAGTTGTTTTGCAATTTCTCTGAGAAGTTGTTCAAATTTCCAAGAGGTCTTTATTAGAATTGCATCAACATGAAAATTTATGAAATTATTATTATCATCCCATTCTCCACTATGCTGCAGCAGAATTGGAACATTTTCCATGATTCTGAAGTTATAATCACTTTTATGTCTAAAATTGAATCTCAACAATGCAAATTTCAATAGTGTTCGAAATCAACAGTGTTCGAAATTTCAACAGTATATAGCTGCAACAGATTTTTCGAAATCAAACTTCTAGATCTCCAGATTTCCAAACCTAGATTAGAATTTTCAGCTAAAATTCAGAAGTTTAGCTTCGAAATCAAAATCAAAACAACAGCGAAATCAAAATCTGAAAACAACAACAAAATCAAATTCCGAAAAGAAGATGCGAATCAACATCTTCGATCTGTTTTTTCACACTTAGTGATCTTCATATTAGGAAATGTCGGTGGAAATCTCAATTTTGTGCGCTGATTTTCTGAAATTTTGAGCAACTTTTGCGTTTTTATAGGTAGGGCATTAAGCGTGGGGTAATTATTTTGATATTCCCGTTTATTTATTAAATGGGTAGGAGATTATAATTATTTAGCGGGTAGAATTCTTTAATGGATAGGGCAGGGTAAATAGTTTCACTTTTATATGTACTCTTGTGTTTTCCCCTTTTACTTTTAACTATATATATATTTATATATAATAATAAGTGAAAGTCCCTTGGTACGACCAAGGGCACTTCCCTAAATGTGATCTCTAAGATTGGGGCATTATGGTAAAAATTGTCTTATAGACTTCCATGTGTCCAATTTTAAACACCGCATGTGTTTAGGTTTTGGCCTTTTTTTTTTTTTTTTCTATTTCCTTCAGATTTTCATTTGGGTTCTTCTTTGCCCTTTTGAGAGAACGCCTCACATCTCCTTTCCTTTTTTTTTTTGGTGAGTTTGCTGTTCTTCTTACCCTTTGCTTTGCAGCTTTGCGTATTATTTTCTGGCTGCCTTTCTTTTTTGTTTCAATCTAAATATATTTTGGGTTTTCTGAAGAGGAAAATTGTTTCTAATTAGTTGCATACCATGAACAAATCAAGAGGACCGAATTAAGAAATAATCTTGAGGCGTTGGATGTTGGTTCAGATAATCTGTTTCAGCAGCTATTATTTATTTTATGTTTCTCTTCACCGAATCATGAATGGATTTCTTTAATGACTTTTTGGTGGTTTTTCTTCATGTTCTCTGTACGGGTTCTGCTCATGCATGTAATTGATTGTTTGACAGCCTTTACAGGAGTACATACAATGTGTAGACAAGGTATTTATTTGGTGCCTTTTACCTTTTATATGTAGTTGATGATGTATTTTACATGTAGGTGATGATATTTTTGCGTGTTAAAATGATTTGTTATTATTTAATTGGTACCTTTAGTTGTAAAATTACAAGATTTTATCTAATACTAATATAACCTTCTTTAAGTTTACCTCTGTTTCTTCAGCCATTCATGTGTTTCAATCTATTTTTTTAAAAGATATTTGAACATCTTGAAATTGGGGTAATTTTTGGTTGGATTTCTGCGTGCATAACCGTAAGTTTGTCTGTTTTGCTCATGCATGTTTTATTTTTTCACAATCAATTAATTTTACTTTCATAGGGCCATGACGATTCTGCAACCAGATTGCCCTTTTAGAGTTTTGGTCTATGTGTTTACATATTTTCACTACTCATATTCAGTGAATTCTAATTCCTCAATACATGACATAATCGAACGTTTGTGATCCGTTTAGTTAGAATATAGTGATCACAACATTTTTATTTCACAGGCTTTTGAAGTGGAAGTCGCTCAAGATGGGGAAAAAGAGATACTACTACAACTGTAAGAGGTAATTTTGTGCACTGCTTGCTTAATCATAATACAAAATGATTGTGCTTTATATTTTATTTTATGTTATATAGATTAGCTACTTTAGGAATAAATTAAAATATTAAGATTACAAAATGTAGACTCTATTTTTAAAGGAATTTTATCAAATGCCTGAAAAACAGATGTCCAACAATGAAAGAAAGATAGACGAAGCCCCGATAGTCTCTTAGTCTATCTGTTTGTACCAGTTTCTAAGTTGTCAATATTATGATATGCTAAAACTAATTTTCAGGTATTAACTTCCCTCAAAAGAGTGACATTTCCACTCAGTATGAAGTTTGAAACATTGATAAGAAGCTACTTTTATTGGCAGTCACATATGTACTATCAGCTGTAATTTTTCACTTCGTAATGGTTACTTATTTTCTTGTGAGGTTAAATAGTCTTCCATCATTTTTGTTATTATTTCTTGTACTGCATTTTTGACTGATGAGAAGATTCTCTTTATAATACTTTTTGGCTTTTGCAGCTTGAAGATGTGAGATTATTTTTATCCAGAAATTTCATTGACATCACAGAGGTGAAGTGTATCCCTTTATTGAGGTTCCTTCATTGTGGAATTTGTACAACTTTGTGGTAAATGCTTCACATTATTAGTATGATAAATCTTTAAAATGTATATCTGTATCATAGTAAAGACTATTCTATTTGAAGGTTTTCTTGTCATACGCTTCTACTTATTGGAGAAATTTACCTAGGGTGAGCCTATTCCCGAGTTATATGCATTTACTTTGTAGCACCTTGTATCTGACTCTTAGTTAAATCATATGTGATGGTCTGCAAAGTCAACTATTGTAGTGGCTATAAGCAGCTTTCCATGATGATCTTATTGTAAGAGATTGAATTTCGGACTGTGTTTATGACATTTGATGCAAGTATGAGAAGATTTGTGCACCTCAAGTACAAGAGTTTTGCTTTAAAATACATTACTCACTTCAGGAAGGTCATCCTGACTTTTTGATACTCACGACGTCCCATTAGGCTCTCTGTATGCTCAAAAATATATATATTAAGAGGCTTGGTCCGAGTATATTGTTATTTCTGACTTCATCAGTTAAGATAAAATTTTGGGGGTGATAATTTTGTGATGGGCATGTCTGTAATTTACAGTTTGAAAGTTGATCTTAGTCATAAATATAATAGTAAGAAGAAAATATTTCTTTACAATCAACCCAAAAGAATGATTTTTCTTTGTGCTAGATTACCAAGTTATGTTTTCTTAGAATGGTGCAGTGGGCAACTTGAAATAGGGAGGAGAATGAGAGATTTAATTAGTGAATTGGTAACTCTATAGACTATAAACTATTCGATCACACACAAGTACAAAAATGTCTCAAAATTATATCATCTTGCTGCACTCAGAGTTACAACCTTGAATTTTGAAAATAGTGTTTTCACAAAAGAGCAATATGGTGATGAACTGCAGGCATGTATGAATTCATTCTATATCTTGGTAAACTGATTTCTCAGTCTGCTAGCCTGCTCCATATACAGTAGAACCTCTCTAAATCAATATTGTCGGGACCATGAAATATTATTATTTTTGTAGAGGTTATTAACTTAAAGAGGGTTTTCGAGATTCAATGAAGGTTAATTTTGGATACAAGTCGGATACATTAATTTCTTCGATGAAAGTAAATATAAGACGATTGATTTAACGTCAAACGAAAACAATTAATTACAAGCAAACAAAAATTCACTATCCATCAAGTCTTTCAAAGGATTTTGTTCTCGAAGCAATGTCATCTGGTATATTTGGCTCAAATTTATACTTTTATTGTTTATCTGCAGGATGAGTGCTTTGGAATGATGTAGCTCATCCAGCTGAGAGTGATGTATGTTTGCTTGGGTTGCTAAGGTGCACCTTTTCCAGTCTTTCTTCTTTGTTTCATTCTGTTGCATTTTTCTCTTTCAATATTTGATCTTTATGTTCTTCTTTATAGGTCCTTAGCAATTAATTTTTCACTATTGCAATAGAAGGGTAGTAAGATGGCCAAACATGCTCTCTTAAATAGGAACCGATTTTGTTTGGCGAGGATTGACAACTTCCACTTCTCATGATGCATGCTCCCACTGTTTGCCGATGCATAGTTGTAATAATGTTATATATTAATTCTCTTGGTTGCATAAGTTTGAGGTGGTTTACATCATTCTCCATATTACTTGAATCATGGCTGTTTTGTTTGACTATTTTAGAATGTTGACAGAAACTGAAGGTGCTTTAGATTAATCCCGTTTTCTCTAGGCTCCCATGGGCATCAGTTATATATAAGGGGTGATAATGGATACTATGTTTGTGTCTATATTAATGGATGCTGCCTTAGTTTTTAGCTCTCTCTTGCGTACTTCTGAATCATTTACTAAACTATGTGATAGCTCTTGTAATATCATTGCTGACAGATTTTATTACTTTTATGTTTATGTTAAAAGTTTTTTCATGAATCATTTTTGTGAGTATCCTAATAACAGCTTTGTCTTTGGCTTTGGTATTCAGTATCAGCATAGAACATATTCTCTCACTTATATAACCAGTTGTTTTATGTCATTGGATGAGATTTCTCACCTGTTAGTTAGCATAGAAATGCAATAAAGCGGATATCTGTCGTTGTTGCCTCCATCATAATCTTCCAAATATAAGTTCGACTCACCAATGCACTTGGAGCTATCATTGTAATCATAGGAACCTCCATTTATTCACAAGTGAGGTTCTTTTTCATTGTCCCATTACAACAAAATTTTGCTGCACTAAAGCAAAAATGTTGGAAGTGAAGAAGCAAATGGAGTTCTATTAGTATTAGGAATAGAGCAATCCTTGAAGGTACATCACTTCCTCATTTGGTTTGTCCTGCTTACTATTTGAAGAACCATCGAAGTTAATTTCTCAGATCATAGTTCCAATATATGTTTGGTGGTATCTTTCACATAGCTTCTAAATTTATCAATTTTCTTTTTGAAGACTTAAATTGAGGGATGTTTGAATAAGCGAGGAATTTTTTCTTTTGTGAAAATTGTGTCATGTTTTATTTTTGGAATGGATCGAGTGCAAGTTACTCATACAGATCATAGTAGCAGAGGTGTAACAAGTCTATCGTTAAGGTGAACCAGATATGCCATTGAGGCAACTTTAAAGTGTTATTGCTTAACCTATTGCTAGGGCTATTTTTCTAGAAGGTGAAGTATGGTGCTCATATTTGGTTGCTAAGTGCCTCTCCAATTGCAAAAATGGGTTGACCAACTCTTAAATATCCTGTCGGAAAAGGTATTATTTTTCTTCATGAAGCAAGAACTGCAAGTTTAGTAAAATAATGCTACAAACACGTTCATCCAAGATGTATGTGACAGTTATGATGTATATGACAGTTAGAAGTTGTGACGATACCCATTATTGCAGAAAAGTAATTTAGTGTTTTAATTCAGTAGGATGCTCTCTTATGCTTCCTTGACTCCTTGGCTCAAGCATTGTTTTTGTCTTCTTACTCTTTTTTCCTCCGAGTGCAGGTGGTTCCGCGTGGCTTCTTCCATGCATTTTCAGATGTGTTCGTCATTCGCATATCGCCGTAAGAATAGCTGATTGCAAACAAAGCCCAGTCATGAACTTGACTATGGTTGGACTTTAGTACTCGAGATCTAAGTATACTTTTGTACTCTCTTGCAAATAATATGGTACCAAAAAGTGCCCTACTGTGTCTATGTTGTACACAATGCTTTTTTTCTTGTGGTTATTTATTTCGATTTCTATAAGAAGCACTATTTCTACTAGCACCAGCATTGCACAATATTAGCATGAAAGAAATACTGGCCAAATATTTAGCATGTTGGGCCCGTGCATTGCACGGGCATCTCTATCTAGTATACTATTTAGAAGCGGAGTTGGGGTTTTCGTCGTCCTACTTCTAGATTACGATTAAGTCCCTTTTTAGCATAGAAACTAGGGGTATTTAGGTCTTTCTGTTTTTTTAATTACCTTGCCGACTTTGTGCTTTCTACAAACGGCGGTTTTTGACCTTTTCCTTCGCGCTCTCTTTCTCTCTCATCGATACGCGCCTCTTGGTCTCTTTGGTTTGGAAGCTGTGGGCTATTTTTCTAGGTCTGCAACTCCTGCGTTTTGACAATAATATTTGGAAGATGCTCTGCTCCGCTTGGGTTTGTCTTTCCGGCTTCTCTTTTCTGCTATCTTTCTGCTCGCTGGCTGACAAGTGAGTACTCCGCTCTTCGTCTTTTATCTCCTCCTTTAGATTTTTAATAAGAGAAAGCCCTTCAGTACGACGAAGGGCATTCCCGTCATTGCAGCGTAGGTAAAAAGCCTATCTTACAAGTCGTTGCTCATTTGTTGCAAATTGACGTGTCATTTGATAGTTCACACTGTTATGTGGACAGACCCATGTCATTCTTAAATTAGCTTTTGTGAATTTTGTAATCATGTTAGTCCTTTCTTATTTTCATTTTCATTATTCACTCTCTCTCTCTCGTTGTGCCTCTTCTTCAGCTATTCTCTGTTTTCTCTTTCTATGGTGGGTTCTTCTTCTTCTGTATTTCCTTTTTGTTTACTTTTATTAATGTTAATCTTTTGGTTTCTTTTTATTTTATGTTCCTCCCTGTTTCACCATTGTAGTAGCTCTTCTTCCTCTTTTCTTTTTGCCCTTTTTTTGGTTTTAAATGGGAGTGTTGATGTATTTGTGCTTGGCCGTGTGAGTGTTGTGTAGCGCATGTATATTTTTATTCCTCATTTTCTTAGAGTTTGTCCATTTTGTGTGGTGTGAGTTCTCTGTTTTCGGAGTTGGTTTTGTGTAATCTTTTCTTTGTTATTGCAATTTCTATATTTTTAATCGTATGTACATGCATGTTGGTTCCCTATTCTTTTTTAATAATGTCTTGCTAGATTTTTTACATGCATGTCAGTAATTGTTCCTGATTTATACATGAATCATATTAATTTGAAGATTTTTTTCGTTATTATTGATTACTAATTTGGAGTGGACTCTTGATGATATGTTTGCAAGAGGTGAATTGGACTTTAATTTTCTGTTAGGTTTCTTTGCTCATGATTATGTGTCGCTTTCGCGATGGAATGAAAATTACTTTTCATTTGGTATAGTTTCTCGCATCCTTTATTAACCTGTGAAGTAATCCCTGTTAGACAGGAGAGTCCATGAAGATATGCTGTTGCTCAAATATAGGAGTGGCAAACGGGCGGGTCAAGTCGGATATGGTTCGTGTCGAAAACAGGTAATGAAAAAGCGGATTAATTATCCGACCCGACCCATATTTAATACGGATAAAAAACGGGTTAACTTACGGATAATATGGGTAACTCATATTAACTGACTTCTTGTATATGATCACTTTTGAGAGAATTCTTAGTTTCCCTACCTTGAGGAACCCCCAATTTGAGGCTTTACAAATGTAAAAGTTAGACACATTGGTTATTCATTGGTTATCCATTTTCTAAATGGATAATATGGTTCTTATCCATATTTGACCCGTTTTTAAAAAGTTCATTATCCAACCCATTTTTTAGTGGATAATATGGGTGGTTAATTGTTTTTTTTAAACCATTTTGCCACCCCACCCCTACTCAAATATCATTCTGAATCAAGAATTTAGAAGGCTTCAACACTGATACCTTTAATCTCATGGTTGCAGGGATTTAAATTATATTTGGTTTAGTTACTGGTATCCATTAATGTTCTGTGTCCATATATAATTTAAAATGATGTTAAAACCGTTGGATAGCTACTAAAACAAATGTAAATTTGATTTAATACAAAAAGCTGTACATGATAAACATACACATACACACGCACATATATAGTTGAAGAAAAAGGTTGCTCTTTTATCCAAAAATGTGTCTCTATTTTAAATTGTCAAAATTAACAAATTAAATTTTGTTGTCGTATAGTTAGATGGCTACACTTGACATGACAACAAAGAAGCTTAATATCGATGTAGTTGATTAAATGATGAGATTCTTCTGAACGTTTGATAGTTATGGTTCTGTGTATCGATACTAAATTGAGTTCAGGATGAGTATTACAAATACAATGGCGGATAACTCATTGTATCAATCGGTGTTTTCAGAACCTAAAGCTGCAATACAACATGAACTGTGGCAAAGCATTAAAGTTGAATTATTCAGCCAATGACAAAGTCAGGAACAGAAGAAGATGGTGGCTTGCTCAAGCTCAAATTCAGGAGCTCAGATGTGTACTTCTATGACATTTAAAACTAAAGACAGTGCAACATTTACATTGGGCGTTATAGTTTGAAAATTTAAGGGTTTCTTTTACCAGCACACGTGATGAAAAACTTAGTTTCATGAATTCAAGGTATGAAAATGAACTTGTGAATTAATTATGACAGTTGTTAACAGAAGATTATCGTACTAAATCTGTTAATAGTAGCCAATTTTGAATGAATTACATATATTCAGATACTGTTTCCTCATGATGTGAGAATCTCTCACTGCCTGGATTAAAAAGATGTGAAATCAGTGCTTGAAATTTGAAAATCTTCTATGGTTTAGAATAGTGTCGATTGAAGCTAATCTTTTGAACATTAGTCCATATTGTTGTTACTTAACTCAGTGGCAGAGCCAAAAATGCTATCATGAGATTAGAAAAATGGTAGAATGCAACAATTACCACTTGCCAAGGGGAATCAACAATATTTAAATAGACAAAACACTCCTTTTCACATACCATAATTTTTCAACAAAGGGGATTTAGTTGATTCCTTTCCCAATAAATAGCTCTGCCACTGCCTTTACTGGTAGTATCTTTCCAAGTCCACTTGTGTCTTGGTGATTTCGAAACGCACTCTTTTTTGTATAAGTAGACCTGAGGGCTCAAAGGAGAACGGGTTTACTAGGAAAACGCAGCACCCCTATAGGTTACAACAGACTTTTTCTCTTTTCCTTTTGTTCTCCCACCCCAGATTTTAGACGTGTTTGAATATTTCTGTTTTTGAACTTCTTTAATTTACTGAAATTTAGTTGTTAGAGTATTGAGATAAAATGCTTGATACTCCCAAATGATTTGTGAAAGCCTACCTGTGTGCATTTCTTTTTAGGCAGTTTGAAAGTTTTTTTTTGGTTGAAAGAAATCTGGTCTTATAAAATGAAAAATGGGTAATAGCTTATTAGCTTAAGTTTACGGAGCTCTTATACCCACTTAACTAGCCTTACCAAAACTCATTTGAATATGATGTTACCAAAGCTGGGCTAGCCAACAGAAGACGGTTTTATTTCAGTTAGTTTCTTCCTTTTTCGCTCGCCTTGTGGGTCTTTTGTGTCGAAGTAATTAATCTCCATGTGAAATTATATATAACTTGATCTCCATTCGCTTTGCTATATCATCTCTGCAAATTTCTTGGGCTAGCAGAAGGTCTCCGAATAATACTCTTCTTCTGCTATTTCTTTACACAAATTTCTTACTATCAAAAGCTTATGGATTTTTTTACTTTGATCAGTATTTACCTTTTAAGTTTTTCCTTAGTTCTTATTGGCGAAAAATTGAAATTCCATGTCGTAGCGCTTTATATTTTGCTGTCACGTATCTATCATATACTGTAAGTTTTATCTTTTGCTTGCTTCAAAATTTTTGTGGAAAATAATATATGACCAATGATAGCACCTGCTAAAAAAGTTTGGCAGGTATTTAGTATTACTGTATTCTGTCTTTTATACATATTTGTTTCCATCTGATAAAAAAGAGTGATCATTTTAATGTAGGTTGGCAAGCTATTTGGAGTGCTGACATGATAACAATACCAAACACGCTATAGCTGAAAAAAACGCACTTCTGTTGCAATGCCGCATCAAAAAAGAGAGGCAACAACTAATCGTCTTATTGCAAATACAAATTGGGTCAATCCTGTCGAGTCAACATCTGCAACTCAGGGTAACGTTATTACTGGAGACTCTTGTTCTACTTCAAAAACAGGTTAGACTATCAAGTTTATTATTTGCTTTTTCCTTATATATGTGCCTTGTGTGTGAGTGAGTACACGCAGTGATTACATGATATCCAATGATCCATGTTTACAAACTATCTACCATTTGTCACTGAGCGTGAACTTTTTAAGCCAACAGATGTGCTTTGCAAGAGGAAAAATGCGGTTCATCCAATTCCTATTTTTGAAAAGGGTAAAACGTGCACACAGTGATTACATGATCTCCGTGTTTACAAAATATCTACCATTGTAGTTGTCACTGAGTGTGAGCTTTTTAAGCCAACAGACATAGATTTGGTAGTGTTAGGTACTATCGTTTGGCATGGCTTTTCTAAGATTTTAACTAAAGCAGTTCACTACTGTGCTAGGAGGTGTCAAGCATATCATGCTTCTTGATTCTCCATCATACGCTCTGTTGAATCAAAATTTGTTATTTTAAATTTTTTACTACAAAGATCTCTATAAGCTCATATAATTAAAGGTAAATCCTTATGCCAGAGTTAAAATATGCATCTTCAAATGTATTCAGCTAGACACGAGTTCTTTGGCTTCAAGTTGGATCAACTGATCATTAGTTTGTATATAAAGCATATGTATAATCTGACTTTGCTATTATCTCAGTATCAAGGTATATATTTTGTTTGCATCATCATTCCTGCTCATTCAAAATTTTCATATTTATGGGTACATTTAACCTTGATCTTTTGGTTAACTGCAGTTTCATTTCGTCCCGAGGCACATTCTTATTTCCTATCATGCACCAGAGATGATATGAAGCAATTGATACTATGCTTGAGGACAAATGATGTTTGATATGTTGTTGTAATTTCAGCATGTTCGTGGAACATTTAGGGAATGCTTTGTGATATCAATGTGAATGAAATCTGCAGAATGTAAATTTAGAAATGTATGAAGTATTTTAAGAGGGTTACTGATTCATTTTCGAAGGCCATATAGATGCCCATGTTTGCACGCACTTATTACATGTTAAGTAAATGGTTGGTCGTGGATACATTAGAAGTAGTTGCCCTGGTAAATAAAGGAAAAATGACATTAGGCACCCGTGCATAGCACGGGCACGCCCATCTAGTAATATTATAAGTAAAATCATGTATTTTTGCTTGATCGCACCTAACTTTTCCTCTATTCCTTTTGTTATTTTCTTTCATTAATGATATGTGATCGCGCCTAACTATGCCTTATAAAAAGGATTAAGCGGTTGTTGCAAATATAATTCGGTTTACAAGTCCGAATTCGAATCCACAAAGAACTAAAACTTAGCTACAATTGTTCAATATCGCTAAGAAACATAAGTCCAAACAATTTTCTAATAATAAAGATTATAATGTTTATTTTTATCTAATTAACTAACAAATACTACAAAGCAGTAAAACTATGAATTAACAAGGATAAGGATTGGAGACAAGATTAAAAGTCTAGAGTTATTATTTTTCCTATTGTCGGAATCCTTTCTGCTGCATTTTCTATAAATTCGCCTAAGTATTCTCTACCGATCATGAGCGCTTTGACTGTCGTAACTCTCTCCCGAGTAACTACCACAATTTACTAGATATATTCTCCCGAATTACGCTAGCTGGCATTAAGTACGGCTCACTCGGATCGCACCCAATGTTTCGTTATCCCTAATCCCACCTTTAAACCCTTTGTATTGATCCCTCATATACGTTAAGAGTGATGTTGTTCAACTACCTAAATATGTACTCTCTTCCGAGTAATACATACTAAATAGGCACAGTCGATTGAGAGCCCTTCAACCAACCACAATAATAACGTAGTTGCACAAATAGGGAAAAAGCTACAGCAAATTTATATTAACATAACAATAAAATCATCCTCCAATAGGTTCCATCAAAACCCTAGATAACAAATTAGCTATTCATAATAGTATGCAAAACTACAATACTAGAATTCATAACCAATAATGGAAATGGGAAGAAGGAAGTGGAAAACTCGTAGAAGAATTCTCCGCCTTGCCCTAGTGTTTTCTTGTCTCCTTAGGTCAAATCTCGGCCTCCACAGCAGCTCCGTGCTCTCCCTAGGTATAAAGTGTGTCAAAAGTATGTTCCCCTCCTCAAAATAGCGTTTTTACATGTATTTATACCAAGTAGGGTTGGGCCCAGATGAAACACCTTTTCTTGCGCGAAATAGGACTCTGGCTCTATAAAATTTGTACAGGCGCGCCACACGCTGCGACACATAATGTGGTGCACTTGTAGGGAAGTTCAGAGAGCTATTTTCTGACGACTGTTGGAAAATTGCACAGATGCGGAGTGTAAATTTCCCAGAGTGAAATTATTTCATCCTCTTTTGACATCCAGACTTGGTACACGACCTCCGACCACGATCCCGCCTTAATGCATTGGGCTTCACTCAGACTTCAAAGCTCCAGATTGATCGATTTAGCTCCAAATTAACTTTTGACTCGGGATCACTTCCTGCAAGGCATAAAACACGTACTAAGTGTAATTCACTATCGTTTGAGCTTAAGAACACATAAAAATGCAGTAATTGGAATGTAATACTATGGCTAAAATACAGGTTTCTAGCCTCACATCAACATCTCACACTTAAACCGTTGCTCGTCCTCGAGCAATCAAACTACATTTTATATAGACACGACCTTTTTAAACAATGCTCCTAACTTATCACACCAAGAATTTTTAAAATAGACTAAGCACAAAAGCGTAACATCTTCACCTCAAAATTTGACTCACAAGTACCACACATTATTCACAACTCACCCACTTACTCTAACATATAGTTCACTGACATTACCTTTCCTTCATGAATCAAGTGCCCTCATACAACAAAAGAGAGTAGTTCCACACAATAAAATTTAAGAACAATTAGGAACTCAAGATAGAAAGAGTTCACTCACTCTCAGAAACGACATTCATATGCCACAAAAGATGCACCATAGTCTTGCCCGTAGTGTACTACTCTACTAATGGAGCTCATTCAGTCTAGAATCAAGCAGAACTTTATTTGGTTGTAATGTAGGCTGAGGGATGGGTACGATACATTTAGATATAAGAGTGACTACACCTCCCTAAGCACTTTAATACATACATTTTAACATTTAAAACCCCACTTATATCAAACCAAAACTCCACCTTCACATTAATGTATATTACCCCATACTTCTTTAAGCACAATTACATAAGAATCACCACTTATCAAGGAATATTTTTTTTGCAAAAATACAACTATTTTTTCTTTCTTTTCTTTTTCTTTTCCAATTCAAGTGGCTCTTACTTTTTCAAAACAGTGCGCCTTTCTCCTTATCTCATTAGTTCCACTCAAAAGCCAAACCAATCACCCCACACTTTAACTTTTACAAAGTTCATAATTATTCAAGTGCTTATGAGAGGTTAAAAGGTTCAAATAGATGGTTAATTCAAATAAATAGGTAAGGCTTGTAATGTGGTTGCCAAAGAAACAAGATTATAGGCTTAAAGGGTTTAACTACGATACATAACAATTAGGCGAGTAAAATATACATATCTGGTTCAACAAAGAAATGCCTATATCACTTCCAAGACTGAACAAAACTACTATTTCACTATACATACACACGGGGCAAGTTCTAGGCATCAAATGCAATGCACAAAATAACATAAAACCTTACACACACATGGCATATAACTCACTCAGGATTAGACTCATCAAGATACTCTAGTCAAAGCAGTTAAGCAAAGTTAAGATCATACAATTTAAGGTACTTTTACAAGAGTAAAAAATTGAGCCTAAGCGTCACAACCAAAGTACTAACTATTCTCAAGGCATAACAAAGTTAAGAGATATCGCTGCAATTCAATTCATCTCACACTAGCTCCTACTCCTAAAAAATTACACCCGGTTCAAACAAAACTCTTGGAAAAGAATCGCGGCACAAAGAAAAACCAAGGAGGAATTACTACACTACCTACCAAGAAAATCTTTTTTTTTCTTTAGACTTAAATCCCTCAAAAAAATTGTTTAGGATATCCATCGTCGGGAAAAGTCTAATCGTTAAAAAAATATCATTATTCAATTAAACCAATACAGCTAAAATAGCATAGAAAGTCACCCATACAATCTCCTCACCCCACACTTAAAATTGTGCATTGTCCCCAATGCACATCATATCTATAAGAGGGTAAAAAAACTCCCTGGTAGGCCAAAAGCCGAAGCACTAGCAACTCATAGGATACTCAGACTTCTCTCAGGCTTGGTCCTTTGTGTGGGTACCTCACACTTAGTTCCAACCATCTGGTTTGCTGTTGCATCCTTCCAATAGATTTGCTTTCCATGCTCCTAGAAATCAGAAATCGACACTACAAAAATAATACAATTAAAAAAAATAAAAAAGCAGTAAAGCTGGATGCCTCCCAACGAGAGCTTGATTTAACGTCGTGGCACGACGCAAATCACTTTCTTGCCTCCACTTTGAACTTATGAATTGGACCCCAAGTTTTGATTCTGCTTTATGATCATGCTCCTGGTGTGGTGGAACGAATCTGACTGGCCCAATAAAACAATGTAGTATTCTGCACTTCTTGGCCTTTAGATGAGATATGTATTCCCGACTTTCTGGCACAAAGAATTCCAGAATGTAGGCATCTTGTTCCTTACTCCTTGACTCCTCAAGTGGATCAGACGAATCTATTTCCATATCATCATCCAAATGCAATGTGAAAAAATGCTTTGAGTGTGGACCAATGCACTCAACTACATACACATTGGGATTGTCAACATCCTCAACACTAATGACATTAGAGTCAACTAAATATGTATCCTCAATATCCTTGGTTGACTCTAGTATATCTTCTACGACATCGGCATCCTCAAAATCTAGTTTGATTAATTGTTGGTGTTCTATTCTGGCCTTTTCCTCTAGCTCATCCCAGTATTTTTTTAAATCCTCCAGTATAATGGCAATTTCTGCAGCCAATTCATGCTCATATTGGCTACTATCCACAATATCAACTAGTTGCGCTTTACAAGGTTCAATTAAGTTATTTGCTTGAGCCTCAAAGTTGTGAATAATTGTCTCTTGCCTTTGTATCTGCCATGGTTTCTCATCATATTGTTCCACATGGCACTTTAACATATCCATGGTCAGCTTTAACATATCTTCGATTTTCTTCAGGTCAGCTTCCCACGGTTCTTTGATCCTATTAAATTCACCAAAAAAGTAGAACCATTATAGTAAGAGGTTGGGGGAAGATAAGAAATATAATCACAACCATGAAAGTGACCACCTTGACCACCACACATATCACACACATTCCACACATAATATTGAGTTGGTGCACATAACTCGCTCTCGAGAATATTTTGATAATTTTGCCAAGGGTGGTTTATATGCATAATGTAACGACCCGACTGGTTGTTTTACTTTTTAGAACCCCATTCCCTTAAATAAAACTTTTCGCGCTTGCTTAAACTAATTTACGACATGCGAGGATCGTTGGTTCGGGATTTGGAAGAGTTTGGATTGAATAGGCTCATTTGATTCCTTAAGATTTTCTTAAAAGGCTTAGTTTGACTTTGGTCAACATTTTTAGCAAACGGATCCGGATTTGTATTTTGACGGTCCCGAAGGGTCCGTAGGAAAATATGGGACCTGAACGTATGCCCGGAATCGACTTCCGAGGTTCCTAGCCCGAGTAATAAATTTTTATTAAATATTGTTAAACTGAAATTCTAAGGATTTAAAGAAACTAAATAATGATTGATCACGTTGGTATCGAGCTCATATGTTGGTTTCGGAGCCCAGTACAGGTCCAATATAACATTTAAGACTTGCCCGCAAAATTTGGTGTCAATCCGAGTAGTATAAGTACGTTTCGGCACATTAGAAGTGAATTTAAGAACTTGAAGTTCATAAGTTTGAATCAATTGATTTTAGGGGGTGATTCTTAGATTTAATGTTGTTTCGGGCATTCCGAAGGTTCGAGCGAGTCCGTTTCATGATTTCAAATTTCTCGGTATGTTCGGGCGAGGCCCGGGAGCCCTGAGCGTCAATCGGACAAGGCTCGAGTGAAGTTGGAAAATTTGGGAAGAGCTGAAGCTTCAGGTTACTGTCATAACCGCACCTGCGGTTGGTCAGTCGCAGGTGTGAGACCGCAGAAGCGGTCCACCTCTCACAGATGTGGCCAGGCCCAAAGCCGCAGAACGGTTGTCTTTTCACAGAAGCGGAGCCGCAAATACGACTTGCATCTCGCAGATGCGGCCCAGCGGCCCAGTGGTGATTCCGCAGATGCGGCGCACACAGGTGCGGCCCAGAACCGTAGGTGTGGAAATTACTGAAGCAGTGAGCTTCATGTAATACGTGCTCCAACTATTTTTGCCCATTATGCACTCGTGTATTGGGCGATTTTGGAGCTCTTGAGAGGAGATTTCCACCTAGCATCTTGAGGTAAGCTCATCCCCCTTATTTCTAAGTTTAATACTTGAGTTTTGGGTAGATTAACACTTAAAGATTAGGAAAAATCAAGGGATTAGGGCAAAACCTAGAGTTTTGATAAAACTTAGATTTTACCACAAAATTGATTATGAAATAAAGTACAGATCATATATTATTGATCCTTGGGTTATAAAGAAAAACTTTCTTCGAAAAATATCAGAATTTGGGCATATGGGCCCGGGGTTGGATTTTAGAAAACTTGTGTTTAAGGTTGGACAATTGCTTAAATAGGTAGAATGCGATCTTGTGAGCTTGTATTGACTAGTTCCTACCTCATTTAACTAGTTTTGGATCGTTCGGCTCCAAATTGAGGGTTTGGGCTCGTTCTTGGTATTGGAAGTACATTTTGGAGCGAGGTAAGTCTCCTTTCTAACCTTGTAAGAGGGAATTGTCCCCATAGGTGGAATAATTGAATAATTTGCTACTAAATGCGGGGGCTACGTATGCACTAGGTGATGAAGGTCCGTGCGTAGCTACTATTATGCTAAGTCCGGGTAGTCTAGGACCCAAAAGTATGCTCTATGTGATATTCTTGTAACTTTATGTTAATTTGGATTGTGTAAATCATGTTGATTATGGTAAATGAGACTAGTAAGAGGAACAATATCTTTCTTGGCCTTTTAACGAGAAGTTGATATTTCTGTGAGTAATTGCTTCATAGATATACATTGCGTCGTTCGATCCTCAGCAATGCACAATTTACTTTTATGTTGGATCGGGCCGTACGACCTCGACTTACTTGCGCATGCTTTTACTCAGTATTTTTCTGTGGACTGAACTTTGTTATATGCCTTGAAATGTAAATGGCCAACTGTGATATTATCTAGGAAAAAACCTGCTATTTTTTGCTATAAACTGTTAATTATTTATACTATCCATGCTTAGTATAAATTCTTTCTCATATTATTTGACCCTAATAAGTATCTTTTTTTTAACAATCCACTAGGCATAGCCTAGGTCTAGTTTTTTTATATATTGAAAAATCAAAAAACAAATGAAATATTTGAGCTTTTGATTGTCTTGCTTTGTATTCCCTCTTAACTCGCTGTCCTTGCTGCATTATAGTTGTGTATATTGCTGTTATTGCTTCCTCAAATCCACATGTGTAAAATCCCTGCTCTTCCATGAGCAAGACTGTACCACGATCCTTTTGTGGCTGTTCCCCATGTTTTGAAACAACTTCCAATTTATCCGCCGCTTCCAAAACCAACATGCCTTCTCTAAATCACTGGGGCCTCTCGATGCTGTCATGCTTGTGCTCACTACTGACTTCACTACCTGGGATTGAGTACATGGTGCTAATACCACCCAAGGAATTTTAGTCAGTTGGTGAGGCATGATTACAATAATGAACCACATGTAGCCATTTTCTGAATTTGCACCATTGTGAGTCATGGATAAGTATTGCATAATCTTTGTATATGTCCAGTCCCATGCTTCTCTATATCTCCTGTACGTGTACCAATAGCAGTACCTCCTTGTTGTCCAAAAATTTGCCACAACATGATTTTCCAGTTCTGTACAACAGCATTGCATCGTGTTGATCCTGCCTTTTTGTACTCTATTTTCTGGCATGTTCCATGTGTTAGTATGTGTAATTCTTTCCCACTCCTCATCTTTGTGTATCCTTCTTGTTGCATATGCTACCGTAGACCTTTTCCTGCATATGAAGATATTCCCACAATTCCTTGAAAGTCTCTGCATCGTCAATGAAAATCTGGGCAACATTTGATGTTTGTCAATTGTGAAACTTCTCTTCTGTGATTTCCACCTATAGCTAAGTGTTATTTCTGTGCCAAGCCACTCCTGGAATAATGAATATATACTCTGCATTGTCATTCTACTCCATCTCATCTCTTTTGGCCTCTTTTTTGCTTTTGAAAACCTTGTACTTGACTTTCTGAACCTGTAGGCAGACTGGTATGCCTCATACCCAGTGTATTGCTCCTTTACTCATGCCTGATTCTCTGTATGTGTTGCTGTGTTACCCAAGCTTATATCCTTCATCCAATAGTTTTCACACGTCCCATTTGTTTCCAGATTTGGACATTTTACTCTCCTGCAGTTTGTGTTGTATCTGGGCAACAATGTGATTCTCCTCCCTTCTATGCTTATGCCTACCTTCGATTTCCTTCCAGTGGAATGAGTACATAGTACTAATACCACCAGCTGGAAGTTCCTCAAATAATAGGGCATAGAGACAGTAACTATTCCTGCAAAAAAGAAAACGATGTTAGTATAAAAATTCATCAACATACTCTCTTCCCTAAGGATTTGAGTATGTTGATATATCAAATATGCTCTAGTTCTCCTTCTCTCCATTGGCCTCCTTTTCCTCAAGTTCTTTCCACCCTTACTCGAATGTATGGACATTGCATCTTATCCTCGTTCACTAATCTTCTACCTTGTGAATCTAGTTGCCAAAAATCATGACATTCAATATTTCCTTCTTCAAGAGCATAATTGGCAAGGTGATCTGACAATCTATTTCCCTCCCTAAATATATGAGTGATTTTAAAGTCAATTCCCTCTTTCAACTGCATAATTTCCTCCACTTGATCGGCTATGCACCATGGTGGTTTTCATATTCCTTCAACTATGTTCTTTGGAAACATTGAATCTGTTTCCAACCAAATAAACTATTGTTGTACAACCTACAATATCTCAAAGCTTCCACAATTGCAATTGCTTCTACTTCTGTGTTTGTCCCTTAAGCTATTTCCCTTCCAAGAGCATAAATAATCTCCCCTCCTTCATCTCTCAGACTGAAACCAATTGCACTTCTCCCCGGATTTTCTTTAGATGCTCCATCTGAATTTACTTTGATCCAGCTCTCCATTGGATGTTCCCATATCACCTTTTGGTATTTCAGCCTTGGTGTGTAATTCTCCATCATGGTTATCAAGTCCTGCCACCTGTAAGGAACCTGTAGGCCAGGTTTCCTTGTTTGAACAAGGCATTGGAGATCAGTTGAAACCTGATATATAACTCTGCTTACTGATACTTGATCCCCATATTTTAAATCATTTCTTCTTTTCCACAGTTCCCATATAATGCAAGAAGGCAATGCTTACATAATTGGCTTCAATCTAGGTATAACCTGTGCAGTCCAGCACTTAGTTATAGCTTGATGCAGTGTCAAGCCCTCTACAACAATGCTTGCTCTAGATAAAAAATACTTCCATACCACAACTGCAACATTACATGGATTCTTGATGAGGTTCTACACAACACCAACATTTGGAAGGCATAAAATATCCCAACCTACGCATAAAATCATCCAAAGGCAACTTAGCTTTCCACACCTTCCACATAAAGAATGCAATTTTGAATGGTATCCCCTTCACCCATATCATTTTATAAGCTACTCTAGGCTCATCTCTCCTCCTAATATATTACCAAGAAGATCTTATAGTAAAATATCCTCTAGGATCAAACATCCAATATGGTATGTCAATGTCAGCTTCCACGACTGGAGGTCTGATCCTTTCGATAATGTGAGTAGCATACTCTTCAGGTAAAATTTCCATCAGCTTTTCCATATTCCATCCACCATCAGCCAGCACATCATATACATTGTGTGTATTCTCATATACTCCAAACTCAGGAGGGACAAGAAAGTATAATGCTCCCAGGCCTGTCCAATTGTCGAACCAAAAAAGAGAGGATCCCATTTTTGGATGCCACTTAATCTGTTGTTCAATTGCATCTCTGCACTCTAACATCTTCCTCCAAACATGTGAACCTCTCCTCCATGGAACAATTAATGTATTGAATTTTTTACAATACTTCTGGCACGTGAATGAGCTCTAAAGGCTTGGTTTTGTACGAAAATTCCACCACAGCTTGTAGAAGAGTGCTTTTGATACATCATGTAAAGACCTGAAGCCTATTCCTCCTTTTTCATAAGGCATACATAAGGTATTCCATGATGCCCAATGTCTACTGCTTCCTCCAATAGAACTGCTCCAAAAGAATTGAGCAAAATGTTTATGAAGCTTGTTTATTACATAACCTAGAGGATTCACAGCTGATAACAAATGTATTGGCATGCTCTGCAGTACATGAGCAATTAGTATTGCCCTTACTCCTATTGACAATAGTTTTTCCTTCCATGACTGTAGCTTGTCAAGTACTTTGGTAATAAGTCCTCCATAATAATCCATCCTCCTTCTTGAATAGAATATAGGGCAGCCTAGATATGTGAAAGGGAAGTTCTGCCTCCCTATGCCTGTAATCCTCTCCACCTTGCTAACCACATCCATACTAGTAGAATAATGCATGTACACAACTGATTTACCTTTGTTTACCTTCTATCCAGATGCTACTTCATATGAATTTAATATCTCCATCACTAGCTGTAGTGAAGTAGCATCAGAGGACGAAAACATAATTGTATCATCTGCATACGCCAAGTGGTTTATTTTTGGACTCCACTTTGGCATGCCAAATCCACAAAAATACAGGTTCAAGTGCAAAGCATTCAGACCCCTCGATAATGCCTCTGTTGCCAATATAAACAATTTAGGTGAGAGTGGATCACCTTGTTTAACCCCTCTTGATGACTTGAAAAGACCATGGGATTGTCTATTTACAAGCACATAATACCAGTTATTCCCTACAATATCAAACACCAAGCCAATGAACCTCTCACTAAACCCTAGCTTCCTGAACATTTTGGTAAGAAACAACCATGATAGCCTATCATAGGCTTTCATCATATCTAGCTTAATCACTACATTTGGTCCAACTTTTGTTCTTATCCTGATATCTGTTATTATCTCTTGAGTCAGTAACACATTTTCCACAATACTTCTTCCTTTCACAAAGCCAGCTTGTTCCTTAGAAATCATATTAGGAAGTAATTCAACCAATCTCTCATGAATCACCCTTGAGAATATTTTGTTGACAAAGTTACTTAGGCTGATAGGCCTCATATCTGAAAAGCTGAATATTTCCTTCTTTTTTGGTAGGAGTACCAAATTTGTATGAGTCACACACTTTGATAATTGCCTTCCACAAAAAAAAACCTTAACCATCTGAACAATATCTTCCCCAATTATGTCCCAGCATGAATGATAAAAGGCTCTTATAAATCCATCTAGACCACCTACAGAATCTCCATTAAGGCCAAAGACTGCTGCCTTGATTTCTACTGTAGTTGGCATGCTATTTAATTTTTCATTCTGCTCCTCATTTACCAGACAGGGCACCTGATCAATAATACCAAAGGCATTTGGAACCACAATTTCAGTAAATTGATCCTTGTAAAAGTTGATAGCTTCTTCTGCTATTTGATCCTCCTCCTCTAATGAATTGCCCATACTATTTTGGATTCTACTAATTTTTAATCTTTTCCTTCTACCATTTACCTGAGCATGGAAGAACTTAGTGTTCCTATCACCATGCTTAAACCAAAGCATACCAGATTTTTGCTTCCAAAAGGCTTCTTCAATTGCAAGATATCTGATGAGCTGAGCCTGGACCAAGTGTAACGTTTCCCTTTTCTGTTGAGTTGGCCTTGCTTCAAATTGTCTCTCATGTACCAGAAACACTTCTTCCAAGATTGCAATCCTTTGAAATGTATCCCCATATGTAGATTTACTCCAACTAGACAAAGCCTTCTTCAGTTTCTTCAGTTTATGATTGAACAGAATGAATGGATCTGCACTAAAATCTGCCTGCCAATTAGCTTTCACTACTGATTTAAACGTCTCATGCTTCACCCAAAAATTAAGGAACCTAAAAGGTTTCTTAATTAGAGGAGTTTAAATATCACACTTTATAAGCATAGGACAATGATCAGATCCTATCTTGGATAGATGTGTGATTTCTACACCTGGGAACCTCTGCTGAAACTCTAAGTTTGCAAGACATCTATCTAACCTCTTGAAAATACAATCTTCCTCTGCCCTGCCATTCCACCATGTAAAAATACTACCTTTAAAACCAAGATATGAAAGGTTACATGTTGTAATGCAATGTCTGAAGTCATCAACTTCGTTTATAGACACTGGTAAACCTCCAAACTTTTCTTCTTCATCCCATATTATATTTAAATCACCCCCACCAACCATGGAATTGTCATGTCACTAGCCATAGCATACAGAGAATCCCATAGTTCTATTCTTTCTATAGCATCACACTTTGCATAAACTACTATGAGCATAAGTGTCACATGAGTTTCTGTATGAAACAACCTCAAAGTCAATTATTGCACCATATTATATACTATCTCCACATCATACACTTCATCAATAAATGCCCAAATCTTGTTGGAGACATTCACCACTACTGTAGCTAAGCCGATCCTCCTTCTGTAGCCTTCCATTTTTCTTGACTGTTGCATTGGTTCTAGAATGCCTATAAATTCAAAGTGTTGTCTTCTATGCATTGTAATAAGCCTTTCAAAGGCTTGCATCGTATTTACTGACCTTACATTCCTTATGATTGCCTTCATTACTGAGCACTTGATTTATTTAATGTTCTTCTAGTTTGAACTCCATTTGATGGCAGACTGGATGTATCCTTTGGTGCCTTCTTTTTCCCTTTAGCTGTTGATTTTACCTTCTCCAAATGTCTGGGAGAAAGGTCTCCTTGCCTGGCCACATTTCGAAAATTCTGAGCAATGGATTCATCATCATAATCAACACTTGTAGTTTCTCTATGCTCCTCTCCTCCTTGATCAGATGCAGATGGAGATAGAGTTTAGTCTCGAAAGGTAGAATAGTAGCCTTATACAAATTGGAAGGCAGAATGGTAACCTTATACAAAAATAAAGTAACAAATGATAGTAGAGTTTTCTTAGCTGATGGCAGATTACGGCATTGTGATTACTGGGAGCATTGTGACTACGGAGCATTTCTTGTGTGTACTGATAGCAAATGTTGGCAAGTGCAACGGTTCGGAGAGTTGTATTCTTGAACAATGTTTGTTCTATGGGCGTACAATATATTTAATGATTTTGCAATTCTAGTGCCTATATCCAAAGAAAAATCGTGTGTTTTGCTAGGGGAAAGTTAGTTCGTATCTCTGCTGGCTTTGCTTGACTCACTCGGCTTTGATCTGGTGATACCGTCTGTATTATTGGGGTAGCGTTGCTAGACAAAGCAGTTTAAATAATACACATGCATGATTTTGTAAAAATATAACATAAGTGTATAATAAAAATAATTTTTAGATGAACCGATGACTGTGACGTAGATCGGGACATTGTAATCTCTCTTGCTACGGAATTTTGAGGGTCCCCTCAAAATTCTGCCTAGTTTGATGGGTTGATATTTCTGACTGTTGTTCGTGCGACGATCGCCTTTCTCTATACTCATTGAGTTCTTAATATCATTACCTGTTAGAAAATTGACAGAAAATAATTAGTGAGTACATGCATGTGCAGAATCAGTCGAGCTATGATTGAGAAAATACTGCAACAACCCTTTAGTAAAAAAAAAATTCTATGGGGGTCAATCGGCATGGAGGACCAAGGAGGAGCAAAATCCTCATAAAAATAGCTCACTGCAACCCCCTCAAATCTCCAAAACATCTCGACCTCTCTGAGACATTGTTGGAGGAAACTTGGATGGAAAGAACAATTTGACACCAAATTTTGTAGAATATAAATTACTCGAAGCTTACAATAGATTTGACAAAGATAGCACCAAGGTTTGAATTGGAGGGTGATGGATGGATGATCTGCAAGTACACAAAAAACAAAGCCATGCCCAGTTCAATTGCATATACAGGGTATAGAAGTAGAAGACTGGAAGGTGAAGAGCTTATATTGAATGAAAAAAGATGAACTACTCTGTACAAACACAACTATGTGGTGGCCGTATGAATAAACTCCACATATGCACCGATACCCTAACATGCGCCTCAATATGCAGCTAATACTAAAATGACTATAATGCCCTGAATTTAGATTTTAATGCCAATTAAGCAGCTAGGTCGAAACCACTGGCTCTTCAATAACATAGTATTACCATACTTCTTTATCAAGCCAATCTTTCTTGCCAGAAGCAGATTAAAAAAAGTTAAAGAATAGTGTCTTGCCTCACAAAGAGGAATACCGGCAGAGTTATGACAAAATATTTCATTCCTGCACAAGTCGCTCGTAAGTTTTATCTTCTTGCAGTATAAGGCCAAACCAAGTGTTAGATATCTTAATTTTAAATCATGTTATACTCCCTCAAAGAGTAATCCTGTCAGCAAAGACAAATATGAAGTATGAGAAGAAAGACTATAACACTGCATAAATACATGAAACACACATATATATAACCACAACATACTTGATATTGGATTCTGGAAATAGGAAACCCTTTTGGCAGATTTTTCCTTTCGCAATAGTTTTTACTGTATCCATGTGAAAGTGTAAATAAACTACTAACTCTTCAGCTAAAGTACACTTCTCTTTTGGAAGCAACCTTGCTAAGAATACAAAATATACTGGATTAGGGTCTAGGAATATAGACGTTCTATGAGCAAAACATATTACATGGGCCCTGCATATACCATGTACAAAATCAACTCAATAAACAAATCACAAGTTTAAACGGTCTAAATGGAAAGAGGGACTTATGCATTCATACTATACACAAAAGTGTTTGCTCTTATGCTTGTCCATTTTTTTCAACTTGTCCATCTTCTCTACTTCAATTACTTTATTTGCAGCCTGCTATGTATGTGTTCTACATTGCTCTTTCAGGTAGACACGCTCTTTCACTCCCATATTTGATGCTAAATAAAATGATAAATTTTATAGGTGAATAGTTAAAGGAATTTTCGACCATTTTAGTAGTTACCTCTTGCATAAGTAGAAAGAATATAAGGTCCTATCTAGAAACAATATATTTTGTTCAAACATATAGTTTTCCTCAAGCTCAAGAGTTAATCGAGCAAATTGCATTTCCTTTTGGCATAAATATATGCCGCCTCCACAAATACTTGAGTATTTGGACTACGTAGTACAATGTACTACATGTTGTAACTGTACCTCAAAATAATGTCTAAAAAGGAAAATAAAATGTAAATTAGAGTAAACATGACATAATTTAGCCATAATTGGTTCAATATTTGCAGGGAAGATCAAATTATATTTACTATGTTGTTACTCTACTTTGGGTACTTGAAGCTGGAGTAGTCTCATCACTTGCTTTTTTTGAGACCTTAAGGGATCTTTATGACAGTGTTGCTCCACATCAGTCCCGTCAAAATTATCATGTACCGGCACCACACAACTTACAAAAAGTTTTACTAATACACAAACATAACTTCAATATAGAAATCAGAACTTTACAATTCCAGAAAGATGCAAAAGGCAAGCAATTCAAACCTTAAACTTGCTATTGTTAAATATTCTTGAATTTGATATTAAACACGACATACTAAAAAGCAGAGTTGTTCAACATAGTTTATTTTTTAATTTCATTAGAAATGTTGGAGCATTTAGTATTACTATTGTTGCGGAAGCCAAATGCATATAGTGTGAATAAGTCACAACTACTATACCAAAAATTATGACAGCCACCAAATAATAAATAAGACAATAAAGCAACAATAAAAGGAACACCAGAATTTACGAAGTTCGGCTAATTTTGCCTACTCCTCGGACACAACCAATATTTTATTCCATTCCAAAAATACAAGTGAAATAATACTAAAGAGAGAAGATACAAATGCCTTAAGAAGATAAGAAGACAAATGAGAGGTGTGTTTAAATCCTAAACATTAGGCCTCCTTTTATAGGGTGAAGTACCAACCAAAATTGGTACTTCACCGATATGGGATTTCTGCCATTCAACAAATCTCCACCTTGACAAAATTTCACATCTTCAATTTTCTCTCAATAACAAAATTTTAGTTGTGTCTTCATCTTCAATCTTCAGTGTTCAACAATGTTGATCAAATCCAAACAATGTTGAAACTTGACCGTAGTTACCACTTTTGTCAGCATATCAGCAAGATTCTTTGTAGTATGAATTTTCTTCACCGTGACTCCACCTTCTTCTATGATTTCTCGTACGAAATGATACCGAACATCAATGTGCTTCGTCCTTGCATGATAAACTTGGTTCTTCGCTAATTGAATAGCACTTTGACTATCACAAAAAATTGTGATACCTTTTTGTTCAACACCAAGCTCCTTTAGCAACCCTTGAAGCCAAATTGCCTCCTTCACAGCCTCTGTAATAGCCATGTACTCTGCCTCTGTTGTAGACAAAGCAACTGTTGACTGCAAAGTAGACTTCCAACTAACTGGTGCTTTTGCAAAAGTAAACACATAACCAGTAGTTGATCTTCGTTTGTCCAGATCACCCGCAAAATCTGAGTCACAATATCCAACTACAGACTGATTGCCTTCCTGCTCAAAAACTAACCCAACATCTACAGTATTATGAATATACCGTAGAATCCACTTCACAGCTTGCCAATGCTCCTTTCCTGGATTATGCATATATCTGCTAATAACTCCAACAACTTGTGAAATGTCAGGTCTCGTACAGACCATTGCATACATCAAGCTACCAATAACATTTGCGTATGGTACCTTTGACATATACTCTCGTTCAGCTTCATCCTTTGGCGACATAGTATTACTTAGCTTAAAATGGGGAGCAAGTGGAGCACTAACTGGCTTAGTCTTTTTATCTATGCCAAAACATTGTAGTACTCTTTTCAAATATTCTTTCTGAGATAAAGAGAGTTTACGTCTATCTCTTATTATCTCCATGCCAAGAATTTTCTTTGCCTCACCCAGATCCTTCATCTCGAACTCCTTCTTCAGTTGAATCTTTAGCTTATAAATTTCTTCCGAATTCTTGGAAGTTATCAACATATCATCAACATATAGAAGAAGATATATAAATGAACCATCTTTAAGCTTGTGCAAATACACACAATGATCGTACTTGCTTCTCTTGTACCCTTGCCGTAACATAAACTTGTCAAGTCTTTTGTACCATTGTCTAGAAGATTGTTTCAATCCGTACAACGATTTTTCAAGTTTGCACACCATATTTTCTTTTCTGCAACTTTGAATCCTTCTGGCTGAGTCATGTAGATTTCCTCCTCCAAGTTTCCATGTAAAAACGCATGGCTGAGTCATGTAGATTTCCATCTGAACTAGTTCCAAATCCAACTGTGCTACCAAAGCCAACATAATTCTAATGGAGGAATGTTTTACAACTGGAGAAAATACTTCATTGTAATCAATTCCCTCCTTTTGAGAATATCCTTTGGCCACCAATCTTGCTTTGTAGCGAACATCTTCTTGGTTAGGAAATTCTTCTTTCTTTGCAAATACCCATTTGCACCCAATTGCTTTCTTTCCCTTCGGGAGATTGGCCAATCTCCATGTATGATTCTGATGAAGGGACTGTATTTCATCATTCATAGCAATCCTCCACTTATCTTCTTTTGAACTTTAGACTGCATCTTTATAAGTGGTAGGAACATCATCAGCTACAATTGAGGTGACACAAGCAACTGTCTCTACGAGACGAACAGGTTTTGTTATTGTCCTTTTTGGCCTGCTGGTTGCTATTGATTCAAGTTGTTATTGAGGTTCCTGAGTTGGAATCTCCCTCTCTACTGGCTCTTCCAGAGGATAATCTTCATTTGTTTCCTCCTCTGCTTCTTGTGTAGGAAAAATAAATTTTCCCTCAAACTCCACCTGCTTAAAAGCACCCTCATTTTGTTTGGTATCTTATGTTACCTTATTTACCATAGCAGATTCATCAAAGGTAACATCCCTGTTGAATATTACTTTCTTTGTCATAGGACATCATAAGCGATATCCTTTGACTCCAGAAGTAATCCCCATAAAAATAGCCTTCTTTGCTCTTAGATCTAATTTTGACTCTGTCACATGATAATATGCGGTTAAGCCAAACACGTGCAAAGAGTCATAATCTACAGCAAGCTTTCTATACCATTTTTCAAATGGTGTCTTGCCATCAATAGCAGCAGATGGTAGACGATTAATGAGGTGACATGCATATGTAATTGCCTCAGCCCAAAATTCTTTGCCCAAGCCAGCATTGGACAACATACACCGTACCTTCTCCAGCAAGGTCCGGTTCATACGTTCTGCCACTCCATTCTGTTGTGGTGTATGTCTAACAGTGAAGTGTCGGACGATGCCATCATTTTCACAGACCTTATTGAAATGATCATTTTTGTATTCACCTCCATTGTCTGTGCGAATACACTTGATCCTCCTGCCTGTTTGATTCTCCACCATCGTCTTCCATTTGAGAAAAATTCCCAGCACTTCATCTTTGTTTTTCATTGTATACACCCACACTCTTCGAGAAAAATCATCAACAAAGGTTACAAAATAGTGCTTCCCACCCAATGAAGGTGTTTTGGAAGGACCCCAAACATCAGAGTGTACATAATCCAAAATGCCTTTAGTATTATGGATCGATGTACCAAATTTAACCCTTGTCTGTTTTCCTTTGACACAATGCTCACAAAACTTCAAGTTGCAAGTCTTATACTCCTTTTAACAATCCTTGATCTGATAGAGTTTTCAAGGATTTTCCTCCAGCATGTCCCAAGCGCTTGTGTCATAGCCTGGTTGCTTCTGCCTCTTTGTCGTCACTGGACGTCACTGTCGCTGTCCCAATAACTATACTACCACGATAGCGGTACATGTTATTGTTCTTCCGATTAGCCTTCATTACCTCTAGTGCACCAGAGCATACTCTCATCACTCCATTTTCTGCAATGATTTTGAACCCTTTTGATTCTAGGGCTCCCACAGAGATGAGATTCTTCTTCAAATCCGGTACATATCGAACATCTGTTAATGTTCTGATCATTCCATCATGGTTCCTTAATCGTATTGAACCAATGCCATATGAGGTAAGAGGGCTGTTATCCGCTGTGTGGATGACTCCATATTCTCCTTCTTGAAATTCCACGAACCAGTCCCTGTTGGGACACATATGATAGCTACAAGCCGAGTCCATCAACCATATGTCTGATGATGTTGATGACTCTGTTGTAACTAATGAGAAGTCTGAATCATCACAATCAGCTACATTTGAATCCATAATGGCCTTTCCATTGTTATGTTTGGCCTTATTCTTCAACTTCGGACAGTCTTTCTTCCAGTGCCCTTTTTCTCGACAAAAGGCACATTCATCTTTGCTGGGTCTGGATCTTGACTTGGATCTTCCCTTCTTTGTCCTCGTTTGATTTTGAGGACGACCCCTCACAAATAGTGCTTCTCCTTCTCCGCCCTTCTGTTTTTCTCGCTTTCTTTGTTCATAGCTGTACAAAGCCGAACAAACTTCTCTGAGAGAAACTTCGTCATTTCCATGGAGTAGAGTAGTTTCAAGGTGCTCGTACTCATCAGGAAGTGACGCCAACAACATCAAGGCCAAGTCACCATCATCATAAGTTGTATCCATATTTTGCAAATCTGTGACCAACTTATTGAAACTGGTGATATGTTCATTCATCGTGGTACCAGGAACATAGGTGAAGTGAAACAGTCTCTTCTTCATGTACAATTTATTTTGACTGTTTTTCTTCAAAAATTTATCCTCCAGTGCTTTCCATAATTTACTTGCAGAAGTTTCCTTTGTGTATGGATATTTCTGCTCTCTAGCAAGGTAGGATCGAATGGTACCGCAAGCAACACGGTTGATAATTCTCCAATCTTCTTCTCCAATAACATCTGGTTTCTTTTCTTCAATGGCCAGATCTAGCCCTTGTTGAAAAAGGACATCTAGAACCTCGCCTTGCCACATCCCAAAATGTCCGGACCCGTCAAATATTTCGACCGCAAATTTCGCATTTGACACAATTCTTGTCATAAGCGAAGATGCCAATGATGACGCATTGTTGACACTTGATGTAGATTCTTCTTGTTTATTGTCTCACATCTTTGACACAAATATTATTTAATAGCTGACGACACAAATCAAGATTATTTTCTTTCTGGTGTGGAAGATCAGACTAAGCTGCAACCACAGAGCATACTCAGATAGAACCTTGACTCAGTTACCAAGATAAATCTTTTCTGATGTGGAAGATCAGACTATGCTGCAACCACAAAGCATACTTAGACAGTACCTTGGCTCTGATACCAATTGTTGCGGAAGCCAAATGTATATAGTGTGAATAAGTCACAACTACTATACCAAAAATTATGACAGCCACCAAATAATAAATAAGACAATAAAGCAACAATAAAAGGAACACCAGAATTTACGAGGTTCGGCTAATTTTGCCTACTCCTCGGACACAACCAATATTTTATTCCACTCCAAAAATACAAGTGAAATAATACTAAAGAGAGAAGATACAAATGCCTTAAGAAAATAAGAAGGTAAATGAGATGTGTGTTTAAATCCTAAACATTAGGCCTCCTTTTATAGGGTGAAGTACCAACCAAAATTGGTACTTCACCGATGTGGGATTTCTGTCATTCAACAAATCTCCACCTTGGCAAAATTCCACATTTTCAATTCTCTCTCAATAACAAATTTTGGTTGTGTCTTCATCTTCAATCTTCAGTGTTCAACAATGTTGATCAAATCCAAACAATGTTGAAACTTGACCGCAGTCACCACCTTTGTCAGCATATCAGCAGGATTCTCTGTAGTATGAATTTTCTTCACCGTGACTCCACCTTCTTCTATGATTTCTCGTACGAAATGATACCGAACATCAATGTGCTTCGTCCTTGCATGATAAACTTGGTTCTTCGCTAATTGAATAGCACTTTGACTATCACAAAAAATTGTGATATTTTTTTGTTCAACACTAAGCTCCTTTAGCAACCCTTGAAGCCAAATTGCCTCCTTCATAGCCTCTGTAATAGCCATGTACTCTGCCTCTGTTGTAGACAAAGCAACTGTTGACTGCAAAGTAGACTTCCAATTAACTGGTGCTTTTGCAAAAGTAAACACATAACCAGTAGTTGATCTTCGTTTGTCCAAATCACCCGCAAAATCTGAGTCACAATATCCAACTACAGACTGATTGCCTTCCTGCTCAAAAACTAACCCAACATCTACAGTATTATGAATATACCGTAGAATCCACTTCACAACTTGCCAATGCTCCTTTCCTGGATTATGCATATATCTGCTAATAACTCCAACAGCTTGTGAAATGTCAGGTCTCGTACAGACCATTGCATACATCAAGCTACCAACAACATTTGTGTATGGTACCTTTGACATATACTCTCGTTCAGCTTTATCCTTTGGCGACATAGTATTACTTAGCTTAAAATGGGGAGCAAGTAGAGTACTAACTGGCTTAGTCTTTTCATATATGCCAAAACATTGTAGTACTCTTTTCAAATATTCTTTCTGCGATAAACAGAGTTTACGTTTATCTCTTATTATCTCCATGCCAAGAATTTTCTTTATCTCTTATAGTATGAATAAGTCACAACTACTATACCAAAAATTATGACAGCCACCAAATAATAAATAAGACAATAAGGAAACAATAAAAAGAACACCAGAATTTACGAGGTTCAGCTAATTTTGCCTACTCCTCGGACACAACCAATATTTTATTCCACTCCAAAAATACAAGTGAAATAATACTAAAGAGAGAAGATACAAATGCTTTAAGAAGATAAGAAGGCAAATGAGAGGTGTGTTTAAATCCTAAACATTAGGCCTCCTTTTATAGGGGTACTTCACCGATGTGGGATTTCTGCCATTCAACAACTATTACTATTTTAACTTGCACAAGCTCCCCCAACCACGAAATCGAAACGTGTGATATCATCTTCGTTTAGTACCAATGTTACTTGATTCAACCTTCTCCCCATAGTTATACAGAGGTTATATTTATATCGCCTGGGATGATGATATTTTCTCTGCATTGAACTTCTAAAAACAGATCCAACTAAAGTGTAAATAAAACACAAACGTCGCACTAAAATGGACTTTATAACACACAAAATGAAGGATAATCGCATAGACAAAATTCTTATATTACAGTTAGAGAAACAAAATTATCCACAAAAAGAACTAAAGACTAACCTGGTTCTTTAATTAAGTTACCTCAATTTAATCCCAAGCAAAGATTACGACGATTCCTTTGTAACATGAGTTGGTAGCGAGTGAATTTGTCTAAAAAATCACGTATAATTTTTCTCCTCCTTTCTTGTGTGATCTGGCAGCGAACAGAAGCTTTGCCTTGAAGCCTAACTCTTACACAAACAAAGAGATTTCGAAGGACGAAGGTGGGCTTGTGGCCAAGAAGCAACAGAGCACACAGAGACGACGGAAAGGGAAAATAAGACTGAATTGCAACAGTCTGTTCGTGCTTTGGGTTAAGCTTTCGAAGTGACAAACGACGGAAAAACGAGTGACAAACGAAGGAAACTCATGTGATTCTAGAGGCTACAATAGGAAAAGAGTGAGAACAATGCTCTGGAATCCATGGAAAAAATGATCAAAAAAGATACACTTAGTATTTGTGAAGCGAAAAAACACCACCTATAAAGATATGCTAAATGAATAAATTATCCTCAAACTTTTTTAAAAAGACACTAAGCAGACATATCGAAAATCTTGCTCTTATAAAGTATAGAATAGAATATAACTTTTAAAAACTTATTAATCATTAAGATAAGATACACGCGCAGCGTGTATATTATGAGACTAGTATATCAAGACCTGCCAGAACATATTTAATTGAAGACTAGTCGACAATAATACGATCGAAAGCTTGTTCGGTTAGGCCCTTGCGTAAATGGCTTGATATGATAATTTAATATGTACTTAAATTCCTACCCTCCTTACATAAATGGCTTGATGTGATAATTTAATGTATACATAAATTATATTCCTACCTTCAAATTGTTTAACTTAAGTTATTTTTTCTCATCAAAGAAGCTAAGATGCATATATATGGAGCACGGTATTTTGATTTTTTAATGGCTCTTTTCAATTTATATATTTTATTAGATGTGCAACGTTCAATCTTCATATTGTTCTTTCGTATTGATGTGAGGTAGAAACTCGTCTTTTAGCCGTAGTATTACATTACAATTACTGTATTTTTACATGTGCTTAAGCTCAAACGATAGTGAATTACACTTAGTACGTATTTTATGCCTTACAGGAAGTGATCCCGAGTCAAAAGTTAATTTGGAGTTAAATTGATCGATCTGGAGCTTTGAAGTCTGAGTGAAGCCCAATGCATTAAGCTGGGATCATGTTCGGAGGTCGTCTACCAAGTCTGGATGTCAAAAGAGGATGAAATAAATTTCACTCTGGGAAATTTACACTGCTGCGCCGCAGAGTGCGCCGCATCTGTGCAATTTTCCAACAATCGTTAGAAAACAACTCTCTGAACTTCCCCACAAGTGTACCGCATTATGCGTCGCAGCGTGCGACGTGCCTGTATAAATTTTACAGATCCAGAGTCCTATTTCGCGCAGGAAAAGGTGTTTCGTCTGGGTCCAACCCTACTTGGTATAAATACATGTAAAAATGTTATTTTGAGGACGGGGACATACTTTTGACACACTTTAGGCTTAGGGAGAGCACGGAGCCACCGTGGAGGCCGAGATTCGACCTAAGGAGGCAAGAACACATTAGGAGCAAGGCGGAGAATTCTTCTACGAGTTTTTCACTTCCTTATTCCTATTTCCATTATTGGTTATGAATTCTAGTATTGTAGTTTTGCATACTATTATGAATAGCTAATTTGTTATCTAGGGTTTTGGTAGAACCTATTGGAGGATGATTTTTCTGTTACGTTAATATAGATTTGTTGTAGCTTTTTCTCTATTTGTGCAACTACGTTATTATTGTGGTTGGTTGAAGGGCTCTCAATTGACTGTGCCTATTTAGTATGTATTACTCGGGAGAGAGTGCATATTTAGGTAGTTGTTAACGTATATGAGGGATCAATACGAAGGGTTTAAAAGTGGGATTAGGGATAACGAAATCTTGGGTGCGATCCGAGTGATCCGTACTTAATGCCAGCTAGCGTAATTTGGAAGAATATGTCTAGTAAATTCTGGTAATTACTCGGGAAAAAGTTACGACAGTCAGAGCGCTCATGATCGGTAGAGAATACTTAGGCGAATTTATAGAAAACGCAGCGGAAAGAATTCCGACAATAGGGAAAATCATAACTCTAGACCTCCTTAATCTTGTCTCCAATCCTTATCCTTGTTAATTCATATTTTTACTGCTTTCTAGTATTTGTTAGTTAATTAGATAAAAATAATTATTATAATCTTTATAATTAGGAAATTGTTTGGACTTGAGTTTCTTAGGGATATTGAACAACTGTAGCTAAGCCTTAGTTCTTTGTGGGATTCGACTCCGGACTTGTAAACCGGATTATATTTGCAATGACCGCTTATTTCTTTTTATAAGGCATAGTTGGGCGTGATCAAATTTTGGCGCTGTTGCCGGAAAAAATAACGGTATAGTTGTAGGTGTACATATTTCTAGGTTGCAAGTTTGAGCTTTTATTTTTATTTTCTTGTATTTTTTTTTGACTTGAGAGACATGACATCTTGGAATTATGAGAATTTTGTTGTTGGTAATTCTACTTTTGATCCTTCTTATGTGTCACGACCCATTTCCATTATAGGTCATGATGGCGCCCAACACCATTTTTAGGCAAGCCAACGCAGAAATATAAATAAGTGTCCATTTTACTTTTACCAACAATTTCTTAAGTTAAGGATAAAACAAGTAATAACTAGTAATGTACCAAAAGTAATTATATAATTTCCAAAAGAATAGTATACTAATGTGTATGCCAAGACCTGGTGTCACAAGTTGTGGCCAACTAGTAGAATATACAAAAGAATAAATCTATCCTACTGTCCAAAATAGAATAGACAGCAAAAAATAAAGAAAGACTCCATCAAGCTGATGAACAACACAGGAAGGGAGCAGCTCACCGTGGAAGTCTCGGACTATGATCAGGGATGCGCACTAGACTGATAGCCAGATGTACCTACCACAGATCCTGTACAATGAAGTACAGAAGTGTAGTATGAGTACATAAATAATATGTACCCAGTAAGTATCCCGTCTAATCTCGAAGAAGTAGAGACGAGAGGTCGACTTGATACTTACTAGGGTCAAATAATATGAGAAAGAATTTATACTAAGAATGGATAGTATAAATAATTAACAGTTTATAACAAGAAGTAGTAGGTTATTTCCTAGATAATATCACAGTTGGCCATTTACATTTCAAGGCATATAACAAAGTTCAGTCCATAGAAAATACTGAGTAAAAGCATGTGCAAGTAGTGCCGAGGTCGTACGACCCAATCCAACATAAAAGTAAATTGTGCACTACCGAGGGTCGAACAACGCGAACCATAGATGCATCTATTACCCCGCTCGCGAATCAGACATACGAGCGGTCAAATGTAATTAAACACAAGAACAAGTAGACAAGAATGTATATCTGGAAAAATTTACTCACAAAAACAACTTCTCTTTAAAAGGCCAAAAAAGATAATGTTCCTCTTACTAGTCTCATTTACCATAATCAACATGATTTACACAATCCAAATTAAATGTAAAGTTATAAGAATATCAAATAGAGCATGCTTTTGGGTCCTAGACTACCCGGACTTAGCATAATAGTAGCTACGCACAGACCCTCGTCACCTAGTGCGTACATAGCCCCCGCATTTAGTAGCAAATTATTCAATTATTACAGCTATGGGGACAACTCCCTCTTACAAGGTTAGAAAGGAGACTGACCTCGCTCCAAAATGTACTTCCAATACCAAGAATGAGCCCAAACCCTCAATTTGGAACCGAACGATCCGAAACTAGTTAAATGAGGTAGGAACTAGTCAATACAAGCTCACAAGATCACATTCTAACTATTTAAGCAATTATCCAACCTTAAACACAAGTTTCCTAATATCCGACCCTGGGCTCACGTGCCCGGATTCCGATATTTTTCGAAGAAAGTTGTTCTTTATAACCCAAGGATCAATAATATATGATTTCTACTTCATTTTATAACCAATTTTGTGGTAAAATCTAAGTTTTATCAAAACCCTAGGTTTTGCCCCAATCCCTTGATTTTTCCTAATCTTTAAGTGTTAATCTACCCAAAACTCAAGTATTAAACTTAGAAATAAGGGGATGAGCTTACCTCAAGATGCTAGGTGGAAATCTCCTCTCAAGAGCTCCAAAATCGCCCAATACACGAGTGCAAAATGGGCAAAAATGGTTGGAGCCCGTATTAAATGAAGCTCACTGCTTCAGTAATTTCCGCACCTGTGCCCACCGTATCTGCGGAAAGGAGCCGCTTCTGAGGAATCACCACTAGGCTGTTGGGCCACATCTGCGAGATGCAAGCCGCATTTGCGGCTCCGCTTCTGCGAAAAGACAGCCGCTTCTGCGGATTTGGGCCTGGCCTGGCTTGGCCGCATCTGCAAGAGGTGGACTGCTTCAGCGTTCTTACACCTGCGGCTGACCAACCGCAGGTGCGGTTATGACAACAACCTGAAGCTTCAGCTCTTCCCAAATTTTCCAACTTCACTCGAGCCTTGTCCGATTGACGCTCGGGGCTCCAAGGCCCCACCTGAACATAGACAAGTTTGAAATCAAGAAACGGACTCGCTCGAACCCTCGGAACCCCCGAAACAATGCTAAATCTAAGAATCACCCCTAAAACCAATTGATTCAAACTTATGAACTTCAAGTTCTTAAATTCACTTCTAACGTGCCGAAACATACTTATACTTCTCGGATTAACACCAAATTTTGCGGGCAAGTCTTAAATATTATATTGGACCTGCACCGGGCTCCGGAACTAACATATGAGCCTGATACCGACGTGATCAATTATTATTTAATTTCTTTAAATCCTTAGAATTTCAGTTTAACAATTTCTAATAAAAATTCATTACTCGGGCTAGGACCTCGGAATTTGATTACGGACATACGCCCAGGTCTCATATTTTCCTACAGACCCTCCGGGACCGTCAAAATACAAATCCAGATCCGTTTGCTAAAAATATTGCCCAAAGTCAAACTAAGCCTTTTAAGAAAATCTTAAGGAATCAAATGAGCTTATTCAATCCAAACTCTTCCAAATCCCAAACCAACCATCCCTGCAGGTCATAAATTAGTTTAAGCAAGCGCGGGAAGTTTTATTTAAGGGAACGAGGTTCTAAAAAGCAAAACGACCAGTCGGGTTGTTACATTCTCCACCTCTTAAACAAATTTTCGTTCTCGAATGGACATAGAAAAGTACCTGAGGTGCTGAATAAATGTGGATATTTGCTTCGCACGTCCTCCTCGGACTCCCATGTTGCCTCCTCGACTGGTTGGCCCCTCCACTGGACCTTTACCGCATAAATCCTCTTGGACCTCAACTGGCGATCATGTCTATCAATAATGGCAACTGGCTCCTCCTCATAACCCAAATTCTCATCCAACTGAATAGTACCTGTCACACCTCCTTTTTCACCCGCGCCACCCGCAAAAGGGGCGCGGAAGGGAGTTTATTCCAATTAAAGGACAATCGAAACGGGATTTATTTATTTAATTCTGAGTCACCACTTGGGAGATTTATGGTGTCCCAAGTCACCGGTTGAATCCCGAATCGAGGAAAAGAATGACCCTGTATTACAGTTCGCGCACCAGAAATCCGAGTAAGGAATTCTATTAACCCGGGAGAAGGTGTTAGGCATTCCCGAGTTCCGTGGTTCTAGCACGGTCGCTCAACTGTTATCTTTGGCGTAAATTATCTGATTTTTAACAATTATGAGTCTATGTGCAAATTTTAACTTTTAGCCGCTTTTATTATTGTTATTTTAAAAGAGAATTGCAACGTCGTGAAAACACGTCTCGAATCACGTCACATAAATGCACCCATGATTGTTGACACATTTCGACTTTATTGGGATTTGGAATTGAGTCACATAAATGTGCACTCGAGTTTAGGAAGGTAATGTTATTAAAATACGCGCCTAAAGAGACTAATGCGTTATTATTTTGGGGAAGGCCGTGAAATTCACTAAAATGGCCCATCCCGAAGTCTAAAAATTGGTACAATATTTATTGAAGGCCCCGCAATTTATAGTTTATTCGGCGAGGCTCATCTCATTTTTATTTTAAAAGGGCAAACCTAAAGTGACTATGATTTTCTATTTTTATTTGTCTCTAAAAATAAGTAAAATCCTACTTGGTTAATATCATTGATCTAATGCAAACTAAATGATGGTCTAAACTAAACATATCATTAGGCCCCAAGGGAAGCCCAAAGAGTAAGAATCACTAGCCAATCTATAACCAAAATCAACCATATGTAGGCTTTGGCCCAGGCCCAAACGAGAAGGAATTCAGCACAAGACCCGGGCTCGTGCTAAATCACTAAGGCCCCAAATCAGCAAAACGAGGCTGTATGGCCCGGAATTTCAGCAGACTTATACCAATGACATTTTAAAATTGCTATGGCCCAAACTTGACCTAAAGTGTTCCCAAATTCACTTATTGCTTTTGTGATAGAATAGACACTGTTCAAATTGATAACATGCTAATCGCTTGAATTTCAATTCCCTACTTATACCATTTTCTATTATGGTTCCTGATGAGTTATTGAATGTCACTAAGATGAACACAGACTGGTGGGGTGATTGAACTTAACAGTAGTGATCCTAAACGTCAGCCTCACATGAATAAGCTAATCAATTGGACTAGGTAATTTTTATTTACATTACATACGAACTACTCAATAGCCTGAACTTAAAATACCCTATTGATTTTAGGACAGTTCAATCTAGCATTACTGAATTATTATTCAAGCAGTTCATGATTAAAAAAAATGGATCACTGAAAGTAGCATATCAAAACCAAACCATTTGACTTGTTTTTCTTGCAATTAATGAGAAACAAATCAAGTTACCTCACATTATACTACACTACACCAGCATATATCTAAGTCAAATTAACGTTGCCAATTATGAAGTTCATAAGCTTATCAGCAAGAGTTCAACGGTCCATAAACTTAAACAGTCCAAAGCTAATACAGTCTATGAACGATCTAATAAACGATATAATTCTATCTAAATATGATAAAGCCACTAAAATCGCAAGGCAACAGCAGAGGTCCAGCCTCAATTTCATTTTTTCATTTACAGCAAGAGATCTACATAGAATCAGGCTCAAATGTGTACCTGGAGATATGAAATGTAAGAAGAAGAAGAGGAGGTCAGTGGAGCAGTGATGATCAACAACACTTTGAGATAACCAAACAGCAACAATACACAACCCAGAAAATCAAAACATAGCCCAGAAGAAAATTTGCAACCAGACAAAAGAAAGATCGACTTGAATCAATTTCGAAACAGGCCAAATGGCCTTGACAATTACCCAGCAAATACTCAACACTTCCAGTCAAACCCAAACTCAATTGAAATCTAGCTCAATTGGACCTAAAGCCATTCGAAATCAGTATATATGTCTCTGAAACCAGAACTTAGGAAAAACTGGAAACTAAACTGAAAATTCCTGTGGAATAGTAACTATTTTTGGTTTTTCTCTTAGATTTTTATTGTTTTTGGTTTTTGGAGTTTTTTTAATTTTGAACTCTAGATCTGAAAATTAATAAATGCTTTTTTTATGACTCTCCACTCTTACTGATTCTTTTAAGAGTTAACAAAAAACAATCTTTTGTTTTGCTTTTAGCTCTGAATTTTTTTCCTGTAATTCTCACTCTCTTCCCCTTCTTTTCAAAAGTCAATCCCCAACACCTTTTTATACAAATCTGCCCTTGTTCAAACATACTGCCCGACCCTATTCCTTATTCAAATTAGAATTTTCCACTATCATTCCACTAAGGAAAGCTTTTCCTTAAATTCAGCCCCACATTCCCTTTTGTTCCCCATTAGTGTATTAATTAATACCCTACTAAAAAGCACTAACACTAAAATATAAACCTAACCGTTTCATTCCCAAATCAGCCCTGAAAACCCCTTAATATTACTGCCTCCTAATACAACTATTCAACTGTATTAAAAACTTAATTTTGAAATCTGTTTAACTAACAATTAACCCAAAACTGATTTGATTACAGCTATAACCAATTCAGCTAGTACTTTAAGACAGAAAATACAACAAATATAAAGGTTCCAGGAACAATGCTCCTAATCAAAACAGAATCTGAATTAATCGGATAACTAACAATTTGAAAACTATAAACAATAGAATGCCGAATGATTCAAACTATACGAACGACCTAATCAATGAAGCTTAATTAGTCGATTACGTATTATAACTGACACTGAGCAAATCAGCAACAAAGAAATAGACAATTCGAGTAATTTCAGTGTTATTGCCAGAATCATGGATTAACTGGAAACTAACTAATCGACGCAACTTATTAATCGATTACACACATAATAATTACAGTAAACATAAACAAATGACAGATTTGGACCAAATAAAAAGGTCTATTGAAGATGAAACAAAATTAATTAAAAAAAGTAGAAAAATCATGCAAACTACTAAAATAAGCAACGAGATACACATAGAATACATGAACAGAAAGAAGGAAAGGAAAAATACCTCTGAATCTTAAAAAAAATGAAATGACCCAGTCTCGAACCGGACTTGACCTCTTTGAGGTCGAACGGACTTTAATCGAAGTATTCTCAACTGAGAATACCTCGATTAAGGTCTATTAGACCCCAACCCTTCATTTAATCGGACAGACCCCAAGGTTCTGGATTTTTAGGGGTCATACAGTCGATTTGGGGCTTGAAGGTTTCTGGTCAGATTCGAAGGAAACCAGTGGTGGCTTAGGGGTGAGGGAGGCCTGGGGGTCACCTGGTATGAATTTGGAATAGATCTGGGTAAGTTCATGTTTGGCTCGAATCTTCAAAAGAAGATTCGAGGAGTTTCAGGAAGATTCGAAGCCAACGGGTACTGGATCTGTAATGAGGGTGGTCAGATGGCTCAGGGGTGTTAAGGTGGTGGCCGGCGGCGTAGTTTCCGCCGGGTTTCAGGCGAAGCGGAGCTAAGGTGGATAGGGTTTGGGGGGCATCGCCTTAGAGACGATGATGAACAGGAAGACGAGGGGGGGTGTTTGGTTAGGGGGCTGGGTTAGGAGGTTGAGTTTATATAGGGGAGGGATGGTTTGATCTTGGCCGTTGGATCAATCATGATCCACGGCCTGGATCAATTCACTTAAAGGGGACAACACCGTTTGGTTTAAGTTGGGGAATGTGTTGGCCGGAGGTGAAGTGGATCGGGTCGTGGTGAGGCCTTGAGGCCGTTGGATCAAAGAAAATGGATGGATTGGATTGAACATTTGAAACACTGTCGTTTCACTATGCAGGGGCTGAACTGGTTCGTTCGATCCAGTTTGATCAACGGCTCAGATTTGAGATGCCAATACGGCGTCGTTTGGGGTTATCTGAGACCAGGCAATGGATTGGGTCATGCATTGGTATTGATTTGGGCCCAATTTCATTTTAAACCTTGTGGCCCAATCCGAATTTTCTTTATTTTTTTTGAACTCTTTTCCTTTTCCTTCTTTAATTCCTAATTTTAACACAATTCTTAATTAAATTGTAAAACCTAAATACAACTACACAAATATTAATTAACACTTACAACAATTAACACACAAATTAAAACCATAAAATAAAATCACACAATGACAACAAATAGAATAAAACACATATTTTTGTGATTTTCTTTTTAGAGCTAACAGACGGTTTAATTAATTCTTAAATGCATAATTAAATCCTAAATATGCATACAACCTGTCTTTTTTATTTTATTTTTTTATTTTTCAATTAACTACAACAAGGTAAACATTTACGGACAAAAATATAAATAATTATTAAAAACCGCCACGCAAATCCTAAAAATTGTACACCAAGAGAATTTTGTTTTATTTCGATTTCTTTTGGAGTAGTTTTCATGAAGCAAAAATCACATGCTCACAGTACCGAAGTCCAACATATGGGACAAGTCGGCATGATACCTTCGAAGCATGGACACGTGGAAAAATGGATGAACTCCCGATAAGCTGGGGGTAAAGCAAGCTCGTAAGCATCCTCTTCGACTCGCCTCAACACCTCAAAGGGGCCAATGAATCTTGGGCTCAACTTGCCCTTCTTCCCGAACCTCATAATACCTTTCATTGGCGAGACTTTCAAGAGGACCTTCTCGCCAACCATGAATGATACATCACGCGCCTTCTGATCCGCGTAACTCTTCTGTCTGGACTGAGCTGTGTGAAGCCTCTCCTAAATCAACTTTACCTTGTCCAAGGCATCTTGCACCAAGTCCGTACCATATAACTTAGCCTCACCAGGCTCAAACCACCCGATAGGAGAATGACACCGTGGACCATATAAAGCCTCGAATGGAGCCATCTCTATGCTGGACTGATAATTGTTGTAAGCAAACTCTGCCAATGGTAAGAACTGATCCCACTGTCCTCCAAAATCAATCACACATGCTCTAAGCATGTCCTCCAAGATCTGAACTGTCCGCTCTGACTGCCCGTCTGTCTGAGGGTAGAATCTTGTGCTAAACTCCACGCGGGTCGCCAACTCACTCTGAACAGCTCTCCAGAAATAGGAAGTGAACTGAGGGCCTCTATTTGATATGATGGAAATAGGCACACCGTGCAACCTGAATATCTCCCAATGTAAATCTGAGCATACTTTTCTGAAGTATAAGTAGTTGCCACTAGAATGAAGTGGGCCGACTTGGTCAACCTGTCAATAATGACCCACACTGCATCATACTTCCGCAAAGTTCGCAGCAACCCAACTACGAAATCCATAGTAATGCACTCCCACTTCCACTCTGGTATAGACATCTACTGAAGTAGGCCACCCGGCCTCTGATGTTCATACTTGACCTAATGGCAATTCAAACACCTAGCCACATACTCCACTATGTCTTTTTTCATCCTCCGCCACCAATAATGATGTCTCAAGTCATGATACATCTTCGTAGCTCCCGGATGAATGGAATATCATGAACTGTGTGCCTCCTCTAGAATCCTCTCTCTCAGACCATTAACATTAGGAACACATAGGCAACCCTAGAGTCGCAAAACACCATCCTCGCCAATAGAAACATCCTTGGCATTACCCTGTAGCACTGTCTCTCCAAGAACCGCCAAGTGTGGATCTTCGAACTATCGGGCCTTGATCTGCCACAATAATGAAGACTGAGCAACAAGAACTCGGCTAGGCTCTAAAATATCCAACCTCACAAGTTTGTTAGCCAAGGACTGAATGTCCAAAGCTAGTGGCCTCTCCTCTGCTAGGACGAATGGCAAGCTACCCATACTCTCTGCTTTCCTTCTTAAGGCATCCACGACCATATTTGCCTTGCCCGGATGATAAAGAATGGTGATTTCATAATCCTTCAATAACTCAAGCCACCTGCGCTGCCTCAAATTAAGATCCCTCTGCTTGAACAAATGTTGTAAGCTGTGATGATCAGTATAAACCTCACATGACACCTCATACAAATAATGCCTCCATACCTTAAGAGCATGAACAATCACGACCAACTCTAGATCGTGCACATGATAATTCTTCTCATGAATCTTCAGCTGACGTGACACATATGAAATAACTCACGCCTCCTGCATCAATACACATCCCAATCCAACACGTGAAGTGTTGCAATATATCGTGTACATCCTCAAATAAGAAGGCAATACAAGAACTGGTGTCGTAGTCAAAGCTGTCTTGATTTTTTGAAAGCTCTCCTCACAATTATCGGACCAAGAAAAAGAAGCGCCCTTCTGGTTCAATCTGGTCAGAGGTGATGCAATAGATGAAAAGCCCTGCACGAATCGTCTTTAATAGCTTGTTAACTCCAGGAAACTCCTGATCTCGGTCATGGAAGTAGGACGTGGCCAACTCTAAACTACCTCAATCTTCCTGGGATCCACCTTAATACCCTCTCCTGGCACAACATGCCCCAAGAATGCAACTGACTCTAGCCAAAACTCACACTTGAAGAACTTAGCATATAGCTTCTGCTCTAGCAAGGTTTGAAGCACTACTTTCAAATATTGCTCGTGCTCTCCTAAGCTACGCGAGTATATCAAGATGTCTTCAATGAAGACGATGACAAAGGAATCAATATAAGGTCTGAACACCATGTTCATCAAGTCCATAAATGTTGTTGGGGCATTAGTCAAGCCAAAGAACATCACCAAAAACTCATAATGGCCATATCTAGTCCGGAATGAAGTCTTCGAAACATTCGAGTCCCGAATCTTTAGCTGATGATATCCTGACCTCAAGTCGATCTTAGAGAACACCCTAACACCCTGCAACTGGTCAAACAAATCATCGATACGAGGCAATGGATACTTGTTCTTGATGGTGACTTTGTTCAACTGGCGGTAATTAATTGACATCTGCATAGTCTCATCCTTCTTCTTCACAAATAACACTGGTTCACCCCAAGGTGATACACTGGGTCTAACAAACCCCTTTGCTAACAACTTCTCAAGCTGCTCCTTCAACTCCTTCAACTCTTTAGGAGCCATACAGTACGGTGGGATAGATATAGGTTGGGTTCCTAGAGCCAAGTCAATACAGAAATCAATATCGCGCTCTAGTGGCATGCCAGGAAGACCAGAAGGAAACACATCGGCAAACTCCCGAACTACTAGAACTGAATCAATCGTTGGAGATTCTGCGGTGGTGTCCCGAACATAAGCTAGATAAGCCAAACACCCCTTCTTGACCATATTCCAAGCCTTCAGAAAAGAGATAACCCGACGAGATGTATCAACTGTGGAACCCTTCCACTCCAATCTTGGCAACCCTAGCATTGCTAATGTAACAGTTTTGGCATGGCAATCTAGGACGGTGTGATATAGAGATAACCAATCCATGCCTAGGATGACCTCAAAGTAGACCATATCAAGCAACAGGAGATCCGCTTTAGTCTCGAAACCACAGAATGTGACCACACATGACCGGTAAATCCAATCCACAACCACAAAATTGCCTACATGAGTGGACACATGAACATGAGTGCCCAAAGGCTCAGGAGAAATTACCAGGAAATGAGCAAACAGAGATGATACATATGAATAGGTAGACCCTGGATCAAATAATACCGAAGCATCTCTACCGCCGACAGAAACAATACTTGTGATGATGGCATCTAAGGCCAATGCATCTGGCCTAGCCGGAAGGGCATAGAATCTGGATGGAGCATCGGCTGGCTAGCCTCCACCTAACCGAGCAGTGGCTGACTGACCTCTCCCTGACTGGCCTCCACCTCTAGGACGGACTCTACCCATCTGTCCCCCGCCTTTGGGAGGCTGGGCAACCGGTGCTGGAATCATGGGCTGCTGACCCTGCTGTATTGCCTTGCCCCAAAGTCTGGGGCAGGTCCTCTTCATGTGACCCGAATCTCTACACTCGTAGCACCCTCTCGGCACCATAGCCTGCTGTCATGAAGTCTGAGCCTGCTGACCCGAATATCCACTAGAAGAACCTTGAATGGTTGGTGGGTGATATGTACTCTCTGGCATGGTACTGAAGTAAGCACTGGAAGAACCCTGATGATCAGAATACCTGGCGAAGGAACCCTGAATAGCTGGTGGACGGTAAGAACTCTTCGGCATCGCACTGAAATAAGGCCTCACTAGAGCACCTCGGGGAGGTGGTGGTGGTGCTGAATACGGGGTCTTGCTGGGCTAACCCCTCCCGAAGTGACCTCTACCCCTGGCTGGGGCACCTATGAACTCTTCAGAAAACCAGGCCCACTTGTCCTACTGAATCTGCTCTCTACCCTCAATCCTGCGAGCAATCTCTACCACTAGCTGATACTCAGTACCCATCCCACCTCTCGGGCCATGCTAGCTCGAATACCGGGGTGTAACCCCGCAACAAATCTCCGCACTCTCTCTACATCCGTGGGAAGTATCATGAGTGCATGGCGAGACAACTCAGAGAACCTCGCCTCATAATCGGTCACGGACATCTGACCCTACTAAAGCTGCTCAAACTAATATCGCAACTCTTCCCTCTTAGAGGGTGGAATATACCTTTCTAAGAATAACTGTGTGAATTGACCCCAAGTGATGGGAGGGGAACCTGCTGGCCTGCCACTATCTACGGGCCCTGCCCTCTAGCTGAAAAGTATTGAAGTCAACCCCATGCGACGTCAACATCCTCATGTTGTGTAGTCTGTCCCTGCACCTATCTATGAAGTCATGGGCATCCTCATGACACTCACCCCCGAAGATAGGAGGGTAAAGTCTAGTCCATCTATCGAACAACTTCTACAGGTCGCCATCCGTGGCTGGTCTGGGCTGGGGCGCCACTGCAGAAACTGGCTGGGCCCCATCTGCAGGTAGTGCACCTGGAGTCTGATACACTGCAGCTGCATGACCAGGAGCTTGAGCATTAGGGATCTATGCTCCCCCTTCTACATGTGATGTAGCTGGATCTGCTGGAAATAAACTAGCTTGAGTCATGGAATCCATGAACCGCAGCATACGACCCATGATCTCCTCGAAACCCGGTGCTGTCATAAAGTTCGCTAGGGTAGGCTCAGCTACGGGCACCTCGCCCTGCTCCTTGATGATAAGATCTCCCGCAGGATCTGCTGGTGGTGCTACTGGAACAGCTCTGGGGCGCCCTCGTCCCCTACCTCGGGCCGGTGCCCTCCACTGGCCTCTACCTCGGCCTTTAGCAACGGGGGGAGCAGCTCCTCCCGGGTCTTGAACATTAGCCGTGCGTGTCCTCACTATCTGTGAGAGAATAGAAGAGGAAAATTTAGTATACCAACCACTGCACGATAAGAAATGAATAAAGAGTAGTTTTCCTAACACCCTATAGTCTCTCGAAGATAAATACATACGTCTCCGTACCGATCCGCAAGACTCTATTAGGTTTGTCCATGACTTGTGAGACCTACATGAACCTAGTGCTCTAATACCATGTTGCCACGACACATTTTCATTATAGGTCGTGATGTCGCCCAACACCATTGTCAGGCAAGCCAACGCGGAAATATAAATAAGTGTCCATTTTACTTTTACCAAAGTAAGTGCCGCAATTTCTTAAGTTAAGAATAAAACAAGTAATAATCGGTAATGTACCAAAAGTAATTATACAATTCCCAAAAGAATAGTCTACTAATGTGTGTGCCAAGACCTGGTGTCACAAGTTGTGGGCAACTAGTAGAATATACAAAAGAATAAATCTATCCTACTGTCCGAAATAGAATAGACAACAAAAAGTAAAGAAAGACTCCATCAAGCTGCTGAACGGCACAGGAAGGGAGTAGTTCACTGTGGAAGTCTCGGACTATGATCAGGGATGCGCACCAGACTGATAGCCAGATGTACCTGCCTCAGATCCTGTACAATTAAGTACAGAAGTGTTGTATGAGTATATAAACAATATGTACCTAGTAAGTATCCCGTCTAATCTCGAAGAAGTAGAGACGAGAGGTCGACTTGATACTTACTAGGGTCAAAAAGAAAATCCAAATAGATTTTAGAGAGAGAGGCTCTGGCAACAGAAATAGGCGACAAGAGAGAGAAACATTCGCAGCTCCTTCTATGGCCACGCCGGCCGGCAGCCAGCCAACCATCTTTTCCGGCTGGTCAGCCCCCTTCCACCATCTCCCAGACCACCACGACCCTTATCAACAATCCCCATCCACTAGATTATTCTAAAATTCTCAAACCATCGACAATGAACAGTACCATGCAGGAACGAGTTTCAGCTGTTGAACCAATACTACTGCGTCGAGTCAATGTGATTAATGGACAGCATGTGGTGAAGTTTACTGAAGCTGAGGTCGAAAGAATGAATGTTATCGAAGACCTACAATATGCTGTAGTGTGCAAATTTTCTTATGGATGGCCGGAGATTAATGAGTTGCGTCGCGTAGTTCCAATGCAATGTGGAATTAAAGGAGAATGCACTATAGGTTACCTTCGAGATAGGCATGTGTTAATTAGACTGTCTCTTTGGCAAGATTTTGTGGATTTTTCTTCAAAAGGAGTGTTCTATGTTAAGGACAAGTTTGGTAATGAGTACCAGTGGAGGACCTTGATATACGATCACAAATTTAAGGTCGGAGAAGAGACTCCAAAGGTAATGGCATGGATTTCCTTTCCTAACTTGTTGCCTACTTATTTTGTCAAGAAATGACTTTTTTCATTAGCTTCATCAATTGGTAAACCACTACACCTTAACATGGAAACAGTGAACAAAACTAGGCCTAGTTGTGCACGTGTGAAGGTGCTAGTTGATCTCTTATCTGATCTTCCTAAGAAGGTACGTATGGATATAGTGAGTGAATCAACTGGGGATGTTAGAACTGAATGGGTAAATATTAAGTATGATTAATTATCCAAGTATTGTAAAGAGTGTAAATTGCAAGGCCATGACATGATAGAATGTTGGAGGTTTCACCCTGAACTTATGGAGTCTAAGGCTACTGATCAGCAGATGGGTAATGAGGCAGGAATTGAACAAGGTAATGGTGCTGCAAGTCAGAACCAACAAGGCCCTCTAATGAGTTTATCGAGTGGAAAAGTTGTAGGTAATATTAATGGTAAGGGTAAGGAGAAGTAGAAGGAGGTCAGGGATAATCGTGCAAAGAAACAAAACCAACAGAAGGAGATTCAAGCAACAACTGGAAAGGAAATTGTTCCAACTAATCAGATGGAAGGTCAACAGGTACAGGTAGGAAACAAATTTGCTTTGTTGGGAGTTGAGGAAGAAGTAGCAGTTGGTGATAGTGAGGTTCAGGAATCTATAGGTGGTCAAGAGACTGTACAGAATAAGCTTTTAGCTGTGATTGATGAGGTACAAGAAGTCATTCAGCTGGACAAAGTTTCGCCCGTTAAAGGAGGAAATCAAGGAAAATGTCACAGTCCTAAGAATAATAATACTGGCAGTGGGAAAAAGCTGAATCCTTCAGCTCCTAAGTTTAATCCTATGGCAAATGGACAGCAATTGGCTACAGTAGGAGTGGGAATTAATGAAACAACAGCTGATTGGGTGCAGAGAACATTTGGAGGAAATGTGGTAGATATTAATACTTCATGTCAAGACATCCCCTATCAGGATACTAGAGTGGAAGGAGAATTGGCTAAAAACACAACAAACATAAACGTTGTTGCTGCTGCTGTGTCAAGGAATGAGGAATTTCAAAGCAAAGACAGAGTTCAATGGTTATGAGGTAAGTTGTGGAACAACCAAATTGAAGAAGATCCAGATGAAGGGGTAGTTCCTGATGGAGTACAAGTTGATAGGGATTCAGATGTGGATGTACAAGAGGAGGAACAAAGTGTGAATGGAGATGCAATCAAGAATATTGATGAGGCAGGGCTGAAACAATGGAGATGATGTACAAAGCAAGAAGGATAATAGTGATGTAAGCCAAACAGTTGCTGAATATCCTAATGTAAGTACAGTAAATCCTAAAATCAAGATTATTCCTTTCTGATGTAGAAGATCAGACTAAGCTGCAACCACAGAGCATACTCAGACAGAACCTTGACTCAGTTACCAAGATAAATCTTTTCTGATGTGGAAGATCAGACTATGCTGCAACCACAGAGCATACTTAGACAGTACCTTGGCTCTGATACCAATTGTTGCGGAAGCCAAATGTATAGAGTGTGAATAAGTCACAACTACTATACCAAAAATTATGACAGCCACCAAATAATAAATAAGACAATAAAGCAATAATAAAGGGAACACCAGAATTTACGAGGTTCGGCTAATTCTGCCTACTCCTCGGACACAACCAAATATTTTATTCCACTCCAAAAATACAAGTGAAATAATACTAAAGAGAGAAGATACAAATGCCTTAAACAGATGAGAAGGCAAATGAGAGGTGTGTCTCAATCCTAAACATTAGGCCTTCTTTTATAGGGGAAAAATCCCCTCCAAACTTAACTCCCAACCAATGTGGGACTTTGGCATTTTGCCAAACTTCAACAAATCTCCACCTTGGCAAAATTCCACATTTTCAATTCTCTCTCAATAACAAATTTTGGTTGTGTCTTCATCTTCAATCTTCAGTGTTCAACAATGTTGATCAAATCCAAACAATGTTGAAACTTGACCGCAGTCACCACCTTTGTCAGCATATCAGCAGGATTCTCTGTAGTATGAATTTTCTTCACCGTGACTCCACCTTCTTCTATGATTTCTCGTACGAAATGATACCGAACATCAATGTGCTTCGTCCTTGCATGATAAACTTGGTTCTTCGCTAATTGAATAGCACTTTGACTATCACAAAAAATTGTGATACCTTTTTGTTCAACACCAAGCTCCTTTAGCAATCCTTGAAGCCAAATTGCCTCTTTCACAGCATCTGTAATAGCCATGTACTCTGCCTCTGTTGTAGACAAAGCAATTGTTGACTGCAAAGTAGACTTCCAACTAACTGGTGCCTTTGCAAAAGTAAACACATAACCAGTAGTTGATCTTCGTTTGTCCATATCACCCGCAAAATCTGAGTCACAATATCCAACTACAAACTGATTGTCTTCCTGCTCAAAAACTAACCCGACATCTACAGTATTATGAATATACCGTAGAATCCACTTCACAGCTTGCCAATGCTCCTTCCCTGGATTGTGCATATATCTGCTAATAACTCCAACAGCTTGTGAAATGTCAGGCCTTGTGCAAACCATTGCATACATCAAGCTACCAACAACATTTGCGTATGGTACCTTTGACATATACTCTCGTTCAGCTTCATCCATTGGCGACATAGTAGTACTTAGCTTAAAATGGGAAGCAAGTGGAGTACTAACTGGCTTAGTCTTGTCATCTATGCCAAAACGTTGAAGTACTCTCTTCAAATATTCCTTTTGAGATAAACAGAGTTTCTTTGAACGTCTATCTCTAATTATCTCCATGCCAAGAATTTTCTTTGCCTCACCCAAATCCTTCATCTCGAACTCCTTCTTCAGTTGAATCTTCAACTTATCAATTTCTTCCGAATTCTTGGAAGCTATCAACATATCATCAACATATAGGAGAAGATATACAAAGGAACCATCTTTAAGCTTGTGCAAATACACACAATGATCGTATTTGCTTCTCTTGTACCCTTGCCGCAACATAAACTCGTCAAATCGCTTGTACCATTGTCTAGAAGATTGTTTCAATCCGTACAACGATTTTTCAAGTTTGCACACCATATTTTCTTTTCCAGCAACTTTGAATCCTTCTGGCTGAGTCATGTAGATTTCCTCCTCCAAGTTTCCATGTAAAAACGCAGTTTTTACATCCATCTGAACTAGTTCCAAATCCAATTGTGCTACCAAAGCCAACATAATTCTAATGGAGGAATGTTTTACAACTGGAGAAAACACTTCATTGTAATCAATTCCCTCCTTTTGAGCATATCCTTTGGCCACCAATCTTGCTTTGTAGCGAACATCTACTTGGTTAGGAAATCCTTCCTTCTTTGCAAATACCCATTTGCACCCAATTGCTTTCTTTCCCTTCGGGAGATTGGCCAATCTCCATGTATGATTCTGATGAAGGGACTGTATCTCATCATTCATGGCAATCCTCCACTTATCTTCTTCTGAACTTTGAACAGCGTCTTTATAAGTAGTAGGAACATCATCAGCTACAATTGAGGTTGCACAAGCAACCGTCTCTATGAGACGAACAGGTTTCGTTATTGTTCTTTTTGGCCTGCTGGTTGCTATTGATTCAAGTTGTTGTTGAGATTCCTGAGTTGGAATCTCCTCTACTGGCTCTCCTTCCAGAGGGTAATCTTCATTTGTTTCCTCCTCTGCTTCTTGTGTAGGAAAAATAAATTTTCCCTCAAACTCCACCTGCTTAGAAGCACCTTCATTTTGTTTGGTATCTTCTGTTACCTTATTTACCATAGCAAATTCATCAAAGGTAACATCTCTGCTGAATATTACTTTCTTTGTCATAGGGCACCATAAGCGATATCCTTTGACTCCAGAAGTAATTCCCATAAAAATAGCCTTCTTTGCCCTTGGATCCAATTTTGACTCCGTCACATGATAATATGCAGTTGAGCCAAACACGTGCAAAGAGTTATAATCTACAGCAGGTTTTCCGTACCATTTTTCAAATGGTGTTTTGCCATCAATAGCAGCAGATGGTAGACGATTAATGAGGTGACATGCATATGTAATTGCCTCAGCCCAAAATTCTTTGCCCAAGCCAGCATTGGACAACATACACCGTACCTTCTCCAGCAAGGTCCGGTTCATACGTTCTGCCACTCCATTCTGTTGTGGTGTATGTCTAACAGTGAAGTGTCGGACGATGCCATCATTTTCACAGACCTTATTGAAATGATCATTTTTGTATTCACCTCCATTGTCTGTGCGAATACACTTGATCCTCCTGCCTGTTTGATTCTCCACCATCGTCTTCCATTTGAGAAAAATTCCCAACACTTCATCTTTGTTTTTCATTGTATACACCCACACTCTTCGAGAAAAATCATCAACAAAGGTTACAAAATAGTGCTTCCCACCCAATGAAGGTGTTTTGGAAGGACCCCAAACATCAGAGTGTACATAATCCAAAATGCCTTTAGTATTATGGATCGCTGTACCAAATTTAACCCTTGTCTGTTTCCCTTTGACACAATGCTCACAAAACTCCAAGTTGCAAGCCTTTACTCCTTTTAACAATCCTTGATCTGATAGAGTTTTCAAGGATTTTCCTCCAGCATGTCCCAAGCGCATGTGCCATAGCTTGGTTGCTTCTGCCTCTTTGTCGTCACTGGATGTCACTGTCGCTGTCCCAATAACTGTACTGCCACGATAGCGGTACATATTATTATTCTTCCGATTAGCCTTCATTACCACTAGTGCACCGGAGCATACTCTCATCACTCCATTTTCTGCAATGATTTTGAACCCTTTTGATTCTAGGGCTCCCACAGAGATGAGATTCTTCTTCAAATCCGGTACATATCGAACATCTATCAATGTTCTGATCATTCCATCATGGTTCCTTAATCGTATTGAACCAATGCCATATGAGGTAAGAGGGCTGTTATCCGCTGTGTGGACGACTCCATATTCTCCTTCTTGAAATTCCACGAACCAGTCCCTGTTGGGACACATATGATAGCTACAAGCCGAGTCCATCAACCATATGTCTGAAGATGTTGATGACTCTGTTGTAACTAATGAGAAGTCTGAATCATCACAATCAGCTACATTTGAATCCATAATGGCCTTTCCATTGTTATGTTTGGCCTTATTCTTCAACTTCGGACAGTCTTTCTTCCAGTGCCCTTTTTCTCGACAAAAGGCACATTCATCTTTGCTGGGTCTGGATCTTGACTTGGATCTTCCCTTCTTTGTCCTCGTTTGATTTTGAGGACGACCCCTCACAAATAGTGCTTCTCCTTCTCCGCCCTTCTGTTTTTCTCGCTTTCTTTGTTCATAGCTGTACAAAGCCGAACAAACTTCTCTGAGAGAAACTTCGTCATTTCCATGGAGTAGAGTAGTTTCAAGGTGCTCGTACTCATCAGGAAGTGACGCCAACAACATCAAGGCCAAGTCACCATCATCATAAGTTGTATCCATATTTTGCAAATCTGTAACCAACTTATTGAAACTGGTGATATGTTCATTCATCGTGGTACCAGGAACATAGGTGAAGTGAAACAGTCTCTTCTTCATGTACAATTTATTTTGACTGTTTTTCTTCAAAAATTTATCCTCCAGTGCTTTCCATAATTTACTTGCAGAAGTTTCCTTTGTGTATGGATATTTCTGCTCTCTAGCAAGGTAGGATCGAATGGTACCGCAAGCAACACGGTTGATAATTCTCCAATCTTCTTCTCCAATAACATCTGGTTTCTTTTCTTCAATGGCCAGATCTAGCCCTTGTTGAAAAAGGACATCTAGAACCTCGCCTTGCCACATCCCAAAATGTCCGGACCCGTCAAATATTTCGACCGCAAATTTCGCATTTGACACAATTCTTGTCATAAGCGAAGATGCCAATGATGACGTATTGTTGACACTTGATGTAGATTCTTCTTGTTTATTGTCTCCCATCTTTGACACAAATATTATTTAATAGCTGACGACACAAATCAAGATTATTTCCTTTCTGGTGTGGAAGATCAGACTAAGCTGCAACCACAGAGCATACTCAGACAGAACCTTGACTCAGTTACCAAGATAAATCTTTTCTGATGTGGAAGATCAGACTATGCTGCAACCACAGAGCATACTTAGACAGTACCTTGGCTCTGATACCAATTGTTGCGGAAGCCAAATGTATAGAGTGTGAATAAGTCACAACTACTATACCAAAAATTATGACAGCCACCAAATAATAAATAAGACAATAAAGCAATAATAAAGGGAACACCAGAATTTACGAGGTTCGGCTAATTCTGCCTACTCCTCGGACACAACCAAATATTTTATTCCACTCCAAAAATACAAGTGAAATAATACTAAAGAGAGAAGATACAAATGCCTTAAACAGATGAGAAGGCAAATGAGAGGTGTGTCTCAATCCTAAACATTAAGCCTTCTTTTATAGGGGAAAAATCCCCCCCAAACTTAACTCCCAACCAATGTAGGACTTTGGCATTTTGCCAAACTTCAACAGTTAGAACCAATAAGTCTAACATACAATTAGCAGCAGTGTCTATGCTGATGAGTGCACTACTGGATTAATTAGAATCTCTTATGCAAGAATGCTAAATGAAATGGATCTGTGAACAAAATTTCACAAGGTCAATAATGCATTTATGTTCCGAAAGAGTTCATGATGTTTTCCACAAGGTTAGATGGATTTTGTTATATTAGGTTTTATTGTTTCCATTATTATCAATGTTAGTCATCTTTATATAAGCTGATGCTATAACTGAAAATCTAAAGAGCCTTTTTTAGCATTGTCACTAATTTGTCCAATGAATAATTCCTTTTACTTATTTGTATTGCTTTCAATTCTCATATATTACTACTGTTATTTACTTATAAAAGATTAAGTTTGTATTTTGACATGCTTAGTTTTTTTATAGTTCTTCACTTTTCCTTTGGACTTTAAATTTTTATAGTTGAACGAAGGGGTCATATCTGGAGAATGAATACCATCATTCTTGGAGCTTTTATTTGCTTTTTCTTCTTTCTGCCCCATGCAAGACTTTGGGCCACATTTTTGGTTTCGGTGGCTCTGTCTGGTCATGATCAAGCACTTCTCATTGTTTGAAGTTCCATTTTCTGGAGATATGTAGAGTCAAAAAGACTCACTGTGTAATATCACCAAAATGTATATAATTAGACATCTAAAATGTCTCTCTTACTCACTGTGTAGTATCACCAAAATGTATAGAATTAGACATCTAAAATGTTTCTCTTTATCTTTCAAGAGCTACAGAAAGATAACATAATTACTGGAATTAGTAGGAATAGCAATGACCATATAATTATATAAAATTGGAGGGATATGAATTGGATACTTCGTGGAATAGATGGCTGAGGGATTGAGAATTTGGTGCTATTAGAATTACCAAGGATAGAAGAATATAAGTTTTAGATTGGTCTGTTATGTTGGCAGTTTTGCAGCAGCAAGGAATCAGAGTCATACTATAATCAAGTCTTAAAGTTAAAAGATGTTCCAATGTTGTTCCAAATCTTAAAACTTGAAAGTTGTTCTCAAACATCAGTTAAATCATAGATTAGCCTAGCCAGAAAGCTTACTATTACTACTTAGATGGTTAATTAGTTATTATTTTCTAATATTGTCAAAATATTTTGACGATAATGTGATTGGTTAATCTTATTTTTCACAGATAATGTATGAGGAGGCAAGTTAAGTTTTGAATAATGATCTTAGAAGTATAAGAACTGTTGCGCGTCATTTTTTGCAAAAGAGGTCTTAGAAATGTGCCACACGAAAGAGTGAAGGCCCATTGAATGCAAGAATAAAGAAATATTTATTAGCAGGTAAGCTTTGGTCTGTCATTTGCTTCTGTTCTTTTTATACGCAACCAGTTTTTACGCGGGAGCTTATCTTATTTAGAGTGGCAAAGTAAATTTTTGGGACATTTTCGTGCATCTTTGTTACCTCTTGTTACATATTTCCCTTTTTTCGGGGCAGGATTTAGTTAAAGCTTCATAAGAGGCTAATTTGTAGTATTTGCAGCCTGGCAATTTTTTCACTTCTGAGGATGGCATCTATATCCATGACCAGTCAAGCTCATTGGTGTCAAGTACGACCAGGAGGGGCCCTGTGTCAATATTTGCTATTCCAGACTAGAAATCAAGAAAAAAAGATTCTAAGTGATGATTTTGGTATGACACAGGACACTCTGAAGGGTAGTATCCAAGAAGGCCAGATGTTTAAACTTTTAGAGACCTTTGCTTGACCATTTGTTGTGGCAGGGTGAATTGACAGTGAATTATTGCAGATTTGCTTCCGTTTCTTCTCTATCTTCTTTCTCCTGAAAAAATAGTTACAGAGAGAATTTGCAGTATTGGGTAAATTATTGATTAGTATGAATGGCTGCAATTCATGAATTCTGGAGCATCTAGAGTTTAAGAGATGTGCTGATGAGCTTCTTAGTTGAGACATAAGTTCGACTTCCGTGTGTTGTGAAATGTAAAATTGCACGCCACGGCATTTGGAGTACCTTATTTTTCTCTTTTCCCCTAACATTTATCGTTAGGAGGCGACAAGACAGCTCGTAATGTTTTGTGGAGCTTACTCCGAAGCATAGTTGATACTAGATTGTTCTTATCTTTTCGGACAATTTCTATATTGTTATCTTAAAATTTTATTCAATATCTAATTTGATATTAATTTAGATGCATCCATTTTTATAATCTGCAGGTTTATATTAAAACAAAGTTGATCAAAATTTATAATTTCAACTATCATGATATTGGGCCCGTGCTGGCACGGGCAATCCCCATCTAGTAAATTTTAGAAGTCCTCACCAATATATTAAAAAATCATCAATCAAATATTCCTCTCGAATAAGCTAAATAAACCTAAGCATCAACATATTGCTACCAAAAGACCCTATCACAACTTTACAGCAAATTACATGCCCAAAGGAGCGCAAATACCAGATCTAACACTGACATAGTCTTCAAAAGAGAAACCTCTATCGTAGGCGTATTTCGTAAAAAAATATTTGCATATTTAGTAGTTTCTTCTGCTCGATTTTGTTATTTTTGAAATATATTGTTATTTAATTGGTTTTAATTTTTAAAAATAGAATAACCGAAATACTGAATTATAAATGTGTAAATATATAGGAAATTTTGTTTCATTTCTCTCTGTTTCTACAGTGACTTGGTATCAAAAACAATATTGTATTGCTAATTTTTCGAGGAAGTATTAATTGTTATTAATTGTGGTCACAAGTTTAATGTTTGTTCTAGATGAAGTAAAATTGAATTGTTATAATTAAGTATTAATTGTGATGACAATTTAATATTTAATTCTAACTTAGACTTGACAAAAATAAATATACACGCAATTACAATTTTTTTCAACATAAATAATACTTATTAAGGATAAAAAGGCAAACGACATTTTTCTAAGAGTCTTCGTGCGTTTAATATAGTACTAGTATCCATAAACGTGCGTTGCATGTTAATAATGGCACGCGATGATTTAAATATTTATTTATATGAAGGAACAATAAAATTTAATTAATGCGAGAAATTTTATGTATAATAATACAACAATCATCTAAATGCTGAAGCATTAGCATAATACATGAATTTAAAATAAAAAGACATCATCAAAACTGTCACGACCCCAGTTCAACCTCCGTGAACTATCGTGACGGCACATAGACTCTACGACTAGATAAGCCTAACAATTTTCGGAAAAAGGAAACAACAAATAAAAACTAGTAGAAACTGTGGATAAACATAATGAAAACGTTTAAGATGCCGCTCGGCATATACAAATATACACTCTCAACTGAAAAGATCTCCCAAAATTCGGAATCTCATGAAACCACAAGCTATGGATACTACATAGTGCTCTAACTCCGGAATGTCTAAATCAAAATAAGTACAAAAGTGCTATAACTATAAGAGAGAATGGGGAGGGACTCCTCGATCTGCGGACGCATCAAATATACCTCGAAGTCTCTGAAGAATCGCCTCGCCTCAAGGATAGTAGGGCTGAGTCGAAGAACCTGGATTTGCACACGAAAAACATGTGCAGGAAAGGGCGTGAGTACACCACAGCGGTACCCAGTAAGCACCAAACCTAACATCGATCGAGTAGTGACGAGGAAGGTCAGGACCCTACCGGTCATATATATATAAAAGGAAATGAAACAGTAAGAAATAACACAGGATAATAAGAATAACAACAACTACAACAGAGAGAAAAATCACAGAAAGAATATAGCTCCACACAGAGATAACAACCGGGGATCTCCCAGGATACCGTCTTGTAGTCCCTAAATGTAAATATCCAGTGGATCTTTCGGGTGTCGTCCCGTAGTCGAACTCATAGTGCGCGGGGATCTACCGGAATCCCGATCCGTAGTCCCAAATGTAAATACCCAGTACTGGGGGAATCTACCAGGTGCAATCCCGTAGTTCCAATATAAAAGTGTAGTGGGATCTACCGGAATACAAATCCGTAGTCCCAAAGTAAACATGTAGGGGGATCTCCCGAGATATCGTCTCGTAGTCCCAAAGTAAACACACAGCAGCAACACGAAGAATATTCAATTCGATCCAAATTTCATACCAAGGTAAAATAAGTATTTCTAACCTAGCATGCTGCACAGAATTTAAATAAAGTAGTTTGAGCAAGTAAAGTAATTAAGTCAATTAGACATGCTTCCCTAAGCTAACAGTAGACTTAAATTGCAAGTAGTATAAACAGGGAAAAAAACGCAGTTATAGTTCCTTAATGAAAACAAGATTTTCAATAATTAACACATGTACGCACTCGTCACCTCATGTACAAGGCATTTCATATATCAACAATACCAAATCCTAAGGGGAGTTCCCCCACACAAGGTTAGGCAAGCCATTTACCTCGAACCAACTTAATCAACTCGATATCACGTTCTTGCCACGAGTACCTGACTCCAAATGACCCAAATCTATTCAAAGTAATTGCATAATGTAAATATAACTTCAAGTAACTAATTCAACCAATTAATTCGAAGCTAACATGCGAAATTAAGAAAATTGCCCAAAAAGTCCCCCGGGCCCACATCTTGAAATCGGGTAAAATTTACAAAACTAGAATCCTTACACTCTCACGAGTTCATACATACCAAAATTATTCCAATCCACATCAAAATCTTGATCAAAACCCAAAATTAAGCCTAAGAACCTTTCCAATTTTTTCTCCAAATCTTCACCCCAAATTCGAATATAAAAGGTGAATTTAAGCATAGATTCGTGGAAATTAATCAAAACTGAGTAAGAAGTATTTATCCAAAATACCCAGGTGAAAATCTCTCCAAAAATCGCCAATCTTCGAGCTCCCAAGTCAATTTCCAAAGTTTGAGTTCAAACCCTCGATTCTGTCCATTTTTTTACCAGCAAATCCGTTTCTGCGGCCATGGGACTGCACCTGCGGTCCCGCTTCTGCGACAAACGGATCGCACCTGCGACTTTTTATTAAAGTCCAGCTTTCGAACCTGCCGTTTCTGCGGTAACTGGGCCGCATCTGCGGCCAAACCCCAAATCGCCTCAGACCGCACTTGCGATCCTCCAACCGCTTCTGCGGTGCCGCACCTGCAGTCGCATACACGCAAGTGCGGTTATGACAGGTTCAGCCAACTTCAAATTTCTCCTAAGTCCAATTCAACTTCTGATAAGCACCCGAAACTCACCCGAGACCCCCAGGACCTCAACCAAAAGTACGAATAAGTCATATACCACTATTCAAACTTTTACCAATCTTCGGAACACTCAAAACGACATCGAATCATCAAAACACCCTCGGATTCATGCCTAAGGATTCCAAAACTTTCAATTTCTGCTTTCGATTAAAAAGTCTATCAAACCTCGTCCGAATGGCCTAAAATTTTTGCACACACGTCCCAAATGACACAACGGACCTACTCCAACTTCCTAAATTCCATTCCGACCCCGATATCAGAATCTCACTATCGAACTTGAAACTTCTAAAATTCAACTTTCGGCATTTCAAGCCTAATTACCTCCAAAACACAATCCGAACATGCCCCTAAGCCCGAAATCACCCAACGGAGCTAACAGAACCAACAAAATTCCATTCCGAGGCTGTCTTCACACTCCTCCAACTACGGTCCAAATTCTAAAGCTTAAGCTCTCATTTAGGGACTAAGTGTCCCAAAACACTCCGTAACTCAAAATGAATCCTCCCGACAACTCACAATAGCAAAAAAAAATAAAATACGGGGAACAAGGCGTTAATTCTTAAAATAACCGGCCGGGTCGTTACAAAAACTTACACAAATGATCAATTTTGTCATGTTTGTTAGATAATTATGTATTATATATAATTTAAAAGTATTTAATGTGATGGTATCTTAACGAACACTTCTTTGTGGACAATATTTTGTGTGTGTATATTTCCTTCTAATACTTTGGTTGATCTGACTTAACCAAAACTCGTGTTGTCGATCTTGATATCACTCTTGAAAGTGCAATATACCGTTGTTCGTGCAAGAAAACATATTGCGGTAAATATAGTCCAATATTTAGTATATTTGTCCTTATGCTTTATTTATTATATTTGCAAAACATAAATATACTAAAAACTATTTTCACATAAATTTAAAGGATATTCCTTAGTTTCGAAAGACAAAAGTTGAATTTAGGGATAAAAATATATTTAGAAGCACATTGAGTAGTATCATAATTTTTGCATGTATGACGTTATTATCAAAACTTCTATATATCATTTGTGTGCTATTACATGAGCTAATCGGTGTATCTAAATTTTCAGTAGCATGACAGACATATTTTTTTTCAAAATATAATAACATATCCAGTATAATCCCACATGTGGGGTCTGGAAGATCAATTTTAACTTAGTCTATTATGTATACGGTGACACTAACATACGTAAGAAATAATAAATTTGACAACAAACATGTATGGTAGAAGGCCATTTGGTATTAAAGTATTTAAGTATTCTTCTTGATAGTAATTATTGGTGTCATTTTTTGTTAAGTCAAAAAATAGAAAAATATTTTATGTTACTATAAGATTTTGCAATCAACCTTTTATTTAATTGATCAACATATTTATTTATGCTAGCTAAGATATCTTTTTAATTCTATCATGCGATTTGCACAAATTGCTTTTTAATCTAATGATGAAATATATTTCTTATTAAATGCACTAATATAACCATTGGGATTGATAACCAAGTGTTCGGGAAGAACAAAATCATCTTTTATTGGATGCTTTTCTTCGTTTCCAACACGAGGCAAGAAGACATTAAATACTGGCTCTATTATTACTTTGTATTTCTTGTCAGTTGAATCTTTTTCATTTGAGGCCAGAAGTATAACTTTGGCAAGCTAGCTTTAATGTGTCGATTTTGGAACTAATGGTAGTACTTGACATTGTAATGACCCGGCCAGTCGTTTTAAGAATTAACGCCCCAATCCCTTGTTAACTATTTTTCCCATGTTAGATTCTGCTATTTTGATTTGCCGGGATGTTTGGTTCTGATTTTCGGAGTATTTTGGGACACTTAGTCCCTAAAAGAGAGCTTAAGCTTTAGCATTTGGACCGTAGTCGGAGTACTATGAAGACGAACGCAGAATGGAATTTCGTCGGTTCTGTTAGCTCTATTGGATGATTTCGGGCTTAGGGGCATATTCGGATTGTGTTTTGGAGGTTCGTAGCTTATTTAGGCTTGAAATGCCGAAAGTTGAATTTTTGAAGTTTCCGGTTCGATAGTGAGATTTTGATATCAGGGTCGGAATAGAATTTCGGAAATTGGAATAGCTCCGTAGTGTTGAATGTGACGTGCTTGCAAAATTTCAGGTCATTCGGACGAGGTTTGATAGACTTTTTGATCGAAAGCATAATTTGAGAGTTTTTGAAGTTCTTAGGCTTGAATCTGATGTTAAATTGGTCTTTTGATGTTGTTTTTAGAGTTCCGAAGGTTGGAACAAGTTTGAATGATGTTTTAGGATTGGATGGCAATTTTGAGGGATTTTCGGAGATATCGATTGGGTAATGATTCCTAACTTCTTTTTTTATTATAACCCATTAATCTAAACGTGAATTCATCATCTAACTTCGGATTTGGGGTGAGAAATTGGGGGAAAATTTGGAAAAGTTCTTAGGCCTAATTTTCGAGTTTTGATTGGGGATTTGACATCGGATTTGGATAATTTTAGTATGGTTAGACTCGTGAGTGAATGGGGGTTCATAATCCGTAAGTTTTACCCGATTCTAAGACGTGGGCCGGGGGGAATTTTGGTCATTTTTCCTAATTTCGCGTATTAGCTTAGAATTAATTAGTGGAATTAGTTATTTGAAGTTATATTTACATTATGCAATTGATTTGAATAGATTTGGGCCAATTGGAGTCGAGTACTCGTGGCAAGAGCATGGTTTCAGGTTGATTTTTGAGCCGGTTTGAGGTAAGTGACTTGCCTAACCTTGTGTGGGGGAACTCCCCTTAGGATTTGGTATTGTTGATATTTGAGATGCCTTTTATGTGAGGTGACGTGTGCGTACTTGTGCTAGTTGTTGGAAATCCTTTTTTCACTAAGTAACTATAACTGTGTTTCCTTTTCTGTTTATACTACTTGCAACTTAAGCCTACTGTTAGCTTAGGGAAGCATGTCTAATTGACTTAATTGCTTTACTTGCTCAAATTGCCTTATTTGGATTATTTGCAACATGCTAGGTTAGAAATACCTATTTTACCTTGGTATGAAATTTGAATTGAGTTGAGTATTCTTCGTGTTGCTGCTGTGTGTTTACTTTGGGACTACGGGACAGTATCCCGGGAGATCCCCCTACCTGTTTACTTTGGGACTATGGATTTGTATTCTGGTAGATCCCCCTGCACATTTATATTGGAACTACGAGACTGCACCCGGTAGATTCCCCTAGTACTGGGTATTTACATTTGGGACTACGGATAGGGATTCCGGTAGATCCCCGCTCACTATGAGTTGGACTACAGGGCGACACCTAAGAGATCCACTGGATATTTACATTTGGGGACTATAGGACGATATCCTGGGAGATCCCCGGTTGTTATCTCTGTGTTGAGCTGTATTCCTTCTGCGATTATTTTGTCTCTGTTATAGTTGTTGTCATTCCTATTATCCCGTTTTACTTCATATTGTTAGCATTTAATTCTATTGTCGTATTCTATACTGTTTTACCTCGTTTTTCAGTTATAATTAGTAGGGCCCTAACCTTCCTCATCAAGACTCGACCAAGGTTAGGCTTGACACTTACTGAGTACTGCTGTGGTGTACTCATGCCCTTTTTGCGCATGTTTTTCATGTGCAAATCCAGGTACTTCGACTCAGCCCTACTATCTTTGCGGTGAGGTGATTCTCCAGAGACTTCGAGGTATATCTGCCGCGTCCATAGACCAAGGAGTCCCTTTCCATTCTCTCTTATAGTATTAGCCCTTATGTATTTACTTTTGTTTAGACATTCTGGAATTAGACACTTTTAGTTATTCAATAGCTTGTGATTTCATGAGATTTCGGGTTTTGGGAAGTTGTTCAGTTGAGAGATTATATTGTATATGCCGAGCGACATCTTTAAACCTTCACTAAGCTTATTCTGCAGTTTTTATTTGTTTTATCTGTTGTTTTCCCTTTTTCCGCAATTGTTAGGCTTACCTGGTCGTACAGACTAGGTGCCATCACGATAGTTCACGGAGGGGGAACTGGTGTAGTGACAAGTTGGTATTAGAGTTTTAGGTTCATAGGATTCATGAATCACAAGCCAGTTTATTAGAGTCTCGTGGATCGGTATGGAGACGTCTGTACTTATCTATGAGAGGCTTTGTAACTGTTAGGAAAATTTCCACTTCATTTGATTTCCTTGTCGTGCGAGATTTTTGATATCACAATTCTAAACTTCTGTCTTCTATTCTCTCACAGATGGTGAGGACACGTGCTACCAGAGATGATTAGGCACCCGCACCCCTACTGGAGCCGTCAGAGGTTGGGGTTGGGGTAGAGGCTGAGGACGCGCACGTGGTGCAGCCAGAGCACCCGTGCGAGCTGCCACCGAGTTGCCATCAGCAGTTCCAGCTGGAGTCCAGGCGCCTGGTACGCCTACTGCTACTACTACTCCAGCTCTCCAGGAGACTCTTGCACAGTTCATGAGCATGTACACCATTCTGGCTCAGGCAGGGTTGCTTCCCCTAGATGCAACTACATCTCAGGCCGGGGGAGGAGGACAGACTCCCGCCGCCCGCACTCTTGAGAAATGAGTGCATGTTGATCAGGTCCCAGAGATTATTCCTGTACAGCCTGCAGCCCCAGATCAGCCCAAGGACAAGGCAGCAGCTTCCGAGGATGAGCAACAGAGGCTTGAGAGGTTCAATAAGTACAAGCCTCATGTATTCAGTGGTCTAGCATCAGATGATGCTCTGGGATTTCTGGATGAGTGTTACCGTATCCTCCGTACCATGGGTATATCTGGATCAAGCGGTGTTTCCTTCACTGCCTTACAGCTTCGAGGAGCCACCCATGAGTGGTGGCGTTAGGGCTGGGCATATATCGGGTATAACCGATATCCCTAACCGATAAAATTCTATTGGGTTATCAATATCGGGTTATTGGGTAATAGTTCGATAACGATTTAATATTATTTGACTATTGGGTTATTGGTTTGGGTCTCAGTTTGCCTAATTTTATTAATGGTTTAACTGATAGCCCAATAAGCTTTAACAAAATTATAATTTTACCTAATAAGTATATAAATCCACCTTATGATTTTATTTTCTCGTTCTCTCAATTCTCTCGGCAGTTACTCTTCGTCTTCGGACCTTAATCCTTAGAGTAAGTTTTAAACTTTTTTGAATTTCTCATCTTAATTCTTCGTTTAAGTTTTTTAGTTTTATACTTTAATGAATTAATTGTTTAGATTTTTAATTTTTCTATTTGTTTCTTTTGTTGCACTGATTGTTTAGTATTTACAAGATTAGGATTTTATTATTTTTCTATTAGTTATTCCCACCCATAGTAATATAGTTAGTAAGATTATATTATTGAATGTCTGATTCCTTCCTGCTACTAACTTATAACTTTAAAAATTGAGATCATTCATTAGGATTTTCAAATGCAAAGAAAGTTTTCTTTTCTAAAGTTGAAATTTAATCCATCTTTTCTTATGAGAAAAAATTTAGTTCCTTTCTCTTTACAATATTATCATGATTTCTATAATACAAACATGAAATTTTTGGATATTTTTTATTCTTATCGGATAAACCGATAATGAACCGATAAGGATCGATAACCGACAAACCGATACCTGATAACCGATATCTTATCGGTTCGATTATCAGTTTAGCATATTTATAAATTGATAACCGATATGCCGAACCGATAACATTCACAACCGAACTGAACCGACCGATGCCCACCCTTAGGTGGCGTGCCTATGAGTTAGACAGTTGGATGAGGCAGCTTCCCTGACTTGGACTCAATTTTCAGATATGTTCCTGAGAGAGTATGTTCCTCAGATCCTCCGGGACGCATGGCACGCAGAGTTTGAGCATTTGCGCTAGGGTGCTATGATTGTCTCGGAGTATACTGTTCGTTTCACTAGCTTGGCTATACATGCACCAGCTTTGGTTTTTACTGTTCGTAGAGGGTTGACCGGTTTATTGAGAGGCTCATTCCCAGCATCAAGTCTAGCATGGCTCGTGATTTGGAGATGGATATTTCTTATCAGCAGGTGATGAGCATTGCTAGGAGAGTGGAGGGTATGCATGCTAGGGATAGAGAGGAGAAGGAGGCCAAGAGGTCTCGAGAGTCGGGCCATTATTCTGGTGCCCATACTCCAGCTGCGGTTTGTCATGGTAGGGGTTATATGAGTTGCACCATTCATTTAGCTCTTCCAGCAGCCAATGGTATTCCAGCTCCTCCTAGACCTCAGGAGCCTTATTATGCACCTCCAATATCTAGTGCGCCTCCTGCGCGGGGTGCTTTAAATGGTCAGTCCAACAGACCTATCCCGAGCCAGTCACAACCGCCACATCCTCCTAGAGCTTGTTTTGAGTGTGGTGACACATGCCATATGGTGAGGGATTGCCCCAGACTTAGGAGGGGTTCACTTCATAGACTTCTAAGCCACAGCGTGTCCCGCAGAGTTCTCAGGATATGATTACAGCTCCAGTTGCTACCCCACCTGCTTAGCTAGCTAGAGGTGGAGGTCGAGGAGGTAGAGGTCACCCTAGAGGGGGAGGCCAGGCCAGATATTATGACCTTCCTGCCTGTACCGAGGCTATCGCCTCTGATTCTATCATCACAGATATTGTCCTGGTTTGTCATAGAGATGCATCGATTTTATTCGATCCAGGCTCCACCTATTCTTATGTGTCTTCTTATTTTGCCCTACATTTGGGTGTATCTTGGGATTCTTTGAGTTTCACTATTTATGTTTCTACTCCTATGGGAGATTCTCTTGTTGTGGACTACGTTTATCGATCGTGTGTGATTGCTCTTAGTGGTTTTGAGACCAGAGCCGATTTATTATTTCTTAGCATGGTAGATTTTGATGTTATCTTGGGCATGGACTGGTTGTCGCCCCATTATGCTATTCTTGATTGTCACACCCAAACCGTGATGCTGGCTATGCCAGATGTACCGCGAGTAGAGTGGAGGGGTACCTTGGATCATACTTCTAGTAGAGTTATTTCATTCCTTAAAGCTCAGCGTATGGTTGAGAAGGGGTATGACGCGTATCTAGCTTATGTGATATATGTTAGTATTGATACCCCTACAATTAATTCAATCCTAGTAGTACGGGATTTTTCTGATGTGTTTCAGTGACCTTCCAGGCTGTCGCCCGATAGAGATATGTCGGGCACTCAACCCATTTCTATTCTTCCGTATCATATGGCCCCTCATGAGTTGAAGGATCAGTTACAGGAATTGCTTGATAAGGGTTTTATTTGGCCCAGTATATCACCTTGGGGTGCTCCTATCTTGTTTGTGAATAAAAAGGATGGTTCTATGCATATGTGTATTGATTATTGCCAGTTGAACAAGGTTACAGTGAAGTCGTTATCCTTTGCCCCGTACTGATGATTTGTTTAACCAGCTACAGGGTGCACGAGTATTTTCTAAGATTGGCTTGCATTCGGGTTACCAGCAGTTGAAGATTTGGGAGCTAGATATCCCGAAGACTTCTTTCAGGACTCGGTATGGTCATTACGAGTTCCTTGTTATGTCATTTGGGCTGACCAATGCCCCAGCAGTCTTCATGCATTTGATGCACAGTGTGTTCCGGCCATATCTTGACTCGTTCATCATTATCTATATTGATGATATTTTGGTATAGTCCCGGAGTCGGGAAGATCATGAGCAACATCTAAGGACAGTGCTTCAGACTTTGAGGGAAAAGAAGTTATATGCAAAGTTCTCAAAATGTGAGTTTTGGTTGGATTTCGTGGAATTCTTAGGCCACGTGGTATCGAGTAAGGGTATTCAGGTGGATCTGAAGAAAGTGGAAGCAGTGTAGAGTTGGCCCAGACCATCCTCAGCTACAGAGATCCGCAGTTTTCTTGGCTTGATAGGTTATTACCGCCGATTCGTTGAGGGGTTTTCAACTATTGCAGCCCCTATGACCAGGCTGACCTAGAAGGGTGCTCCGCTCCAGTGGACGGAAGAGTGTGAGGCGAGCTTTCAGAAGCTCAAGACAGCTTTGACTACATCCCCAGTTTTGATATTGCCTACATGTTGGGGTCTTATACTGTCTATTGTGATGCCTCAAGGAATGGCCTTGGAGCGGTATTGATGCAGGACGGTAGGGTGATTGCCTACGCATCCAAATAGCTGAAGGTACATGAGAAGAATTATCCTATCTATGATCTCGAGTTAACTGCTATTGTTCACACCTTGAAGATCTGGCGTCATTATTTGTACGATGTGCTTTGTGAGATTTATACTGATCACCAGAGTTTGCAGCATCTGTTCAAGCAAAAGGATCTTAATTTGCATCAGAGAAGGTGGTTAGAGCTGCTGAAGGACTATGATATCACTATTTTGTATCACCCGGGCAAGGCCAATATGGTGGCCAATGCTTTGAGTCATCGGGCGGAGAGTTTGGGTAGTTTAGGTTATTTATCAGCAGTAGAGAGGCCCATGGCAATGGATGTTCAGGCCTTAGGCAGCCAGTTTGTGAGATTGAATCTTTCGGAGCCCACTTGGATTCTAGCTTGCGTGATTTCTCGGTCTTCCTTATTTGATCGTATCAGAGAGTGTCAGCTTGATGACCCTCATTTGCTTGTCCTCAAGGACAAGGTCCTGCATGGCGATGCCAGATATGTGACTATTGGTGAAGATGGGGTATTGAGGATGCAGGGTCGGATTTGTGTACCCAATATTGACGGGCGTTCGGAGTTGATTCTAGAGAAGGCCTATAGTTTACGGTATTCCATTCATCCGGGTGCCGCGAAGATGTACCAGGATTTGAGGCAGCACTATTGGTGGAGTCGGATGAAGAAATATATAGTTAGGTTTGTATCTCGGTATCTCAATTGTCAGCAGGTGAAGTATGAGCACCAGAGTCCGGGTGGGTTGCATCAGCAGATAGATTCCGGAGTGGAAGTGGGAGAGGATCACCATAGACTTCGTAGTTGGACTCCCAAGGACTTTGAGAAAGTTTTATGCCATTTGGGTGATTGTGGATTGGCTTACTAAGTCTGCACACTTCATTCTTGTGTGTACTACCTATTTTTCGGAGCGACTGGCGGAGATTTAAATCCGGGAGATTATTCGTCTCCATGATATTCCAATATCCATCATTTCAAATAGAGGTACTTAGTTCATATCACGGTTCTGAAGGGTCGTACAACATGAGTTGGGTACTCGAGTGGAGTTGAGTACAAGATGTCACCCTCAGATAGACGGACAGTCAGAGTGCACTATTCAGATTCTTGAGGATATGCTCCATACGTGTGTGATTGAGTTTGGAGGGTATTGGGATCAGTTCTTGCCATTGGCGAAGTTTGCCTACAATAATAGCTATCAGTCCAACATTCTGATGGCACCGTATGAGGCTTTATATGGTAGGCGGTGTAGATCCCCGGTGGGTTGGTTTGAGCCGGGTGAGGCTAGATTTTTTAGCACAGACTTGGTTCAGGATGCTTTGGAGAAGGTTAAGGTGATTCAGGATAGACTCCAAACATCCCAGTCCAGACAGAAGAGTTACGCGGACCGGAATGTTTGTGATGTTTCCTATATGGTTGGAGAGCGGGTACTACTTCGGTTTTCGCCTATGAAGGGCGTTATGAGATTTGAGAAGAAAGGGAAGTTGAGTCTGAGCTTTATTGGTCCTTTTGGGATATTGCGGCATGTTGGAGAGGTTGCTTATGAGATGGCCTTATCTCCTAGCTTTGCAGCAGTTCATTCGGTATTTCATATTTTGACGCTCCAGAAGTATCACGGTGATCCGTCGCACGTGTTCGATTTCAGTTCAGTCCAGTTGGACAAGGATCTATCTTATGTTGATGAGCTAGTGACAATATTAGACAGGCAAGTTCGGAAGCTGAGGTCAACGAATATTGCATCGGTGAAGGTTCAGTGGCTGGGTCAGCCGGTTGAGGAGGCGACCTGGGAGACCGAGCAGGATATGCGTAGCCGTTACCCTCATCTTTTCACTACTTCATGTATATCTCTATACTCGTTCGAGGACGAACGAATGTTTAAGTGTAGGAGGATGTAATGACCTAGCCGGTCGTTTTAAGAATTAACGCCCCGATCCCTTATTAACTGATTTCCCCGTGTTTGTTTCTGCTATTTTGATTTGCAGGGATGTTTGGTTATGAGTTTCGGAGTGTTTTGGGACACTTAGTCCCTAAAAGAGAGCTTAAGCTTTAGCATTTGGATTGTAGTTGGAGTAGTGTGAAGACGGCCTCGGAATGGAATTCTGTCGGCTCCATTAGCTCCGTTGGGTGATTTCAGTATTAGGGGCGTGTTCGGATTGTGTTTTGGAGGTCCGTAGCATATTTAGGCTTGAAATGCCGAAAGTTGAATTTTTGAAGTTTCCGATTCGATAATGAGATTTTGATATCGGGGTCGGAATGGAATTCCGGAAGTTAGAGTAGCTCGGTAGTGTTAAATGTGACGTGCTTGAAAAATTTCAGGTCATTCGAACGAGGTTTGATAGACTTTTTGATCGAAAGCATAATTTGAGAGTTTTTGAAGTTCTTAGGCTTGAATCTGATGTTAAATTGGTGTTTTGATGTTGTTTTGAGCGTTCCGAAGGTTGGAACAAGTTTGAATGATGTTTTAGTATTGGATGGCATGTTTGGTTGAGGTCCTGGGGGCCTCGGGTGTGTTTCGGATGCTCAACGGGTCATTTTGGGACTTAGAGAGTTGCAGAAAATGCAATAGGTCTTCAGTTCTAGTTTCCTTCTTCGCATTCGCGAGTGGGGTCTCATGTTCGCGAAGGTGGTCCCGCATTTGCGTACCTGTGAGGTCTTATACCTACGCGTTCACTAAGATGGTCCCACGTTTGCGTAGGAGGGGGAAGATGGTCACCGCGTTCGCGACAGGGACATCGCGTTCGCGATGAAGGAAAACTGAACCAAGCAAAGTTGTTCTTCGCGAATGCAAGGGTCCTTCCGCGTTCTCGAAGAAGGATTTGCTTGGGCAGAATATAAAATTTCAAAGTCGAGGGTTTAGCCATTTTTATCAAAACTAGAGCTTGTGAGCTCGGATTTGAGTGAGATTTTGAGGGATTTTGAGAGATATCGATTGGGTAATGATTCCTAAATCCTTTTTGATTATAACCCATTAATCTAAACGTGAATTCATCATTTAATTTCAGATTTGGGGTGAGAAATTGGGGGAAATTTGGAAAAGTTCTTAGGCCTAATTTTCGAGTTTTGATTGGGTATTTGACATCGGATTTAGATAATTTTGGTATGGTTAGACTCATGAGTGAATGGGGGTTCATACTCCGTAAGTTTTACCCGATTTCGAGACGTGGGCTCGGGGGACATTTTGGTCATTTTTCCTAATTTTGCGTATTAGCTTAGAATTAATTAGTGGAATTAGTTACTTGAAGTTATATTTACATTATGCAATTGATTTGAATAGATTTGGGCCAATTGGAGTCGAGTACTCGTGGCAAGAGCATGGTTTCAGGTTGATTTTTGAGCCGGTTCGAGGTAAGTGGCTTGCCTAACCTTGTTTGGGGGAACTCCCCTTAGGATTTGGTATTGTTGATATTTGAGATGCCTTGTACTTGAGGTGACGTGTGTGTACTTGTGCTAATTGTTGAAAAATCCTTTTTTCACTAAGTAACTATAACTGTGTTTCCTTTCTTGTTTATACTACTTGCAATTTAAGCCTACTGTTAGCTTAGGGAATCATATCTAATTGACTTAACTGCTTTACTTGCTCAAAATCCCTTATTTGGATTATGTGCATCATGCTAGGTTAGAAATACCTATTTTACCTTGGTATGAAATTTGAATTGAGTATTCTTCGTGTTGCTGCTGTGTGTTTACTTTGGGACTACGGGACAGTATCCCGGGAGATCCCCCTACCTGTTTACTTTGGGACTACGGATTTGTATTCTGGTAGATCCCCCTGCACATTTATATTGGAACTACGGGACTGCACCCGGTAGATTCCCCTAGTACTGGGTATTTACATTTGGGACTACGGATCGGGATTCCGGTAGATCCCCGCTCACTATGAGTTGGACTACGGGACGACACCCGGGAGATCCACTGGATATTTACATTTGGGGACTATAGGACGATATCCTGGGAGATCCCCGGTTGTTATCTCTGTGTTGAGCTGTATTCCTTCTACAATTATTTTGTCTCTGTTATAGTTGTTGTCATTCCTATTATCCTGTGTTACTTTATATTGTTAGCATTTAATTCTATTATCGTATTCTATACTGTTTTACCTTATTTTTCAATTATAATCAGTAGGGCCCTGACCTTTCTCGTCGACCAAGGTTAGGCTTGGCACTTACTGAGTACCACTGTGGTGTACTCATGCTCTTTTTGCGCATGTTTTTCATGTGCAAATCCAGGTACTTTGACTCAACCCTACTACCCTTGCGGTGAGGTGATTCTCCAGAGACTTCGAGGTATATCTGCCGCATTCGTAGACCGAGGAGTCCCTTTCCATTCTCTCTTATAGTATTATCCCTTCAGTATTTACTTTTGTTTAGACATTCTGGAGTTAGACACTTGTAGTTATTCAATAGCTTGTGATTTCTTGAGAATTCGGGTTTTGGGAAGTTGTTCACTTGAGAGATTATATTGTATATGCCGAGCGACATTTTTAAACCTTCACTAAGTTTATTCCGCAATTTTTATTTGTTTTATCTGTTGTTTTCCCTTTTTCCGCAATTGTTAGGCTTACCTGGTCGTACAGACTAGGTGCCGTCACGACAGTTCACGGAGGGGGAACTGGGGTCGTGAAAAGTTGGTATTAGAGCTCTAGGTTAATAGGAGTCATGAATCACAAGCTAGTTTATTAGAGTCTCGCGGATCGGTACGGAGACGTCTGTACTTATCTATGAGAGGCTATGTAACTGTTAGGAAAATTTTCACTTCATTTGATTTCCTTGTCGTGCGAGATTTTTGATTTCACAATTCTAAACTTCTGTCTTCTATTCTCTCACAGATGGTGAGGATACATGCTACCAGAGATGATCAGGCACCTGCACCCCATACTGGAGCCGTCAGAGGTTGGGGTCGAGGTAGAGGCTGAGGACGTGCACGTGGTGCAGCCAGAGCACCCGCACGAGCTGCCACCAAGCTGCCACCAGCAGTTCCGGCTGGAGTCCAGGCACCTGATACGCCTACTGCTACTACTACTTCAGCTCTCCAGGAGACTCTTGCATAGTTCATGAGCATGTACACCATTCTGGCTCAGGCAGGGTTTCTTCCCCTAGCTGCAGCTACATCTCAGGCTGAGGGAGGAGGATAAACTCCCGCCGCCCACACTTGTGAGCAACAAGTGCATGTTGATCAGGTCCCAGAGATTATTCCTGTACAGCCTGCAGCCCCAGATCATCCTGAGGATAGGGCAGTGGCTTTCGAGGATGAGCAGCGGAGGCTTGAGAGGTTCAAAAAGTACAAGCCTCCTATATTCAGTGGTCTATCATCAGATGATGCTCTGGGATTTCTGGATGAGTGCTACTGTATACTCAGTACCATGGGTATATCAGGATCAAGCGGTGTTTCCCTCATTGCCTTCCAGCTTCGAGGACTACCTATGAGTGGTGGCGTTAGGGTTGGGCATATATCGGGTATAACCGATAGCCCTAACCGATAAAATGCTATTGAGTTATCAATATCAGGTTATTGGATAAATAGTTCGATAATTTTATCGAACTAAGTATATAAATTATACTTTAACCGATAGCCCAATAAGCTTTAATAAAATTATAATTTTATCTACTAAGTATATAATTCCACCTTATGGTTTTATTTTCTCGTTCTCTCAATTCTCTCGGCAGTTACTCTTCGTCTTCGGACCTTAATCCTTAGAGTAAGTTTTAAATTTTTTTGAATTTCTCATCTTAATTCTTCGTTTAAGTTTTTTAGTTTTATACTTTAAAGAATTAATTGTTTAGACTTTAGTTTTTCTATTTGTTTCTTTTGTTGCACTGATTGTTTAGTATTTACAAGATTAGGATTTTATTATTTTTCTATTAGTTATTCTCGCCCATAGTAAGATAGTTAGTAAGATTATATTGTTGAATGTCTGATTCCTTCATGATACTAACTTATAACTTTGAAAATTGAGATCATTCATTAGGATTTTCAAATGCAAAGAAAGTTTTCTTTTCTAAAGTTGAAATTTAATCCATCTTTTCTTATAAGCAAAAATTCAGTTCCGTTCTCTTTACAATAAGATCATGATTTCTATAATACAAACATGAAAATTTTGGATAGTTTTTATTCTTATCGGATAAACCGATAACGAACCGATAAGGATCGATAACCGATAACCGATATCTTATCGGTTCGATTATCAGTTTAGCATATTTATAAACCGATAACCAATATGCCGAACCGATAACATTCACAACCGAACTGAACCGACCGATGCCCACCCTTAGGTGGCATGCCTATGAGTTAGACAGTCGGATGAGGCAGCTTCCCTGACTTGGACTGAGTTTTCAGATATGTTCCTGAGAGAGTATGTTCCTCAGAGCCTCAGGGACACATGGCGCGCAGAGTTTGAGCATTTGCGCCAGGGTGCTATGACTGTCTCGGAGTATGCTGTACATTTCACTAGCTTGGCTAGACATGCACTAGCTTTGGTTTTTGCTGTTTGCAGAGGGTTGGCCAGTTTATTGAGGGGCTCATTCCCAACATCAGGTCTAGCATGGTTCGTGATTTGGAGATGGATATTTCTTATTAGCAGGTGATGAGCATTGCTAGGTGAGTGGAGGGTATGCATGCTAGGGATAGAGAGGAGAGGGAGGCCAAGAGGTCTCGAGAGTCGCGCCATTATTCTGGTGCCCATGCTCCAGCTGCGGTTCATCATGGTAGGGGTTATATGAGTCGCCCCGTTCATTTAGGTCTTCCAGCAACCAGTGGTATTCCAGCTCCTCCTAGGCCTTAGGAGCCTTATTATGCACCTCCAATATCTAGTGTGCCTCCTGCATGGGGTGCTTTCAGTGGTCAGTCCAGCAGATCTGTCCCGAGCCAATCACAGTCGCCACGTCCTCCTAGAGCTTGTTTTGAGTGTGGTGACACACGCCATATGGTGAGGGATAGCCCAGACTTATGAGGGGTGCACTCCATAGACTTCTCAGCCATAGCGTGCCTCGCAGAGTTCTCAGGCTATGATTACAGCTCCAGTTGCTACCCCACCTACTTAGCCAGCTAGAGGTGGAGGTCGAGGAGGTAGAGGTCGCCCTAGAGGGGGAGGCTAGTCTAGATATTATGACTTTCGTGCCTATACCGAGGCTGTCGTCTCTGATTCTATCATCACAGATATTGTCCTGGTTTGTCATAGAGATGCATCGATTTTATTCGATCCAGGCTCCACCTATTCTTATGTGTCTTCTTATTTTGCCCCGCATATGGGTGTATCTCGAGATTCTTTGAGTTCCACTATTTATGTTTCTACTCCTATGGGAGATTCTCTTGTTGTGGACTACGTTTATCGATCGTGTGTGGTTGCTCTTAGTGGTTTTGAGACCAGAGCCGATTTATTATTGCTTAGCATGGTAGATTTTGATGTTATCTTGGGCATGGACTGGTTATTGCCCCATTATGCTATTCTTGATTGTCACGCCAAAACCGTGACGCTGGCTATGCCAGGTGTACCGCGAGTAGAGTGGAGGGGTAGCTTAGATCATACTTCTAGTAGAGTTATTTCATTTCTTAAGGCTCAGCGTATGGTTGAGAAGGGGTGTGACGCATATCTAGCTTATGTGAGATATGTCAGTATTGATACCCCTACAGTTGATTCAGTCCTAGTAGTATGGGATTTTTCTAATGTGTTTCAGCTGACCTTTCGAGCTGCCGCCCGATAGAGATATTGATTTTGGCATCGATCTATTGCCGGGCACTCAACCCATTTCTATTCCTCTGTATCGTATGGACCCTCATGAGTTGAAGGAATTGAAGGATCAGTTATAGGAATTGCTTGATAAGGGTTTATTTTGGCCCAGTATATCACCTTGGGGTGTGTCACACCTCCTTTTTCGCCCGCGCCGCCGTGAAAGGGCGCGGAAGGGAGTTTTTTCCAATTAAAGGACAATCGAAACGGGATTTATTTATTTATTTCAGAGTCGCCACTTGGGAGATTTATGGTGTCCCAAGTCACCGGTTGAATCCCGAATCGAGGAAAAGAATGACTCTGTTTAACAGTCTGCGCACCAGAAATCCGGATAAGGAATTCTGTTAACCCGGGAGAAGGTGTTAGGCATTCCCGAGTTCCGTGGTTCTAGCACGGTCGCTCAACTGTCATATTCGGCTTGATTATCTGATTTTATACAATTATGAACTTATGTGCAAACTTTAAACTTTTTAACACTTTTATTATTATTATTATTATTATTTTTATCGAGAATTGCAACATTGTGAAAATATATCTCGAACCACGTCACATCAATGCACCCGTGGTTGTTGGCACATTTCAACTCTGTTGATATTTGGATTTGGGTCACATAAATGTGCACCCGAGTTTAAGAAGATAACATTATTAAATACGCGCCTAAAGCGACTAGCGTATCATTATTTTGGGAAGGCCGTGAAATCTTACTAAAACGGCCCACCCGAAGTCTAATTAATTATTAACCAATTATTGAGGGCCCCGCAACTTGTGCGTTTTATTGGGCAAGGCTCATCTCATTTATTTTAAAAGGATAATCCTAAAGTTCCTACCTTTTTTCTATTAAATTTGTCTCTAAAAATGAAAGAGAAAAGGTCCTAATTTATTTACATGCTTACGAGTTGTTATAGTCGGGTTCCGAATATGATTCGTAAAATCTGAAAATGATGCACTCAGGGCAGTCTGTTGCCAATGCGGGCCCAGGCCCAATGTGTATGGCACAAAACTGGACCTGGGCCATCTCATTCACATGTTACTACCTAGTTACATTATACTAGTCATGCTCACTGTTTGTCAAATTAAAAAACTTGGCAATCTAATTTTAATCCTAAACCATTTACATGTTGAAATTTACCAATAGTATCTAGCTAAACAATATTCCTACAAACTCCGAAACGGGCTATTCGTTTAATGAGCTGACTGTTGAATGTTTAAGAATAGTCTGAATCAGTTAACATGCTTTTTGAGACATGATAATCATCAAACGATAACGAACTAACTGAACAGAGCTACTACACCATTTATTTATTTTTTAGCAATACATAGACAGTTCGTCCACTAGGCTACTGTCAGATGTTCCATTATATATATCAAACAACTACATGGTTCTAATTAGAGGAAGTTAAATAATGTACATATACAACTAAAATTCAGAATATAACTAAGATAAATTCAGAACTTCAACTCTTCATTTCATATTTATGCTTCAGTTTCCATTCTACAAGAACCAGTGTATCAATTGTGTACCTGATATTAGAAGTAAAAGAAGAGGAAGATCAGCAGAAATGTAGTAGCATATAACAGCAACAACAACATTAGCAAATTGACCCAGGGACAGATCTTAAAACCAACAGAGATGATTCCACAACCAGTAACAGATTCAAGAATAACCCAACAGCAAACAATACCAGAAACCCAAGCTGAAACCCAAGAATTCAATGAAACAGAACTCCAGAACCAAAAGAAAACCCAAGAAGACCAATCTGAAAATCAGTAGTACCAAATGCAAACCACAGAAGCAGTAACAATATTCTGATTCTCAGTAGTAAAGAAAGTCTTTACTTTCAGTTTTTAATTCTCAAAGACTGAATTTTTTTAAGTTCTGACAAATCAGTTTTCTTTTTAACTTAAGCTCTGAATTTATGATGATCAAATCCCCCCTTTTTTTAATTATCTCCAAGTCTGCTCTATTTATGCCTCATAACAGACACTTTAATCAATTAAACAAATAATAAAACAATCCATTTTCTCTTACCAAACCCACTACTACATAAAAAAAGCAATTGTTATTTTATTTAATCAACTTTTCTTGCCCCACTACCGCATGCTTTGTCCCCCACTATATTAAACAAATATATTAATTCCCCACCATTATGTCTTGTCCCCCACTACGTATTATTTTATGTTTTATTTTAATATTATTTAATACTTAGTGGACAGAGCACTCATTAATTATTTTTAAGACTCATTTAAAATCCCAAAAATGCCCTTGAAAATACAGCAATTTACCATTCTACCCCTGAAAATACTGTAATTTACCATTCTACCCCCATCAGCTATAACCTATTCACCTAATCAAATTTCATTAATAAATTTAGGCTAGAAACTCAATATTTTTGACTGAACAATATTTTTAACAACAAACATACTTTCAGATTCAATTACAGTAACAGATTGAACATAACAAACAAGTAGATTCAAATCACTAAACTCAATAATCAATTGAACTTTAAATTAAATCTAACAACATGATTAAACTAAACACCTCTATACTAAAACTAAACAAGAACATAAAACAAACTGAAGAAATAATCAAGAAATGATAACAACGAACAAGAAAAGAATCAAAGATATACCGATTTTAAATCTGAGAATATCAAACAAAATACGGACAGAAATGAAACTTAAATCAACTGACCGGAAATGACCAACGACGAACTCGAACGGAAATGGCAAATTCGAACCAAGACTGCCAACGACCTAACGGATCTCGACTTCAACGAAAACCCACCTTCTCTTTTAACCCTGACGAATTCAGACTGGACCTCACCGAACGACGAACAACAACAGACTCAAACAAAACCAAATGAGACCTTGACAGAACTTTGCTGGATTTTAACCGGACTACTTTGCTTTCCCTCCGTGTGTGTGCATGTGGTCATGGAAGCAGCAGGGTGGGTTCTTGGGAGTTCTTTGTTGGAGGTCGATGAGGTAGTCATGGGAGGTGAAGCAGCAGTAAGGTTTGGTTGGAGCTCGACGAAGGCAGCAACAATTGTGTTATGGTCGTCGATGGGGTTCGTTTGGACGTGAGCTGAGGGAGACGATGAAGAAGAAGAAGGAGCAGCAGCCATGGGAGGTCGACAGACTGGTGAAGATGAAGCAGATGAAGCAGCGTCCATGGTTGCCGGAGATGGAGCTTGTTTTGGACTGGAGGTTGACGTCGAAGAACGACGATGATGATGAGGCTGGTTTTAGTGGTCAGCTGGACGTGAGGTGAGGCAGATGCAAAAATACAACCATGGGAGGTCGTTGAAGACGAAGCAACGAGGGACGATGGGGAGGGAAACGACAATGGTAGTTTGGGTGGTGTTCATGGCTGGTGGTTGCTCAAAAGCGATGGGGCTGGCTGGCTGCGTCGCTGGTCCGCTGTTCATGAGGGACGATGGGGATGAGGTGGTCGTTTGGACGCAGACGAAGGAGGAGCCAGCCATGGGAGCTTGAGGGGTTGTTTGGAGAAGAAGAAGATGAGGGGGGCGAGTGTTTTAGGGTTTTGGGGTAAAAAATGGAAATGGAAAATGGAAGAAAAAGGGGGGGTGTTTGTTTGGGCTGTGGGGCAAACCGGGTCGGGTCGACCTGGTGGGGGTCTGGTTCTTTGGGCCTGTGGTTTAAAATTGAAGAAAAGGCCCAATCCGATTTTCTTCTTCTTTTATTGCTTCTTTTTCCTTTTTTTTATTTTTCTTTAAATAAAACTAAAATTATAAAAATCCTAAATTAGCCTATAAAACTAAATTAATTTATAAAAATGCTAATTAACTCTTAATAATAATTAACACATAATTAAATAGCAATTACGATAAAATCACACAATTTGGACATTAAATGCGAAAAATGTTAGGTATATTATTTTTATGATTTTTTGTTCTTATAAAAACAAACTTCATTGCTCCTAATTGTAGAATTAAATCCTAAATGCAAATGTGACATATTTTTGTATTTTTATTAATTTAACAAATAAACATGCTTGGACAAATACAAATTATTATCCAAAAATGCCACGAAATTCTCAAAATTGCACACATAAGGAAAATTGTTTTATTTTGGAATTTTTGGGAGTAATTCTCATATAGGGCAAAAATCACGTGCTTACAGCTACCCCTCTTTGTCCGAAAACTCGAAGAGTTTTCGTGCAAAGATAAAGTGAGCGATTTTTGCCCATCCGAGTACTCCGTGTGAAGCATTTTTTGAAAAAGATTTAATTGAACCTTTGCTTCAAAGGTTTCCTACATATCCCTGGCTAGAAGGGAATCAGGTTAATGTAGTTCGGGAAGTTTCGGTAGCTGGGACTACCATGGGACTGAAATATTACTGCTGTTGCATGCTGTTATTACTGCTTGCCGACTTCCTTATTACACCATGCTGAAAGAAAACAAGAAGCTAGAGTAAACTATAGTCAATGAATTACAAAATCTTATCTATCTTCCACGTGTTCTGGTTGCTTTGCTTTCTTGTCGGCTTGTGTTTCCTCTGGTGCCTTTCTTTCGAAAACTGCTGGGGATGACACTGACCTTTTGCTTTTGCAAGTGTCATCATTTTGTTCGGTCTGCTGGGGATACTGCTTCCTTCAAAAACTTGTTACGCTGGGGATTTTTGTTGTAACCCTCCTCATTACTGACTTCTGATTTAATCTTGAAATGTATTCCTCTGTTCTGCAGGCGGGGACGCTCCTGACTCCAACTTGACTTCTCCAACTTAAAATATAACAACCTCCGTTCTACAGGCGGGCTCCTGACTCCAACTTAACATTCAACAACCTCCGTTCTACAGGCGGGCTCCTGACTTCTCCAACCTTAAAAATAATTAAACCTCCATTCTACAGGCGGGCTCCTGGCTTCTCCAACCTTAAAAATAATTCAGCCTCCATTCTCCAGGCGGGCTCCTGACTTCAATAACTTCTTAAAAATAATTCAGCCTCCATTCTTCAGGCGGGCTCCTGACTTCAATAACTTCTTAAAATGTAACACCTCCGTTCTCCAGGCGGGCTCCTGACTTCAACAATTTCTTAAATGTAACACCTCCGTTCTCCAGGCGGGCTCCTGACTTCAACAACTTCTTAAAATATATCAGCCTTTATTCTCCAGACGGGCTCCTGACTTCATCGGCAACTTTGAAAATAAAATGCATTTGGCAATGATTTATGAAAATATATATTTTGGCAATGTTTATACAAGCAGGACCACTCGGGTCGAAATAAATTAAATGTCCTTTTGAGGAAGGATTAAATTCAATATCTTATTCGAGGGCGGATAGACCCATCATATCCTATTCGAGGGCGGATAGACCCATCATATCCTATTCGAGGGCGGATAGACCCATCATATCCTATTCGAGGGCGGATATACCCATCATATCCTATTCGAGGGCGGATAGACCCATCTTTAAAACTTGAAATTTAAAGAGTGAACTGTATACCTATATTATACGGGCGGGTTCCCAACTTTAAAACTTGAAATTGTCTTACCTCCGACTGTTTTTCTTAAAATCGTGCTGTCTTGCTATCCCTTAAAACTTGAATTGATTTCCTCGTTCCTCCGAGAAAATTTTCGACAATGGCAGAAAATTTTCTGCCCCAATTTTGGTGCTTTTCCTTGTGGCTTGTTTTTTCGCCATTTATAAGATTTCCTTTTTCTGCTTCAAATCAAAGAAAATTTGTTAGTTTTAAAACATGGTGAGTGGTCGTGCCACTCCTGCTGGAGATGGTTTTTCCCTTTCTCCCTTCCCCGCTCTGTGTTTCATTACGCTATCAAAACTTGCTGGGTATTATTTTGCTGGGGATGAATTTTCCTTTTCTTCCTTCCCCACTCTGTGTTGTCCGACCCTCTTGGAACTTGGTCGAAAATCTGTCGGGGATGCTCCTACATCTCGATGATCTGCTGGGGGCCCTCTTGGAATTAGGTCCACAATTTTATCAACTGTTGTTATCCTCTTTTTCTCCAACTTCCCCTGGAAATTTGGTCCTCTTGGGATCTAGACCCATTCATCATTTGGTCTTGCGACCAAATTCTTTTCGCTTTATCGCCTTATCTTTGGCCTGTCCTATTCGCATTTTGCTCTGCGTCATTTTGGCAACTGGTAGTAAGCTCTGAAAATCCTTTTCAAAAACAAACTGCTGGGGAGGTAAAGTCTTTAAACCAAGAAATGAAAAAGTGATGATCTCAAAAAATAGAAAAAGAAGAAGTCTTTCTGAACAAATGCTGGGGAAAAGGAAAGAAAAGAACTTATCTGAATGATATAACCGATCCCAACGATCATGTTGTGCATTCCAGATTAATCAACCCAGTCTATTTGTATCAATCAACCCTTCGGACGGCCTCATGTTGCTGGGGATAAACATGCACTCAACTCTTTTCCAAATGCGGATCCTTTCCGCCAATCTTGTCTTGTCGCCTCATAGTGCCCTTCGAGGGGTTTTCACTAATAAGACTCTCTCGTTTCTCTCAACTCCCGTTGTCTTATGGTGCTTGTGAAGGTTTTCACCGATAAGACTCTCTCGTTTTATTTCTCTCATCTTTCGCCGCCTTATGGTGCCTGTGAAGGTTTTCACCGATAAGACTCTCTCATTTTATTTTTCAGCTGGGGATTGGAGTGTTGCCGATATGACTCTCTCTGTTGGGGATTATTTCGGCTATCAATTCATTTCCAGCTTATGATCCTCTTCTCTGCTGGGGATCAGAGTGTTATTCCCGACTTCCATTTGCATGACTTGGCACTTCTCGGAGACTGATCGGGAAGTCTTTTGTGGACATCAATATGGGTTTTTGTGTATGGCCAAAAGGAAAAGGAGTATCAAAAGTTCAAAATAATTTTGATGGGTAAAACAGTACAACTCTTGGAATCAAACTTTCTTTCCAAAATTAAAAACACAACTTGTGCCCCAGTTTTTCTTGCTTGGGGATTTTTATTTTCTGTTACACTATGACCGAGCCGTGAGGCGCCTACGTATCCTTCTTTGAGGAATCAGGTCAAACGTAGTTCCCAATTCCTTTGTTTTTTTTCTTGTGACTTTTCTTTTGTCTTTATTATCATTATTTTTTTTCTTTTTCTTTCATTTTCATTACTGATTCCAAAAAGAGGGGTATGAAAGAATAAATAAGGCTCAAAAGGGAAAGCAAAGGTTAAAGTGTTTGGATAGAAGAAAGAATTGCCTCCATCATTTCATTCTCCCATAAATGCTAAGTACAAACAAACAACAATTACAATTACAAGAAATCATACATAATATCTCTTAACTGCGTCAGAATTGATAGTCATGTCGACGCATTTTCCTTCGATATCTGTTAAACATAAAGCGTCATTGGGCTTGCTCTGTTCAGATTGCGATAATCAACACACCCTCGGATTTTTCCATCTCTTTTTTTTGGCACTGGCACCACATTAGCCAACCAATCAGGATATCGAGCGACCCGAATAACCTTAGCATTCAGCTGTTTGGTTACTTCTTCCTTAATCTTCACACTCATGTCGGTTTTGAACTTCCTCAATTTTGCTTGACGGGAGGAAATGCCGGGTCAGTGGGCAATTTGTGAACCACTAGATTGGTGCTTAAACCCAGCATGTCGTCTTATGACCATGCAAAACATGTTTGAATTTAATAAGTGCTTTGATTAGTTCTTCCCTGATGTTTGGTTCAATGTGGACGCTTATGTTAGCTTCCCTGATATCATCCACATTCCCTAGATTGACGGCTTCCGTGTCATTTGAGTTGGGTTTTTTTTTTTCAAATTGGCTCAACTCTCTGTAAATTTCTATGAAGGCGTCATCCTCATCGTATTCCGACTCATCATCACAATCTTGTACTATAAGTTCGAAATCAGATTGATTTTTTTAGACTAGGTTGAAGATCCGTCGTGCATGCCATGTCATTAGAACCAGTATAAAGAGAACTGTTCAGAAGAGAAAAAGAAGAAGAAAAATTAAAACAAAATAAGGAATGAAGAAAAAAACTTTCACTTTATTAAAATACGGGATAGCAAGGTTTTACACTTTGGCGAGCACATAAAGAAATCTGGATTACAACCCTGGAATAATCTAGACAACAAGAAAGAAAATCAGAGCCTACTACCAAGACTCCCTTCGGATAGGAAGAGGAGTAGCCATTCAATTGTTGATTTTTGCTTTCAGCCCCACAAACTGTACATCTGCCCCACTGGACCCTTTTCCCAACACCATAACTGGCTTGTTATCTACCTTTTCCAACTATACCACCATTTTCCACTGGTCGACTTTTCTTTTGAACCGGCACGGATCATCATCACTGTTTGTGAGGGTTTCTTTAGCTCCCCTCCTTCGTGCACTAGCTCGATCATGTGGGTTTCATGGTGTGCCGGCAACGGGTTCTGATTAATGTTGGGTGCCTCTGGTGTCTGAACCTCAATCTTGTTGGTGTCAATAAGATTTTGTACTGCATGTTTCAACTTCCAACACTTCTCGGTATCATGTCCGGGAGCCCCCGAACAATACTCACAGCTTACCGAGTGGTCCATATTTTTGGGAAGGGGATTTGGCAATCTGGGCTCAACAGGACTCAACAAGCCTAACTGCCTTAATTTGTGGAACAAGGCAGTATAGGTTTCTCCCAACTCAGTGAATGTTCTCTGTATTCTTTCATTTCTGAAAGCCTGATTTCCCCGGAAACCTGCCCTTAGAGGGTTCCTGTAGGCCCTTGGCGGCGGATAGGTGTTTTGTGGAGGTGGGTATGTATTTTGTGGAGGTGGATATGTGTTTTGGGGAAGTGGATATGTGTTTTGGGGAGTCGGCGCGCGCCATTGCGGGCGAGCCGAAGGCTGAGTGTATGTCTGGGCTTGGTGTACGGAGAAGTGTGGTTCTTGTGGTGGGTAGTAGGGTTGTGGAGGGCAATTTGGAGTGTGAGGGTAGTTTGGGTGATGGGGTCTGGGTTGGTAGCGAGGGGAAGGACCTCTCGATCTGGACCAGTTGCCTGCCTCTATTATCACGACCTCTTCTCTCTTTTTCTTTCCAAGCGCACCTCCCGTGCCGCTCTGAATGGCCTGAGTCGTTGCCTTGATTGCCGAGTAACTCAGGATCTTATTGGACTTAAGTCCCTCTTCTATCATAACTCCCATGTTCACTACTTCATTGAAGGATTTGCCAACTGACGTTACCAAGTGACCAAAGTACGTTGGCTCTAAAGTTTGCAGAAAATAGTCCACCATTTCGTTTTCCCTCATTGGAGGATCAACTCTGGCTGCCTGTTCTCTCCACCGGAACCCAAATTCCCGGAAGCTCTCCCCGGGCTTCTTCTCAAACTTTAGCAATGTGAGACGGTCAGGGACTATCTTAAGGTTGTACTAGAAGTGACCTACGAAAGCCTGTGCTAGATCGTCCCAAGTGTACCACCAGCTCGGATCTTGTCTTGTATACCATTCCAGTACTGACCCACTTAGGCTTTGACCGAAATAGGCTATCAGCAGCTCATCCTTTCCACCTTCCCCTCTCATCTTACTACAGAAACCTCGTAGATGCGCCATGGGATCACCGTGTCCCTCATATAGATCAAACTTTGGCATCTTAAAACCTGCTGGCAATTGAACATCGGGGAAGGGACACAGATCTTTATAGGACATACTGACTTGGTTGCCCAATCCATGCATATTCCTGAAGGATTGCTCCAGGCTTTCACTTTACGAAGCACTTCGTCTTGCTCCGGATTCTTAGCTGGCCTCTCAGTTTCGGTTGGGAGATGAAGGTGAGGGGTGTAAGTGTATGGCTCGGGTGTTTTGAAGGTGAGTTCAGGAGGATAGTATTGATTGTCGTGAACCTGAAACACTGGTTCATCGGATGATTTTTGCAATGTGGCGGGTAAAGGTGCCACGAAAACAAGAATAGCTGGTGGATGAGGGTTTTGTTTGGGTGGTGAAGCTTGGGGATTATAGGAAGTTTTCCCTTGATAGTATTGGGCAATGGGGAAGCTCGTTGATGGACCAATGGAAGGGTGTTCCGGAGTCCGAGCTGGTGAAAGGGTAGGAGTAGGGGGAAGTATTGGTGGTGTTTGTCCCTTAGCCCAGGCTAGGTGCATCCCAGCTATCTCTTGTCTCAACCTGTCTACTTCCTCCTTCATCATTTGCATCCCCGTCTTTTCCTCCTCAACACTTTTGTCCGAACCAGACATACTCTTCGGAATGGGCCCTTTAGATCTTTATGGTAATGGTAATCTGCCAGAACGTTCTAACGAGCTAACTGTTTCGAAATCTCTGGTATCAACAACAAACTTGTTAGCGTTAGAGTTTAACACATATTGCAATTTCACATTGGGGATGCAATGTTCCTAGGCAGTTTAACCATTTCTAATATGTCTTTGCTTCGACCGCATGCGTCATTCCGACTTACTTATGTTTGTGCCTTGTTTAAGTGTTTTCGAAACTTTCTTTATCTCTCTTTTTATTTTCTTTTCTTTTTTCTTTTCCCTTTTTTTTTCTTTTCTCTTTTTCTTTTTAGTGGTGGTCGAATCTTATGTGGATTGCCTACGTATCATGTCCCTGCATGAATCAGACCGGGTGTAGTTCTGCCACATAAAAGGTAAACAACAATAAAACATTTTTGGAATCACTTAAAGATGAACAACAGATTCGAAAGTCAAATGGCCCACATACTCTAATCAAAAGAAATACAAACTTAAGAAAAATAAAATGACAGGTTCCTTCCCCTATATATCGATTTTAACCAAATGGCTGTTTTTGCAAACGTAGCTCCTTCCCAACTTCACATGAATTTGGAGGCCGGGAAGATTATTTTATGACACTTCACAAACTTGTTCGTTCTTTTACGAAAATAGCCTTTTGACAACTAAAAGCTACTCTAAGGCTATCTCGGCAAGAACGGTTTAAGACACCGCCGAAGCTGTCTCGGCTTGAAAAATCTAAACGGTATTCTTGACCGCTGACTCTTTTTCTTATTATTTTTTCAAATTAAAATAAAAGACCGGGTTTTGCCAACGCGGCCTTTCAGCACCTCGGGGACGAAGATTTTAAGGCTGCTTTAGCTAACCGACCAAAATCCTAAAAACATGACCAAAGGTGGCTGTTTATGCAAAATCAGTCTTCCGGCGTCCTTTTTGGGAACATTCGGCTACTTCTGACAAAAACAGCATCTCCAACTCTATGACGAAATATTAAAATTTTTGACATTTTTTTTGGCTATTTTTGCAAAAGGGGAGGTTGGACCCGATGAGGGTTGCCTACGTATCTCACGCCCTGTGAGAATCAAACCGGCGTAGTTCGGGCTACATAAACTAAACTTGTAAACAAGACTCCTCTTTTTTTTTCAAATAAATCAAACTAAAAAAGAAAAAAAAATTTCTTCATTTTTTCAAAATTTCGGCAGGGTTTTGACACTACTTGGACATTGGTTTTATTTTTCTAAAAATAAGTAGTTACCTCCCTACACTGCTATTTTTTTTATCTTTTTCACAAAAAATTCCCGATTTCAGAAGCCGGTCAGCATGCAGATCTGAAGCAAATAAATGTGCAATACAAACAGGATGCAGCAGGATGGTCTTTCTTCATTTCAGGTTGCTTGTCCTAGACGGACCCAACCCTTGTGTTGAGTCCCCTAAGTCAAATGCAACATGATGCAAATAATCGTTCCTACTAGGGATCCGGCATGAGGTTTTGTTATACTAGGTTTATCCTGGGTGTTTGTTCTAGACCTGGCTTACCCTAGCGGAAAACTCGAGCCGAGGATGGGAACTACGTACTGGTAACCAAAAGATCATCCGATTTTGCAACTCCTCCGAATCCTCATTCTATTTTGGGATAGGACACTAACAAAAAGAAGTCACGACCAGCGTGCACTCCTCAAGAGAGAGAAGAGAGGGATTTCGTAGCAGTTTATATATACAGTTCAAACAATATCAAAGCGGTAAGAGTAACATTTTTTGAGTCTATGATCGAATGCAACATGATGCAAATAAACGTTCCTACTAGGGATCCGGCATGAAGTCAAGTTATTCTATGTTCAACCTGGTATATGTTCTAGACAGTGTACCCGAGCGGACAACTCGAGTTGAGGAAGGAGCTCCTTTCCGAGAACCAAAAGGCCAACCGACTTAGAAACTTTTTGAGCCTCTTTTATTTCAGGGTATGACACTAACAGAATAGGGAGTCTCAACCAGTAAGCACATCCCCGGAGGTGAGAAGAGAAGGTTTCGGCACAGTTTATATGTACAGTTCAAATAATATCAAAGCAGTAAAAAGCATCATTTTACACATTCAAGCTCAATCGCACGATAAAGCCAAATACAACAATTATTCTAAGATTGAATTTCTAACCCTGAACTAGTGTTTCTGGGTGTTATCCCCAGCAGAGTCGTCAAAGCTGTCACACCTCCTTTTTCGCCCGCGCCGCCGTGAAAGGGCGCGGAAGGGAGTTTTTTCCAATTAAAGGACAATCAAAACGGGATTTATTTATTTATTTCAGAGTCGCCACTTGGGAGATTTATGGTGTCCCAAGTCACCGGTTGAATCCCGAATCGAGGAAATGAATGACTCTGTTTAACAGTCTGCGCGCCAGAAATCCGGATAAGGAATTTTGTTAACCCGGGAGAAGGTGTTAGGCATTCCCGAGTTCCGTGGTTCTAGCACGGTCGCTCAACTGTCACATTCGGCTTGGTTATCTGATTTTATACAATCATGAACTTATGTGCAAACTTTAAACTTTTTAACGCTTTTATTATTATTATTATTATTATTATTTTATCGAGAATTGCTACATCGTGAAAATATATCTCGAACCAAGTCACATCAATGCACCCGTGGTTGTTGGCACATTTCAACTCTGTTGAAATTTGGATTTGGGTCACATAAATGTGCACCGGAGTTTAAGAAGATAACATTATTAAATACGCGCCTAAAGCGACTAGAGTATCATTATTTTGGAAGGCCGTGAAATCTTACTAAAACGGCCAACCCGAAGTCTAATTAATTATTAACCAATTATTGAGGGCCCCGCAACTTGTACATTTTATTGGGAGAGGCTCATCTCATTTATTTTAAAAGGATAATCCTAAAGTTCCTACCTTTTTTTATTAAATTTGTCTCTAAAAATGAAAGAGAAAAGGTCCTAATTTATTTACATGCTTACGAGTTGTTATAGTCGGGTTCCGAATATGATTCGTAAAATCTGAAAATGATGCACTCAGGGCAGTCCGTTGCCAATGCGGGCCCAGGCCCAATGTGTATTACACAAAACTGGACCTGGGCCATCTCATTCACATGTTACTACCTAGTTACATTATACTAGGCATGCTCACAGTTTTGTCAAATTAAAAAATTTGGCAATCTAATTTTAATCCTAAACCATTTACATGTTGAAATTTACCAATAGTATCTAGCTAAACAATATTCCTACAAACTCCGAAACGGGCTATTCGTTTAATGAGCTGACTGTTGAATGTTTAAGAATAGTCTGAATCAGTTAACATGCTTTTTGAGACATGATAATCATCAAACAATAACGAACTAACTGAACAGAGCTACTACACCATTTATTTATTTTTTAGCAATACATAGACAGTTCGTCCACTAGGCTACTGTCAGATGTTCCATTATATATATCAAACAACTACATGATTCTAATTAGAGGAAGTTAAATAATGTACATATACAACTAAAATTCAGAATATAACTAAGATAAATTCAGAACTTCAACTCTTCATTTCATATTTATGCTTTAGTTTCCATTCTACAAGAACCAATGTATCAATTGTGTACCTGATATTGGAAGTAAAAGAAGAGGAAGATCAGCAGAAATGTAGTAGCATATAACAACAGCAACAACAGTAGCAAATTGAACACCCAGGGACAGATCTTAAAACCAACAGAGATGATTCCACAACCAGTAACAGATTCAAGAATATCCCAACAACAAACAATACCAGAAACCCAAGCTGAAACCCAAGAATTCAATGAAACAAAACTCCAGAACCAAAAGAAAACCCAAGAAAACCAATCTGAAAATCAGTAGTACCAAATGCAAACCACAGAAGCAGTAACGATATTCTGATTCTCAGTAGTAAAGAAAGGCTTTACTTTCAGTTTTTAATCTCAAAGACTGAATTTTTTTAAGTTCTGACAAATCAGTTTTCTTTTTAACTTAAGCTCTGAATGTATGATGATCAAATCCCTTTTTTTTTAATTATCTCCAAGTCTGCTCTATTTATGCCTCATAACAGACACTTTAATCAATTAAACAAATAATAAAACAATCCATTTTCTCTTACCAAACCCACTACTACATAAAAAAGCAATTGTTATTTTATTTAATCAATTTTTCTTGAGCCCCGTAATCCCACTATGTCTTGTTCCCCATTATTGATTAAACAAATGCATTATTCTCCACTATCACATGTCTTGTCCTTATTTAATTCCCTTATTGTCCCACTACCGCATGCTTTGTCCCCCACTATATTAAACAAATATATTAATTCCCCACCATTATGTCTTGTCCCCCACTACGTATTATTTTATGTTTTATTTTAATCTTATTTAATACATAGTGGACAGAGCACTCATTAATTATTTTTAAGACTCATTTAAAATCACAAAAATGCCCTTGAAAATACTACAATTTACCATTCTACCCCTGAAAATGCTGCAATTTACCATTCTACCCTCATCAGCTATAACCAATTCACCTAATCAAATTTCATCAAAAAATTTAGGCTAGAATTTCAACATGATTAAACTAAACACCTCTATATTAAAACTAAACAAGAACATAAAACAAACTGAAGAAATAATCAAGAAATGATAACAACGAACAAGAAAAGAATCAAACATATACTGATTTTAAATCCGAGAATATCAAACAAAATACGGACAGAAATGAAACTTAAACCAACTGACCGGAAATGACCAACGACGAACTCGAACGGAAATGGCAAACTCGAACCAAGACTGCCGACGACCTAACGGATCTCGACTTCAGCGAAAACCCACCTTCTCTTTTAACCTTGACGAATTCAGACTGGACCTCACCGAACGACGAACAACAACGGACTCAAACAAAATCAAAAGAGCCCTTGACAGAACTTTGCCTGATTTTAACCGGACTGCTTCGCTTTCACACCGTGTGTGAGCGTGTGGTCGTGGAAGCAGCAGGGTGGGTTCTTGGGAGTTCTTTGTTGGAGGTCGACGAGGCAATCATGGGAGGTGAAGCAGCAGTAAGGTTTGGTTGGAGCTCGACGAAGGCAGCAACAATGGTGTTATGGTCATCGATGGGGTTCGTTTGGACGTGAGCTGAGGGAGACGATGAAGAAGAAGAAGGAGCAACAGCCATGGGAGGTCGACGGACTGGTGAAGACAAAGCAGATGAAGCAGCGGCCATGGTTGCCGGAGATGGAGCTTGTTTTGGACTGGAGGTTGACGTCGAAGAACGACGATGATGATGAGGCTGGTTTTAGTGGTTAGCTGGACGTGAGGTGAGGCAGATGCAAAAATGCAACCATGGGAGGTCGTTGAAGACGAAGCAACGAGGGACGATGGGGAGGGTAGCGGCAATGGTGGTTTGGGTGGTGTTCATGGCTGGTGGTTGCTCAGAAGCGATGGGGCTGGCTGGCTGCGTCGCTGGTCCGCTGTTCATGAGGGACGATGGGGACGGGGTGGTCGTTTGGACACAGACGAAGGAAGAGGCAGCCATGAGAGCTTGAGGGGTTGTTTGGAGAAGAAGAAGATGATGGGGCGGGTGTTTTAGGGTTTAGGGGTAAAAAATGGAAATGGAAAATGGAAGAAAAGGGGGGTGTTTGTTTGGGTTGTGGGTAAACCGGGTCGGGACGACCCGGTGGGGGTCTGGTTCTTTGGGCCTGTGGTTTTAAAATTGAAGAAAAGGCCCAATCTGATTTTCTTCCTCTTTTATTGCTTCTTTTTCCTTTTTTTTATTTTTCTTTAAATAAAACTAAAATTCTAAAAATCCTTAATTAGCCTATAAAACTAAATTAATTTATAAAAATGCTAATTAACTCTTAATAAAAATTAACACATAATTAAATAGCAATTACGATAAAATCATACAATTTGGACATTAAATGCTAAAAATGCAACGTATATTATTTTTATGATTTTTTGTTCTTGTAAAAACAAACTTAATTGCTTCTAATTGTAGAATTAAATCCTAAATGCAAATGCGACATATTTTTGTATTTTTTATTAATTTAAAAAATAAACATGCTTGGACAAATACAAATAATTATCCAAAAATGCCACGAAATTCTCAAAATTGCACACAAAAGGAAAATTGTTTTATTTTGTAATTTTTGGGAGTAATTCTCATATAGGGCAAAAATCACGTTCTTACAGCTGCCCCTCTTTGTCCGAAAACTCGAAGAGTTTTCGTGCAAAGATAAAGTGAGCGATTTTTGCCCATCCGAGTACTCCGTGTGAAGCATTTTTTGAAAAAGATTTAATTGAACCTTTGCTTCAAAGGTTTCCTACATATCCCTGGCTAGAAGGGAATCAGGTTAATGTAGTTCGGGAAGTTTCGGTAGCTGGGACTACCATGAGACTGCAATGTTACTGCTTTTGTATGTTGTTATTACTGCTTGCCGACTTCCTTATTACATCATGCTGAAAGAAAACAAGAAGCTAGACTAAACTATAGTCTATGAATTACAAAATCTTATCTATCTTCCACGTGCTCTGGTTGCTTTGCTTTCTTGTCGGCTTGTGTTTCCTCTGGTGTCTTTCTTTCGAAAACTGCTGGGGATGACACTGGCCTTTTGTTTTTACAAGTGTCATCATTTTGTTCGGTCTGCTAGGGAAACTGCTTCCTTCAAAAACTTGTTACGCTGGGGATTTTTGTTGTAACACTCCTCATTACTGACTTCTGATTTAATCTTGAAATGTATTCCTCTGTTCTGCAGGCGGGGACGCTCCTGACTCCAACTTGACTTCTTCAACTTAAAATATAACAACCTCCGTTCTACAGGCGGGCTCCTGACTCCAACTTAACATTCAACAACCTCCGTTCTACAGGCGGGCTCCTGACTTCTCCAACCTTAAAAATAATTCAGCCTCCATTCTCCAGGCGGGCTCCTGACTTCAACAACTTCTTAAAAATAATTCAGCCTCCATTCTTCAGGCGGGCTCCTGACTTCAATAACTTCTTAAAGTGTAACACCTCCGTTCTCCAGGCGGGCTCCTGACTTCAACAACTTCTTAAATGTAACACCTCCGTTCCCCAGGCGGGCTCCTGACTTCAACAACTTCTTAAAATATATCAGCCTCTATTCTCCAGACGGGCTCCTGGCTTCATCAGCAACTTTGAAAATAAAATGCATTTGGCAATGATTTATGAAAATATATATTTTGGCAATGTTTATACAAGTAGAACCACTCGGGTCGAAATAAATTAAATGTCCTTTTGAGGAAGGATTAAATTCAATATCCTATTCGAGGGCGGATAGACCCATCATATCCTATTCGAGGGCGGATAGACCCATCATATCCTATTCGAGGGCGGATAGACCCATCATATCCTATTCGAGGGCGGATAGACCCATTATATCCTATTCGAGGGCGGATAGACCCATCATATCCTATTCGAGGGTGGATAGACCCATCACATCCTAATCAAGGGCGGATGAACCTAAAATATCCTATTCGAGGGCGGATGAACCCAAAATATCCTATTCAAGGGCGGATGAACCCAAAATATCCTATTCGAGGGCAGATGAACCCAAAATATCCTATTCGAGGGCGGATGAATCCAAAATATCCTATTCGAGGGCGGATGAACCCAAAATATCCTATTCGAGGGTGGATGAACCCAAAATATCCTATTCGAGGGCGTATGAACCCAAAATATCCAATTCGAGGGCGGACGAACCCATCATATCCTATTCGAGGGCAGATAGACCCATAATATCCTATTCGAGGGCGGATGAACCCAAAATATCCTATTCGAGGGCGGATGAACCCAAAATATCCTATTCGAGGGCGGACGAACCCATCATATCCTATTCGAGGGCGGACGAACCCAAAATATCCTATTCGAGGGCGGATGAACCCAAAATATCCTATTCGAGGGCGGATGAACCCAAAATATCCTATTCGAGGGCGGATGAACCCAAAATATCCTATTCGAGGGCGGATGAACCCAAAATATCCTATTCGAGGGTGGATGAACCCAAAATATCCTTAAGACTTGAAAATGTCTTACCTCGAATACTTCCTGGGGATAACACTGTTGGGGAATTATTTACTTACCTGTTGGGGGGGTAAAATGTTATCAGCTGGGGATAACGCTGTCGAGGATAACACTGTTGGGGGATTCTGATTCTTTCAGAACTAGTGCTTCACTGAGCTCAAGTTTCATCCCTTTGCTGGGGAACAACTTCCTCCATAGAACTTATTATGTTGGGGGCAACACTGGTTCTAAGACCACTTCCCTTGAGACTGGCGTTATCTTTATTCTTTCCCGCATGGGTACCTGACTTCCAGAAAATTTTCTAAGCGGAAGGAAAATTTTTTCTTAAAATCATGTTGTCTTGCTATCCCTTAAAACTTCAATTGATTTCCTCGTTCCTCCGATAAAATTTTCGACAATGGCAGAAAATTTTCTGCCCCAGTTTTGGTGCTTTTCCTTGTGGCATGTTTTTTCTCCATTAATAAGATTTCCTTTTCCTGCTTCAAATCAAAGAAAATTTGTTAGTTTTAAAACATGGTGAGTGGTCGTGCCACTCCTGCTGGGGATGGTTTTTCCCTTTCTCCCTTCCCCGCTCTGTGTTTCATTACGCTATCAAAACTTGCTGGGGATTATTTTGCTGGGGATGAATTTTCCTTTTCTTCCTTCCCCACTCTGTGTTGTCCGACCCTCTTAGAACTTTGTCGAAAATCTGTCGGGGATGCTCCTACATCTCGATGATCTGCTGGGGGCCCTCTTGGAATTAGGTCCACAATTTTCTCAACTGTTGTTATCCTGTTTTTCTCCAACTTCCCCTGGAAATTTGGTCCTCTTGGGATCTAGACCCATTCATCATTTGGTCTTGCGACCAACTTCTTTTCGCTTTATCGCCTTATCTTTGGCCTGTCCTATTTGCATTTTGCTCTGCATCATTTTGGCAACTGGTAGTAAGCTCTGAAAATCCTTTTCAAAAACAAACTGCTGGGGAGGTAAAGTCTTTAAACCAAGAAATGAAAAAGTGATGATCTCAAAAAATAGAAAAAGAAGAAGTCTTTCTGAACAAATGCTGGGGAAAAGGAAAGAAAAGAACTTATCTGAATGATATAACCGATCCCAACGATCATGTTGTGCATTCCAGATTAATCAACCCAGTCTATTTGTATCAATCAACCCTTCGGACGGCCTCATGTTGCTGGGGATAAACATGCACTCAACTCTTTTCCAAATGCGGATCCTTTCCGCCAATCTTGTCTTGTCGCCTCATAGTGCCCTTCGAGGGGTTTTCACTAATAAGACTCTCTCGTTTTTCTCAACTCCCGTTGTCTTATGGTACTTGTGAAGGTTTTCACCGATAAGACTCTCTCGTTTTATTTCTCTCATCTTTCGCCGCCTTATGGTGCCTGTGAAGGTTTTCACCGATAAGACTCTCTCAGTTTATTTTATTTTTCAGCTGGGGATTGGAGTGTTGCCGATATGACTCTCTCTGTTGGGGATTATTTCGGCTATCAATTCATTTCCAGCTTATGATCCTCTTCTCTGCTGGGGATCAGAGTGTTATTCCCGACTTCCATTTGCATGACTTGGCACTTCTCGGAGACTGATCGGGAAGTCTTTTGTGGACATCAATATGGGTTTTTGTGTATGGCCAAAAGGAAAAGGAGTATCAAAAGTTCAAAATAATTTTGATGGGTAAAACAGTACAACTCTTGGAATCAAACTTTCTTTCCAAAGTTACAAACACAACTTGTGCCCCAGTTTTTCTTGCTTGGGGATTTTTATTTTTTGTTACACTATGACCGAGCCGTGAGGCGCCTACGTATCCTTCTTTGAGGAATCAGGTCAAACGTAGTTCCCAATTCCTTTGTTTTTTTTATTGTGACTTTTCTTTTGTCTTTATTATCATTATTTTTTTTTTCTTTTTCTTTCATTTTCATTACTGATTCCAAAAAGAGGGGTATGAAAGAATAAATAAGGCTCAAAAGGGGAAGCAAAGGTTAAAGTGTGTGGATAGAAGAAAGAATTGCCTCCGTCATTTCATTCTCCCATAAATGCTAAGTATAAACAAACAACAATTACAATTACAAGAAATCATACATAATATCTCTTAACTGCGTCAGAATTGATAGTCATATCGACGCATTTCCCTTCGATATCTGTTAAACATAAAGTGTCATTGGGCTTGCTCTGTTCAGATTGCGATAATCAACACACCCCCGGATTTTTCCATCTCTTTTTTTGAGCACTGGCACCACATTAGCCAACCAATCAGGATATCGAGCGACCCGAATAACCTTAGCATTCAGTTGTATGGTTACTTCTTCCTTAATCTTCACACTCATGTCGGTTTTGAACTTCCTCAATTTCGCTTGACGGGAGGAAATGCCGGGTCAGTGGGCAATTTGTGAACCACTAGATTGGTGCTTAAACCCAGCATGTCGTCGTATGACCATGCAAAACATTTTTGAATTTAATAAGTGCTTTGATTAGTTCTTCCCTGATGTTTGGTTCAATGTGGACATTTATGTTAGCTTCCCTGATATCATCCGCATCCCCTAGATTGACGGCTTCCGTGTCATGTGAGTTGGGCTTTTTTTTTTCAAATTGGCTCAACTCTCTGTTAATTTCTTCGAAGGCTTCATCCTCATCGTATTCCGACTCATCATCACAATCTTGTACTATAAGTTCGAAATCAGATTGATTTTTTTAGACTAGGTTGAAGATCTGTCGTGCATGCCATGTCATTAGAACCAGTATAAAGAGAACTGTTCAGAAGAGAAAAAGAAGAAGAACAAACAAAATAAGGAATGAAGAAAAAAAAACCTTCACTTTATTAAAATACGGGATAGCAAGGTTTCACACTTTGGCGAGCACACAAAGAAATCTGGATTACAACCCTGGAATAATCCAGACAAAAAGAAAGAAAATCAGAGCCCACTACCAAGACTCCCTTCGGATAGGAAGAGGAGTAGTCATTCAATTGTTGATTTTTGCTTTTAGCCCCACAAACTGTACATCTGCCCCACTGGACCCTTTTCCCAACACCATAACTGGCTTGTCATCTACCTTTTCCAACTATACCAGCGTTTTTCCACTGGTCGACTTTTCTTTTGAACCGGCACGGATCATCATCACTGTTTGTGAGGGTTTCTTTAGCTCCCTTCCTTCGTGCACTAGCTCGATCATGTGGGTTTCATGGTGTGCCGACAACGGGTTCTGATTGATGTTGGGTGCCTCTAGTGTCTGAACCTCAATCTTGTTGGTGTCAATAAGATTTTGCACTGCATGCTTCAACTTCCAACACTTCTCGGTATCATGTCCGGGAGCCCCCGAACAATACTCACAGCTTACCGAGTGGTCCATATTTTTGGGAAGGGGATTTGGCAATCTGGGCTCAACAGGACTCAACAAGCCTAACTGCCTTAATTTGTGGAACAAGGCAGTATACGTTTCTCCCAACTCAGTGAATGTTCTCTGTATTCTTTCATTTCTGAAAGCCTGATTTCCCCGGAAACCTGCCCTTGGAGGGTTCCTGTAGGCCCTTGGCGGCGGATAGGTGTTTTGTGGAGGTGGGTATGTATTTTGTGGAGGTGGATATGTGTTTTGGGGAGGTGGATATGTGATTTGGAGAGTCGGCGCGCGCCATTGCGGGCGAGCCGAAGGCTGAGTGTATGTCTGGGCTTGGTGTACGGAGAAGTGTGGTTCTTGTGGTGGGTAGTAGGGTTGTGGAGGGCAATTTGGAGTGTGAGGGTAGTTTGGGTGATGGGGTCTGGGTTGGTAGCGAGGGGAAGGACCTCTCGATCTGGACCAGTTGCCTGCCTCTATTGTCGCGACCTCTTCTCTCTTTTTCTTTCCAAGCGCACCACCTGTGCCGCTCTAAATGGCCTGAGTCGTTGCCTTGATTGCCGAGTAACTCAGGATCTTATTCGACTTAAGTCCCTCTTCTATCATAACTCCCATTTTCACTACTTCATTGAAGGATTTGCCAATTGACGTCACCAAGTGACCAAAGTACGTTGGCTCTAGAGTTTGCAGAAAATAGTCCACCATTTCGTTTTCTCTCATTGGAGGATCAACTCTGGCTGCCTGTTCTCTCCACCGGAACCCAAATTCCCGGAAGCTCCCCCCGGGCTTCTTCTCAAACTTTAGCAATGTGAGACGGTCAGGGACTATCTCAAGGTTGTACTGGAAGTGACCTGCGAAAGCCTGTGCTAGATCGTCCCAGGTGTACCACCAGCTCAGATCTTGTCTTGTATACCATTCCAGTGCTGACCCACTTAGGCTTTGACCGAAATAGGCTATCAGCAGCTCATCCTTTCCACCTGCCCCTCTCATCTTACTACAGAAACCTCGTAGAAGCGCCATGGGATCACCGTGTCCCTCATATAGATCAAACTTTGGCATCTTAAAACCTGCTGGCAATTGAACATCGGGGAAGGGACACAGATCTTTATAGGACACACTGAATTGGTTGCCCAATCCATGCATATTCCTAAAGGATTGCACCAGGCTTTTCACTTTACGAAGCACTTCGTCTTGCTCCGGATTCTTAACTGGCCTCTCAGTTTCTGTTGGGAGCTGAAGGTGACGGGTGTAAGTGTATGGCTCGGGTGTTTTGAAGGTGAGTTCAGGAGGATAGTATTGATTGTTGTGAACCTGAAACACTGGTTCATCGGATGATTTTTGCAATGTGGCGGGTAGAGGTGCCACGAAAACAGGAATAGCTGATGGAGGAGGGTTTTGTTTGGGTGGTGAACCTTGGGGATTATAGGAAGTTTCCCCTTGATAGTATTGGGCAATGGGGAAGCTCGTTGATGAACCAATGGAAGGGTGTTCCGGAGTCCGAGCTGGTGAAAGGGTAGGAGTAGGGGGAAGTATTGGTGGTGTTTGTCCCTTAGCCCAGGCTAGGTGCATCCCAGCTATCTCTTGTCTCAACCTGTCTACTTCCTCCTTCATCATTTGCATCCCCGTCTTTTCCTCCTCAACACTTTTGTCCGAACCAGACATACTCTTCGGAATGGGCCCTTTAGATCTTGTATGGTAATGGTAATCTGCCAGAACGTTCTAACGAGCTAACTGTTTCGAAATCTCTGGTATCAACAACAAACTTGTTAGCGTTAGAGTTTAACACATATTGCAATTTCATGTTGGGGATGCAATGTTCCTAGGCATTTTAACCATTTCTAATATGTCTTTGCTTCGACCGCATGCGTCATTCCGACTTACTTATGTTTGTGCCTTGTTTAAGTGTTTCCGAAACTTTCTTTATCTCTCTTTTAATTTTCTTTTCTTTTTTCTTTTCCTTTTTTTTCTTTTCTATTTTTCTTTTTAGTGGTGGTCGAATCTTATGTGGATTGCCTACGTATCATGTCCCTGCATGAATCAGACCGGGCGTAGTTCTGCCACATAAAAGGTAAACAATAATAAAACATTTTTGGAATCACTTAAAGATGAACAACAGACTCGAAAGTCAAACGGCCCACATACTCTAATCAAAAGAAATACAAACTCAAGAAAAATAAAATGACAGGTTCCTTCCCCTATATGCCGATTTTAACCAAATGATTGTTTTTGCAAACATAGCCCCTTCCCAATTTCACATGAATTTTGAGGCCGGGAAGATTATTTTATGACACTTCACAAACTTGTCCGTTCTTTTACGAAAATAGCCTTTTGACAACTGAAAGCTACTCTAAGGCTATCTCGGCAAGAACGGTTTAAGACACCGTCGAAGCTGTCTCGGCTTGAAAAATCTAAACGGTATTCTTGACCACTGACTCTTTTTCTTATTATTTTTTCAAATTATAAATAAAAGACCGGGTTTTGCCAATGCGGCCTTTCAGCACCTCGGGGACGAAGATTTTAAGCTGCTTTAGCTAACCGACCAAAATCCTAAAAACATGACCAAAGGTGGCCGTTTATGCAAAATCAGTCTTCCGGCGTCCTTTTTGGGAATATTCGGCTACTTCTGACAAAAACAACATCTCCCAACTCTATGACGAAAAATTAAAATTTTTGACATTTTTTGGGCTATTTTTGCAAAAGGGGAGGTTGGACCCGATGAGGGTTGCCTACGTATCTCACGCCCTGTGAGAATCAAACCGGCGTAGTTCGGGCTACATAATCTAAAATTATAAAAAAGACTCCTCTTTTTTTTTCAAATAAATCAAACTAAAAAAGACATTTTTTTTTCTTTATTTTTTCAAAATTTCGGCAGGGTTTTGACACTACTTGGACATTGGTTTTATTTTTCTAAAAATAAGTAGTTACCTCCCTACACTGCTATTTTTTTTCTCTTTTTCACAAAAAATTCCCGATCTGAAGTGGTCAGCATGCAGATCTGAAGCAAATAAATGTGCAAAACAAACAGGATGCAGCAGGATGGTCTTTCTTCATTTCAGGTTACTTGTCCTAGACGGATCCAACCCTTGTGTTGAGTCCCCTAAGTCAAATGCAACATGATGCAAATAAGCGTTCCTACTAAGGATCCGACATGAGGTTTTGTTATACTAGGTTTATCCTGGGTGTTTGTTCTAGACCTGGCTTACCCGAGCGGACAACTCGAGCCGAGGATGGGAACTACGTACCGGTAACCAAAAGATCATCCGATTTTGCAACTCCTCCGAATACTCATTCTATTTTGGGATAGGACACTAACATAAAGAAGTCATGACCAGCATGTACTCCTCAAGAGAGAGAAGAGAGGGATTTCGTAGCAGTTTATATATACAGTTCAGATAATATCAAAGCTGTAAGAGTAACATTTTTGAGTCTGTGATCAAATGCAACATGATGCAAATAAACGTTCCTACTAGGGATCCGGCATGAAGTCAAGTTATTCTAGGTTCAACCTGGTATATGTTCTAGACAGTGTACCCGAGCGGACAACTCGAGTTGAGGAAGGAGCTCCTTTCCGGGAACCAAAAGGCCAGCCGGCTTAGAAACTTTCCGAGCCTCTTTTATTTCTGGGTATGACACTAACAGAATAGGGAGTCTCAACCAATAAGCACATCCCCGGAGGTGAGAAGAGAAGGTTTCGACACAGTTTATATGTACAGTTCAAATAATATCAAAGCGGTAAAAAGCATCATTTTGCACATTTAAGCTCAATCACACGATAAAGCCAAATACAACAATTATTCTAAGCTTGAATTTCTAACCCTGAACTAGTGTTTCTGGCTGTTATCCCCAGCAGAGTCGCCAGAGCTGTCACACCTCCTTTTTCGCCCGCGCCGCCGTGAAAGGGCGTGGAAGGGAGTTTTTTCCAATTGAAGGACAATCGAAACGGGATTTATTTATTTATTTCAGAGTCGCCACTTGGGAGATTTATGGTGTCCCAAGTCACCGGTTGAATCCCGAATCGAGGAAAAGAATGACTCTGTTTAATAGTCTGCGTGCCAGAAATCCGGATAAGGAAGTCTGTTAACCCGGGAGAAGGTGTTAGGCATTCCCGAGTTCTGTGGTTCTAGCACGGTCGCTCAACTGTCATATTCGGCTTGGTTATCTGATTTTATACATGAACTTATGTGCAAACTTTAAACTTTTTAACGCTTTTATTATTATTATTTTTTTATCGAGAATTGCAACATCGTAAAAATATATCTCGAACCAGGTCACATCAATGCACCCGTGGTTGTTGGCACATTTCAACTCTGTTGAGATTTGGATTTGGGTCACATAAATGTGCACCCGAGTTTAAGAAGATAACATTATTAAATATGCGCCTAAAGCGACTAGCGTATCATTATTTTGGGAAGGCCGTGAAATCTTTCTAAAATGGCCCACCCGAAGTCTAATTAATTATTAACCAATTATTGAGGGCCCCGCAACTTGTGCATTTTATTGGGCGAGGCTCATCTCATTTATTTTAAAAGGATAATCCTAAATTTCCTACCTTTTTTCTATTAAATTTGTCTCTAAAAATGAAAGAGAAAAGGTCCTAATTTATTTACATGCTTACGAGTTGTTATAGTCGGGTTCCGAATATGATTCGTAAAATCTGAAAATGATGCACTCAGGGCAGTCTGTTGCCAATACGGGCCCAGGCCCAATGTGTATGGCACAAAACTGGACCTGGGCCATCTCATTCACATGTTACTACCTAGTTACATTATACTAGGCATGCTTACAGTTTGTCAAATTAAAAAACTTGGCAATCTAATTTTAATCCTAAACCATTTACATGCTGAAATTTACCAATAGTATCTAGCTAAACAATATTCCTACAAACTCCGAAACAGGCTATTCGTTTAATGAGCTGACTGTTGAATGTTTAAGAATAGTCTGAATCAGTTAACATGCTTTTTGAGACATGATAATCATCAAACAATAACGAACTAACTGAACAGAGCTACTACACCATTTATTTATTTTTTAGCAATACATAGACAGTTCGTCCACTAGGCTATTGTCAGATGTTCCATTATATATATCAAACAACTACATGATTCTAATTAGAGGAAGTTAAATAATGTACATATACAACTAAAATTCAGAAAATAACTAAGATAAATTCAGAACTTCAACTCTTCATTTCATATTTATGCTTCAGTTTCCATTCTACAAGAACCAGTGTATCAATTGTGTACCTGATATTGGAAGTAAAAGAAGAGGAAAATCAACAGAAATGCAGTAGCATATAACAACAGCAACAGCAGTAGCAAATTGAACACCCAGGGACAGATCTTAAAACCAACAGAGATGATTCCACAACCAGTAACAGATTCAAGAATAACCCAACAACAAACAATACCAGAAACCCAAGCTGAAACCCAAGAATTCAATGAAACAGCACTCCAGAACCAAAAGAAAACCCAAGAAGATCAATCTGAAAGTCAGTAGTACCAAATGCAAACCACAAAAGCAGTAACAATATTCTGATTCTCAGTAGTAAAGAAAGGCTTTACTTTCAGTTTTTAATTCTCAAAGACTGAATTTTTTTAAGTTCTGACAAATCAGTTGTCTTTTTAACTTAAGCTCTGAATTTATGACGATCAAATCCCCCTTTTTTTTAATTATCTCCAAGTCTGCTCTATTTATGCCTCATAACAGACCCTTTAATCAATTAAACAAATAATAAAATAATCCACTTTCTCTTACCAAACTCACAACTACATAAAAAAGCAATTGTTATTTTATTTAATCAACTTTTCTTGAGCCCCGTAATCCCACTATGTCTTGTTCCCCATTATTGATTAAACAAATGCATTATTCCCCACTATCACATGTCTTGTCCTTATTTAATTCCCTTATTGCCCCACTACCGCATGCTTTGTCCCCCACTATATTAAACAAATATATTAATTCCCCACCATTATGTCTTGTCCCCCACTACGTATTATTTTATGTTTTATTTTAATATTATTTAATACTTAATGGACAGAGCATTCATTAATTATTTTTAAGACTCATTTAAAATCCCGAAAATGCCCTTGAAAATACTACAACTTACCATTCTACCCCTGAAAATACTGCAATTTACCATTCTACCCCCATTAGCTATAACCAATTCACCTAATCAAATTTCATCAACAAATTTAGGCTAGAAACTCAATATTTTTGACTGAACAATATTTTTAACAACAAACATACTTTCAGATTCAATAACAGTAACAAATTGAACATAACAAACAAGTAGATTCAAATCACTAAACTCAATAATCAATTTAACTTTAAATTAAATCTAACAACATGATTAAACTAAACACCTCTATATTAAAACTAAACAAGAACATAAAACAAACTGAAGAAATAATCAAGAAATGATAACAACGAACAAGAAAAGAATCAAACATATACTGATTTTAAATCCGAGAATATCAAACAAAATACGGACAGAAATGAAACTTAAACCAACTGACCGGAAATGACCAACGACGAACTCGAACAGAAATGGCAAACTCGAACCAAGACTGTCGACGACCTAACGGATCTCGACTTCAATAAAAACCCACCTTCTCTTTTAACCTTGACGAACTCAAACTGGACCTCACCGAACGACGAACAACAACGGACTCAAACAAAACCAAACGAGACCTTGACATAACTTTGCCGGATTTAAACCGGACTGCTTCGCTTTCCCTCCGTGTGTGTGTGTGTGGTCATTGAAGCAACAAGGTGGGTTCTTGGGCGTTCTTTGTTGGAGGTCGACGAGGCAGCCATGGGAGGTGAAGCAGCAGTAAGGTTTGGTTGGAGCTCGACGAAGGCAGCAGCAATGGTGTTATGGTCGTCGATGGGGTTCGCTTGGACGTGAGCTGAGGGAGACGATGAAGAAGAAGAAGGAGCAACAACCATGGGAGGTCGACGGACTGGTGAAGACTAAGCAAATGAAGCAGCGACCATGGTTGCCGGAGATGGAGCTTGTTTTGGACTGGAGGTTGACGTCGAAGAACGACGATGATGATGAGGCTGGTTTTAGTGGTCAGCTGGACGTGAGGTGAGGCAGATGCAAAAATGCAACCATGGTAGGTCGTTGAAGATGAACCAACGAGGGACGATGGGGAGGGCGGCGACAATGGTGGTTTGGGTGGTGTTCATGGCTGGTGGTTGCTCAGAAGCGATGGGGCTGGCTGCTGCGTCGCTGGTCCGCTGTTCGTGAGGGACGATGGGGACGGGGTGGTCATTTGGACGCAGACAAAGGAGGAGGCAACCATGGGAGCTTGAGGGGTTGTTTGGAGAAGAAGAAAATGAGGGGGCAGGTGTTTTAGGGTTTAGGGGTAAAAAATGGAAATGGAAAATGGAAGAAAAAGGGGGGTGTTTGTTTGGGCTGTGGGGCAAACCGGGTCGGGTCGACCCGGTGGGGGTTTGGTTCTTTGGGCCTGTGGTTTTAAAATTGAAGAAAAGGCCCAATCCGATTTTCTTCCTCTTTTATTGCTTCTTTTTCCTTTTTTTATTTTTCTTTAAATAAAACTAAAATTCTAAAAATCCTAAATTAGCCTATAAAACTAAATTAATTTATAAAAATGCTAATTAACTCTTAATAACAATTAACACATAATTAAATAGCAATTACGATAAAATCACACAATTTGGACATTAAATGCTAAAAATGCAACGTACATTATTTTTATAATTTTTTTCTTGTAAAAACAAACTTAATTGCTCCTAATTGTAGAATTAAATCCTAAATGCAAATGCGACATATTTTTGTATTTTTTATTAATTTAACAAATAAACATGCTTGTACAAATACAAATAATTATCCAAAAATGCCACGAAATTCTCAAAATTGCACACAAAAGGAAAATTGTTTTATTTTGGAATTTTTGGGAGTAATTCTCATATAGGGCAAAAATCGCGTGCTTACAGCTGGCTCCTGTCTTGTTTGTGAATAAAAAGGATGGTTCTATGCATATGTGCATTGATTATCACCAGTTGAACAAGGTTACAATGAAGTCATTATCATTTACCACGTATTGATGATTTGTTTGACTAGCTACAGGGTGCACGAGTGTTTTCTAAGATTGACTTGTGTTCAGGTTACCATCAGTTGAAGATTCGGGAGCTAGATATTCCGAAGACTGCTTTTATGACTTGGTATGGTCATTTGATGCACAGTGTGTTCCGGCCATATCTTGGCTCGTTCGTCATTATCTTTATTGATGATATTTTGGTATAGTCCCGGAGTCAGGAAGATCATGAGCAGCACCTGAGGATAGTGCTTCAAATTTTTTAGGGAAAAGAAGTTATATGCAAAGTTCTCAAAATGTGAGTTTTGGTTGTATTTCGTGGCATTCTTAGGCCACGTCGTATCGAGTGAGGGTATTTAGGTGGATCTGAAGAAAGTGGAAGCAGTGCAGAGTTGGCCCAGACCATCCTCAGCTACAGATATCCAAAGTTTTCTTGGCTTGATCGGTTATTACCATCGATTTGTTGAGGGGTTTTCATCTATTGTAGCCCCTATGACCAGGCTGACCCAGAAGGGTGCTCCGCTCTAGTGGACGGAAGAGTGTGAGGCGAGATTTCAGAAGCTCAAGACAGCTTTAACTACATCCCTAGTTTTGATATTGCTTACATGTTTGGGGTCTTATACTGTCTATTGTGATACCTCGAGGAATGGCCTTGGAGCGGTATTGATGCAGGACGGTAGGGTGATTGCCTACGCGTCCAGACAACTGAAGGTACATGAGAAGAATTATCCTGTCCATGATCTCGAGTTAGCTGCTATTATTCATGCCTTGAAGATCTGGCGTCATTATTTGTACGGTGTGCCTTGTGAGATTTGTACTGATCACCGGAGTTTGCAGCATCTGTTCAAGCAGAAGGATCTTAATTTGCGTCAGAGGAGGTGGTTAGAGCTACTGAAGGACTATGATACCACTATTTTGTATCACCCGGTCAAGGCCAATATGGTGGCCGATGCTTTGAGTCACCGGGCAGAGAGTTTGGGTAGTTTAGATTATTTATCATCAACAGAGAGTCCCATGGCGATGGATGTTCAGGACTTAGCCAGCCAGTTTGTGAGATTGAATCTTTCGGAGCCTAGACAGGTTCTAGCCTGCGTGATTTCTCGGTCTTCCTTATTTGATCGTATTAGAGAGCGTCAGCTTGATGACCCTCATTTTCTTGTCCTCAAGGACAAGGTCCTGCATGGCGATGCCAAATATGTGACTATTTGTGAAGACGGGGTATTGAGGATGCAGGGTCGAATTTGTGTACCCAATGTTGATGGGCTCGGGAGTTGATTCTAGAGGATCCCATAGTTTGCGGTATTCCATTCATCCGGGTGCCGCGAAGATCTACCAAGATTTGAGGCAGAACTATTGGTGGAGGCAGATGAAGAAAGATATAGTTGGGTTTATAGCTCGGTGTCTCAATTGTCAGTAGGTGAAGTATGAGCACTAAAGACTGGGTTGGTTGCTTCAGCAGATAGAGATTCCAGAGCTGAAGTGGGAGAGGATCACCATGGACTTTATAGTTGGACTCCCAAGGACTTTGAGAAAATTCGATGCCATTTGGGTGATTATGGATTGGCTGACCAAGTCCGCACACTTCATTCCTGTGTGTACTACCTATTCTTCAGAGCGACTGGCGGAGATTTATATCTGGGAGATTGTTCGTCTGCATGATATTCTGATTTCCATCATTTCAGATAGATGTACTTAGTTCATATCACGGTTCTGGAGGGCTGTACAACATGAGTTGGGTACTCGAGTGGAGTTGAGTACAAGATTTCACCCTCAGACAGACGGATAGTCGGAGCGCACTATTTAGATTCTTGAGGATATGCTCCATGCGTGTGTGATTGAGTTTGGAGGGTCTTGGGATCAATTCTTGCCATTGGCGAAGTTTGCTTACAACAACATGTATCAGTCCAGCATTCAGATGGCACCGTACGAGGCTTTATATGGTAGGCGGTGTAGATTCCCGGTGGGTTGGTTTAAGCCGGGTGAGGCTAGATTTTTGAGCACAGACTTGGTTCAGGATGCTTTGGAGAAGGTTAAGGTGATTCAGGATAGACTCCGCACAGCCCAGTCCAGACAGAAGAGTTACGCGGACCGGAAGGTTCGTGATGTTTCCTATATGGTTGGAGAGCGGGTTCTGCTTCAGCTTTCGCCTATGAAGGGCGTTATGAGATTTGGGAAGAAAGGGACGTAATCTGAGGTTTATTGGTCCTTTTGGGATATTGCGGCGTGTTGGGGAGGTTACTTATGAGATTACCTTACCTCCCAGCTTTGCAGCAGTTCATCCGGTATTTCATGTTTCGATTCTCCGGAAGTATCACGATGATCCGTCGCACGTGTTCGATTTCAGTTCAGTCCAATTGGACAAGGATCTATCTTATGTTGATGAGCCTATGGAAATATTAGACAGGCAAGTTCGAAAGCTGAGGTCAAAGAACAATGCATCGGTAAAGGTTCAGTGGCGGGGTCAGCCGATCGAGGAGGTGACCTGGGAGACCGAGCAGGATATGTGCAGCCGTTACCCTTATCTTTTCACTACTTCGGGTATGTCTCTAAGATCGTTTGAGGACGAACGAATGTTTAAGTGTAGGAGGATGTAACGACCCGGCCGGTCATTTTAAGAATTAACACCTCGATCCTTTATTAACTGCTTTCCTCGTGTTTGTTTCTGCTATTTCGATTTGCCGGGATGTTTGGTTCTGAATTTCGGAGTGTTTTGGGACACTTAGTCCCTAAAAGAGAACTTAAGCTTTAGCATTTGGATCGTAGTTGGAGTAGTGTAAAGATAGCCTCGGAATGGAATTTCGTCGACTCCATTAGCTCCGTTGGGTGATTTCGGGCTTAGGGGCATGTTCGGATTTTGTTTTTGAGGCTCATAGCTTATTTAGGCTTGAAATACCGAAAGTTGAATTTTTGAAGTTTCCGGTTCGATAGTGAGATTTTGATATTGGGGTCGGAATGGAATTCCGGAAGTTGGAATAGCTCCGTAGTGTTGAATGTGACGTACTTGCAAAATTTCAGGTCATTCGGACGAGGTTTGATAGACTTTTTGACCGAAAGCGTAATTTGAGAGTTTTTGGAGTTCATAGGCTTGAGTCCGATATTAAATTGGTGTTTTGATGTTGTTTTGAGCGTTCCAAAGTTTAGAATAGGTTTTAATGATGTTTTAGGATTGTATGGCATGTTTGGTTGAGGTCCTGGGGCCTCGGGTGTGTTTCAGATGCTCAACAGGTCATTTTTGGACTTAGAGAATTACAGAAAACGCAGTAGATCTCCAGTTCTGGTTTCCTTCTTCACGTTCGCGAGTGGGGTCTCACATTCACGAAGAGGAGCTGGGGCTGGTGGAAGTTTAACGCTTCGCATTCGCGAAGGTGGTCCCGCATTCACGAAGTTGTGAGATCTTATACCTACGCGTTTGCAAAGATGGTCCCGCGTTCGCATAGGAGGGGGAAGATGGTCACCGCGTTCGCGACAAGGACATCCTGTTCGCGATGAAGGAAAACTGGACCAAGCGAAGTTGTGCTTCGCGAACGCGAGGGTCCTTCCTCGTTCGCGAAGAAAGATTTGCCTGGGCAGAATATAAAATTTCAAAGTCGAGGGTTTAGCCATTTTTATCAAAACTAGAGTTTGGGAGCTCGGATTTGAGCGAAATTTTGAGGGATTTTTAGAGAGGTTCATAATCCGTAACTTTTACCCGATTTCGAGATGTGGGCTCGGGGGCATTTTGGTTATTTTTCCTAATTTCGCGTATTAGCTTAGAATTAATTAGTGGAATTAGTTACTTAAAGTTATATTTACAATATGCAAGTGATTTGAATAGATTTGGGCCAACTGGAGTCGAGTGATCGTGGCAAGAGCGTGGTTTCTGGTTGATTTTTGAGCTGGTTCGAGGTAAGTGGCTTGCCTAACCTTGTGTGGGTTAACTCACCTTAGGATTTGGTATTGTTGATATTTGAGATGCCTTGTACGTGAGGTGACGAGTGCGTACTTGTGCTAATTGTTGAAAATCTTGTTTTCACTAAGTAACTATAACTGTGTTTCCTTTCCTTTTTATACTACTTGCAATTTAAGCCTACTGTTAGCTTAGGGAAGCATATCTAATTGACTTAATTGCTTTACTTGCTCAAACTGCTTTATTTGGATTATGTGCAGCATGTTAGGTTAGAAATACCTGTTTTACCTTGGTATGAAATTTGAATTGAATTGAGTATTCTTCGTGTTGCTGCTGTGTGTTTACTTTGGGACTACAGAACGGTATCCCGAGAGATCCCCATGCCTGTTTACTTTGGGACTACAGATTTATATTCCAGTAGATCTCCCTGCACATTTATATTGGAACTACGGGACTGCACCCGGTAGATTCCCCCAGTACTGGATATTTACATTTGGAACTACGGATCAGGATTCCGGTAGATTCTCGCTCATTATGAGTTGGACTACGGGACGACACCCGGGAGATCCACTGGATATTTATCTTTTAGGACTACAGGACGGTATCCTGGGTGATCCCCGGTTGTTATCTTTGTGTTGAGCTGTATTCGTTCTGTGATTATTTTGTCTCTGTTATAGTTGTTGTCATTCCTATTATCTTGTGTTACTCCATACTATTAGCATTTAATTATATTGTCGTATTCTATACTCTTTTACCTCGCTTTTCAGCTATAATCAGTAGGTCCCTGACCTTCCTTGTCGCTACCCGACCGAGGTTAGCCTTGACACTTACTGAGTACCGCTGTGGTGTACTCATGTCCTTTCTGCGTATGTTTTTCATAAGCAGATCCAGGTACTTCTACTCAGCCCTACTACCTTTGAGGCGAGGCGATTCTCCAGAGACTTCGAGGTATATCTGCTGCGTCCGCAGACCGAGGAGTCCTTTTCCATTCTCTCTTATAGTATTAACCCTTATGTATTTCCTTTCTTTAGACATTCTAGAGTTAGACACTTGTAGTTATTCAACAGCTTGTGATTTCATGAGATTCCGGGTTTTGGGAAGTTGTTCAGTTTGAGAGATCATATTGTATATGCCGAGCGGCATATTTAAACCTTCACTAAGTTTATTCTACAGTTTTTATTTGTTTTATCTGTTGTTTTCCCTTTTTTGCAATTGTTAGGCTTACCTAGTCGTAGAGACTAGGTGCCGTCACAATAGTTCACGGAGGGCGAACTGGGGTCGTGATAGACATAAATTACCTCTCAAACCATTAATTTTCCATCAAACGGTTCATTAATATCTAATATATCTCTAGAACCCCGGAAAATTATTTCGATCGTTTGACACTTAACCATAAATGCTTAATCCCATATTATCAATTTTTGCTTTCCTTATAAATTTAGCACCATTGCGCTGCTTTGATATATTTGTGATGGTTATTTAAGTAGTTTGAACAGATATATCAAATCTAAAGTGGGTGGCCTCACAATAAAATCATTGTTGGTATATCACTTGCTATTATTGCTAACAGTATCATGCATCTTGATATGATATTTGCAAGTGATGCATGACATAGAAATATTATTTCGATTCCGCCGGAGGCATCTACAAAGAATAATCCCGTTATAGCAGAGTCGACTCTTTATAATATATTCTTGAAAGCTTGTTCTTGTTTATGATTTAACTTTGATTGTGCTTGATCATACACTATATACTAACCCTTTTACTTTGTGTTCTAACGTTATTTTTATGGAAAAAATTTATGTACCCTGAGATTTTTTTTAACTTAAATAAGAATTTTACTCATATGGTGAATTTAAAAAATAATTGAATTGAATTCTCTTGCTAAATAATTAATTAAAAGATTTAATTATTTAGTTTTAATATAAAAAATAACTTATTCTATGTTGATTCAGATCTTAATATTAGTTCATCTCTAGTTTTGAATATTTAATCTTAATTATTTTTATCCACCATAAATTTTATTTCCAAAGAGTAAAAGATGGATATGACTAGGAGTGGAAAATGGTCGGGTCAGATATGGTTCGGGTAAAAATGGGTAATAAAAAATGGATAAATTATTCGACCGGACCCATATTTAATACGGATAAAAAATGGGTTAACTGACGGATAATATGAGTAACCATATTATCCATAACTTCTTGCATATGATCGCTTTTGGGAGAATTTTTAGCCTCCCTAACTTGAGAAACTCCCAATTTGAGGCTTTACAAATGTAAAAGTTAGACACATTGGTTATCCATTTCTAAATGGATAATATGGTTCTTATTCATATTTGACCCGTTTTTAAAAAGTTTATTATCCAACCCATTTTTTAGTGGATAATATGGGTGATTACTTATTTTTTTGAACCATTTTGCCACCACGACATTTCACTTTTAGATCTTTATGCCTGTAATTATTAGTGGTATTGACTCTTACCAACTAATTCTTTTTCTTTCTCACACATTTATATTCTTAATTTTTTCTTAATTGTTGTTTTAAATTAGGTATTTTTTAATATTACACGAAAAAATTGATTAAAAATATTATTTGAGTAGGAAAATAGTTCTAATATAGTATAAAATATATTATCGTGAGGGTATTTTTTTCTCATTTTCCTCTCTTTATGCAGTCCATTTTATATTACTTTTATTTTTTCTTGGTATTAGACATTATGGAGTGGTAAGGTATTGCCAATACCAAGGATTCTTATGAAATTGATTTTATTAAATATTCTTACATATTTTTAATATGACTTTAATAGAGAAAATTTTATTAATTTTAAAATCTTAAAAATTAGCATAGAAGGTATTGTAGTCCAAAAAATTGATTATTATAGTTATGTTCTTTCCCTATGAGTTCTTTCGTTTAATATTTTAGGGCTATTTTGATATATTAATATTGTATTTATGCTTTTATAATAACATAAGCTCTCTTTTTTCTAAATTCATTTGGACAATATAATACATTCTCAAATTAAATTAGTAATATGATATAATAATATATTTTTAAAATTAAATTAGTATTAGGTTTTAAGAAGTATATCTTAAAAGTGATAGGATTATATGATTAAAGATAATTAATTGAGCCAATAAATATAATTGGGGGATCAAAAAACTTTTGTCTTACTCTTACAACTTGTTGATTTTCTAAAATACAAAATAACAATTACTTCCCTTCCAAAAAAAAAAAAAACTTAATTGAAATCATTTCACGTGATAATGAGTAGGAAGGAGTCCTTGACTACCTCAATTCCAAAAAAGAAAGTTAGCCAAGTATGTTTAGCTAACTATAAAGATGATAAGGAGGAACCCAAGTTAGGCATTTATAGCATTTTCCTTTTGTGCTTCTTCTATTTCAAATGAATATAAAATTAAGTACTAACGTTAAATCTTGGCATTTGTTTTTGGAGGATACGCAGGCCTTCAGGCATTCGAAATGATGGGCATTGGCATCTTTTGGACTATGTTGATGAAGAACACTTAGCCTAAGGCTTTCAAGACAAGAAATTATTCTAGGAAGCAATCTTATATCTTTTGGAAATATGCATATTTTATATTTGTGTTGCTGCTATCTTTTAGAAATTATTGAAGTTCGAACAGAGGACAAACTGATCAGCTGTTGCTGCTAGCTGCTGGTTCCTATAATACCTCCATTTTCACTAGTAGCAGCAGTCACAGTAGGAACTCAATTCATTCTGACATCTGACTTCTATCTTTTGAAAATATTGACATAAACATATCTAACATGTAAAGTCACATATGTAACTACTTTTTATAGATTTAACAGTAAGAAGATAGATTTCTTAATGAAGAATTCACCTACCTCTATCTAACACAAATGAAGAATTCTGATTTTTTAATTTGCTGATGTATATTAATGTCACCAAGAGCTGCTAAAATATTAGAAGATCCCAAATCCTGCAAAATTGAACCATGTCAGGCTAAAATACTAAAGAAAAAAATAAAAAATTATTAAAATTATATAAATAAGAGTAATTATAAAATATTGATAAAAAATATTATTACTCACTCTAAACAGAATATATTTAAAAGAATATAAGAAGTTTCTTCTTTAATCATTTGATTTCATCCAGTCCCAATCAGTATCATCAAGCTCATTCTCCTCTTCCGATGTTTCTATAATTGTATCATGTGAATGTTGTGCATTAGATGGAATATCAACGACATCAACGAGTATTTCGTTTCTTGAGCATCCAAACTCAACATCAACTAATCCACTTAAGAAACCAACGTCATCATTAGGCTCCCTCCAAAATGCGTCTTCAATAGTGGGGCAATTCTCTTCCTCTAAATCATATAAATCAACAGGGACTTTATTCCTTGCATAATAAACATCTTTCTCAATAGGATCCTCCACATAAAAAACTTGATAAACTTGTGATGCTAACTGTCACACCTCCTTTTTGCGCGCCCGCCCCGAAGGGTTAAATGCGCGAGGGGAGTTTTTCCAATTTAAGTGACAATATTTGAAATGGGATTATTTATTTAATTCAGAGTCGCCACTTGGGAAAGGTTTGGCTTTTGGTGTCCCAAGTCACCGGTTTATCTTGAATCCCAAATCGAGGAAATTTTCGACTTTTCCAAATGAAGTCTGCGAACCAGAAATTCTAAGTAAGGAATTCTGTTGACCCGAGGGAAGGTGTTAGGCACCCTCGAATCCCGTGGTTCTAGCACGGTCGCTTAAATTGTTATAATGGCTAGATATCTGATTTAAATACATGTTGTGACTTACGTGCTTTTATTAAGTTTAAACCGCTTTTGTTATTATCATTTATTTTTATAGAATTGCAACGTCGTGAAAATGCATCTCGAACCACGTCACAATCAATGCACCCGTGATTGTTAACACATTTCGACTCCGTTGAGATTTGGATTTGGGTCACATCAATGTACACCCGAATTTAAGAATATAATTTAATTAAACCGTGCCTAAAAGAAAGTCTAACGCGTTATATTTTGGAGAAAAGCCGTGAGATTCACTAAACGACCTGTCCTGAATTCTAAATATTTATTATGGTTAGTTATTGAGGGCCCCGCAATTTGCATTCTTACTTGGTGAGGCTCGTCTCATTATTTTAGAAAAGGATATCCTGAAGCGACTACATTTCTATTACGTTTGTCTCTAAAAACAATAAAAGAGAAAAATACCAAACTTACTTGTTTAAGCGACTAACATCCTAAATCTCTACTATATGTGACGAATCCGAATTTTGCTTGATTGCCTAATTGGTTGTTTATGGGGTGAGGATTATTTCAAGTCTCGTCTTCAAGGAGTGAATAAGCTTTGTTAATTTGATAGGAGAGATTGCAAGCAACAAATAACTCATACTAAATTTACATTAAACAAACCTTAAGTTTGAACTTTATAATTAACTTATTTAGGCTTGATAAATGAAATCGGCTACTTATTAAAAAAAACTACTGTTAATTGGATTCGAGAATGCCTATTAGTTTTCCTCGAAAGTCATCGCATCATTCCGAAACAATGAATCTATATTGAAACCCATATCGAAACTATGTAGAAACAAGTAATCTAACAAAAAGGGTAGGCGTACATTATCACCCTGTTAACGTAACGCTGCATGAGAATTAGTTTGGGGTACACTTATCTTGAAGTCAAATGGAACCGAATATAGCAGATTCGATAGTTCAGAGATCTAGGCAAAAATACATACATATGCTTGCTATGATTCTATGTTGTGATGTCATAACTGAAACAAAACTAACGGTTGTATGCCTTAAAACACATCTGATCTAACAAGCAAATGCTATCTAATTGTTCATCTAAACTTAAGATGTATGTTAATTTATACAGAATATTTGCAGTTTTGCAGTTAAACAAATACAGGCTAAACTAGCATTCAACCTACTTTGAACACAAGTATTATAAATTTAAACAGACATTTGTTTCTTTATTTCTGCTTCAAACTTCAAACTTTCAACAACATATAGTTTCAGAAGTTGTGTACCTGGAAATGTTTGACAATTGAAGAAAAAAGGGGAGTCAGCAGAGTAACAATGGCAACAAGTGCAGCAGCAGTAACAGCAGGTAACCAATAGAACAAATCCCAGTGCAAGATGCAGTTAGAGCCGATGGAAAATGGCAAAAATAAAACAATTTCCCAGTAGTGTGGAATCAGAAGTTAGGCAGAACAAATCCAGAAGTGAACTAGTGCTACCACCCAACTAGTAACCTCAATCAAGACTCAGAAGAAAACAATATGGAACAAGGAAATCCAGACTAGTGAGAATCGAGACAAAGATGAAAATGCAGTCCCTTTTTATGTGATATGCCTCTGTCTATCTATTTCTATCTGTCTGTGTATCTATCCAAAAATCCCCCCTGTGTCTGTCTCCTGTATGTTCTGTGTGTATTAATATGTATGTATTTCAGCTCTCTCCTCTCAAATCTATCCTCTCTCTGTTCTCTTATGTCTCTCTCCCTTTAAACTGATGGAAGTTCTTCCTTTTATAAGCCTAAAGTCTGCCCTTAACAGCCTGTTCATCAATCACCCAAACACCCTCCCATGTGCTCTCCCTTTTTCAGTTTCCACTCAAACCTTTAAGTATACAAACCTCCCATGTGATCTGTTTTCTTTTTCCACTTAATTACTTAAAAATAAAACCCTCTCATGACATTCCCTGACAGTCCTCTTTCCCATTTTATTTACTAAAAGCAAACATGGGCAGCAGGAATATAATCTGACAAACATGCTGTCAAACTATTTTAATTCAAAAAGGGCCTTTATGCACATGTTGTGCACAAGTGCACATGCCATCAATTCAGATTGCAATTACAGACCAAACCTTAGGTTTCTGAAATCACATTAACAACTATAAGTAACTAAACTTAGTTCTTAATTGATTCAGGCAATGTTTAACAGAAGCAAATCGATTTATTTTTGTTCAGACAGTTGAAACTAATTGACGACACATGTCGACTCGACTATATTAGTTATAACACATACAATCGAAACCAAAATCAGACATTTAACAGTATAGGACACATGATTCGAATTGTATTGACTAAACAGAATTGTATCCGAGGAATCAGTTAATCAGTTCAAATTTGAAATTCAACTAATTGCACAACAAATACATACATACACATTATCAGAACAAGTAGAAGAAGAAACTCAATCAAACAACAAAGGTTCAGGCAAGGTGGATAGGACACAGTTGATAAAACTCAAAACACAGATTTCACGAAACATGAACAGCCTTTAGAACAATCACATGGACTAAAACAAATAAAGAAAAGAAAGCAAAACTCACCTTAAAATCCGAAAAATCAAAAGACCCTAGCTTGGACTCGAACAGACCTTTCTTAAGGCTGAACGGACTTTAATCGAAGTGTTTCTCAGATGAGAAACACTTCGATTAAGGTCCATTAGACCTTAATCTCTTCGGCTTGAACAAGACACGGACCATCGACGAGGAACCCTATGGTTCCAAAAATTAGATCTGGGATTCATGCTTCCCTGGTCAGATTCGGACCAAACCAAGCGTGGTTTGGTCACGAGGGGGGTCTGGGGAGTGTCTGGTGTGAAACTGGGGTTAAACGGTGTAAGTCAAGTTCCGACTCAAATCTTCAAACGAAGATTCGAGAAGGTGGGAAGGGATTCGAGTTAAGTAGTTAACAGATCCACGTTCAGGATGGTAAGGGGATTCTAGGGTGTTAAGGTGAAGGTCACTGGCGTTCACGCCGCCGGGTTTCTGGTGAAGGGAGATGGGGGCGGCTAGGGTTTGAAGGGGAAGGGTCTGTGAAGACGAAGGCCGGGGTATTGGATCGGGGGCAGGGTATGGTTGCAAGTTTATATAGTTAGTGAGGGATCGATTCTTGGCCGTTGGATGGGGTGAGATGAAGGGTCAAGATCTTTTGGCTGATGGGGAACGGTGTCGTTTCAACCTGAAGGGGTTTGGGTCGGTCCGGGTGGAATGGGCCGGGTTTTGTTTATGGGTTGTGGGGAAGTGATCTCGGCCGTTGATCAATCTGAGATCAACGGCCCAGATCAGATTGGATTAAAATGGCGTCGTTTGGACGTTCTGGGTGTCAGCTGGTGTGGACCGGGTTACACATGGGGTTTTGGGTTTGAGTTTGGGCTTTGAATTAAAAATAAAAATAGGCCCAACCAATTTTTAAACCCAATTCTGCATCTCTTTTTTATTATTTTTATATATATATTTTTATTTTATTTTTAAAACAAAACCTAAGTAAATAAAAAATAAAATTTCATAAACACTTAATACAATTATTTGCACACATATATCAAAATATTTAAAGCAGGCAAGATCGAAAAAAACAACAATCACGGAACAAAGATGCATATTTATGATTTTTTTTTATTTAATAACCGTATTTCGGTTCAAACAGCACATGACACACACATTTTTTTTGTATTTTGTTTTAATAAAAATGGGCAAAAATCATAAATAATTAACAAAGTGCCATGTAAAAATCCAATTTGTACAGCAGGACCATTTGTTATTATTTTTTAATTCTTTTGGAGTGATTGTCGTGTAAAACAAAAATCACGTGCTCACAGCTGCCCCTCTTTGTTCGGAAACACGAAGAGTTTTCGTGCAAAGATAAAGTGAGCGGATATAAGCGATTTTTGCCTATGGACTACTCCGTGTGAAGCATGTTTTGAAAGTTTTGACCGAATCTTGCTTCAAAGATTTCCTACATATCCCGGGCTAAACGGGAATCAGGTCAATGTAGTTTGGGAAACTTTGGGTAGTTGGGACTACCATGGGATTGCAATGCTTGATGTTACTGCTGTGGTTGTTGTCACTGCTGCGTCACTGACCGCCTTATTACAACCAAAGGGAAATTGGAACTGAACTAACTACTTATATGCATGTCAACTGCGAGTTACAGGATTCCTATCTATGATTCTTTTGCGACTTGATCTTGGGTCTTAGCTGATTGTGCTTGGAGACTTTGATCCGAATCTTGATGCTTGCAAGTTGCGGCGAATTGTTCAATCTTTGGGATACTGAGTAAAACGCGACTGGCAGAGTTCAGGACCTTAGTCAAATGTTGGAGTCGATCCGCTTTCCATTCACTCTGATATCTCGGGATATCTTCTTTTTGTCTTTTTCTTCTTTGATTCTGAGTTGAGACTCATCTCGTGGGTCATTTCGATCCGTGTGGCTCGAGGTTAGACCTGTGGGAGAAAAACAAACGAACGAAATTTTCTGCCCCAGTTTCACTAGAAAAATTTCGTGAATTATTCGCCAGGAAGTTCATAAAATTGATGAAGGAAGATAAAAATGCTCAGTTCAGGGTTGGAGCCCTAATACCGACTAGCTGGGGAGAAGTTCGGTTTTAGAGTCGAAATTCTGATACTGACCAACTGGGGGAAAGTTCAGTTTAGGGTTTTAAAAACCCAGATGTTGATTAAGAGAAAAAGTTCAGTTTAGGGTTTAAAACCCTAATGTTGACTAAAGGAAAAATTCAGTTTAGGGTTTAAAACCCTAATGCTGACTGCATGGAAGAGCTCAGTTTAGGGTTTAAAACCCTAATGCTGGCTGAATGGAAAAAGTTCAGTTTAGGGTTTAAAACCCTAATGCTGATTAAAGGAAAAAGGTCAGTTTAGGGTTTAAAACCCTAATGCTGACTGCATGGAAAAGCTCAGTTTAGGGTTTAAAACCCTAATGCTGGCTGAATGAAAAAAGTTCAGTTTAGAGTTTAAAACCCTAATGCTGACTAAAGGGAAAATTTAGTTTAGGGTTTAAAACCCTAATGCTGACTGCATGGAAAAGCTCAGTTTAGGGTTTAAAACCCTAATCCTGGCTGAATGGAAAAAGTTCAGTTTAGGGTTTAAAACCCTAATGCTGATTAAAGGAAAAAGGTCAGTTTAGGGTTTAAAACCCTAATGCTGACTGCATGGAAAAGCTCAGTTTAGGGTTTAAAACCCTAATGCTGGCTGAATGAAAAAAGTTCAGTTTAGAGTTTAAAACCCTAATGCTGACTAAAGGGAAAATTCAGTTTAGGGTTTAAAACCCTAATGCTGACTGCATGGAAAAGCTCAGTTTAGGGTTTAAAACCCTAATGCTGGCTGAATGGGAAAAAAGTTCAGTTTAGGGTTTAAAACCCTAATGCTGACTAAAGGAAAAATTCAGTTTAGGGTTTAAAACCCTAACGCTGATTGCATGGAAAAGCTCAGTTTAGGGTTTAAAACCCTAATGCTGGCTGAATGGAAAAAGTTCAGTTTAGGGTTTAAAACCCTAATGCTGATTAAAGGAAAAAGGTCAGTTTAGGGTTTAAAACCCTAATGCTGACTGCATGGAAAAGCTCAGTTTAGGGTTTAAAACCCTAATGCTGGCTGAATGGAAAGAGTTCAGTTTAGGGTTTAAAACCCTAATGCTGACTAAAGGAAAAATTCAGTTTAGGGTTTAAAACCCTAATGCTGATTGCATGGAAAAGCTCAGTTTAGGGTTTAAAACCCTAATGCTGGCTGAATGGAAAGAGTTCAGTTTAGGGTTTAAAACCCTAATGCTGACTAAAGGAAAAATTTAGTTTAGGGTTTAAAACCCTAATGCTGATTGCATGGAAAAGCTCAGTTTAGGGTTTAAAACCCTAATGCTGGCTGAATGGAAAAAAGTTCAGTTTAGGGTTTAAAAACCCTAATGCTGACCAAAGGAAAAATTCAGTTTAGGGTTTAAAACCCTAATGCTGATTGCATAGAAAAGCTCAGTTTAGGGTTTAAAACCCTAATGTTGGCTGAATGGGAACAAAGTTCAGTTTAGGGTTTAAAACCCTAATGCTGACTAAAGGGAAAATTCAGTTTAGGGTTTAAAACCCTAATACTGATTGCATGGAAAAGCTCAGTTTAGGGTTTAAAACCCTAATGCTGGCTGAATGGGAAAAAAGTTCAGTTTAGGGTTTAAAACCCTAATGTTGACTAAAGGAAAAATTCAGTTTAGGGTTTAAAACCCTAACGCTGATTGCATGGAAAAGCTCAGTTTAGGGTTTAAAACCCTAATGCTGGCTGAAAGGAAAAGCTCAGTTTAGGGTTTAAAACCCTAATGCTGGCTGAAAGGAAAAATCTCAGTTTAGGGTTTAAAACCCTAATGCTGGCTGAAAGGAGAAGCTCAGTTTAGGGTTTAAAACCCTAATGCTGATTGCATGGAAAAAATTCAGTTTAGGGTTTAAAACCCTAATGCTGGCTGACAGGAAAAGAGTTCAGTTTAGGGTTTAAATTCCTAACGCTGATTAAATGGAAAAGCTCAGTTCAGGGTTTAAAACCCTAATGCTGGCTGAAAGGAAAAAGGTTCAGTTTAGGGTTTAAAACCCTAACGCTGATTGCATGGAAAAGCTCAGTTTAGGGTTTAAAACCCTAATGCTGGCTGAAAGGAAAAAAATTCAGTTTAGGGTTTAAAACCCTAATGCTGACTAAAGGAAAAATTCAGTTTAGGGTTTAAAACCCTAATGCTGATTGCATGGAAAAGCTCAGTTTAGGGTTTAAAACCCTAATGCTGGCTGAAAGGAAAAAAATTCAGTTTAGGGTTTAAAACCCTAATGCTGACTAAAGGAAAAATTCAGTTCAATACTAAGCGACCTCTTTTTTTTGAATTTTCTTGTTTTAGTAGAAGATAAAAGGGGGTTTCGTGGAAACTTACCTTTCGAGTGAATTCCTTATTGCCAAAATATTTCTTGTACCCATGTACCTTCTTCTTTGGGCGACACCTGCTTCTTGCACGGTTGTCTTGGATTAAACTTGTTTCAACTTTTCAGACAAAGAACATTTGTTAGTTCGGAAATGACGGTCGGTTTGGTGACCTTGATCGTTCCCGGTTGCTTGGTTGCGTCTTCATTTCTGTTGCGAAGTCCGCCATTGATTTGATTCATATGTCGGAACCTTTTAGACTGCTCAGGCTTGTATTTCCAGATTCCGTGATGATTTGCCTCGTAAGGCTCTTTTTCTTTTCTCTCTCTTTTTTTGTGTCCCGTTTTGCTTGGAGGTTCTCAACGGGGATTTTATTGGAGGTATTCTGTGGGGATTTGTACAAAAGGAAGCTCTGTGGGGGAATATTTACAAAGTGGATTCTTTGTGTGGATTTTTGTACAATGGGGCATGCTGGATATTTGTTTCAAAGCGGTTTTTCTAGGATTTGTTGGGGTAAGATCTTTGGGGAATTTTTACAAAGGGACTCGCTGGGGATGTGCTGGGGAGATTCCATTTTTTATTTTTTATTTATTTATTTTTTTTTATCGGGGAGACTCTGTGGGAGATTGTACAAGGAGAAACTCTATGGGGATTTGTACAGAGGGAGACTCTGTGGGGATTCGTCCGAAGGCGGACTGCTGGGGGAGATTTCTCTCTTTCCTCTTTACTTTAAACACCATCAAACATCATGATTCATCAGGCTTGGGCAATCGTACCAACGAAATGAGGCGTTTTCCTTCATGAAACGGAATTCCGTGCAACCAAACCTGCCACATGTCCTTTCCGGTACATCTAGAACTTGGGCTTAAAAATAAAAGAGATTCGAAGAAAAACAAAGAAAAGATAAAACGAATTTCAGAAAAAGAGTGCCCCCTTCGGGACGAGAAAGACTTATCTGAGGAAGATAATGCTAGCTTTAAGGACATGACATGCTCTTTGGACTGGACGCCTGACCTTCCATAGACTTGCGTTTCCCTGAACCAGAACGGATCTGTGATTCCAAACCGGTGGAGCTTTGCCGAGACCTCCTTGGGGTGGAGTCATTCTTTTCGGCCAACAGCGCCCTTTGCGGGTTTTCGCCGGCTGACCTCTCTCATTTCTCTTCCTGTCATCGCTTGATAGCACTCTTTGTGAGTTTTTACTAAACAAGCTCTCTCATTTTGGTTTCTCTACTCCCGTCGCCTCGTGGTGCCCGAAGGTTTTCACCGACGAGACTCTCTCATTTTATCTCTCTCAATTCAGAGTGTGCCGGTCTCCATTTGTGACGCTTATTGGTTTCCCACTATCTTTGGTAATTGATCTGAAGGCTTGTGCTTGGTAAAGAGAGGTAGATGATACTAACTTCTAAACTGCTCGACGTGCCCCGGTTTCAATTTCAGGGTGAATGGGATTTTATTGTTGGTGTGACTGAACCTCAGGGAGAGGCTGCCTACGTATCCTTTCAGAATCAAGTCAAACGTAGTTCAGGCCTCAATCAATGTTTTTTTTTGTTTTGTTTTTTTTGTTTTTTTTTTTTGTAAGCGGCTCAAAGGTTTGTAGAGAGAATTGGACAGTGTTTGGGGAGTAATGGGGAATAAAACCTTCATCATTTCAAATGTGTCAAGACTACTGGAGTATAATTCAGACGTAGTATCTCTTGACTGCATCCGCATTTACTGCTGTGTCGGGGTCATTTCCTTCGATATCACCTAAATACAATGCTCCTCTCGGCAATATCTTCCTTATGATGTATGGGCCTTTCCAATTTGGAGCAAACTTCCCTTTTGCTTCCTCATGATGCGGCAGAATACGCCTCAGTACCAGCTGACCTACTTCGAAATTCCTGGGTCGGACTTTCTTGTTGTAAGCACGGGCCATCCTTCGTTGGTATAACTGTCCGTGACAAACTGCGGCCATTCGCTTTTCATCAATCAACGTCAATTGCTCTAACCGAGTCTTGACCCACTCGCTGTCTTCGATTTCTGCTTCGACAATGATTCGAAGCGAAGGAATTTCTACCTCTGCCGGTATTACAGCCTCGGTCCCATAAACCAAAAGATAAGGAGTCGCTCCCACCGATGTGCGTACCGTAGTGCGGTACCCCAATAATGCAAAAGGTAACTGCTCATGCCACTGTCGGGAACTTTGGATCATTTTCCTCAAAATCTTCTTGATGTTTTTGTTTGCCGCTTCCACAGCACCATTGGCTTTCGGCCGATAAGGAGTAGAATTCCTATGCGTTATCTTGAATTGCTCGCATACATCTCCCATCAAGTGACTGTTCAAGTTTGCTGCGTTATCTGTAATGATAGTCGCAGGAATACCGAAACGACAGATAAGATTTGAGTGTACAAAATCCACTACAGCTTTTTTAGTGACCGACTTGAGAGTGACAGCTTCTACCCATTTTGTGAAGTAATCGATGGCAACCAGTATAAACCTGTGTCCATTCGAAGCCTTCGGTTCGATTGGTCCAATGACGTCCATGCCCCAGGCGACAAATGGCCAAGGTGCAGACATGGGATGCAGCTCCGTGGGAGGTGCATGAATCAAATCACCGTGCACCTGACACTGATGACACTTCCGAACGAAGCTAAAGCAATCCTTTTCCATGGTCATCCAGTAATAACCTGCTCGAAGGATTTTCTTTGCTAAGACATACCCGTTCATGTGAGGTCCGCACACACCTGCGTGTACTTCGTGCATGATCTTTCTTGCCTCCTCGATATCGACACATCTTAGAAGATTGAGGTCCGGGGTCCTCTTATACAACAATTCACCGCTCAGAAAGAAACCACTTGCATGTCGCCTAATGGTCCTCTTTTGATCTCCAGTAGCGTGCTCGGGGTATTCTTGTGTCTTCAGGAACCTTTTGATGTCATGGTACCAAGGCTGCGTATTTGATCCCGCCTCGATTACATTGCAGTAACCGTGTCTTTCCTTGATTTGGACTTCCAAAGGATCGACGTGGGCTTTGCCCGGGTAGGGTAGCATTGAAGCCAAAGTAGCAAGTGCATCTGCCAGTTCATTGTGACACCTCGGGATATACCTGAACTCTACTGATATAAAGCGCTTGCTGAGGTCCTCCACATGCTGTCGGTAAGGGATAAGTTTGACATCCCGAGTTTCCCATTCGCCTTGGGCTTGCCGGATAATCAGGTCAGAATCTCCCATAATCAGTAAGTCTTCGACATCCTGATCGATTGCCATATGCATGCCCATGATGCAGGCTTCATATTCAGCCATATTATTTGTGCAAAAGAAACGAAGTCTAGCTGTGGCGGGATAATGCTGACCAGAAGGCGAGATCAAAATTGCCCCAATCCCTACACCCTTGGCGTTCACGGCTCCATCAAAGAACATCTTCCAAACATGAGCTTCCTCCGAGACCACTTCTACGGTGTTTACTTCTTCATCTGGAAAGTAGGTATCCAATGGCTGGTATTCCTCATCGACCGGATTTTCGGCCAAATGATCTGCTAGTGCCTGGGCTTTCATTGCCGTGCGAGTGACATAGACTATGTCGAATTTCGTAAGCAAGATTTGCCATTTAGCCAGTCTCCCAGTAGGCATTGGTTTCTGAAATATATACTTCAAAGGATCCAACCTGCTTATGAGGAATGTAGTGTGGGATTGGAGATAATGTCTCAGCTTTTGAGCAACCCATGTGAGAGCGCAGCATGTCCTTTCCAAGCAGAGTGTATTTGGCCTCGTAGCCGGTGAATTTCTTGCTCAAGTAGTAGATTGCTTGCTCCTTCTTTCCGGTTATGTCGTGTTGCCCGAGGACGCAACCGAAAGAGTTCTCCAAGACTGTCAGATACAAGAAAAGTGGCCTCCCTGGTTCTGGAGGGACCAAGACTGGGGGATTCGAAAGGTATTCTTTGACTTTATCAAAGGCTTCTTGACACTCAGTTGTCCATTTAATCGCCGCATCTTTCCTTAACAGCTTGAATATGGGCTCACACGTGCTTGTCAGCTGGGCAATAAACCGACTGATGTAGTTCAACCTGCCCAACAGACTCATCACGTCTTTCTTTGTTCTCGGGGGAGGCAGATCTCTGATGGATTTTATCTTAGTTGGATCTAGCTCGATACCTCTCCTGCTTACGATGAAGCCCAAAAGTTTGCCTGACGGAACTCCGAAAGCGCATTTGGCTGGGTTCAGCTTCAAGTCATACTTCCTTAATCTCTCGAAGAATTTCCTCAAGTCTTGGATGTGATTATCCTGCGTCCTGGACTTGACTATCACATCGTCCACGTACACCTCTATTTCCTGATGCATCATGTCATGGAAAATGGCAGTCATGGCCCTCATGTAAGTAGCCCCAGCATTCTTCAAACCAAATGGCATGACCCGGTAACAGTAGGTGCCCCAAGGCGTGGTGAAGGCAGTTTTCTCGGCGTCCTCTTCATCCATCAATACCTGATGATACCCAGCGTAACAATCTACGAAAGACTGTATCTCGTGTTTGGCGCAATTATCAACGAGGATGTGGATGTTGGGCAGCGGGAAATTATCTTTAGGACTTGCTCTGTTCATATCTCGGTAATCTACACATACCCGAGTTTTCCCGTCCTTTTTTGGTACTGGGTCCACATTCGCCAACCATGTTGTATATTGGACTACCCGAATCACTCCCGTTTTCAGTTGTTTGGTGATCTCCTCTTTAATTTTGTCACTGACCTCAGTTTTGAACTTTCTTTACTTTTGTTGAACTGGAGGACAATCAGGATGAATCGGCAATTTATGAACCACTAGATCAACACCTAGTCCCGGCATGTCATCATACGACCAAGCAAACACGTCTTTAAATTCAAAAAGAAGTTGAATTATCGCCTCTCGCGTTTTCTTGTCCGTGTGAATGCTTATTTTGGTCTCCGGATTTCTTCAGGAGTTCCTAAATTAACCGGTTCGGTGTCATTCAGATTTGGCTTAGGTTTATTCTCAAAATATTCCAACTCTCGGTTTATCTCCCTAAAAGCTTCTTCCGCATCATATTCTGGTTCTGGGTTCATTAATTCGCAGTTAAATAGCTCATTGTGATCTGGGCGTGAAGTCCGCAAGCATGTCATATTTAAAGCCGCATTATTATAACTGAAAAGAAAGATAAAAGGAAAAATAACAAAAATCAGAACAAAAGAAAGAATGGGAAAGCAATGATGATTTTTTTTATTTTTCTTTGGAAAGTTGGAAGACAACAACGTTTACAACTTAGGAATTTAAAACAACAACTGAAAAGAAGAAAACGTTCAAGTTATGTCCTAGAGATAACTTGTGACACAGGAAAGGTGGCAGGACAGGTCTACCCGGACTTCCGTCTAGTCGGGAATGGCGTAGCCTCCCAGTTTTGAAATTTGGCGTTCGGCCCCATGTACATCATCTCAGCAATGCTTGTGCCTTCACCTGGTTGAACCATGTGGACCTCGTAGAGAATCTCTCTCATCACCCCACATATCTCCTCGATTTCCTCAGCTGTGAAGACCTCATCATCTTCTTCTTCAGCGTACCTTGGCCTGATGAAAGTTGCATATAAATCCGGCAGTGGTCGAGGTAACTTCCAACCCTCATTTTTCCTTTTCTTTGCCCACTCTTCGTCTGCTGGAGTAGGTTTGAAACCTAGTCCAAAAGGTTTCTTGGTGACTGGCAAGGTAATGGGTTCTGTTATTCCCTGAAGGGTTCGTCCAAGCCCCTTCCCTGGCCTAAATCCGTGCCGGATCATCTCTTTGGCCACCATAACCGAGGCGTTAGACAAGAAAGGCTGGGGGCAGGGTATTCCCTCTTCGTGCTGCTCTGCCAGTACAATCTCGAAAGCTTGATAGACCGTATGTTCGCTCCCTTCTCTCGGTTCAAGATATGGGATGGATGGGTCCCGATAGATAGCATGCTCATCTTCTCCATGGACCACGATCTCTCGGTCTTCGTATTCAAACTTCACCATCTGGTGAAGAGTGGAAGGCACAGCTCCTGCTGCATGGATCCAAGGTCTGCTAAGGAGAAAATTGTAGGATGTATCCATGTCGAGCACCTGGAAGGTTATTTGAAATTCGACTGGTCCTATGACCAACAACAGGTCTATTTCCCCCATGGTATCTCTCTTGATGTCGTCGAATGCTCTTACGCAGACATTGTTGGGTCGGATTCTTCCGGTCCCAATTTCCATTCTTTGTAGCGTGGAGAGCGGGCAAATGTCAACAACTGAGCCCCCATCCAACATTACCCGCTTAACATAATAGTCTTCGCATTTAACTGTTAGATGCAAAGCCTTGTTATGTGCCGCTCCTTCCGGGGGTAGATCGTTCTTGCTGAAAGAGATTTGGTTGACGGCGAAGAATCTTTCTGTCATCCGCTCTAATTGCTCTACCGAGGTTTTAACTGGCACATATGCTTCATTCAGGGTCTTTAGTAAGATCTTTCGATGCTCGGTCGACCTCATTAACAATGACAGCATGGACACTTGCTCGGGGTACTTGCGCAGTTGATCTATCACTTCGTAATCTGGCATTTTCATTTGTTGGAAGAACACTTCCGCTTCTTCAACACTTACGGGCTTCTTTGGCGGGAATCGCCTTTGTGTGGCGTCGTTCAGTTCTTGGGTATTTGAATACCTTCCAATGAAAGTATTTTCTGGAAGTTCTCCCATGACCTCTTTGCCTTTGTACATTACCAAAGTCTTTTGATAATTCCACGGTACTGTGGACGGGTTGGTCATTGGCTTTTGTGGCACGCGTCCGATAACCACTAGCTCATTCAGCTGAGGTGGTTGAATCGTCCCCCGGACCACATAGGCCCCTTTCGGCACGTACATAGGTTTTGTCTTTTTGATTGCGAAGTTCTGCGTCTTCTCAGCTCGACCTCGTGGTACATAAAGAACTCCATCCTTTACCGGCACCACTTTCTTCTCCACCTTCTTTTCAGGCTTGCTCTTTATAGCCTTGGCCTCCTCCCCCTTTTCTGGTTTCTGGTCTGTTTCAGGCCTTTTCCCCATGTCGACAATGGCAATTATGGCTTTCAGAGCAGGGTCGAACTCTTTGTCTTCACAAATCATTCCGATCAGCGGCCCATTATTGTGAGCAGGTAATGGATTGTTAGTTACGTTCGGGATCTCCTCGTCCCTTAGAACTATTTTCCCTTGCTCTATCAAATTTTCGACCACTCTCTTCAACGACCAGCAGTCATTTGTATCATGTCCCTCGGCCCCTGAATGATAGGCGCATCTGACTCCAGCTTTGTAAGAAGGTGACGTCGGGTTTTGCCTTGTTTAAGGGATTGGTTGCAAGAAACCCAGCTGGACTAGCTTCGGGAACAAAGTTGAGTATGGCTCACCGATGGGCGTGAAAGTCCGCCTTTGGGGTGGCTCTTGAGGGCGGAGGTTATTCTGCGGGGGTTGTGGGTTGTAGTGGTTGCGGTAAGGAGGCTGATTTCTGGGAGGTGGAGCTGGGCCTCGGTTGGCTTGTTGTGGTGGATGGGCATAAGGCTGGGCATTCATGACCATATAAGGTTGATGAGCATATGCCAAATTGGAGTGGGGGTAGTAGTGTTGTGGGGTTCTTTCCGGGAAACGGGGCCTGGGATGACGATACTCCCTTGCTTCCGAGGCTGCCATAGTCGTTTCTTCTTTCTTCTTCCCTCTTGTCATTCCTCCGGACCCGCTTTGGACGGCCTGGGAGGTTGCCCTTATGGCTGCTTGACTCAGAATCCTACCTGTTTTCAGCCCATTTTCTACCATCTCTCCAATCTTGATCGCTTCCGCGAATGGCTTACCCATGGCTGACATCATGTTTTGGAAATAGTCAGACTCTTGAGCCTGGAGAAAGGTAGTGACCATTTCCACTTCATCCATGGGAGGCTTCACTCTTGACGCCTGTTCACGCCACTTAATAGCATATTCTCTGAAGCTTTCTGAAGGTTTCTTCTTCAAATTCGACAGAGAATTTCGGTCTGGCGCAATGTCGATGTTATACTGGAATTGTTTCACAAAATCTCTGGCGAGATCATCCCATATATGCCATCGGGACATTTCCTGGTCCATATACCATTCCGAGGCTATCCCTACTAGACTTTCCCCAAAATATGCCATTAGCAGTTCTTCTTTTCCGCCGGCTCCCCGCAATTGGTTGCAGTATTTCTTAAGATGTGCAATGGGGTCACCGTGCCCATCGTATTTCTCGAACTTTGGGGTCTTGAAACCCGCTGGCAGGTGCACGTGAGGGAACATGCATAGGTCGGCGTAAGAGACGCTCTTCTGTCCGCTCAATCCTTGCATATTCTTCAAACTTTGTTCAAGGCTTCTCATTCTCTTGGCAATCTCATTTTGTTCTGCAATTCTGGGGTTCTGATCCTGCCCGGGTGCAAGCTCGCACTGAGGCGGTAGAGGATTAGTGCTGGTAGCGAACCTAGTTGGTTCCATTGAGAACGATGGTGCTTGGAATGTAAAAGAGGATGAGTCAAAGCTTGGCTTGTACGTGGTAGGCTGTGCCGTAATCGGGCAAGGCGATGCAGTAAAGATGTTCATGCTTGCATCAGTGGATGACATTCGGGGATGAGGCTCAGAAGGCGATCCAGCAGAGAAGGCTGAGGTGGCTGGGTACCCGAATGGGGTAGCAGGATAATTTATGGGGACATTAGAAGTCCCACTTGACCTGGAGAATAATTCAGGGAACCCGGGGACGACACTTGGCGGCTCTTTCCCATTATTCCAGTCGTCCAGCATTTCCAACATGCGGAGCCGTAGGATTCTATTTTCCTCCGCAGTTGCGGATTCCGGTGTGAGGACGGCTGAGATCGAGCTCTCCTCGGAAACAGGGATTGTTTGCAATGGAGTTTCTGAAGACATTTCCACACTTCCCTTTGACCTGGTGAAGTAAGTGTGAGTACTGCTTCTGGTCCTAACAACAGGTAGTTGAACACTTCTCCTTGACCTCGTAAAATATGAGTGCGAGGCCAGACTTTCACCAAACCAACCGTCTTTTCAAAAACCCTGGAAACTCAACGACAAACGCACGGTTAATTTGCAGCAAATAACAGATAGTTAGTCTCACGTTGGGCATGATGCACCTATACAGTTAAGTGGATTACTATGTTTGCTACGAGAGTATGCGTCATTCCGACATTTTTCCTCTTTATTAGTTTTTCCCCCTTTTTTTCTTTTTTTTCTTTTTTTTTCTTTTAATATTTTGCAGTAAAAGAAGTGCGACCGGATCCGATGAGGATTGCCTACGTATCACGATGCCTACGTGAATCAGATCATTAGGTAGTTCGAAAAACACAAATGAGCGTAAAAGAAGCAACCTCTTTATTGTTGAAATGGTCTATTACAAACTACATTTTGCAAAAGAAAAAGCAAACTTCAAAAATAAACCTAGACTCAAAATAGACTAAAAATCACCCTGATGGGAAAAACAGGCAGAAGATGCTAAGATACAGATTTGACTTATGAGTGCATTATGGTTTTGAAAATTGGTGTCCGCGGGGCATCGTTCGGCCTCGCCGCGGTCCTAGGCGTGAGATCCCTCTCAAGTTGCTCCAGCTCGTGCATAGTCTGCTTGACATGACCCATTACTGCCGAGAGGATGGTAACGCTGGACATGTTCTCACATCGTAAACATCGTCTGGTGATGGCATGGGCAATGGCCTTGATCCTATCTCTGGTTTGCTTCTTCTCTACGAGTAGGCATTTTATCTGATCGCTGCATATCTTGAAGACTTGAGCATCCTGTACATGCTGATGCTTCAGTCGCCGTACTTCCAACTTCATCTGGGCTATTGAGTCGTACCAGTATCTGCTCTCAATTTGGAAATCCTTGGCCTGATTAACTGCTTTGATCTCAAGTGCAGCCATTTCTCTCTTTATTTTAGCAACAGTTTTCTCGTGGTCGCCTTCCAATTGATTCAGGTATCGGCGATGCTTATCTACTCTTGTATCCCACTGTGCCCTGAGCTCGGCTATGACGTTTTCAGATTTCTCCAAACCATCTTGCCATTCCCTGATTTCGCTTTTTAGCCTTTTTATCAGCTGCTCGTCTGATCGACGCCTTGGCTGTTTACCCGCATCCACCCTTATCTGTTTGATCTGGGCTCTGAGCATTTCGTTTTCCTGAATTAACCTGTTCCGCTCTCCCAGATCGGTAGCAACTTGCACGTTGTGCTCATATTTCAAGCTTTCCACTTGTTTCTTTAACCTGCTGATTTCGGCGCAATAGCCTCTTTCTTTCGCTAATCAATCCCACTGCCTTTGCGATGATTCGGTGAAATTCCGGATGTGGGGTCTCTTAGCCGGCCTTTCATGCTCCAGTTCCCTTCTATACCATGCAAGGTAGCCTGGCGCCGTCTCTCCTTTGGCTCGATCCCGCACGCAAGTATCTGATTTCAAATATTGACACTCACTCCAGATTTGGCGAATCTTTGCTTCTGGGAATTGTCCGTTAGGACTTATCTCAACTGCTTGAGTGCTAAGATCTTCCTCATGAGGTACTGTCTGGCATCTTCCGAACTGTCTCAAAACTCGGCAGGGTGCGTAAGGTTGAATGCTCTTAAGCCCCATCAGTAAGAAATGAGTTTTAGCTGCCGACATATATAGGATCTCATCAACAGGCAACCATCCTAGCGTCCATTGTATTTGGCTGGCAGTAAGAGCTTGAAAGAACGAGGTCCATGCCAGGACTCCTTTGGGCAAACTGATCTCTTTGGTTCTCGTGTAAGATTCTTCTATGCAAGTCTTTTCCGGGGAACCATGGCTCAAAATCTCGGAATGATGGCAGAGGTGCTCGGTCATCCATATCTGTAGGAGCAAGTTACAACCTTCGAAGAAATTTCCCCCAGCTTTACAAGCTGTAAGAGCTCGAAAGATGTCAGATACCACCATAGGCGCGAGAGTACTGTCACTTTGCGTGAGTAAAGTGCTGACGACCCCGGATATCTTCAAATCAATGTTTCCGTCTTTCCTTGGAAATACCAGAAGGCCCAGGAACATCATCATGAACGCTACCCGTCTGTGCTTGTCCCACTTCTGACGAACTCCTTTGCTGCACAGTTTGTTGATTGGATTATTGAATCCCCCCTCATGACCGTACCTATCATATATGAAGCATGGAGTACAAAATCCGGCTGCCAGATCCGGGTTGTGGACTGTTCTAGGTATCTTCAATGAATCTAGGAACCTATGTACCGTGACAACTCTTGGGGCGACCAAGTATTTTTGCCTCAAGGGAAGTTCAGTATTCCCGATGTATCCGGCCATTTCTTCCAAAGTCGGGGTGAGTTCAAAATCAGAGAAATGGAAAACATTGTGCGCCGGGTCCCAATAGGTAACCAAAGCTCTTATGATATCTCCCCGAGGCTGGATTTCCAACAAACCCACAAGACCTTTCAGATATTTCTTGACCTCATTTTGTCCTTCAGCACCTAGATCATTCCACCATAGCCGTAACTTGACAGGGATTTTGGTCATTATTGAAAAATGTTCATTTTGCATCGTGCTCATCCTGCACATTTATTAAGGTGATTTCAACAAAAATGACTTTGACTCAAAAATATTTTACAAAGGGGATCAAGTTTTGAACACGGCTTTAAACACTTTGAGGACGAAGATTTTAAGGCCGTGTGGGTCAATTGGACAAAAATACTAAACAAGACCCAAAGGTGGCTGTTTATGCAAAGTCAGCCTTCCGGCGTCCCTTTCGGGAACATTCGGCTATTTATGACAAAACAACATCACCTGACTTATTTATGACTCTTTTTATCGTTTTTTTTTTCAAATTAGAAAACTCAATATTGCCAACACGACCTTTCAACGCCTCAGGGACGAAGATTTTAAGGTTGTGCGGGTCAACTGGACCAAACCTTAAAAAATGACCCAAAGGTGGCTGTTTATGCAAAGTCAGCCTTCCGGCGTCCCTTTCGGGAACATTCGGCTATTTACGACAAAACAGCATCACCCGACTTATTTATGACAGATTTAAAATTTGACATATATTTTTGGCTATTTTTAGCAAAAGGGAAGGTTGGACACCACCCCACTTATTTATGGCAAAATTTAAAATTTGACACCTTTTTATTTATTTATTGATTTTTGACTATTTTAGCAAAAGGTGGGGTTGGACCCGATGAGGGTTGCCTACGTATCTCACATCCGGTGAGAATCAAACCAGCGTAGTTCTCGAATATCGTAAATAGAAAAAATCAAATAAACCTAGAAATCAAGAATACGTATTTTTATTATATTTTTTCTTTTGCAAAGAGATAAAGACTAAAGAAAATATTATTTTTTTTATATTTGGACTATTAGTCTGAATTTATAAAAGGGGTACTACGAAAGAGACAACATTTTTTTTTTTGAATTATGAATTTCCGTTTTTTTTTTACTTTTAAATAAATACCTTCTCTTTTTTTTTTGATTTTGGAAGTGATAAAAAAAAGAAAATTTTTTATATTTTTTTTTTTAATAACTCAAACTAAGAAGACAAATTTTGTTTTTATTCTCTTTTTTTTTTTAGAAAAATTCCGGCGAGGTTTTGACACTACTTGGACATTGGTTTTATTTTTCCAAAATAAGTAATTATCTCCTTACGCTGCTATTTTTCTTTTTTAGAAACCGGTCGGCATGCGGAACCGAAGCAAATAAATGCGCAACACAGATAGGAATGCAGCATGATGGTCTTTTCATTTCAGGTTGCTAGTCCTAGACGGACCCAACCCCTGTGTTGAGTCCCCTAAGTCAAATGCAACATGATGCAAATAAGCGTTCCTACTAGGGATCCGGCATGAAGTCAAGTTATTCTAGGTTCGTAACCTGGGTATTTGTTCTAGACTGTGTACCCGAGCGGACAACTCGAGTCGAGGAGGGGGCTACGTACCGGGGACCCGCGAGATCGTCCGGCTTTGTAACTTGTCCGACCTCTTTCTTATTTCAGGTATTGACACTAACAGAATAGGGAGTCTCGACCAGCGAGCTTCTCCCCGGAGGTAAGAAGAGAAGGGTTTCGGCACAGTTTATATACAGTTCAGATAATATCAAAGCGGTAAAAGACAACATTTAGCACGTTATGCAAAAACATGTAATAAAGATCAGATAATAAAGCCAAATATAACAATTATTCTAAGCTCGAATTCTTGAACCCTGAACCAGTGGTTCTGGGTTAATATGTCCCCAGCAGAGTCGCCAGAGCTGTCACACCTCCTTTTTGCGCGCCCGCCCCGAAGGGTTAAATGCGCGAGGGGAGTTTTTCCAATTTAAGTGACAATATTCGAAATGGGATTATTTATTTAATTCAGAGTCGCCACTTGGGAAAGGTTTGGCTTTTGGTGTCCCAAGTCACCGGTTTATCTTGAATCCCAAATCGAGGAAATTTTCGACTTTTTCAAATGAAGTCTGCGAACCAGAAAATCTAAGTAAGGAATTCTGTTGACCCGAGGGAAGGTGTTAGGCACCCTCGAATCCCGTGGTTCTAGCACGGTCGCTTAAATTGTTATAATGACTAGATATCTGATTTAAATACATGTTGTGACTTACGTGCTTTTATTAAGTTTAAACCGCTTTTGTTATTATCATTTATTTTTATAGAATTGCAACGTCGTGAAAATGCATCTCGAACCACGTCACAATCAATGCACCAGTGATTGTTAACACATTTCGACTCCGTTGAGATTTGGATTTAGGTCACATCAATGTACACCCGAATTTAAGAATATAATTTAATTAAACCGTGCCTAAAAGAAAGTCTAACGCGTTATATTTTGGAGAAAAGCCGTGAGATTCACTAAACGACCTGTCCTGAATTCTAAATATTTATTATGGTTAGTTATTGAGGGCCCCGCAATTTGCATTCTTACTTGGCGAGGCTCGTCTCATTATTTTAGAAAAGGATATCCTGAAGCGACTACATTTCTTTACGTTTGTCTCTAAAAACAATAAAAGAGAAAAATACCAAACTTACTTGTTTAAGCGACTAACATCCTAAATCTCTACTATATGTGACGAATCCGAATTTTGCTTGATTGCCTAATTGGTTGTTTATGGGGTGAGGATTATTTCATGCCTCGTCTTCAAGGAGTGAATAAGCTTTGTTAATTTGATAGGAGAGATTGCAAGCAACAAATAACTCATACTAAATTTACATTAAACAAACCTTAAGTTTGAACTTTATAATTAACTTATTTAGGCTTGATAAATGAAATCGGCTACTTATTAAAAAAAACTACTGTTAATTGGATTCGAGAATGCCTATTAGTTTTCCTCGAAAGTCATCGCATCATTCCGAAACAATGAATCTATATTGAAACCCATATCGAAACTATGTAGAAACAAGTAATCTAACAAAAAGGGTAGGCGTACATTATCACCCTGTTAACGTAACGCTGCATGAGAATTAGTTTGGGGTACACTTATCTTGAAGTCAAATGGAACCGAATATAGCAGATTCGATAGTTCAGAGATCTAGGCAAAAATACATACATATGCTTGCTATGATTATATGTTGTGATGTCATAACTGAAACAAAACTAACGGTTGTATGCCTTAAAACACATTTGATCTAACAAGCAAATGCTATCTAATTGTTCATCTAAACTTAAGATGTATGTTAATTTATACAGAATATTTGCAGTTTTGCAGTTAAACAAATACAGGCTAAACTAGCATTCAACCTACTTTGAACACAAGTATTATAAAGTAAACAGACATTTGTTTCTTTATTTCTGCTTCAAACTTCAAACTTTCAACAACATATAGTTTCAGAAGTTGTGTACCTGGAAATGTTTGACAATTGAAGAAAAAAGGGGAGTCAGCAGAGTAACAATGGCAACAAGTGCAGCAGCAGTAACAGCAGGTAACCAATAGAACAAATCCCAGTGCAAGATGCAGTTAGAGCCGATGGAAAATGGCAAAAATAAAACAATTTCCCAGTAGTGTGGAATCAGAAGTTAGGCAGAACAAATCCAGAAGTGAACTAGTGCTACCACCCAACCAGTAACCTCAATCAAGACTCAGAAGAAAACAATATGGAACAAGGAAATCCAGACCAGTGAGAATCGAGACAAAGATGAAAATGCAGTCCCTTTTTCTGTGATATGCCTCTGTCTATCTATTTCTGTCTGTCTGTGTATCTATCCAAAAATCCCCCTGTGTCTGTCTCCTGTATGTTCTGTGTGTATTAATATGTATGTATTTCAGCTCTCTCCTCTCAAATCTATCCTCTCTCTGTTCTCTTATGTCTCTCTCCCTTTAAACTGATGGAAGTTCTACCTTTTATAAGCCTAAAGTCTGCCCTTAACAGCCTGTTCATCAATCACCCAAACACCCTCCCATGTGCTCTCCCTTTTTCAGTTTCCACTCAAACCTTTAAGTATACAAACCTCCCATGTGATCTGTTTTCTTTTTCCACTTAATTACTTAAAAATAAAACCCTCCCATGACATTCCCTGACAGTCCTCTTTCCCATTTTATTTACTAAAAGCAAACATGGGCAGCAGGAATATAATCTGACAAACATGCTGTCAAACTATTTTAATTCAAAAAGGGCCTTTATGCACATGTTGTGCACAAGTGCACATGCCATCAATTCAGATTGCAATTACAGACCAAACCTTAGGTTTCTGAAATCACATTAACAACTATAAGTAACTAAACTTAGTTCTTAATTGATTCAGGCAATGTTTAACAGAAGCAAATCGATTTATTTTTGTTCAGACAGTTGAAACTAATTGACGACACATGTCGACTTGACTATATTAGTTATAACACATACAATCGAAACCAAAATCAGACATTTAACAGTATAGGACACATGATTCGAATTGTATTGACTAAACAGAATTGTATCCGAGGAATCAGTTAATCAGTTCAAATTTGAAATTCAACTAATTGCACAACAAATACATACATACACATTATCAGAACAAGTAGAAGAAGAAACTCAATCAAACAACAAAGGTTCAGGCAAGGTGGATAGGACACAGTTGATAAAACTCAAAACACAGATTTCACGAAACATGAACAGCCTTTAGAACAATCACATGGACTAAAACAAATAAAGAAAAGAAAGCAAAACTCACCTTAAAATCCGAAAAATCAAAAGACCCTAGCTTGGACTCGAACAGACCTTTCTTAAGGCTGAACGGACTTTAATCGAAGTGTTTCTCAGATGAGAAACACTTCGATTAAGGTCCATTAGACCTTAATCTCTTCGGCTTGAACAAGACACGGACCATCGACGAGGAACCCTATGGTTCCAAAAATCAGATCTGGGATTCATGCTTCCCTGGTCAGATTCGGACCAAACCAAGCATGGTTTGGTCACGAGGGGGGTCTGGGGAGTGTCTGGTGTGAAACTGGGGTTAAACGGTGTAAGTCAAGTTCCGACTCAAATCTTCAAACGAAGATTCGAGAAGGTGGGAAGGGATTCGAGTTAAGTAGTTAACAGATCCACGTTCAGGATGGTAAGGGGATTCTAGGGTGTTAAGGTGAAGGTCACCGGCGTTCACGCCGCCGGGTTTCTGGTGAAGGGAGATGGGGGCGGCTAGGGTTTGAAGGGGAAGGGTCTGTGAAGACGAAGGCCGGGGTATTGGATAGGGGGCAGGGTATGGTTGCAAGTTTATATAGTTAGTGAGGGATCGATTCTTGGCCGTTGGATGGGGTGAGATGAAGGGTCAAGATCTTTTGGCTGATGGGGAACGGTGTCGTTTCAACCTGAAGGGGTTTGGGTCGGTCCGGGTGGAATGGGTCGGGTTTTGTTTATGGGTTGTGGGGAAGTGATCTCGGCCGTTGATCAATCTGAGATCAACGGCCCAGATCAGACTGGATTAAAACGGCGTCGTTTGGACGTTCTGGGTGTCAGCTGGTGTGGACCGGGTTACACATGGGGTTTTGGATTTGAGTTTGGGCTTTGAATTAAAAATAAAAATAGGCCCAACCGATTTTTAAACCCAATTCTGCATCTCTTTTTTATTATTTTTATATATTTTTTTATTTTATTTTTAAAACAAAATCTAAGTAAATAAAAAATAAAATTTCATAAACACTTAATACAATTATTTGCACACATATATCAAAATATTTAAAGCAGGCAAGATCGAACAAAACAACAATCACGGAACAAAGATGCATATTTATGATTTTTTTTATTTAATAACCGGATTTCGGTTCAAACAACACATGACACACACATTTTTTTTGTATTTTGTTTTAATAAAAATGGGCAAAAATCATAAATAATTAACAAAGTGCCATGTAAAAATCCAATTTGTACAGCAGGACCATTTGTTATTATTTTTTAATTCTTTTGGAGTGATTGTCGTGTAAAACAAAAATCACGTGCTCACACTAACACAAAAGGGTCATCTGTACTACATAATTTCTTAAAGTACACACGGGTTAACCTATATTCATCTATTTTATTACAAAACCAATCGCATCTAAATAGTACAACACTAAAACAACCCCAATAATCAATCTCAATGATATCCTGAATAGCTCCATGATAGATAACCTCACCATCGATGGGATTTTGGTCCCTAGAGCTAGCAAAGCTATCGGTTGTTGCCGATAAAGTCACTCCATTGTTTTGAGTCTTGCATCAGAAATCCCATTCTATGGTATGAAATCAGTATCCATTAATAAAATATGCAGTATATCTTTTGGCGTTCGCATTAGGCCCTTTAGCTAAACATCTTACATAATTGGGCACTTCAATATTTTTAACTTTCTCAACAAATCATGTTACGGCCCAAAATCCACTAAGGGTCGTGATGGCGCCGGACACTGCTGTTAGGCAAGCCAACCAAAATACTTAATTAAATTTCAACTTTAGTATTTGTTTAAAATCATTTTTCTTTATATATTAAATAACGATAATGAAATTTACAGAAATAACCATGAAGTCTTTAACAAACTTAATATTGAATAATCCAAAAATCATCCCAGAACCCGGTGTCACAAGTGCATGAGCAATTTTTAGGAAATAATGTAATACAACAACCATCCGGAATACAATATTGGATAGAAAATAAATACAGAAAACTGAAAGAGACTCTGCTGGCTGCGGGCCGTCTTGAGAAGTGCAGCTCACCTAAGTCTCCGCATCTACCATGCTGCTACGCCCACTAGGCCACTAGAGATGCATATGCATGTGCAACAAAAAATGCACAGAAGTGTAGTATGAGTACGAAAACAACGTGTACCCAATGAGTATCCCGTCTAATCTCAAAGAAGTAGAGACGAGAGGTCAACTTCGACACTTACTAGTGGTCCAATAATGTTGTATCGATAATATAGTAAATCGGTGATCTTTATAAATATGATTATAATTCAATGGAATGAAGCAAGTAAGAAATTCTTTCTTCTATAGAAAATTTCCAAATTCCCTTTTTTCGTTTATACAAATATTCTCAAACTAGGAAGAGGCAATAACAATTTCAATAAGTTTCAAGGCAAACAATACAAGCATGTGCAAATCATGCTGAGGTCGTACGGCCCGATCCAACAGAAATGTAAAATGTGCACTGCCGAGGGTCGAACGCCTCGAACCATAGATGCATCTATTACCCCTCTCGCGCATCATGCATGCGACGTGGTCAACATAAGTAAACAAATACCCCGCTCGCGAATCATACATGCGACGCGGGCATACATAAATACACACAGTCAAACAACCAATTTAGAGTTAATCGGGGAATGTTTATTCCAATAAAAGCCAATTCTCTTTTAGTGATTTAAGAAAAATGAAGTTTAATCCTTTTGGAAATTCATTTACCAATTTGATAAGATTTAAGCAATTCAAATATCAATATGATTACAACTATTCCAAGTATAGTATGCTTTTGGGTCCTAGACTACCCGGACTTAAACATAATAGTAGCTACGCACGGACTCTCATCACCTCGTGCGTACATATCCCCCACAAATAGGAGCACATAACCAATTTTTTCACCTATGGGGACATATCTCTCTTACAAGGTTAGAAAGGAGACTCACCTAGCCATGAAGATCCATAACCGTCATTCCACACCCTTCCGAAGACTCGAATCGATGCAAAAATGTGCCAAAGCTAGCAAATAATTATGCAAATTCGTTAATATATGCTCATTTACTCATTACAATCCAATATATAGCAATTCCTAACCCTGATCGAAAAGTTGACAAAAATGCCCTCGGGCCCACATGCCCGGATTTCGAAAATTTTCGAAGATAAAATTTACCCATGAACTCACGAACTCAAATATATGATTTTCTCCTAATTCCATACCTAAAATCGTGGCCAAATTCCAAGAATATCAATTTTCTAGGTTTTCCTTCAAACCCCAAGTTTCTACCAATTTTCATGCTCAAATCCGTACATAATCAATGTATTTAACTCAAGATAGGTGGAGATAGATTACCTTGTCGTTGATGATGAAAACCCCCTCTTGAAACCCTCCAAGAATCGCCCAATCCAAGAGAAAGATTAAGGAAAATGGAAAAATCCCGACTTTAAACAAAACACTGCCTCCGGCACTTTTCGCACCTGCGGTCACTCGACCGCTTCTGCGGTTCTGCAGGTGCGGCCACACTACCGCATCTGCGATCCTTCTCAGGCCCCCTTATTTCCACTTCTACACCTCGTCTACCGCAGGTGCGGAACCGCAGAAGCGGTCGAGTGACCGCAGTTGCGGTCTCTTCGCTCCAGACCCAAAACTGCATCTGTGCCCTCCTAGCCGCTTTTGTAGCTCCGTACTTGCGGTTACAGTAGATACCAGCAACTTCAGCCTTTCCATAATTCCATTTTCGATCCGTTAGCTACCCGAAATCCACCGAGGCCCTCAGAACCCCAACCAATCATACCAACTAGTCCCAAAACACATTACGAACTCGTTCAAGGCCTCAAATCATATCAAGCAATGCTAAAATCTCGAATCGACCTCCAATCCAAGCTTTATGAATTTTAGAATTTCAAACTTCTACTTTCGATGTTTAATCTTATCAAATCACGTCCGATTGACCCCTAATTTTGCACACAAGTCATATTTGATATTACAGACCTACTTCAACTTCCGGAATCGGATTCCGACCCCGATATCAAAAAGTCCACTTACGATCAAACTTCTCAAAAACCTTCAAATTTCTATCTTTAGTCAAACGACTCCAAAATGACCCACGAACCTCCGAATTCACTTCTGATCGCGCTCCCAACACCAGAATCACTATACGGAGCTACTCCCAGACTCGGAATCCCAAGCGGACATCGATAACACTGAAATGCACTTCAAGCCAAACTTATAAAATTTCTTCCAAAATGCTAACTTCCACAATAGGCGCCAAAACGCTCCCAGATCATCCAAAACCCGATCCGGGCATCTGCCCCAGTCCGAAATCATCATACGAACCTGCTGGAACCTTCAAATCCCGATTCCGAGGTCGTTTACTCTGAAATCTAATCTTAGTTAATTCCTTCAACTTGAAGCTTCTGAAATGAGAATTCTCTTTCCAAATCAACTCTGAACTTCCCGAAATTCAATTCCGACCACGCATACAAATCATAATGCCTGAGATGAAGCTGCTCATGACCTCAGACCCCTGAACGGTGTGCTAGAGCTCAAAACGACCGGTCGGGTCGTTACATTCTCTCCCATTTAAACATACGTTCGTCCTCGAACGTGCTGAGAACTTCACTGAAGTAGTCTGAAATCACTATTTAACACCTCATGCACCTCCCCGTGCTACCACAACTCAGTTGAGCACATTAGCTCGATCAATTCTGAAGATATTCCTTTTTATTCAAGCAAATAAGCCTTAGAGCCCAATTCCAACATCCGGAATAATATGCCAGACCTGTTTCCATCATATGATCACCATAATAATAACTACATGCAGCAGCAAAACATGACTGCGTACCTTAGCTAAATTCACACCTTTCACCATTTTACTCATAGGACCACAATAATATTCTCTGATCAATTTAGTCAAATTCCATGACTCTGATGCTCCCATTGCACCTCATGACCTACATAGGTCTTGCTCTAACTCTACCAATACTGTCACGACGGAAGAGATATAACCAACCGCCAAATCAACAAATCACTGGGTCTATACCCGACAAGAACCATCACCTTATTCCGAAGCAAATAATGGTCTTAGATCCATAATATACTTTATATAATCAGATTACACTAATCATAATCCAATGATCTCATCTCACCCAGTACGAACTGCTCAGGCAATAAGTCACCCCGGACATGACCAAAAGTCTCATATGACGCCACCATGTGCCAATAGGCTACCAATTCGAACGCGATACCAAAGGAAAACGAACTCTGAAAAGGAAATCCAATTACCCCGCTCGCGAATGATACATGCGACGCAGTCAACAGGCTAAACAGATACCCCGCTCGCGAATCATACATGCGATACGGTCAACGTAATTAGACAAACGCCCCGCTCGCGAATCATACATGCAATGTGGGCACACAGCTAATATAGCTTTCCTCATAAAAATAGGAAACAAAATACATAAAAATAGATACGGGGAACTGTACTCAGCATCACACTGTTGCGGCGTGCAACCTAATCCAAATAACATACCAATGGCGGCGTGCCACCCGATCCACCCACAAAACTCACATAAGGAGATACACACCGAGCTAGATTGCTCATTTAAATAAAACACCGAATATCGGTCACAAGCACACTAAGTGCATAATTCCATCCCTGGGGAGACATATAGTGCCATAAGCTACAAAATTCAAGCACATTTGAGGTGCGATATACGATCTGAATCTCAAAAGCCATCCTGCTCATATAATATCATCTCTACACGGAGCCTCAACACATAAGAAATTTACCAAGCCGTCTCACAACTCACACGACGCAATATATCATTACATGAAATAGCTGGCGACCAAATAACACCCCGACTACTCTTCCATAAGGAGCGCATTGCTGAAATGAACACATCTGACCCGATATAGAGCCCATATTCACATTTAAATCCATCCACAGACCTCAAGTTGATTCTGGTCGCACTAAACTAGGCTAATAACCTTTCAAAGGTCCATAACAACTCCCCTTTTCTCATAACACACAAAAACAACCATCATAATCGGAGTAATCCTCCACAGTCCACAACCCAATAAACCGAGTGCCCTCTAGGCATCAGTTCTCAATTTAACAACATCACCACAATCTTCATACTTGGTTTAACTTCTTCGATCAATCAAGTGACTATATGCCACACTTATACAACCTTCCCATGGGGTACGCTCCCACAACCTTCCGTAACAGATAACAGGGTTACACCCCCAAACCACCGGTCGCGCTAACGCTGAAAAGCAATCAAGAATCCTTAACCAAGATGCAAAGCTTTTTTCACAAAACACCGATCTCAGGTGACGCTGAAGACAATACCAACTTACCTTAAACATCGAAACTCCTTTCCTGCTCATCCGAGCCCGTGACATCCTTGTCAACACCAAACTACAACTTTGATCTTCACTTCAAATTCCATACTACTCACTGTACCAAACATGCCAATATACGATAGAACACGTTTTTCATCATAGCTTCGGAACCACTATTAGATTAACCCTTCATCATATGAAACTTTTCACTTAACTCACTTCAGGAGAACCATAGCAACACACAGGTGAATTCTTATTACCGTTGGATATGCAAATCTCTAAGTGATGGTCTAAGCCACCATAGCCTTTCCGGGACCCACCTCCGCATAACAGGCCACAACAGTAGAATACTTTCTAGATAACACCAATTACGACGGCCGGCAAGTCTCACACGCACCGTCACAAATTACTTGCATAACTTGATCATGCTGAAGGAACTAATCACTACCAGCAATATGCCAATTCGACTATGGCTAACCAATCCATCTTCTTCCAATTTATCCTTGATTGCCATAGAAACAATAATAACTCCATTCAACACTTAACACACTCCATACGCACTCATCTCGAGTGACCTTGAATCATGAGACCATGCTGTCTCAAATCCGATGAACCATTTTATATCTCCTAAATGCCACACTGCAAGTCAAAACATCATAGAACATTCTGGGCCTCTTCTCATAAGCCGCTGCAAAAGCTTGATTCTTAATCGTACCTATAGGCTCGAAATCATTAGGTACCACACTTTAACCTTTGAATCCACTAGGACTATTATTGAGAGCCACCCGCTCTGACTTGGTCCCAAATATAATCGACTCCATGAATCTTCTAGCACATGAATACCCTCTCGGCGAAGCACTAGGCAGAATCACTTCCCTTGAAACCCGCATATATACAAGGCATAAATCCTGAATCCTTCCCCACATCTGAACATGAGCCAATAAGGCCAACCATAGCATACCTTCAACAATTCCCTTGCTTGAATTACCACTTATGTGCCTTTTCCCGTTGCGGACGTATCCCCTCAATATGCTAATAACCAGAAACCTCGCAAGTAGTTAACCATGCAACCCAATCATAGGTGGTGGGACTCTCCCACTTAGCTCTAAGCCACTACTACAAAACCCTGGGATTCACCAGAATTCTTAATCTCTTATTGACATAACCTTGCGCAATCAACTACCAAAATTCTCGAAATCCTTCTGTAAAACCCCCCCTTTTGTTACTCTGAATCATCAACCACATTCGTACGACCAATCGCCTTGCTGTATAACCAATAGAATTCTCCGCAAAAGCTTCGCCAACCATGCGACCACTAACCTGCTCACAGGGAATAACCCACCTATGGGAATCACTTCCTGGTATCTTCCAATGCTGCTGCACGGGGTACAATCACTAAGACATCAATAACCCATCCTGAGTCTGAGCTCACTCTCTAGCTGCACAAGTCCATTCATCCCTTGTGGACATCACTTAAATGTGCGGCAACAACCTTCCAATTCGAAATTATGTTGTATCCTTCTTCATTCAAGCATCTCCTTCCCGTTATATCAAATCTCCTGCCGCATAATAGCCCATACTTCCAATTAAATCTGTAGACCCCAATCACCACTTACTAGAATTCCCAAGTCATTCCAAACTCTCCTTAAGGTGCATAGTCATCCTACCATAATGCCCATATGCAACTCCGCCACTCTCCCACTTTGGCAGAACTCATCCCTTTAATCGGCTACTCGACCTTTGCTTCTTATACCTGGCCTTCTAAAAATTTTAACCACCGCCTGACACTTCCCACATGTCCTTCCTCGTCTTTTGCTGCTCAGTTGTTGCCTTAATAAAATCTATCTTCGTAGCACTTGAACCCACAATCGCTACTAACTTTAAACCTTTCTGAAGATCATCTTTCTCGAGCCGCAAATATTAGAAACACCGATTCAATCCTGTTCCACCTTACCCCGTGATATCTAACAGTTTCTCCAATATTATTTCACAATGTCTTGCCCCAAGGCGAATTGCAGAAGACCATAACACCAGCGAACTTAACACATACCATTGAGGAAGACGACACTACATCGTAGATGAACATTCCACAACGCTCGAAAATACCAAGTCTCGTTACCCATCAACCCAAACCGGAACACTCTCAGCTCGATTGCCTTTCCTCTACCGGGAATAAAATACCAAATCTCTAGATCATGCACTGAGTAAACCTCCCTTCAAGTCATTCACTGCTCTGATACGTAGGCAAACGTCCTACCATCATATCAATACTGCAGAACAATCGTTTATAGGCATCATGGCAACTTGCGCCTAGCCTCAGAGATCTCAGAAGTACCGCTACTGGGCTGAAACAACAGAATATCCTTCCACAAGGCGACGATAATAGTTGAATCAACTATACCGGGAGAAACATCTTGCACCATATCTGTAGTACCATTACGATTCTTCAATTCTTGATTTATAACAAGCGTTTTGCGTCGCATAAGATTGAGTAGGAAAGAAACAAAGGCATAAGCCTCAAAGGAATCAAATCGCACGATAAGGAATTAAGAAGGGAAGTACTCGTAACAGCCTTGTAGCCTCCCAAGGATAAGTACAGACGTCTCTGTACCGATCCGCGAGACTCTACTAGACTTGCTCATGACTCGTGAGACCTAAGGGAACATAGTGTTCTGATACCATGTTGTCACGACCCAAAATCTACTAAGGGTCGTGATGGCACTGGACACCGCTGTTAGGCAAGCCAACCAAAATACTTAATTAAATTCCAACTTTAGTATTTGTTTAAAATCATTTTTCTTTATATATTAAATAACGATAATGAAATTTACAGAAATAACCATGAAGTCTTTAACAAACTTAATATTGAATAATGCAAAAATCATCCTAGAACTTGGTGTCACAAGTGCATGAGCAATTTTTAGGAAATAATGTAATACAACAACCGTCCGGAATACAATATTGGACAGAAAATAAATACAGAAGACTGAAAGAGACTCTGCTGGTTCCGGGCCGTCTTGAGAAGTGCAGCTCACCTAAGTCTCCGCTTCTACTATGCTGCTACGCCCACTAGGCCACTAGAGATACATATGCATGTGCAACAAAAATGCACAGAAGTGTAGTATGAGTACGAAAACAACGTGTACCCAATGAGTATCCCGTCTAATCTCAAAGAAGTAGAGACGAGAGGTCGACTTCGACACTTACTAGTGGTCCAATAATGTTGTCTCGATAATATAGTAAATCGGTGATCTTTATAAATATGATTATAATTCAATGGAATGAAGCAAGTAAGAAATCCTTTCTTCTATAGAAAATTTCCAAATTCCCTTTTTTCGTTTATACAAATATTTTCAAACTGGGAAGAGGCAATAACAATTTCAATAAGTTTCAAGGCAAGCAATACAAGCATGCGCAAACCATGTCGAGGTCGTACGGCCCAATCCAACAGAAATGTAAAATGTGCACTGGCGAGGGTCGAACGGCTCGAACAATAGATGCATCTATTACTCCGCTCGTGCATCATGCATGTGATGCAGTCAACATAAATAAACAAATACCCCGCTCGTGAATCATACATGCGATGCGGACATACATAAATACACACAGTCATACAACCAATTTAGAGTTTATCGGGGAATGATTATTCCAATAAAAGCCAATCTTTTTTAATGATTTAAGAAAAATGAAGTTTAATCCTTTTAGAAATTCATTTACCAATTTGATAAGATTTAAGCAATTCAAATGTCAATAAGATTACAACTATTCCAAGTATAGCATGCTTTTGGGTCCTAGACTACCCGGAATTAAACATAATAGTAGCTACACACGGACTCTCGTCACCTCGTGCGTACATATCCCCCACAAATAGGAGCACATAACCAATTATTTCACTTATGGGGACATTTTCTTCTTACAAGGTTAGAAAGGAAACTCACCTCGCCCCGAAGATCCATAACCGGCATTCCACGCCCTTCCGAAGACTAGAATCGATGCAAAAATGCTCCAAATCTAGCCAATAATTATGCAAATTCATTAATATATGCTCATTTACTCATTACAATCCAATATATAGCAATTCCTAATACTGATCGAAAAGTTGACAAAAATGCCTTCGGTCCAACGTGCCCGGATTCCGAAAATTTTCGAAGATAAAGTTTACCCATGAATTCACGAACTCATATATGATTTACTCCTAATTCCATACCCAAAATCGTGGCCAAATTCCAAGAATATCAATTTTCTAGGTTTTCCTTCAAACCCTAAGTTTCTACCAATTTTCATGCTCAAATCCGTACATAATCAATGTATTTAACTCAAGATAGGTGGGGATAACTTACCTTGTCGTTGATGATGAAAACCCCTGACTTTAAAATGAAGGAAAATGGCCAAATCCCAACTTTAAAACAAAACACTGCCTCCAGCACTTTCCGCACCTGCAGTCACTTGACTGCTTCTGCGGTTCCGCATGTGCGGCCACACTACCGCATCTGCGGTCCTTCTCAGGCCCCCTTATTTCTGCTTCTGCGCCTCGTCTACCGCAGGTGCGGTCCCGCTTCTGTGGAAACCTGGCCACTTCTGCGGTCTCTTCGCTCCGGACCCAAAACCGTATCTGCATCCTCCTAGCCGCTTTTGCGGCTCCGCACCTACGGCCAAACCCTTGCAGGTGCAGTTACACCAGATACCAGCAACTTCAGCCTTTCTAAAATTCCATTTTCGATCCGTTAGCTACCTAGAATCCACCCGAGGCCCTTTGGACCCCAACCAATCACACCAACCTGTCCCAAAATATATTACGGACTCGCTCGAGGCCTCAAAAACAATGCTAAAATCTCGAATCGACCTCCAATCCAAGCTTTATGAACTTTAGAATTTCAAACTTCTACTTCGATGTTTAAACTTATCAAATGACGTCCAATTGACCCCAAATTTTGTACACAAGTCATATTTGACATTACTGACCTACTCCAACTCGGAATTGGATTTTGACCTCGATATCAAAAAGTCCACTTCCGGTCAAACTTCTCAAAAACCTTCAAATTTCTATCTTTAGCCAAACGACTCCAAAATGACCCACGGACCTCCGAATTCACTTCCGATCACGCTCCCAACACCAGAATCACTATACGGAGCTACCCCAGACTCGGAATCCCAAGTGGACATCGATAACACTGAAATGCACTTCAAGCCAAACTTATGAAATTTCTTCCAAAATGCTAACTTCCACAATAGGCGCCAAAACGCTCCCCCGGTCATCCAAAATTCGATCCGGGCATCCGTCCAAGTGCGAAATCATCATACGAACCTGCTGGAACCTTCAGATCCTGATTCCGAGGTTGTTTACTCTGAAATCCAATCTTAGTTAATTCCTTCAACTTGAAGCTTCCAAAATAAGAATTCTCTTTCCAAATCAACTCTGAACTTACCGAAATTTAATTCCAACCACGTATACAAGTCATAATGCCTGAAATGAAGCTGCTCATGGCCTCAGACCGTTGGACGACGCGCTAGAACTCAAAACGATCGGTTGGGTCGTTACAAACCAATTGTTGAATATCTTGCCCTTTCCCATGCATTTGATCTACTGCGATTACCAATTAAATTCTTATGTTCCCTGCAATCATGAATATTTCAAGATCAATTATATCATTAAAAAATGAAGTATAGAATAAGTGTTATATAATTTATCTTACTCGATAAACTTTTTCACTTGTTCATCTCCAGTATTGAACAAAGCATATCGATATGCTTCATAACATAACTGTGGATCCATGAGAAAAGTATTTTTCTTCTTACTTTCAATTGGATGGCCTATAACAAAGAATATAGATGACAAGTGTTTAAGGCACTCATCATCTACAATTGGGTATCTACTGAATCTTGTCTTCACGTTGTCATGTAGGTATCTTGAACAAAAAATCAAACACTCTTCTGCCAAAAATCCCTCTGCTATCGATGCTTCTGGACAAGATCAATTACGAACAAATGCCTTGTATTTACATAGGTTCCTCTCAATGGGATACATCCAACGAAGATGAGCTGGACCCCCAAGCTTAATTTCATTCACCAAATGAATAGGCAAATGTGACATTATATCGAAAATGTTGGATGAAAAATCTTTTCAAGCTCACAATTTATTTCAACAATTTCAGAGTTCATTTTTTCAAGATCTCTTCGCCTTATGACCTTACTACATATGGCTCTAAAAAAATTACCCAACCTAATCAAGGCCAATGAAACACTCTTGGGCAACGCCTTTCTAACAGCAACCTGGAGCAAGTAATGCATTATAAAATGAGCATCATGACTTTTGTACCCTGATATTTTCATATCCTTCACTTGCACGCGTTATGAAATATTTGAAGCACAACCTTTTGGTAACTTGGCATTTTTTATGACGGTACAAAATAAACTTTTATGTTTTGGTTTCATGTAGAAACAGGCTTTAGCCAAACTCACTGTTCCATCATCATCTTCTCTTGGTTGTAACTTCTCTCGTATCCTCATTTCTTGTAAGTCATAGCGAGCATTTACATGATCCTTTGACTTTTTTTTTATTTCCAATAAAGTCCCAAGCAAACTGTCACATATATTTTTCTTGATGTGCATCACATCAAGATTGTGCCTCAATTTGTTATGCGCCCAATATGGCAATTAAAAAATAGATCTTTTTTTCCACGGACCCTTATTATCCTGAGGTCTTTTCTTTTTGCCCTTTCCAAAAACATTGTTGAATTGAAGCAGATCTTGAAACACTTCTACACCCGACAAAGGAGTAGGTGCAGGTCTATGTTCCTCCTTACCATCAAATGACTTCTTATCTTTCCGCAAAGGATGATCATGAGGCAAAAATCTTCGATGGCACATGTAACACATCTTATGACTGTGTTTGAGATATAGAGAGCATGTGTCATAATTACAAGTGGGGCATGCCAACCTCCCCTTGGTGCTCCATCCTGAAAGCATAGCTAATGCTAGAAAATCACTAATTGTCACGACTCTAAACCCGAACCCGATCGTGATGACGCCTTTTGTGAAGACAAGGTCAGCCGACACTTCCCATTTTCAATTATTAACAGTTAAGCATTTAGAAAACAGTCTAAACACGATAAAATAAATCCAAAATAGCAGTTAATATCATAAATATGCGAAAGAACATCCATGCACAGTCCTAACCGGGGTATCACTAGTCATGAGCATCTATAAGTAAAAATACAGGTCGACTAAATCCATAAACCAGTACAAATGTCTGAAAGGAAATAGAAATGATAAAGAGTAGAGACACGGGGCTGACGATGCCAGGCAGCTACCTCGTGAACTCCGAATGTCCGCCTGAAGCTGGAGATGATCAACACTCGGGAACGGGACCAGCTACGCCTGAATCTGCACATAGGGTGCAGGGAGTAATGTGAGTACTCCGATTCAGTGAGTAACAAATGTAAATAATGACTGAAAGTAAGAAAACACGTAAGACACACAACATTCTATAATGAAGCAGTAAAACATCATTTAAAAATAGTAAATCAGTCAAAAGATAAGTAAAAATCCTTTTTCAGCAAGTAAGCATTTAATTGACAGGCAGTTAAGGAGAAATAAACAAGTAAAGGTTCGCCCCTCATGCACTGTATCAATAAAACTGCCCCTCGGGCAACATCTCAGAACAATACAAGCCCCTCGGGCTCAATCTCACATCACAATGGGTACCCGCGCTCACTGGGGGTGTACAAACTCTGGGAGGGGGCCCTTATGGCCCAAGTGCAATAACAAGCCATCTCGTGGCATCATAAATAGGCTCTCGGCCTCATATCAATATCAAGCCACCTCGTGGTGTACATATCTTAGGCCCTCGGCCCAAATCAATACCAGTGTTTTCTCACAATATAGGCCCTCGGCCTTACTCAGTCATAAATCCTCACAAGTCGTTCGGGCAATAATAAAACAGTGTTTCTCAGCCCAAACATTATTGAAAATATCCTTTTAAGTGTTAAAACTGAGTAAAACATGGCTGAATATGGAAATAATGTAAAATAACATGACTGATTTCAAGTAAATATTCAAAAACGGTGAGGAAATATTAATATAAATCCCCGAAGGGTTCAAATAGTTGGCACAAGGCCCAAATATGGCATTCAGCCCAAATTATGATGATATCTAATAGATTTCAGTCAAATACGCGGTAAAATCATCAATCGGGATGGACTAAATCACAATCCCCAATAGTGCACGATCCCGCGCTCGTCATCGAGCGTGTGTCTCACTCCAATATAGCACTACGATGTGCAATCCGGGGTTTCAAACCCTCAGAGCATCATTTACAATCATTACTCACCTCAAACCGGCTAAATCTCTAGCTTGCGACGCCTTTACCCCTCGAATTAGCCTCCACGCGCGTCGAATCTATCCAAAATCAGAACTAGGACGTCAAAATATTCTAAGGGAATGAAGCCCAAGCAAAAATAATCATAAAGGGCACAAATCCCGAAATTACCAAAACCCGACCCCTGCGCCAACGTCTCGAAATTCAGAAATTTCACATCATCGAGTTCCTTATCTCCCCACGAGTTCATACATATCAAAAGTTCTCAAATACGACCCCAAATGGTCCTCCAAATCCCCAATCAAAAGTCCAAATTACCAAGCCCTAGTTCTTCAATTTTTAGCTTAAATTCCATGATTTTCTAAGTGGATTTCACATAATAATCGAGTTTTAAGTCTGAGATTCTTACCTTCAAGTGATTCCCCTTGAATCCCTCTTCAATCTCCATCATAAATCTTCAAAAATGATCAACTATGGAAGAAATAAACTCAATCCTCGCGGACAAGACGAGTTTAAAAACCTTCTGCCCAGGCATATTTTCCTTCATCGCGATCGCGGAACATCCCTCGCGATCGCGAAGAACAAATCTTCAGCTCCCAAAATTTCTCTTACGCGAACGCATCAATAGCCCTGTGAACGCGGTGCCCAGGCGACTGACCCTACGCGATCGCGGACATCCCTCCGTGTTCACAATGATCAAAAATCCAGTCAAGCCCCAGGTCCATTTAACTCTATGCGAACGCGACCACATTCCCGCGTTCGCGATGAATAACCTCTCCATTCTATGGGATCGCAAGCCAAACTTCGCGAACACGAAGAACCACTGGACGACCTCCTCAAAACCTTCTATGCGATCGCAGGACTCCCTATGTGATCGCGAAGGGCAAAGTTCTGCAACAGCTGAACCTGCAATTTCTGCAATCTTTTCAACTTCAAAATGATCAGAATGACCACCAGAAACTCACCCGAGGCCCCCAGGACCTCAACCAAAGGCACGAACACATCCTAATACCTTATTCAACCTTGTTCCAATCATCAAAATACCTCAAACAACATCAAATCACCCAAAACACATCGGATTCAAGCCAAACTTTCCAAAATCTTCCAATTTCTGCTTTCGATCAAAAACTCAACCAAACCACGTCCAAATGACCTGAAATTTTGCACACACATCCCAAATGACACGACGGGGCTACTGCAACTCTTGAAATTCCATTCCGACTCCTATATCAAAATCTCACCTACCAACCGAAAATTGCCAAAATATCAACTTCGTCAATTCAAGCTTAAATCTTCTCTACATCTCCAAAACTCATTCCGATCGCGCTCCTAAGTTCCAAATCACCTCCCGAAGCTAACCGAACCATTGGAATTCAAATCCGAGCCCTCTAACTCACAAGTCAACATCCAGTTGACTTTTCCAACTTAAACTCACTCTAAAGAGACTAATTGTCTCAATTCCTTATCAAATCCTTTCCGAACCCTAACCAATCAACCCGATAAGATATAAAAACATAATACAAAGCAATTAGAAGTAGAAATGGGAGAAACAAAGCAATAACTCCTGAGACGACTGACCGGGTCGTCACACTAATTGTCCACAACAAGGCTGCATGCATTTGAAATGTTTGCTTTGTCTTAGCATCATATGTTTCTATCCCAGTTTCCTATAGTTCCTTCAATTTGCAATAAGTGGTTGTAAGTACACATCTATATCATCTCCTAGAGATGAAGGACCTGGAATGATCATTGACAACATGATATATTCTGGCTTCATGCAAATCCATGGAGATAAATTATAGTTCATTAACATGACAGACCACGTGCTATGAGAAATGCTCATGGTTCGAAATGGGTTGAAACCATCACTTGAAAGACCCAACCTAACATTACGTGGATCTTTGGAGAAGTCAGGATGTAGAGAATCAAAATCCTTCCAAGCTTCTCCATCAGTGGGATGCCTCAAATTCCCATCATTAGGTCGTTCATTAGCATGCCATCTCATTGCAATAGCTGTTTCAGGACACATGAATATCCTCTGAAGCCTAGGCTTCAAGGGAAAGTACCTTAAAACCTTTGCAGGAACTTTAGAACTTGTATTAGTCAAGGCACGATTAGAACGTTTCCATCTAGAAGACCCACAAATAGAGCAATTATCGGCCTTTGCATTGTCATTCCAAAATAACATGCAATCATTAGGGCATGCACGTATTTTATCATAATGAAGACCCAAATCTTTTATCATATTTTTAGCCTTGTTGAAAGACTCTGGCAGCTTAGCAAAGGGAAATGCCTCTTTTATCAACTCTAAGAAGTCTGAAAAAGGCTACATTACTCAACTCATGCAAAGACTTAAACAAGTACAACCGGATGGTGAAACTCAGTTTATTGAAGTTTTCACACCCTGGATATAATTCTTGTTTTCCTTCCTCTAATAATTTGAAAAATCTCTTAGCATCTTCAGATAGAGCCTCTCTCATCCCTTCTTCTTGTACCGGCTCACCTTCTACATTTCTGAATGTATCATGAAGTAATCCATCAATATCATCACACATGTTAGAACCTTCATTATTATTGCTTTGACGAGGTGTAATTCTAGAGGAAAATCCTTCACCATGGAAAACCCATTCGGTGTAACCATCAACAAATATTAACGACCAAGTGATCCTCCACCACATTTCTATAATGCCAATAACGATTAATGTATTTTTTGCAAGGGCATAATATTTCATTTCCTTGGGAAGCTCATTCAAATGTCTTATCAAGGAAATCATTCACTCCAGGGATATACTCATCCGTCCATCTTAAGAGATGCATCCAATTTTTATCTATATTATCCATGAAAATCCTATACGACAAAAGTAAATTAACAAAATTAACTCAATAAACCAAGGTACATACTAATTTGACTTTGACCAAAGCTTAAAGTGGATGAACTCAAGGAGTTACAAATAGTAAAGCATAAATTCTGAGCACCGTCTGTTGTTATTAGTGTTATTTTGAATGTCCAAACGATTCAAAAATGTTCTTACTATTGGATATACATCAGCAAGCATATTACTGTAAATGGATTTACTTGGTATACCTACAAATATGGCAGTTGGTGATGGTGTCATGTTTGATAGTATGAGCCATGGTGTATCTTTTTGTTACCAATCTCACGTTACTTCGGTCCTTTACTTTGCTTTCCTTCTAAACATTTCCATATTTCCATACTTCTATTATAGGAGAAATGCAGCAGACCTCTCTTAATTTCTTAATTGCTAGGACTTCTAGATGATTGACTTTATACGTTGTTTAACCCATTTTTCATACTTATAACGACTATGATTCTGCTATAGCAATGTTGCCAGTAATGATATGTTCCTACTTGTTCTGTGCATATACCTGAAACTTTTATTTGTAAAACTGAAGCCATTTCCTTGTAGAAATCAATATCGCTGTCATAACAATGATATGCATTTTCAAAAGTTACTTAAAGCAGCTAATTTATTGAGATTCGAGATACATGAAATCCTAGTTTAAACCCAAAATAAAAGCATAAATTATAAACCCTCTTAATAAAACAAACTCGGATCCTTAAACCCCCAATAATTCAAATCATCCTACAACATAGAAGTTGGAGAGCACTCAACCAACAATTATATAAGAAAACCCCAAAACTGAACCCTAATCCGAGGAGTAGCCTTGAGAATGGAGAAGGAAGAAAATACAGAGAAAATTAAAATTATAAAAAATCTTAAATAAGAAGTATACAAGTACACTACCAGCAAATTCAATTATCCAAAATTTAAATTAAAAACTACTTACCAATAACAATTTTTTCCTTAGCTACCAACAACAATTTCTCCTTAGCTACCAATAATGATTTCTTCTTACACTACCAGTAAACAAAGAATTCTACAGTTCGACAAATCTGCTGTTGAGAAATTGAAAAAACAATCGGAAAAAACCATGAGAGATGTAGTAGCAGTATACAACCCTATTTACCCAAATACAACCAAATCTACAACTATAGAGAGCTACTAATCACTATGAAAATTAAACCCCATTAGAAGGTAAAATCAAGAATTTGTAAAGAAAGCTCATGAAATATGAAACACATGAAAGTAACGAAAGTGGTTGTTCAAGGAGTACCTATTTGTATTGTTATTTCAGTTGCAAACTTTGCCTTTCGTCTTTTCCCAATTTTTTGCTTCAAGCAGTCGAATAGTCGAGCAGTCGAGGTGGATTTGGGTTTAGCTTTCCCTTCAAGCAGTCGAGAAGTCGAGATGCGATTTGGGAATCAAAGCAACCGGGTTTCAAGCACTATAAAACCATCCAATATTTCATCCATAAAGTTTTTCTGGGAAATTTTCAGATCTAAAACATTAACTCAAACCCAATTTTTAGATCTGGGTACTTTTTCTTATGGTATGGCAAAGAAGACAATAAGGCTTTGGGAATATCGATGGAGTTTTGGAGGTTTGGTGGGTATTGATATTTGGGGACTTATTAGGAGAGTTAATACGATATAGAATATAAATTATAATTTTATATTTATATTTGAGATTTAATTAAAACTAAAAAGAAATAAGGATTGTTATTGGCGGGTTTAGCAAAATTTAGGAGGAAAACTGAAGAGGAGAAAATAGACCGTTCCAATAATAATTTTTTTCCAAATAACCGTTACCATAGACAGGTCTGTTAGGCCGCCTTACAAAACTGTTGCGAAAAACATCTATGGCCACGGTTAAACTACAATTGTAACGGTTTGATATCTAAAGTGTGCTGCTATCATCCAACTTCTATTGTAACGGTTGTAACCGTTGCTATAGCAGCTTTATGGCAACGGTTCTATAACCGTCACAAAAAAAACTGTTGCAATAGGCCCATTTTCTAGTAGTGTTAGGCACGTATATCCTCCGTGATAATTAAAAAGATGTTGTTACTATTTGTAAATATTTTTTTACCTTAATAACTATTTTTATTACTACCCAAAAGTAGTAAAAGGTCATATAACTGCATTATTTTTACTACATAATGTCAAACTAATTGTTCGGATAGACCCTAACAAAGAAAATCACTACTAATATATTATATAAGGATAATAGTATATAGTACTTTTCGCAAAGCGAATTTAATTGAACTTTTTTTTTATTTTAGAAAAGAGTAATTTTGTGAACCTAGCCGATAAATAATTTTGGTGTGAGTAGTTTGTTTTATCACCGTTTGATGCTGACTCATTTACTAATTACTTTGAAGTTTTAATTACTCGCCGAAGGAATTGACTCCCAATAGAAAAAGGTTTCTCTCCAATATTACGATTATATCCTACATAGTTGTTTTATGGAAAAAATATTTTAAGACTATTTTGGTAAACTAACATTGTATTCATGCTTTTATAATAACTTGTCTCTATTTACGTACTTTGCACGTATATCTCAAGTAAAGAATTATAATTTGTACAAAAGATAATAAAATATTAATTGTAAAATACAGCTCATTAACTTGAAGATGCACAACTTTTACCAAATTGATTTATCTTTTTTTGTGAACATAGGCTCTCCAGCAAAATTGAGAGAACAATTAGAGAAAGTATGTGGTAATAACTTCCTGTCGACATTGTAAATTTTCTTATCCTATCAACTTATATATAATCTCTAGCAAAACCAGACTTTGGAATTAAAGAAATAAGTGTAAGGAAATTATGCAACAAAAATTTTCTGGAAGTAGCAAGAAATCATGCGACATGGATGTCGGAGGAAGCATGCTCCCAACTTCTGTGAACGGCTCTTTTGCTATCAGGGCGGATTCCGAAAAATTATATTTGTATATATAAGGCAAAATTTGTTTTTACCTCTATATATTAAGTTTTGAATCCCTTTGACAAAGCCCAAAAAGGTAGCTTAGTGGTCAAGGGAGTTCAAAATCTTTGTAAGGTCATAATTTCAGTTCCCACTAGCTACAATCTTTTTTTAACTTTTTTCTTTTTGAACCCCTTAAGGGAGATCGTGCCTCCGCCGCTGTTGGCTATATAGATGTTATCTTACAATGAGCAAATATACTTTGATGAAAAGTTCTCTTTTCTGCCGTCTGAATATGCTCCCAACAATGAAAAGTTATTGTTTTAGTCGAGTATGTAAAACTACTGTTCATGAGTCTAAATAATAAAGTTCACGTAGTTGCTTCCCATAAATAATTAACATGCTTTAAGATATCAATGCACCAAAATATGTTATTCTTTCCTTGTCTATTGCTTGATTAGCTTGGACAAGATAGAACATACTTGCATACGCCGTTGTTGCATCATATTCTTACAATTTTTCACCAAGTTTTGTTTGCATGAAGTAGATCTCACAATTAAATATAAACAAAAAGAAAAAAACAAAGACAGTAAATTTCCTGCTCTAATTCTTGAACAATATAATATCGAAATAGAATCGACTTTGTTTCCTTTCTTGCAAAAATAAGACCCTACAGACCAAGGCCTGTTGGACATCAGTTTCAATCAAGTACAGAAAAAGAGGTTAAATTGAAGTACAAACTCTTTAGAAAACTTATATGGAAGTACAGGAAATAAAAATTCACATGCAATTGGCATAAATAATTAGAATGGTACAGGAAAATTTGTTTTTCTTTCTTAATTCTTCTTTTACTTCCTTTCGAATCTTCAGGTAGATCCTACAACAAAAATCATGACCAAATAATTAAAGAAAGGTCTAATAAAGAAACAATCTCCAAACGATAATATAATTTTAAATATTTAAAATTGCAAATAAAAAAAAATCTACATGTGTTGACGAACTTGATGATATGAGTGCTAAAGTAGATAGAATTTGATTCACAATCTGCTGTTTTACAAATTCGAGTTTTCTTCAACTTATCATTAAGATATTTTGTACAAAATTAGTTAATATATAATATGCAATCAATTCCTAGTTAAATTGAGACTCAGCAGAAAGTTTCCTTTGCAACCACAAATTCCTCAATTTCGTTCCATCACGAAGTCTTCCTTTGTAAGATCAATTGTTCAATACGTTCCATTACAAAAGATTTAGTAAAGTTTGAATTGATTTCAAAGTCCTAAATATTATGAGCTAATGTTCAATTTTACAATTTTATCCAACATGGCACTATTCATTAGAAATAATAATTTAGTTCTAAGGGTATAAATGTCGATCAATATTATAAGGATATTTTTGTCGTTTAACATGAAACATTCGTGCTTTTATAATAATATAATATAGATATATAGATAGATAAATATTGATATAGATATAGATAAATATAAATATAGATATAGATATAGATATAGATATAGATATGGATTAGATAGATAGATAAATTGTTTACCTCCATTGCCAACGTAGATAAAGTGAATTCTCCGTATAAGGGTTGTGGCCAAGATCGCATGAGGTAACCGTATCCCAATTATCTTTTTTTTTGTGCGTCAGGGGCGGCCCGACAAGTTTTGTGGCCTAAAGCCAAACTTTATGAGGGGCCTTAACTTATTCCTTTTTTTTTAATTTTTATTTATTTATTTATTTATTTATTTGAAGTCCATTTTTCTAGCGTTTCTTAGATACAAAGTTATAAATAATTTTCTTATAATCAATAACTCCTAATAAGTTTTTTCTTAATTGACAAATAGCTAATCCATTTAACCTTTCTTGAGACATTGTTGTTCTTAGGTAAGATTTTATTAATTTTAATTTTGAAAATTTCTTTCCACTGAAGCGACGGTAACAAGAGTTATTAACATTACTCCATAAGTAATATAGGCATTGGAAAAAGAATCAAATCTTTTTATTTCACCAAGTGTATCAATTAAACTGTTATTTTCTAATTATACTATTTTTCTTAATATTTTTAATTTCAAAAATAAATCTAAATCATCAATATCGAATTGATTATTATGCTTTAAGGAACATTCAAGACTAAGGCAATATTTTTTAAAATTTCCATCATCTAGTGATCTTAATTTTTACCGCCAAATAAAAAACCAAAAATATTTTTATATGCTTCGAATTGATCAAATCTATTTTAATGTTAAACAATAGTCTTGTCTACTATGTATAAAGTAGTCAACTCCAAATGACTCTTCGAAAGATTTTGTGATTTTATTATCAACATTCTCATCAAATTATTACTTTCTATATATCATACGTTTCTTATGAAATTCGGGTTTGATATTCATTTCAAGTGCAATTTTCGTGGCAGAAATCATAGCAGTTGTAACTCCTTCTTCTCTATACTTGTTAAAGAAAGAAATCAATTTTTTCACTTCATATAACTTTTTTTAAACTTATACATAGCCTATTAAGTGTAAGAAAAAATGGGGCCTCCACAAATGTGGGGCCTAAGGGCATCTCCAACCTTTATCCCATTTTTGGTCCCGGAATTTTCCTATTTTGGTGACAACTTACTCCAACTATTCCCCAAAAGAGAATATTTTTTTTATATTCTTCTCTCTCTCCTCTATATTATATTATTATCTTTCATTTCAATTTTATTTTTTAATTTTCATTAAATAAATTTCATCTTTTATTTTTATTAATTTGTAATTTCCATTAAAATAATTCCAAATTATTTTAAATAATATAATGTGTAAGCAATGTATTTTCGATTTTCATGTATTTTCAATTTTAATGTAATTTCAATTTTTACTTTTCAATTTTAGCAACATCTAATATTTTATATTCGCACCATCTATTTTTTGAGATGATTATATATTTTCTGTACAATTATAACTTATAATAAAATTAACTTACAATTTTACATAAAAATAATAAATGCAAAATTAATTTATCATAATTATACGCCAACGTTAAGATGTAAAATTAATATTATAAAGATATTACATAAACATAATTAGATATATATAAAAAATAAATTAAAATAGTTAAATAATAAAATAATAATAAACAAGACATGAATAGTACTGGGTGGATGAATAGTGTACCCCATATTTGAGGGAACATTATTCATCCCCCATTTTGGGGGCCAAAATGTGGGAGTGTTGGACCTTCATTACCCTAAAAATTGCCCGTATTATGGGAAAATGGGGTAAGGATGGAGATGACCAGCCATTCTTGTAACTATCACCTGTAATCCGTGCAGGTATTTTACTTGCTTTATGGAGGGTCGTGCCTGGTGTGTGTGTTAAATCAGTAAAAAAAAGAATTGGTTGAAACTTTATTATTTTATCTAAATAAAAAACTTTAGAAAAAAAATGAAGTTTCAACTGTGTATTCCTCTGTATTTTCTCTCTAGATGCAATTTTTTTTTTAATTGTATATTTTTATTTTTTGAGTCAAATTAGAATACAAAAACGCGTTGAAACTTGAAACTCTATTATTTTTAGTTAGATAAAATCTTTTAGACCAAATAATAGAGTTCTATTCATGTTTATAAACAAATCTTGTCCGTAAAAGATGATAAAAAGTTAACGAATTTAAAAGGATAAAAATGTATTTAATTTCAAAATTGCCACGTATCACAAAAATTTCCATTATGTGAGGTCAATGGGATAGTAAATGGTAACACATATTCAAATTCAGGGGGTAATTAGAACAACATAACATTTAGTGTCAACTGAATTAAATTTTGCCAAATATAGGATGGCTTTTAGTTATTCTGCCTAAATTTATTCCTACAAATTTACAATGGTATGGAGAAAAAAAAAAATTAGAAAGGAGCTTTCTGTAATTAGAATATATTTCTGAGCCGGAGAGGAACGAACCAGACTCATATATATATATATATATATATATATATCAGTGGGTGCGGTGTGGAAACAAATCTACAGAGAGTAAACTTCATCAGAATTAGGGTTTCAACTTGCTCTTTCTACAAAAACTAACAGCCGGAACACTCAGAGGAGAGAAGCAATGGACGGCGTAATTTCTGCGATGGACCAGCAGATGTTAGTTTCGTCTTTCCTTGAAATCACCGTTGGTCAAACCGCCGATACTGCCCGACAGTTCCTCCAGGTTCTAAAAAATATTCCTTTTTTTTTAATATCACTATGTATGATTTTTTGCTTTATGTATAGTAGCATATCCAGGATTTAAGTTCTAATTATGTGTGTGGATGTACTCTCAGTGTGTGCGTGTTTTAATTTTTTTAACTAGGTATTAGTTCGGGTTGGGATCAAACTGGGTTTGTTGTTGTTGTTGTTGTTGTTGTTGTAGGTATTAGTTCGGGTGTTAAAGAGAGTAGTGTGCTAGCATGATTATATATTTGTATCAAACCTTTTCTCTACTATATATTTAAAGTTGGAGTTAAAGAGTATTTTTTTGGGCATTATCGTGTTGAGAAATTAAATTAATTTTTTGAGCTTTTGTGTTTGTTCTCGGGTTTTTTTATTTAAATCTTCTGATTTAAAGATCCAAGCTTTATAAAAAAGAATTTACTTATTAAAAAATAAAAGATTTGAGCTTTGCACCGAAGGGATGGCTTGATTACTTCTCAGCCACCTAAGACTTTGGGGCATGTACTAGTGGAAGGATGCATGTGGAGTAGTTGAGGTGCGTACAACCTGGTCCGGACATAACAGTTATGAATAATAGAAAATTTAGCCCCTTTGGGGCCTAGATTTTATGTCACGAATCACGATGTATGTCCAATTTTACATTCTATCTTGTTACTAGAATATGAGATGATGTCAATCTTGTGGAAGTTAAATGAATTTTGGGGTTTCTTTTTGTTTGGCAAAGCATGTTCAACTTTTAGCACAGGAAATAGATGGATGAGACTTGTACATTAGACTTTGTACTTTTGTTTGCTGTTATATTAATTGAGCCCTTCCCTTTGTTTCTTTATCAGTAAATAAAATATGTTATTAATAGAATAAAACCAAAAACCAAGATGGTGATTAGCCGGTACAAAACTGTGCATTCCCCTGTGATGAAACAATAGAAGGGGATAACCTTTGAACAAAAGATTCTATTCTTGTAGTGAGCTAATGAAATCTATCATGTTGCGAATTTCATACCCATCTGAAATTTGCACCAAAAGGCTAGCAGACACAGGAATCTGTATTTCATCCAATGTACAGTAGTAGCTTTGCCCTCAAATCATCTGGATTTCCTTTCTGTCCATAGAACGCAACACACACAGGACGGAACAGTTTTGCTGAGCTCTTTGGCCTTCTGACGCTATATCACACAAATTTATTTTCTCAAGCTTTGTCGACAACTTAGTTTGTGATCTTTTTAGTTGTTGGGGTGTGGAGAGACATTTATTTTATGTATTGGTAATACGTCGATGGGTGGGTAAGTAAGCAGGTAATGAAATTCTGGGTAGGTAGAGGGTTTTGTTGCTACTGATGACATTGACCTTTGCTTGATTTTGGCTATTTGTTGGCTCTTGTTGAATCCTGTTTCCATCAGGGGCCTATGCAGAATTGATGACTTTTCTCCACTTTGGTAATGTTTTGAGCCTAGTTTCTATAAGGTGGATTGTAAATATTTTGTGTGGCAGGTAACAAGTTGGAATCTTGAGGAAGCAATTCAGCTTTCCTACATCGGAAATGAGGGTGGGGCAGCAGCATCTGTTAATTCTTCACAATTGGGAAATGATGCACTTCTTGGTGATCGGAGCTTGAGGTATTTTTAATACCCTGTGATCTTTCTATGTTAGTTAATTCTTTTGTCTTTTTTAATTACTTTTTGTATCTTTCAATTTTTGTTTTTACCTGTTCTACTTCTCATGCTTCTTAATGTACTCTGGTTGTCTATATGTGAGCCTTTTGTGTTTGTTAGTTTCTCATTCAAGCAAATTGAATCAAAACAAAGTTATACTGTTCTTAGAGTTTTTTTCTCTCTCCATATTATTCCCATCACACCAATTCCTCACGTTTGATAGAGCAATCTTTTTTCCTCTTATTGTTTCTGGCTTTAATATTGTGCATCTCCACTCAACTTTTGGGGGTTTGAGGATATGGTTTCTTCCAGAAATCATGTCTTGACTGTACACTTCCAACACTCATCAGCCACAACTAACTTGGAGACTTTAGGGTAACCTGGTGCTTTTCAGCACAAGCTCAAATCATCTTTTTCAAAACGAAATGTTCAAAGCTTTGTTCTTCTACATATGGATAATATGCATTTGCCCAATAGAATTTCTCAAAAGTGCAATAAGGATCAAGCTGGTTGCTGGTTCAGGTTTCTAGTTCTCTGCTTGTTATGTTGCACAAGAATAGTTCTACATTCTTGTCTTATGTGAGGCATCATAAAGTTCCCTCACATAGATATTTATCCAGGGAAAAATGTGTTTCCTCGTTATTATAGATATCTGGCACTCAGAATAATTGATGTTGCTCATAGATTAAAACCTACTGTCGTCTTCTTCTTCCTCTTCATGTCTTTCTCTTTTCATTATAATGGTTGTGATGCGATCAAATTGTACTATGAACTGCATTCATTGTTCTCTCAGTGCCAACAACTCAACTATCATACCTCTTTCACAAATGGTATGGCTCTTTCGTGAAGGCTATAAGTCGAGTGATACCAATGAGGGTCACCCTTCTGAGGAAAATTACGTAGAAGAATATGATTATATTAGTGATTAGAAGTAGTATGGTTTAGAATTTCATATTAACACTTAAGTATGGGATTAGCTTTCATATTAAGACTTAAGTATGACTTTATCTTTTCATATCTTTGCATATTAAGCAGTTTTCTCCTTATTGCGTTTTTTTGGTCAAGCCCTCGCCTTAAGTGCGCATTGTGCTTTAAGTCCCAGCAGGGTTTTAGTGCTTTTTTGCGCTTTTCGCTTTTGACAAGACTGTTTTTTGCAATTTCTGGAGCGCGGCCTAGTTGTACATGCACTTAGTTATTGAAATTTGCTGACAAAGATTACTAGCGGTTGTGTGCATTGCTAATCTATACTATTTTGCCATTTTGATTTTCTAAAGGGTGTTTTTAACCCTTCCATTTGTATCCTTGTATTGAATTGATTTCCTTGTGTTCTTTAGTTCATCGGGAGTGGGAGGTTCATCACGTGAACCTCGATTAGTTGCTCCCTCCTGCAACTTTGAGGAGGAAATGAAGTGTCCTGGAGTTCTGGAGGCAGAGAAACGTTCTACTCCTACAACAGATGCTGCTCAAGACAATCTTGCTTCTTTGTGTCATCCTCCTTTTGCCTTGATGTACCATGGGCCTTTTGAGAAGGTAGATGCACCTTATTACTGGAAAGATTTGTTGCTCAGTTTCCTGCTTCATAAATAATTTTTTTTTTGTTTCTGTGGTGGTTCTTCTCACTCTTATTACTCCTGCGGGGATTTTTTCTTGATTTATATAAAAAGGGTGGTGTGTTCTGGCAACTAGTAAGTAGAGGGGTGGGGAATTTATATTAGTTACCTTAGAAAGCTACTCATATTTTACACATTTGTATCAATGCAGAATTTGCTGGCACGTGTTGGTGAGCCAGAAGTCACCAAGTTTTCGGGTGTCGGCGCTTTCAGATCGTACATAGCTAACGCTTTTAAATGCTTGCTGTCATCTACCTCCTTTTAGTTATAGCAACACGACAGCAGAGAAGATCCCTAAGCTGGCTGGAGTTGGCAAGTTCAAAGACCTAGAAAAGAATGACTGCAACTGCTCTGCTGTAGATTCTTCCTGGAATGAGAAGGGGAGATCACGATTAAATAGCAATGCTGCCCTCAATGTAAAGGAAGAACGTGTTCTATTACTTGTGGCTACTCTATTAGCTACTGTAATTTATACAGCAGTTTCTCACTTGCCCTACTTCATTGCCACGGCTAATCACATCTCTGACGGTGATAATACAGGTCGACTGCTTCAATGTATAAGAGATTCGTCCATTACTTCTCCATTCATATTATTTAATTCAACAGGTTTTGTAGCGTCATGAGCTATTGTTATGTCCATTCTGCGCAGTTTACCATTGAAACTGTGGACTCAGACGACAATATTTATGTATTTTGTCTCCTACATGAGCATGATCATGACGATGTTACCACTGGGATCCTGGCTGGTACTCTTCCTTTCCGTCCCATTACTATTATTGGCAGCTTCTGGAAAACTGTGCAACTTTGCCAGAGTAAAGACTTGCAGTTCTGCTACTTATTTAAAGGATCAGGTACTTGGAGAGATCTGAAATTTATGAATGTATAAGGATGTATATGGTTCAGTAAAGGTACTCTTGTGTAGTTTCATCTGTTAAATAAAAAGGTGGATCCACATATTAACTGAAGCTGTTTTTATCGGTTTTCTTTCGACTCTTCTTAAGAATAGCAATTGTTGGAGAGTTTTTGGACTTGTCATTTGATGATTTTGTGGTTGTATTGTATGGAAACAACTTCCAGCATATTATTTGGTGTATGAAGTTACCATCTGCCCTAAAGCTTGAGCTTTTATAAGGCTTTAACAATCTCATAATGGTAATGGTCAATTGCACAATGGTCTTGGAGATTGACAATTAATGAAGATGATCAATATGAAAACATTAAATCTAACCAATTCTTATCTTAATATGGATTTTAGACCAGTTCTAATTCGCTACATCACTTGCTATATGAAGAATGGAGCTCTGAGGGAGGCGCTGAACTGGAATTTTCAATTTAAGATAATAAATAACCCAGGAAGTGGAGCAGAGTATTAACCCTCAAACAGAATGGAGCTCTGAGGGAGGCGCTGAACTGGAATTTTCAATTTAAGATATAAATAACCCAGGAAGTGGAGCAGAGTATCAACCCTCAAACTTTTTAGCAGGGAACTGGATTGATTCTACTTGACAAAGTAAGATAGTGCGTGAAGCTTCGCGTGGACAATATACCAATCTTAAAGAATACTGCTTGCCAAGCCAAATAATGTAACTGATTCAGATGTATATCAACCCAATTACATTGGTCGATGATTCAGTGTTAAAGAAGACAAAAGTCCAACATAGCACACAAAAGTGATATGTCTTAAACAAAAGAAAAGAAAGAGAAAAATCACAGCGGAAGCAGCTAACATAATATAAGTATTAGAACAGCCATAGCATGTCAAAAGATATAAGCCATTTAAGCATCACATGGGAAAAAACACTCCTACACACAGCATCTTATGGGCCACAGCATAGTAGCAAATACTTGCACAAGATTTCTTTAATATCCCAAAACAATGACCGGCTCCAAATAATGGTGCAACTATTAGGCTGAGATTACACTAAAGACTAAACTAAAGTGTCAACCATGTTGAACTTTTACCCTTCTACTACAAAGTCCACGGATCCTCTGGGCAATAAGTGACAATGTAGCGGCAATACTAATAACGTACACACTGTAGAACACCAAAACATAACCTCCTGGGAATTCCTTATTCACTCCATCTATTCTTACGACACGGGGATTGATCTTATCTAGCGTACTGCAAAAGTTTACTAACATGGCTGTTATGACAAAAAAAAAAAGCAAAAACTGTTAAGGCAGTCCCCCACTGCCGTTTCCTAAATATCATGCAAACTGTAACCAACATGCCTATCATGGCTGATATGTAAGCAATCGTGATTGTTGTGAAGAAAAGAAACCCATCCACAATAGCACTTGGATAGGTGAACAAATCGTGCATGCTGAGATGAACAATCTTCCCTTGATCCGCAGCTAAAACTGGATAAAAATCGTGAATACTAATTGGAGCTGCATAAGACCCACCAGCAATAAGCACCACCACTGTTAAAAAGGTAGTCCATACCGTTGGCTCATTTGGTGCTCTTGCAGAATTCTCCTCGATCGTTCTGGTAGTGCTTCGGCGAACTTTATCACGAGGCTGCATTAAATAAAAAATTGAGTTTACAACTAGAGAAGTTTCTCCAACTAAAACAGAAGTTGCTTCAAGTCAACAACTAGAGAAGGAATTATGTGATTCTGTCCAGCAGCATCTATATTATTGATTGCTTTTTATTAAGGAGATATATTGAAATACTTAATACACTAAGTTAGGCTCATTCTTAGGATTAGTCAGTCCCTAGTTGGCAGAGAATTCTCATGTATACATACTGTGAGCACGTGATTTTTGTTTCGCGCGACAATCGCTCCAAAAGAAATAAAAAATAATAACAATTGGTCCTGCTGTACAATTTTTTGATTTATATATGACACTTTGTTATTTATTTATGACTTTTTCCCATTATTATTTTTTTTCTTTCTTTTTTTTATTTAAAGCAAAATACAAAAAATGTGTGTGTCATGCATAATTCGAACCGTAATCCGGTTGTTAAATGGAAAATCATAAATAGGCATCTTTGTCCGTAATTTTGTTTTGTTTGATTTTACCTGTTTTGAATTATTTCAATGTGTGTGCAAATAATTGTATTAAGTGTTTATTTAATTTTAATTTGATTTTACTTAGTTTTGTTTTTTTTTAAAATAAAGAAGAAAAGGAAATAATAAAAAAAAAATCTCTTCTTCTTCCGGACTTGGGCCAATTTTAAATAAATTGGCCCAAACAAACTCAGCCCAAAACCAGGCCTGCCCAGTCCAGTCCAAGCTGACACCAAGGACGTCCAAACGACGTCGTAATGGTTGAGTCTGATCTGAGCCGTTGATCTCCGAATGATCAACGGCCAAGATCACCTCCCCATAACTCACTAATGACCCCGACCCGTTTCCACCCGGACCGACCCAAACCCTCTAAAAGATGAAACGACACCGTTTCCTTCAAGCTGAAGGATCCTGGCCCTTCATCGTGCCTCATCCGACGGTTGAGATCGACCCACCCATTCCATACATAAGCCCCTTAACATACCCTGCCCCCCCTATCCAATACCCCAACCTTCGTCTCCACAGACCCTTCCCCTCAAACCCTAGCCGCCCCCATCTCCCTTCACCAGAAACCCGGCGGCATAAACGCCGGTGACCTTCACCTTAACACCCTAGAATCCCCTTGCCATCCTAAACATGGATCTGTTAACTACTTAACTCGAATACCATCCCACCTTCCCGAATCTTCATTTGAAGATTCGAGTCAAAACTCGATCTACACCGTTTAACCCCAGCTTCACACCAGACACTCCCCAGACCCCCTCGAGACCAAACCATGCTTGGTTTGGTCCGAATCTGATCAGGGAAGCATGAATCCCAGATCTGATTTTTGGAACATTAGGGTTCCTCATCACTGGTCCATGTCCGTTCGAGCCAAAGAAATTAAGGTCTAATGGACCTTAATCGAAGTGTTTCTCATCTGAGAAACACTTCGATTAAAGTCCGTTCAGCCTTAAGAAAGGTCTGTCCGAGTCCGAGTTAAGGTTTTGATTTTTCGAGATTTGAGGTGAGTCTTGCTTTTTCTTTTCTTATTTCTGTTTAGTCCATGTGATTGACTAAAAGTCTGTTCATGTTTGTTTTAATTTGTGTCTTTGAATTTTATCAACTTTTGTTTGTCCACTTTACCTGAACCTCTGTGTTTGTCTGAATCCCTCTCCTATTCTAATAATGCGTATGTATGTGCTGTGCGAATAATTGAGCTTCAAATGTTGACTGATCAATTGGCTCCTCGAGTACCACTTTGCTTAGTCAGTATAACTCAAATCGTGTGTCGATACAGTTAAATGTCTGATTTTTGGTTACGATTGTATGTGTTATAACTAGTATAGTCGAGTCGACATGTGTCGTCAATTAGTTTCAACTGTCTGAACAAAAATAAATCGATTTGCTTCTTTTAAACATTGCCTGAATCAATTAAGAACTAAGTTCAGTTACTTATAGTTGTTATTGTGACTTCAGAAACCTAAGGTTTGGTCTGTAATTGCAATCTGAATTGATGGCATGTGCACTTGTGCACAACATGTGCATAAAGGCCCTTTTCGAATTAAAATAGTTTGACAGCATGCTTGTCAGATTATATTCCTGCTGCCCATGTTTGCTTTTAGTAAATAAAATGGGAAAGAGGACTGTCAGGGAATGTCATGGGAGGGTTTTATTTCTAAATAATTAAGTGGAAAAAGAGAACAGAGCACATGGGAGGGGGTTTCTTTTGGTCTAACAGGCTGTTAAAGGGCTAAGGTTTAGGCTTATAAAAGAAGGGAGCTGAAATACAGAAGGAGGGGATACAGAGCATACATAGAAAAAAGAGAGAAAAGATAGAGAAAAACAGGAGGGGGAGGAGATAGAGATACAGACACACAGGGAAATTGTTAACACAAAGGAGAGGGGAGGAGAGTGTTAAGGAAAAGATAGAGGGAATTTTCTTGAAAATGGAGGGTGATACACATTGAGAGATATATACACACACACACACACAGAGACAGACATTGATAAGAACAGAGTGAATTGAGAGGGAACATTTTGAGGAGAGTTGAGTTCTGAAAAACAGAAAAACTGGAAGAGAATTCTTTTGGATAGCCAAAAATAATTTTCAAGGCTGAAATTGGACATTGGATTTTGAAAAGAAATAGATAGTAAGAGGGATAAAGATACAGAAATCAGAAACTGGTTTCTGCCTGCTTTTGTTCAACTTTTAGCCTGCTCAACCTATTTAGCCAGTTTTCTTTTCTTTCAAGTATCAGTTAAAATGTGTTTAGTTTGGTTTGCCTTGGTTGATTCCCTTGGAATTGGATGGTCTGGATTTCTATTTCCTACTGCATTGTCTGCTGCTGCCTTTCTGCCAGTTTTATCGGTTCCAACTGTATCTTGCACTAGGAGCTGTCCTATTTGCACCTGCTGTTACTGCTGCTGTTTGGTGTTACTTCTATTGCCCTACTGACCCCTTGCTTCTTCTGTTGTATCCAACATCCAGGTACATACTAAGACTTTGCATTTGATATAACGATGAAAGCATGAAATCAAAGATAAGCAGGAGTTTAATCATTCGTTTGCTGTAGTTACAGTTTTTACGAATGTTATTAAGATCTGTGTAATTTTTTTTAGTTTGTAATTCAATAAAAGAACACGTCAGGTAGCCTTGTATTTAATCGCAGCTTAGTCCATCCTAAATTGTGATTTCGTTTGCTTAATGGGTTGTCTAATGAGGAATGTATGAGTGTTTTAACACACAGGTAATTAGATAACTTTTCAACTAATATTCTGCATGTACAAAAAAGAATGCCTTAGGCTTGCTAGATATGATATTTAGTTTTTACTGAATCTTTGTAGATAGTTCACAGGATCCTGTTCAAACTCTATTAGTAATAGTTTCCGATAAGCAATTCCACTGATTTGGTTCAAATAAGCGAGTTTCGAACTCGGATCTGAAGAACATTTATTATAAGCTTTTTAACAGTTCTATTAATCTTGTATATTAGTTTCCCCTGACAATTTAATAACATGCTCATCCATGAAATAAGGCATAAAATAACTCACGCCTCATAAAATCAGATAACCAAGTAAGGATCCGGATCAGGCCAAAGCATATAATTAAATTAGCATGTACCTCTTCTTCTAGTTTTAGGGACAAATGTATTAGAAATGTAGCCACTTTAGGATATCCTTTCTAAAATAGAGACGAGCCTCGCCAAATAAAAATGCAAAATTACGGGGCCCTCGATAAATAATCATACTAATTATTTAGAATTCAGGCTAGGCCGTTTAGTGAATCTCATGGCCTTCTCAAAAAATAATAACGTGTTAGGCTCTTTAGGCACGGTTTAATTAAATCATATTCTTAAATTCGGGTGCACATTGATGTGACCCAAATCCAAATCTCAACGAAGTCAAAATGTGTTGACGATCACGGGCGCATTGATTGTGACGTGGTTCGAGATGCATTTTCACGACGTTGCAATTCTATAAAAATAAGTGATAATGATAAAAGCGGTTTAAACTTAATAAAAGCACGTAAGTCATAACATGTATTTAAATCAGATATTTAGCCATTATAACAATTTAAGCGACCGTGCTAGAACCACGGGATTCGAGGGTGCCTAACACCTTCCCTCGGGTCAACAGAATTCCTTACTTAGAATTTCTGGTTCGCAGACTTCATTTGGAAAAGTCGAAAATTTCCTCGATTTGGGATTCAAGATAAACCGGTGACTTGGGACACCAAAAGCCAAACCTTTCCCAAGTGGCGACTCTGAATTAAATAAATAATCCCATTTCGAATATTGTCACTTAAATTGGAAAAACTCCCCTCGCGCATTTCTAACCCTTCGGGGCGGGCGCGCAAAAAGGAGGTGTGACAGCTCTGGCGACTCCGCTGGGGAAGACGAACCCAGAATCTCTGGTTCAGGGTTCAAGAATTCGAGCTTAGAATAATTGTTATATTTGGCTTTATTATCTGATCTTTATTACATGTTTTTGCATAACGTGCTAAATGTTGTCTTTTACCGCTTTGATATTATCTGAACTGTATATAAACTGTGCCGAAACCCTTCTCTTCTTACCTCCGGGGAGAAGCTCGCTGGTCGAGACTCCCTATTCTGTTAGTGTCAATACCTGAAATAAGAAAGAGGTCGGACAAGTTACAAAGCCGGACGATCTCGCGGGTCCCCGGTACGTAGCCCCCTCCTCGACTCGAGTTGTCCGCTCGGGTACACAGTCTAGAACAAATACCCAGGTTACGAACCTAGAATAACTTGACTTCAATGCCGGATCCCTAGTAGGAACGCTTATTTGCATCATGTTGCATTTGACTTAGGGGGCTCAACACAGGGGTTGGGTCCGTCTAGGACAGACAACCTGAAATGAAAAGACCACCCTGCTGTATCCTATTTGTTTTGCGCATTAATTTGCCTTGGTTCCGCATGCTGACCGGTTTTGAAAAAGAAAAAGAAAAATAGCGGTATAGGGAGATAATTACTTATTTTGGGAAAATAGAACCAATGTCCGAGTAGTGTCGAAACCTCGCCGGAATTTCTTCTAAAATGTGTATATAAAAAAAGAGATTGTCCTTTAGTTCGATTTTTAAAAAAATATATATATAAAAATTTTCTTTTTATCATTTTTCAAAATAAAAAAAAAAGGTATTTATTTTTAATAGTAAAAAAAAACAGAAAAATTCATAATTCAAAAAAAAAATGTTGTTTCTTTTGTAATACTCCTTTTATAAATTCAGACTAATAGTCCAAATATTTCCTAAAAAAATAAATAGTAATAAATATTTTCTTTAGTCTTTATCTCTTTTCAAAAAAATAATAAAAATACGTATTCTTGATTTTTAGGTTTATTTGATTTTCTCTATTCACGATAGCCCGAACTACGCCGGTTTGATTCTCACCGGATGTGAGATACGTAGGCAACCCTCGTCGGGTTCAACCCCATTTTGCTAAAATAGCCAAAATCAATGAATAAAAAAATGCGTTTCAAACTTTAAAAAGAGTCATAAATAAGTCAGGTGACGCTGTTTTGTCAAAAATAGCCGAATGATTCCGAAAAGGGACGCCGGAAGGCTGACTTTGCATAAACAGCCACCTTTGGGTCTTGTTTAGCATTTTTGTCCAGTTGACCCACATAGCCTTAAAATCTTCGTCCCCGAAGTGTTTAAAGGCCGTGTTCAAAACTTGATCCCCTCTGTAAAATATTTTGAGTCAAGTCATTTTTTGTTAAAATCACCTTAATAAATGTGCAGGATGAGCACGATGCAAAATGAACATTTTTCAATAATGACCAAAATCCCTGTCAAGTTACGGCTATGGTGGAATGATCTAGGTGTTGAAGGACAAAATGAGGTTAAGAAATATCTGAAAGGTCTTGTGGGTTTGTTGGAAATCCAGCCTCGGGGAGATATCATAAGAGCTTTGGTTACCTATTGGGACCCGGCGCACAATGTTTTCCATTTCTCTGATTTTGAACTCACCCCGACTTTGGAAGAAATGGCCGGATACATCGGGAATACTGAACTTCCCTTGAAGGAAAAATACTTGGTTTCCCCAAGAGTCGTCACGGTACATCGATTCCTAGATTCATTGAAGATACCTAGAACAGTCCACAACCCGGATCTGGCAGCCGGATTTTGTACTCCATGCTTCATATATGATAGGTACGGTCATGAGGGGGGATTCAATAATCCAATCAACAAACTGTGCAGCAAAGGAGTTCGTCAGAAGTGGGACAAGCACAGACGGGTAGCGTTCATGATGATGTTCCTGGGCCTTCTGGTATTTCCAAGGAAAGACGGAAACATTGATTTGAAGATATCCGGGGTCGTCAGCACTTTACTCACGCAAAGTGACAGTACTCTCGCGCCTATGGTGGTATCTGACATCTTTCGAGCTCTTACAGCTTGTAAAGCTGGGGGAAATTTCTTCGAAGGTTGTAACTTGCTCCTACAGATATGGATGACCGAGCACCTCTGCCATCATTCCGAGATTTTGAGCCATGGTTCCCCGGAAAAGACCTGCATAGAAGAATCTTACACGAGAACCAAAGAGATCAGTTTGCCCAAAGGAGTCCTGGCATGGACCTCGTTCTTTCAAGCTCTTACAGCCAGCCAAATACAATGGACGTTGGGATGGTTGCCTGTTGATGAGATCCTATATACGTCGGCAGCTAAAACTCATTTCTTACTGATGGGGCTTAAGAGCATTCAACCTTACGCACCCTGCCGAGTTTTGAGACAGTTCGGAAGATGCCAGACAGTACCTCATGAGGAAGATCTTAGCACTCAAGCAGTTGAGATAAGTCCTAACGGACAATTCCCAGAAGCAAAGATTCGCCAAATCTGGAGTGAGTGTCAATATTTGAAATCAGATACTTGCGTGCGGGATCGAGCCAAAGGAGAGACGGCGCCAGGTTACCTTGCATGGTATAGAAGGGAACTTGAGCATGAAAGGCCAGCTAAGAGACCCCACATCCGGAATTTCACCGAATCATCGCAAAGGCAGTGGGATTGGTTAGCAAAGGAAAGAGGCTATTGCGCCGAAATCAGCAGGTTAAAGCAACAAGTGGAAAGTTTGAAATATGAGCACAACGTGCAAGATGCTACCAATCTGGGAGAGCGGAACAGGTTAATTCAGGACAACAAAAGGCTCAGAGCCCAGATCAAATAGATAAGGGTGGATGCGGATAAACAGCCAAGGCATCGATTAGACGAGCAGCTGATAAAAAGGCTAAAAGGTGAAATCAGGGAATGGCAAGATAGTTTGGAGAAATCTGAAAACGTCATAGCAGAGCTCAGGGCACAGTGGGATACAAGAGCAGATAAGCATCGCCGATACCTGAATCAATTGGAAGGCGACCACGAGAAAACTGTTGCTAAAATAAAGAGAGAGATGGCTACACTTGAGATCAAAGCAGCTAATCAGGCCAAGGGTTTCCAAATTGAGAGCAGATACTGGTACGACTCAATAGCCCAGATGAAGTTGGAAGTACGGCGACTGAAGCACCAGCATATACAGGATGCTCAAGTATTCAAGATATGTAGCGATCAGATAAAACGCCTACTCATAGAGAAGAAGCAAACCAGAGATAGGATCAAGGCCATTGCCCATGCCATCACCAGACGATGTCTACGATGTGAGAACATGTCCAGCGTTACCGTCCTCTCGGCAGTGATGGGTTATGTCAAGCAGACTATGCATGAGCTGGAGCAACTTGAGAGGGATCTCGCGCCTAAGACCGCGGCGAGGCCGAACGATGCCCCGCGGACACCAATTTTCAAAACCATAATGCACTCATAAGTCAAGCCTGTATCTTAGCATCTTCTGCCTGTTTTTTCCCATCAGGGTGATTTTTAGTCTATTTTGAGTCTAGGTTTATTTTCAAAGTTTGCTCTTTCTTTTGCAAAATGTAGTTTGTAATAGACCATTTCAACAATAAAGAGGTTGTTTCTTTTACGCTCATTTGTGTTTTTCGAACTACGTAATGATCTGATTCACGTAGGCATCGTGATACGTAGGCAATCCTCATCGGATCCGGTCGCATTTCTTTTACTGCAAAATAAAAAAAATAATAAAAGAAAAACAAAAAAAAAGGGGAAAAACTAATAAGAGGAAAAATGCCGGAATGACGCATGCTCTCGTAGCAAACATATAGTAATCCACTTAACTGTATAGGTGCATCATGCCCAACGTGAGATTAACTATCTGTTATTTGCTGCAAATTAACCGTGCGCTTGTCGATGAGTATTCCAGGGTTTTTGGAAAGACGGTTGGTTTGGTGAAAGTCTGGCCTCGCACTCATACTTCACGAGGTCAAGGAGAAGTGTTCAACTACCTGTTGTTAGGACCAGAAGCAGTACTCACACTTACTTCACCAGGTCAAAAGGAAGTGTGGAAATGTCTTCAGAAATTCCATTGCAAACAATCCCTGTTTCCGAGGAAAGCTCGATCTCAGCCGTCCTCACACCTGAATCCGCAACTGCGGAGGAAAATAGAATCCTACGGCTCCGCATGCTGGAAATGCTGGACGACTGGAATAATGGGAAAGAGCCGCCAAGTGTCATCCCCGGATTCCCTGAATTATTCTCCAGGTCAAGTGGGACTTCTAATGTTCCCATAAATTATCCTGCTACCCCATTCGGGTACCCAGCCACCTCAGCCTTCTCTGCTGGATCGCCTTCTGAGCCTCATCCCCGAATGTCGGCCACTGATGCAAGCATGAACATCTTTACTGCATCGCCTTGCCCGATCACGGCACAGCCAGCCACGTACAAGCCAAGCTTTGACTCATCCTCCTTTACATTCCAAGCACCATCGTTCTCAATGGAACCAACTAGGTTCGCTACCAGTACTAATCCTCTACCGCCTCAGTGCGAGCTTGCACCTGGGCAGGATCAGAACCCCAGAGTTGCACAACAAAATGAGATTGCTAAGAGAATGAGAAGCCTTGAACAAAGTTTGAAGAATATGCAAGGATTGAGTGGACAAAAGAGCGTCTCTTACGCCGACCTATGCATGTTCCCTCACGTGCACCTGCCAACGGGTTTCAAGACCCCAAAGTTCGAGAAATACGATGGGCACGGTGACCCCATTACACATCTTAAGAAATACTGCAACCAATTACGGGGAGCCGGCGGAAAAGAAGAACTGCTGATGGCGTATTTTGGGGAAAGTCTAGTAGGGATAGCTTCAGAATGGTATATGGATCAGGAAATGTCCCGATGGCATATATGGGATGATCTCGCCAGAGATTTTGTAAAACAATTCCAGTATAACATCGACATTGCGCCAGACCGAAACTCTCTGTCGAATTTGAAGAAGAAACCTTCGGAAAGCTTCAGAGAATATGCTATTAAGTGGCGTGAACAGGCGTCGAGAGTGAAGCCTCCCATGGATGAAGTGGAAATGGTCACTACCTTTCTCCAGGCTCAAGAGTCTGACTATTTCCAAAACATGATGTCAGCCATGGGTAAGCCATTCGCGGAAGCGATCAAGATTGGAGAGATGGTGGAAAATGGCCTGAAAACAGGTAGGATTCTGAGTCAAGCAGCCATAAGGGCGACCTCCCAGGCCGTCCAAAGCGGGTCCGGAGGAACGACAAGGGGGAAGAAGAAGGAAGAAACGACTATGGCAGCCTCGGAAGTAAGGGAGTATCGTCATCCCAGGCCCCATTTTCCGGAAAGAGCCCCACAACACTACTACCCCCACTCAAATTTGGCATATGCTCATCAACCTTATATGGTCATGAATTCCCAACCTTATACCCATCCGCCACAACAAGCCAACCGAGGCCCAGCTCCACCTCCCAGAAATCAGCCTCCTTACCGCAACCACTATAACCCACAACCCCCGCAGAATAACTTCCGCCCTCAGGAGCCACCCAGAAGGCGGACTTTCACGCCCATCGGTGAGCCATACTCAACTTTGTTCCCAAAGCTGGTCCAGTTGGGTTTCTTGCAACCAATCCCTCAAACAAGGCAAAACCCGACGTCACCTTCTTACAAAGCTGGAGTCAGATGCGCCTATCATTCAGGAGCCGAGGGACATGACACAAATGACTGCTGGTCGTTGAAAAGAGTGGTCGAAAACTTGATAGAGCAAGGGAAAATAGTGCTAAGGGACGAGGAGATCCCGAATGTAACTAACAATCCATTACCTGCTCACAATAATGGGCCGCTGATCGGGATGATTTGTGAAGACAAAGAGTTCGACCCTGCTCTGAAAGCCATAATTGCCATTGTCGACACGGGAAAAAGGCCCGAAACGGACCAAAAACCAGAAAAGGGGGAAGAGGCCAAAGCTATAAAGAAAGTGCCTGAAAAGAAGGTGGAGAAGAAAGTGGTACCGGTAAAGGATGGAGTTCTTTACATACCACGAGGTCAAGCTGAGAAGACGCAGAACTTCGGAATCAAAAAGACAAAACCTATGTACGTGCCAAAAGGGGCCTATGTGGTCCGGGGGACGATTCAACCACCTCGGCCGAATGAGCCAGTGGTTATCGGACGCGTGCCACAAAAGCCAATGACCAACCCGTCCACAGTGCCGTGGAATTATCAAAAGACTTTGGTAATGTACAAAGGTAAAGAGGTCATGGGAGAACTTCCAGAAAATACTTTCATTGGAAGGTATTCAAACACCCAAGAACTGAACAACGCCACACAAAGGCGCTTCCCGCCAAAGAAGCCCGTAAGTGTTGAAGAAGCGGAAGTGTTCTTCCAACAAATGAAAATGCCGGATTACGAAGTAATAGATCAACTGCGCAAGTACCCCGAGCAAGTGTCCATGCTATCATTATTGATGAGGTCGGCCGAGCATCAAAAGATCTTACTGAACACCCTGAATGAAGCATATGTGCCAGTTGAAACCTCGGTTGAGCAATTAGAGCGGATGACAGAAAGATTCTTCGCCGTCAACCAAATCTCTTTCAGCAAGAACGATCTACCCCCGGAAGGAGCGGCACACAACAAGGCTTTGCATCTAACAGTTAAATGCGAAGACTATTATGTCAAGCGGGTAATGTTGGATGGGGGCTCAGGCGTTGACATTTGCCCGCTCTCCACGCTACAAAGAATGGAAATTGGGACCGGAAGAATCCGACCCAACAATGTCTGCGTAAGGGCTTTCGACGGCATCAAGAGAGATACCATGGGAGAAATAGACCTGTTGTTGGTCATAGGACCAGTCGAATTTCAAGTAACCTTCCAGGTGCTCGACATGGATACATCCTACAATTTTCTCCTTGGCAGACCTTGGATCCATGCGGCAGGAGCCGTGCCTTCCACTCTTCACCAGATGGTGAAGTTCGAGTACGAAGACCGAGAGATCGTGGTCCATGGAGAAGATGAGCATGCCATTTATCGGGACCCATCCATCCCATATCTGGAACAGAGAGAAGGGAGCGAACATACGGTCTATCAAGCTTTTGAGATTGTACTAGCAGAGCAGCACGAAGAGGGAATACCCTGCCCCCAGCCTTTCCTGTCTAACGCCTCGGTTATGGTGGCCAAAGAGATGATCCGGCATGGATTTAGGCTAGGGAAGGGGCTTGGACGAACCCTTCAGGGAATAACAGAACCCATTACTTTGCCAGTCACCAAGAAACCTTTTGGACTGGGTTTCAAACCTACTCCAGCAGACGGAGAATGGGCAAAGAAAAGGAAAAATGAGGGTTGGAAGTTACCTCGACCACTGCCAGATTTATATGCAACTTTCATCAGGCCAAGGTACGCTGAAGAAGAAGACGACGAGGTCTTCACAGCTGAGGAAATCGAGGATATATGTGGGGCGATGAGAAATATGCTCTACGAGGTCCACAAGGTTCAACCAGGTGAAGGCACGAGCATTGCTAAGATGATGTACATGGGGCCGAACGCCAAACTTCAAAACTGGAAAGCTACGCCATTCCCGACTAGACGGAAGTCCGGGTAGACCTGCCCTGCCACCTTTCCTGTGTCACAAGTTATCTCCAGGACATAACTTGAACGTTTTCTTCTTTTCAATTGTTGTTTTGAATTCCCAAGTTGTAAACATTGTTGTCTTCCAACCTTCCAAAGAAAAAAAAATCATCATTGCTTTCCCATTCTTTCTTTTGTTCTGATTTTTATTATTTTTCCTTTTATCTTTCTTTTCAGTCATAATAATGCGGCTTTAAATATGACATGCTTGCGGACTTCACGCCCAGATCACAATGAGCTATTTAACTGCGAATTAATGAACCCAGAACCAGAATATGATGCGGAAGAGGCTTTTAGGGAGATAAACCGAGAGTTGGAATATTTCGAGAATAAACCTAAGCCAAATCTGAATGACACTGAACCGGTAAATTTAGGAACCCCGGAAGAAATCCGGGAGACCAAGATAAGCATTCACACGGACAAGAAAACGCGAGAGGCGATAATTCAACTTCTTTTTGAATTTAAAGACGTGTTTGCTTGGTCATATGATGACATGCCGGGACTAGGTGTTGATCTAGTGGTTCATAAATTACCGATTCATCCTGATTGTCCTCCAGTTCAACAAAAGCAACGAAAGTTCAAAACTGAGGTCAGTGACAAGATCAAGGAAGAGATCACCAAACAACTGAAAACGGGAGTGATTCGGGTAGTCCAATATACAACATGGTTGGCGAATGTGGTTCCGGTACCGAAAAAGGATGGGAAAACTCGGGTATGTGTAGATTACCGAGATCTGAACAGAGCAAGTCCTAAAGATAATTTCCTGCTGCCCAACATCCACATCCTCGTTGATAATTGCGCCAAACACGAGATACAGTCTTTCGTAGATTGTTACGCTGGGTATCATCACGTACTGATGGATGAAGAGGATGCCGAGAAAACTGCCTTCACCACGCCTTGGGGCACCTACTGTTATCGGGTTATGCCATTTGGTTTGAAGAATGCGGGGGCTACTTACATGAGGGCCATGACTGCCATTTTTCATGACATGATGCATCAGGAAATAGAGGTGTACGTGGATGACGTGATAGTCAAGTCCAGGACGCAGGATAATCACATCCAAGACTTGAGGAAATTCTTCGAGAGGCTGAGGAAGTATGACTTGAAGCTAAACCCAGCCAAATGTGCTTTTGGAGTTCCGTCGGGCAAACTTTTGGGCTTCATTGTAAGCAGGAGAGGTATCGAGCTAGATCCAACTAAGATAAAATCCATCAGAGATCTGCCTCCCCCAAGAACAAAGAAAGACGTGATGAGTCTTTTGGGCAGGTTGAACTACATCAGTCGGTTTATTGCCCAGCTGACAAGCACGTGTGAGCCCATATTCAAGCTGTTAAGGAAAGATGCGGCGATTAAATGGACAACTGAGTGTCAAGAAGCCTTTGATAAAGTCAAAGAATACCTTTCGAATCCCCCGGTCTTGGTCCCTCCAGAACCGGGAAGGCCACTTTTCTTGTATCTAACAGTCTTGGAGAACTCTTTCGGCTGCGTCCTCGGGCAACACGACGTAACCGGAAAGAAGGAGCAAGCAATCTACTACTTGAGCAAGAAATTCACCGGCTACGAGGCCAAATACACACTGTTGGAAAGGACATGTTGCGCTCTCACATGGGTTGCTCAAAAGTTGAGACATTATCTCCAAGCCCACACTACGCTCCTCATAAGCAGGTTGGATCCTTTGAAGTATATATTTCAGAAACCAATGCCTACTGGGAGACTGGCTAAATGGCAAATCTTGCTTACGGAATTCGACATAGTCTATGTCACTCGCACGACAATGAAAGCCCAGGCGTTAGCAGATCATTTGGCCGAAAATCCGGTCGATGACGGATACCAGCCATTGGATACCTACTTTCCAGATGAAGAAGTAAACACCGTAGAGGTGGTCTCGGAGGAAGCTCATGTTTGGAAGATGTTCTTTGATGGAGCCGTGAACGCCAAGGGTGTAGGGATTGGGGCAATTTTGATCTCGCCTTCTGGTCAGCATTATCCCGCCACAGCTAGACTTCGTTTCTTTTGCACAAATAATACAGCTGAGTATGAAGCCTGCATCATGGGCATGCATATGGCAATCGATCAGGATGTCAAAGACTTACTGATTATGGGAGATTCTGACCTGATTATCCGACAAGTCCAAGGCGAATGGGAAACTCGGGATGTCAAGCTTATCCCTTACCGACAGCATGTAGAGGACCTCAGCAAGCGCTTTACATCAATAGAGTTCAGGTATATCCCGAGGTGTCACAATGAACTGGCAGATGCACTTGCTACTTTGGCTTCAATGCTACCCTACCCGGGCAACGCCCACGTCGATCCTTTGGAAATCCAAATCAAGGAAAGACACGGTTACTGCAATGTAATCGAGGCAGGATCAAATACGCAGCCGTGGTACCATGACATCAAGAGGTTCCTAAAGACACAAGAATACCCCGAGCACGCTACTGGAGATCAAAAGAGGACCATTAGGCGACATGCAAGTGGTTTCTTTCTAAGCGGTGAATTGTTGTATAAGAGGACCCCGGACCTCAATCTTCTAAGATGTGTCGATATCGAGGAGGCAAGAAAGATCATGCACGAAGTACACGCAGGTGTGTGCGGACCTCACATGAACGGTTATGTCTTAGCAAAGAAAATCCTTCGAGCAGGTTATTACTGGATGACCATGGAAAAGGATTGCTTTAGCTTCGTTCGGAAGTGTCATCAGTGTCAGGTGCACGGTGATTTGATTCATGCACCTCCCACGGAGCTGCATCCCATGTCTGCACCTTGGCCATTTGTCGCCTGGGGCATGGACGTCATTGGACCAATCGAACCGAAGGCTTCGAATGGACACAGGTTTATACTGGTTGCCATCGATTACTTCACAAAATGGGTAGAAGCTGTCACTCTCAAGTCGGTCACTAAAAAAGCTGTAGTGGATTTTGTACACTCAAATCTTATCTGTCGTTTCGGTATTCCTGCGACTATCATTACAGATAACGCAGCAAACTTGAACAGTCACTTGATGGGAGATGTATGCGAGCAATTCAAGATAACGCATAGGAATTCTACTCCTTATCGGCCGAAAGCCAATGGCGCTGTGGAAGCGGCGAACAAAAACATCAAGAAGATTTTGAGGAAAACGATCCAAAGTTCCCGACAGTGGCATGAGCAGTTACCATTTGCATTGTTGGGGTATCGCACTACGGTACGCACATCAGTAGGAGCGACTCCTTATCTTTTGGTTTATGGGACCGAGGCTGTAATACCGGCAGAGGTAGAAATTCCTTCGCTTCGAATCATTGTCGAAGCAGAAAATCGAAGACAGCGAGTGGGTCAAGACTCGGTTAGAGCAATTGACTTTGATTGATGAAAAGCGAATGGCCGCAGTTTGTCACGGACAGTTATACCAACGAAGGATGGCCCGTGCTTACAACAAGAAAGTCCGACCCAGGAATTTCGAAGTAGGTCAGCTGGTACTGAGGCGTATTCTGCCGCATCATGAGGAAGCAAAAGGTAAGTTTGCTCCAAATTGGAAATACCCATACATCATAAGGAAGATATTGCCAAGAGGAGCGTTGTATTTAGGTGATATCGAAGGAAATGACCCTGAAACAACAGTAAATGCAGATGCAGTCAAGAGATACTACGTCTAAATTATACTCCAGTGGTCCTGACACATTTGAAAATAACGAAGGTCTTATTCCCCACTACTCCCAAACACTACCCAATTCTCTCTACAAGCCTTTGGGCCGCTTACAAAAAAAAAACAACAAAAACAAAACATTGATTGAGGCCTGAACTACGTTTGACTTGATTCCGAAAGGATACGTAGGCAGCCTCTCCCTGAGGTTCAGTCACACCAATAATAAAATCCCATTCACCCTGAAATTGAAACCGGGGCACGTCGAGCAGTTTGGAAGTTAGTATCATCTGCCTCTCTTTACCAAGCACAAGCTTTCAGATCAATTACCAAAGATAGTGGGAAACCAATAAGCGTCACAAATGGAGACCGGCACACTCTGAATCGAGAAAGAAAAAATGAGAGAGTCTCGTCGGTGAAAACCTTCGGGCACCACGAGGCGACGGGAGTAGAGAAACCAAAATGAGAGAGCTTGTTTAGTAAAAACTCGCAAAGAGTGCTATCAAGCGATGACAGGAAGAGAAATGAGAGAGGTCAGCTAGCGAAAACCCGCAAAGGGCGCTGTTGGCCGAAAAAGAATCACTCCACCCCAAGGAGGTCTCGGCAAAGCTCCACCGGTTTGGAATCGCAGATCCGTTCTGGTTCAGGGAAACGCAAGTTCATGGAAGGTCAGGCGTCCAGTTCAAAGCGCATGTCATGTCATTTAAAGCCAGCGTTATCTTCCTCAGATAAGTCTTTCTCGTCCCAAAAGGGACACTCCCTTCCTGAAATTTGTTTTTTCCTTTCTTTGTTTTTCTTCGAATCCCTTTTATGTTTTAACCCCAAGTTCAGGATACACCGGAAAGGGCAGGTGACAGGTTTGTTTGCATGGAATCCCGTTTCATGAAGGAAAACGCCTCATTTCATTGGCACGATTGCCCAAGACTGATGAATCATGATGTTTGATGGTGTTTAAAGTAAAGAGGAAAGAGAGAAATCTTCCCCAGCAAGTCCGCCTTCGGACGAATCCCCACAGAGTCTCCCTCTGTACAAATCCCCACAGAGTCTCTCTTTGTACAATCTCCCACAGAGTCCCCCCAATATGAAAATCCCCGTTGGAATTTCCCCAGCACATCCCCAGCGAGTCCCTTTGTAAAATTCCCCGAAGATCTTACCCCAACCAAGCCTAGAAAGCCCACTGCGAAACAATTACCCAGCATACCCCATTGTACAAAGATCCACACAAAGAATACACTTTGTAAATATTCCCCCATAGGACTTCCTTTTGTACAAATCCCCACAGAATACCCCCAATAAAATCCCCGTTGAGAACCTCCAAGCAAAAACGGGACACAAAAAAAAAATGGTTAGACATATGGATCAAATCAATGGCGAGACTTCGCAACAGAAATGAAGACGCAACAAAGCAACCGGGAACGATCAAGGTCACCAAACCGACCGTCATTTCCGAACTAACAAATGTTCTTTGTCTGAAAAGTTGAAACAGGTTTAATCCAAGACAACCGTGCAAGAAGCAGGTGTCGCCCAAAGGAGAAGGTACATGGGTACAAGAAATATCTTGGCAATAAGGAACTCACTCGAAAGGTAAGTTTCCGCGAAACTCTCTTTTGTTTTTTTTACTAAAACAAGAAAATTCAAAAAAAAGAGGTCAGTTGTTTGTTCTCGAATTTGTCCCCAGCTAGTCAGCATTAGGGTTTTAAACCCTAAACTGAATTTTTCCTTTAGCCAGCATTAGGGTTTTAAACCCTAAACTGAGCTTTTCCATGCAATCAGCATTAGGGTTTTAAACCCTAAACTGAATTTTTCCTTTAGTCAGCATTTGGGTTTTAAACCCTAAACTGAACTTTTTCCCATTCAGCCAGCATTAGGGTTTTAAACCCTAAACTGAGCTTTTCCATGCAATCAGCATTAGGGTTTTAAACCCTAAACTGAATTTTTCCTTTAGCCAGCATTAGGGTTTTAAACCCTAAACTGAGCTTTTCCATGCAATCAACATTAGGGTTTTAAACTTTAAACTGAATTTTTCCTTTAGTCAGCATTTGGGTTTTAAACCCTAAACTGAACTTTTTCCCATTCAGCCAGCATTAGGGTTTTATACCCTAAACTGAGCTTTTCCATGCAATCAGCATTAGGGTTTTAAACCCTAAACTGAATTTTTCCTTTAGTCAGCATTTGGGTTTTAAACCCTAAACTGAACTTTTTCCCATTCAGCCAACATTAGGGTTTTAAACCCTAAACTGAGCTTTTCCATGCAATCAGCATTAGGGTTTTAAACCCTAAACTGAATTTTTCCTTTAGCCAGCATTAGGGTTTTAAACCCTAAACTGAGCTTTTCCATGCAATCAGCATTAGGGTTTTAAACCCTAAACTGAATTTTTCCTTTAGTCAGCATTTGGGTTTTAAACCCTAAACTGAACTTTTTCCCATTCAGCCAGCATTAGGGTTTTAAACCCTAAACTGAGCTTTTCCATGCAATCAGCATTAGGGTTTTAAACCCTAAACTGAATTTTTCCTTTAGTCAGCATTTGGGTTTTAAACCCTAAACTGAACTTTTTCCCATTCAGCCAGCATTAGGGTTTTAAACCCTAAACTGAGCTTTTCCATGCAATCAGCATTAGGGTTTTAAACCCTAAACTGAACTTTTTTCCATTCAGCCAGCATTAGGGTTTTAAACCCTAAACTGAGCTTTTCCATGCAATCAGCATTAGGGTTTTGAACCCTGAACTGAACTTTTTCCTTTAATCAGCCTTAGGGTTTTAAACCCTAAACTGAACTTTTCCTTTAGTCAGCATTAGGGTTTTAAACCCTAAACTGAATTTTTCCTTTGTTCGGCATTAGGGTTTTAAACCCTAAACTAAACCTTTCCCCAGCTAGTCGGTATTAGGGCTCCAGTCCTGAACTAAGCATTTTTATCTTCCTTCATCAATTTTGTGAACTTCCTGGCGAATAATTAACGAAATTTTCCTAGTGAAACTGGGGCAGAAAATTTCGTTCGTTTGTTTTCTCCCGCAGGTCTAACCTCGAGCCACATGGATCGAAATGACCCACGAGATGAGTCCCAGCTCGGAATCAAAGAAGAAAAAGAAAAAAAGATGTCCCGAGATATCAGAGTAAATGGAAGGCAGATTGACTCCAACATTTGATTAAGGTCCTGAACCCCGCCAATCGCGTCTCACTCAGTATCCCAGAGATTAAACAAGTCGCCGCAACTCGCAAGCATCAAGATTCAGATCGGAGTCTACAAGCAGAATCAGCTAAGACCCAAGATCAAGTCGTAAAAGAATCATAGATAGGAATCTTGTAACTAGCAGTTGACATGCATATAAGTAGTTAGTTCAGTTTCCAATTTTCGTTTGGTTGTAATAAGGCGGTCAGTGACGCAGCAGTGACAACAGCAACAGCAGTAGCAGCAAGCATTGCAATCCCATGGTAGTCCCAGCTACCAAAACTTCCCGAACTACATTGACCTGATTCCTGTTTAGCCCAGGATATGTAGGAAATCTTTGAAGCAAGATTCAGTCAGATCTTTCAAAAACATGCTTCATACGGAGTAGTCCATAGGCAAAAATCGCTCATACACGCTCACTTTATCTTTGCACGAAAACTCTTCGTGTTTCCGAACAAAGAGGGGCAGCTGTGAGCACGTGATTTTTGTTTCGCGCGACAATCGCTCCAAAAGAAATAAAAAATAATAACAATTGGTTCTGCTGTACAATTTTTTGATTTCTATATGACACTTTGTTATTTATTTATGACTTTTGCCCATTTTTATTTTTTTTCTTTTTTTTTATTTAAAGCAAAATACAAAAAATGTGTGTGTCATGCATAATTCGAACCGTAATCCGGTTATTAAATGGAAAATCATAAATAGGCATCTTTGTCCGTAATTTTGTTTTGTTTGATTTTACCTGTTTTGAATTATTTCAATATGTGTGCAAATAATTGTATTAAGTGTTTATTTAATTTTAATTTGATTTTACTTAGTTTTGTTTTTTTAAAAATAAAGAAGAAAAGGAAATAATAAAAAAAATCTCTTCTTCTTCCGGACTTGGGCCAATTTTAAATAAATTGGCCCAAACAAACTCAGCCCAAAACCAGGCCTGCCCAGTCCAGTCCAAGCTGACACCAAGGACGTCCAAACGACGTCGTAATGGTTGAGTCTGATCTGAGCCGTTGATCTCTGAATGATCAACGGCCAAGATCACCTCCCCATAACTCACTAATGACCCCGACCCGTTTCCACCCGGACCGACCCAAACCCTCTAAAAGATGAAACGACACCGTTTCCTTCAAGCTGAAGGATCCTGGCCCTTCATCGTGCCTCATCCGACGGTTGAGATCGACCCACCCATTCCATATATAAGCCCCTTAACATACCCTGCCCCCTATCCAATACCCCAGCCTTCGTCTCCACAGACCCTTCCCCTCAAACCCTAGCCGCCCCCATATCCCTTCACCAGAAACCCGGCGGCATGAACGCCGGTGACCTTCACCTTAACACCCTAGAATCCCCTTGCCATCCTAAACATGGATCTGTTAACTACTTAACTCGAATACCATCCCACCTTCTCGAATCTTCATTTGAAGATTCGAGTCAAAACTCGATCTACACCATTTAACCCCAGCTTCACACCATACACTCCCCAGACCCCCCTCGAGACCAAACCATGCTTGGTTTGGTCCGAATCTGATCAGGGAAGCATGAATCCCAGATCTGATTTTTGGAACCTTAGGGTTCCTCATCACTGGTCCATGTCCGTTCGAGCCAAAGAAATTAAGGTCTAATGGACCTTAATCGAAGTGTTTCTCATCTGAGAAACACTTCGATTAAAGTCCGTTCAGCCTTAAGAAAGGTCTGTCCGAGTCCGAGTTAAGGTTTTGATTTTTCGAGATTTGAGGTGAGTCTTGCTTTTTCTTTTCTTATTTCTGTTTAGTCCATGTGATTGACTAAAAGTCTGTTCATGTTTGTTTTAATTTGTGTCTTTGAATTTTATCAACTTTTGTTTGTCCACTTTACCTGAACCTCTGTGTTTGTCTGAATCCCTCTCATATTCTGATAATGCGTATGTATGTGCTGTGCGAATAATTGAGCTTCAAATGTTGACTGATCAATTGGCTCCTCGAGTACCACTTTGCTTAGTCAGTATAATTCAAATTGTGTGTCGATACAGTTAAATGTCTGATTTTTGGTTACGATTGTATGTGTTATAACTAGTATAGTCGAGTCGACATGTGTCGTCAATTAGTTTCAACTGTCTGAACAAAAATAAATCGATTTGCTTCTTTTAAACATTGCCTGAATCAATTAAGAACTAAGTTCAGTTACTTATAGTTGTTAATGTGACTTCAGAAACCTAAGGTTTGATCTGTAATTGCAATCTGAATTGATGGCATGTGCACTTGTGCACAACATGTGCATAAAGGCCCTTTTCGAATTAAAATAGTTTGACAGCATGCTTGTCAGATTATATTCCTGCCGCCCATGTTTGCTTTTAGTAAATAAAATGGGAAAGAGGACTGTCAGGGAATGTCATGGGAGGGTTTTATTTCTAAATAATTAAGTGGAAAAAGAGAACAGAGCACATGGGAGGGGGTTTCTTTTGGTCTAACAGGCTGTTAAAGGGCTAAGGTTTAGGCTTATAAAAGAAGGGAGCTGAAATACAGAAGGAGGGGATACAGAGCATACATAGAAAAAAGAGAGAAAAGATAGAGAAAAACAGGAGGGGGAGGAGATAGAGATACAGACACACAGGGAAATTGTTAACACAAAGGAGAGGGGAGGAGAGTGTTAAGGAAAAGATAGAGGGAATTTTCTTGAAAAGGGAGGGTGATACACATTGAGAGATATACACACACACACACACACACACACAGACATTGATAAGAACAGAGTGAATTGAGAGGGAACATTTTGAGGAGAGTTGAGTTCTGAAAAACAGAAAAACTGGAAGAAAATTCTTTTGGATAGCCAAAAATAATTTTCAAGGCTGAAATTGGACATTGGATTTTGAAAAGAAATAGATAGTAAGAGGGATAAAGATACAGAAATCAGAAACTGGTTTCTGCCTACTTTTGTTCAACTTTTAGCCTGCTCAACCTATTTAGCCAGTTTTCTTTTCTTTCAAGTATCAGTTAAAGTGTGTTTAGTTTGGTTTGCCTTGGTTGATTCCCTTGGAATTGGATGGTCTGATTTCTATTTCCTACTGCATTGTCTGCTGCTGCCTTTCTGCCATTTTTATCGGTTCCAACTGTATCTTGCACTGGGAGCTGTCCTATTTGCACCTGCTGTTACTGCTGCTGTTTGGTGTTACTTCTATTGCCCTACTGACCCCTTGCTTCTTCTGTTGTATCCAACATCCAGGTACATACTAAGACTTTGCATTTGATGTAACGATGAAAGCATGAAATCAAATATATGCAGGAGTTTAATCATTCGTTTGCTGTAGTTACAGTTTTTACGAATGTTATTAAGATCTGTGTAATTTTTTTTAGTTTGTAATTCAATAAAAGAACACGTTCGGTAGCCTTGTATTTAATCGCAGCTTAGTCCATCCTAAATTGTGATTTCGTTTGCTTAATGGGTTGTCTAATGAGGAATGTATGAGTGTTTTAACACACAGGTAATTAGATAACTTTTCAACTAATATTCTGCATGTACAAAAAAGAATGCCTTAGGCTTGCTAGATATGATATTTAGTTTTTACTGAATCTTTGTAGATAGTTCACATGATCCTGTTCAAACTCTATTAGTAATAGTTTCCGATAAGCAATTCCACTGATTTGGTTCAAATAAGCGAGTTTCGAACTCGGATCTGAAGAACATTTATTATAAGCTTTTTAACAGTTCTATTAATCTTGTATATTAGTTTCCCCTGACAATTTAATAACATGCTCATCCATGAAATAAGGCATAAAATAACTCACGCCTCATAAAATCAGATAACCAAGTAAGGATCCGGATCAGGCCAAAGCATATAATTAAATTAGCATGTACCTCTTCTTCTAGTTTTAGGAACAAATGTATTAGAAATGTAGCCACTTTAGGATATCCTTTCTAAAATAGAGACGAGCCTCGCCAAATAAAAATGCAAAATTGCGGGGCCCTCGATAAATAATCATAATAATTATTTAGAATTCAGGCTAGGCCGTTTAGTGAATCTCATGGCCTTCTCAAAAAATAATAACGCGTTAGGCTCTTTAGGCACGGTTTAATTAAATCATATTCTTAAATTCGGGTGCACATTGATGTGACCCAAATCCAAATCTCAACGAAGTCAAAATGTGTTGACGATCACGGGCGCATTGATTGTGACGTGGTTCGAGATGCATTTTCACGACGTTGCAATTCTATAAAAATAAGTGATAATGATAAAAGCGGTTTAAACTTAATAAAAGCATGTAAGTCATAACATTGTATTTAAATCAAATATTTAGCCACTATAACAATTTAAGCGACCGTGCTGGAACCACGGGATTCGAGGGTGCCTAACACCTTCCCTCGGGTCAACAGAATTCCTTACTTAGAATTTCTGGTTCGCAGACTTCATTTGGAAAAGTCGAAAATTTACTCGATTTGGGATTCAAGATAAACCGGTGACTTGGGACACCAAAAGCCAAACCATTCCCAAGTGGCGACTCTGAATTAAATAAATAATCTCATTTCGAATATTGTCACTTAAATTGGAAAAACTCCCTCGCGCATTTCTAACCCTTCGGGGCGGGCGCGCAAAAAGGAGGTGTGACACATACACATTAGTTAGTCAATAACATTAGCTTTTCAGAGTTCTATACAACTCTTTTATGGTATCAGGGCTATACTGCCTAACGGTGCAACCATCCCTCATTTTTTTCGACGCCCCAAGAATTCTGAAGGAAAATCTACCCAATCTTCCTCACTTTTGATTCCAACTACCAGTTCTGCTATAGCACCAATAACTCCTCCCTTCATGACTGACATCATTGCAGCCGATGTATCTCACAGCACCGGACACCTTCCGTCACTTCTGGTTGGCACTCATCCCTCAGTGGCTGCAACTACTACATCGTCTACTTTAAATCCCCAGGATCTGCTATCAACTCTTTGTTGTTTCACCCATCTCTGGGTTCTCTACCTGCAACATCTATGTCACCTTTTCACATGGCTGCTCCTTCTACCTTTTTCCAAATTATTTGATGGAACCTTGTGTTAATCAGACCCTTCTTCTCTCCCTTCTTTACAGACTCCATATCCAGCATCTACGTCTAGTTCTTTTGCTCCTCAGATAATAAACCCAATCCCCTCATTCACTGTTCCTTCTCAACCAAACACAAGTCCATCTTCTCAGTCATCCTTCCTCCATTAAACTCACGCCATCGAATTATCAAACTTGGTATTCACAATGGCGCTCCATTCTTATTGGATACGGATTCACACAGTTTGTTACCACACAGCCATCTACACAGCAAATTCTGTCTGACTATTGTTATCGTCAAGATCAATTTTTAAGAAGGCAATTATTGCTTCTCTTTACACAGAAGTTCTTCCACTTGTTAAAAATAGGTCTATCTAAGAATGCAATTATCAATAAGGTACAATAGGATACCTTAGGGTATTTCTTGGTAATCTTGCGTGTTGGTGGATCAATATCAACAACCGATTCTCTCGTTTCTTCTTCTTCATCGGTTTCAGAGGAGGGCGCGGTTGCAGAGGATGAAGTTAACAGGTTTTTTTCTGATTCCTTCACTTTCTGAGCAGTAACCTGAAAATCCGATAGAAAATTAATCTGAGAATTATATGTGAATGAAATCAAAATGAGTCAAAATTTGAATAGCGTGGTACTAAATGCATTAAACGATGATATCTCTGCCAAACTCACCATTGTTTCTGTATAGAGAACTGAGAGCTTAGAGAGAGATTCGGAGATTTTGAAAGTTAACCGGAATGAATTGTGAGAAATGAAGAAAACTGGCGGGAGATAGTGCAGAGGAGTTGAGTTTATTGAGCAACGCGAACTGTATGCTACAGTGGCTTAAACGGAAATTCGGAATAAGGCAGGGGTTTTATTTTGAACTCGGTCATTATTTGTTTCCTTTTTTCCTGTACAACATTACTTTCTTTTTTATCAAGTTAATTTATGCTGTAGCAAATAAATTTACTACTTTTGAGTCTAGTTATGCTTGAATTTATTACTCATGTATGTCTAAGAAAGTAACTTAATAATTTTTGGTATCCACTAATACAACTTAGGTTAATTGGTTTATGGTACATTATAGTTTTTTTAAGTTTTATATTAAATCTCCTAAAATAAATTTATTTTACACATAAAAATATAAGAGATCTTTCATATTTACACGTGTCTTATAGTACTTCTTTTCACCTTATTCTATTTCTTCCTCCTCTAACGTAAGCAATGTTGAATAAAGCAATGCGCATCAAGTTCTTTGTCTGGTTTTTAGAACCAAGGAGTAGATAAATATTAATATGTAAATGAAAAATGAGATAAAGTTAGAATTCAAAATAATAGAAAAGTAAACAGTTCAATTAACTGTCAAATAGCCAAGTGACAATTTAAACTGGCAAATTTACCCGAGACACAAAAAATACAGATTTTCACAATAGTAAAAAGAGCCTAAACTTCTCTATTAATTTACCCTAAGAAAATTTAGTAGTAAAAGGATCACAGTACAAGACCGGATTATGTTATTTTTGACAGTCACTGGAATTTTTAAACATAGATAAGTTAATAAACAATAACATAATTCCGGAAAATGGTGAATGGAGCATAAAATTACAGATTAAGGCGAGGTCGATACAATTTAAGAATATAATGCAAAGTTTTGACATTAAATGAAGATAACTTCTCAAATCTAACAAGTTATTCAGATCAGGTTCGATGATCGTGAACTTGTCGCACAATATTTTAAAATTAGGTTGTTTAGCAATAGAAAATCGCTAACAGAGAATCAACGCTCTAATTAACAAACTAACGTTCCGATCAATTGCAATTGAATAGCTACACATATATATATACGACATGCTTGCGCCTGCTCTTATAGATAATAAATGTTCGTTAATGCCTGTTTAAATATACGGAGTAATAAGCTCAAATTAATGCGCGATCATAATTAGCTGGAAAAAAAAAACGTCGAAAGGATGAAGTTAACAGGGGCTCTTACTTGGAGGAGTGAGTCCTGCTCTGTAATCTCTGATTCCTTCACTTTCCGAGCAGTAACCTGAAAATCCAATAGAAAATTAACGTGAGAATTATATGTGAATTAAAACAAAATGAATCAAAAGTCGAGAAATGAGAAAAGCATTAAACGATGATATCTCTGCTGCACTCACCATTGTTTCTGTAGAGAGAGAACTGAGAGTTTAGAGAGCGAGAGATTTGGAGAACTCGGGAAGTTAATCGAAATGATTTGTGAGAAATGAAGAGAACTGGCGGGAGATAGCAGGGGAGGTGAGCTTATATTGAGTAACGCGAACTGTGTGGCAGTGGCTTAAACAGTAATTTCGGAAAAAGGCAGGGGTTCTTTCTAAGTGCTTTAGGTCGGGTCATTATTTGGCTTCCTTTTTTCTTGTCCAACATTACTTTCTTCTTTATCAAGTTAATTTGTGCTAAAGCAAATAAATTTACTACTTTTGAGTCTTAGTTATACTCATGTATGTCTAAGAAAGTAACTTAATGAGTAATTTTTGGTATCCACTAATACAACTTAGGTCAATTGGTTTATGGTTCATTATAACTTTTTTAAGTTTTATATTAAATCTCCTAAAATAATTTATTTTACACTTAAGAGAATTAAAAATAAAAAATAAGAGATCTTAAAGCATCATTATATTCTATATGAGATAAATTTCTGAAAGCTAGTTCAATACGTAATAGTAATATTTTATCTGAAAAAATAGATATTTATAGCTTTTCCCCAACGACATAAATATTATTTCTACTGTGGCGCAAAAATGCTTATAACCTTTGGCGAAACAAACTCAAATTTCCAAAAAAATATTTTCTGCAATGAAAAAAGTACTTTTAGCTTTCCAAAAAGTTGCTAAACGTGATAGAAACCACAATGCCGGATTATCTTTACCAATTTTTGTGGCATTATTTGATTGAACATGAAAAGTATAAAAGAAAGATTTTTTTTTTTAATTTGTAATCTAAAACAGATCATAAATATTTGTGTGAAATAAAATGTAAATTTTAAATATAAAATATTTTTAAATAAAAACAGTGTTATTCTTTTTAAAATAGATTAAATATAAGTTTTCACATAAGTTGAAATAGAAAAAGTATATTCTATAATTTTTAATTATTTTTCTTCTCTTTCTACAACATATCGTAATGTACATGGAGCTTTCTTTCCAAGCAAGAAATTGAAGTGAATAGGCAAATGAAGGATTTGCACGATTAATCATTTTGAGAATTTAAAAATTAGAACTAAAGGTACAAAAGTCGGAATCCGCACGAGAAAAGAAAAAAAGAAAATGTGAGGAAAGGGCGTGACTGAAGTGGACATCAACGTCGGGCCCCACTCAACCATAGCGTATATAAGCCTCACACTCCCATTTCCTCTCCGAGCAAACAAACGCTATTAACGGCTTTCTCTCAGTTTCTCTGAATCACGCACACACAACTTGAACACTCCAGTTGAGAAATTCACACGTTCTGAACCAAAGTACTAGCAATGAAACGAAAGTTACACTCTGAAGCACTTCAACCGGCGGTGAAGAAGCAGCTCCGGTCAAAGCTACCACGCCGGCGGCGATCACATATCTCTCCGATTCTACATTTCTCTATTGCTGGTAATTCATCGCACTTGACCTGCGAAGTCTCACGCGATTCGAGCAAAAGTTCCGTGAATAAGGAAACGGCAGTGAAAAAGCGTGAAATCGAAGGAGATGAATTTAGGAGAATTACTAGAGCTTATTACAGGAAGAACATGCTTGAGAATGATCAGAAGAAAGATGCTTATTTGGAATTATCGGAGTGCTCTTGTGTTGATTCGTGTTCTGAAATTAATGGAAAAATCATGAAAAATGAATATCCAGTTGATATCGTATCAAAACAGAATAGAAATGTAAAAGATATTGAAGGAACTGAGGATTCTGATGCAATTTCGCAATTTCTGAAAACTTCTGCTGATTTTTGCGGTAAAAGCTCGAAAAATGCTGCGGAAATCAACGATGAAGATGCTGTTTCGTTCAATTCCGTGTTACAATCGCCTGCTGAGTCTGAATATGGTAAATCATCAGTTCAAACAATCAAATGTACTGAAAACAGAACAGCGGAAGATGTTGTTTCATTCAATTCTGTGCTTCAATCGCCTTCTGAGTCGAAATGTGCAAATTCATCAGTTCAAACAATCAAATGTAGTGAAAACAGAGCAGCGGAAGATGTTGTTTCATTCAATTCTGTGCTTCAATCTCCTTCTGAGTCGAAATGTGCAAATTCATCAGTTCAAACAATAAAATGTAGTCAAAACAGAGCAGCGGAAGATGTTTTTTCACTCAATTCTGTGCTACAATCGCCTTCAGAGTCGAAATGTGCAAATTCATCAGTTCAAACAATCAAATGTAGCGAGAACAGAGCAGCGGAAGATGTTGTTTCATTCAATTCTGTGCTACAATCGCCTTCTGAGTCGAAATGTGCAAATTCATCAGTTCAAACAATCAAATGTGGAGAAAGCAGAGCAGCGGAATTTGAAGAAGTAGAACTATCTGCTGAAGAACAAGCACATGAGAAGCTCGTTGAAGCAGAATTTGATCTAGAATGTTCTGAAAATTTCTCAATGACTGATGTTTCTGATGACTATTCATCAACTTACTCAGAACTCCAGTCGGAGATTTTCCCTGAGAGTTCCGATATAGATCTCTCCGATTATAGTCTATGGTACGACGACTCTGGAAGCCAATTTTCTGAGAAATCGAACGCAGATGCTACTCCGTCACATACTTTCACGTTGTTTCTTCAGTTCAGTCAACAGTTTTTCAGATCAACCGTCGCTTTGCAGTCTCCTTCCATAAACTCCTCAGACGATCACATTTCTACTGAATTCACCGTAAGTTTTATAAAATCTCAACTTCTTCATTTGTACTGATAATTTACATTTCACAAATTTTAATCTCTCTCTAACTTCATCGAATATGAATATGTATCATAATAGAGATAGAGAATTTAGATAGAACGTCGTTATAATCGTTGAAGTTCAGGCTTTATGTGTAGTTTTGATATTGTATATTAATTTTGTTCACCTTTATATCATTATGATTCTGTTTATTCATTGATTTTGAAATTCTACAAATCTTCTTCCTTTGTACTGATAATTTAAATTTCACAAAATCTAATCTCTCTATAAATTCATCGAATTTGAAATTCATGTAAAGAATTTAAATAGCGGATTCAACTAGTTTGAGATCGACATGTAACTTTTGTTTTTTGTGGTTGTTGAAATTCACGTGTTATTTTAGTTTTAATATTGCATACGTATTCGTTAACCTTAAAATCATTATGATTCTGTTTATTTAGTCTCTCTCTAAGCTCATCGAATTTGAAATTTATGAACTTTGTGCTAAAATTACAAATACCGAATAATGGAATCAAAGGAAATATATCACAAATCACAGTAGATACTGATAATTGATATAGAACGTAGTTAAAATTGTTGTTGAAATTCAGGCTTTTATCTAGTTTTGATATTGTAACTAATTTTGTTAGATTTAAAATAATTATGAATTTTCCTTTATGTATGAAGGAGGGATGGGACGAAGAGGATGAAGAGAGTTATTTGATGATAAGGAAGCGAGAGAGGAGGCAATTGTATCTACACGATTACGCCGAGGAGTACTGTTCTACAACGGACCACGGCGAATTAATCGTACAGCAGCGGTTGCAGATGGTTCATTGGATCCTTGCGGTAAGTTACGTTTAGCGATGAACGTGCTATTCTCCACATTCCTTTCTAGTTGATCAAATCACATAAACTCTGTGTGACATGGAATGTTTCCGTTATAGTGCATGTGGAAGTTATATTTTTCTACTACTGGTAATAACTAATAAGAGAAACAGAATCCAGTTTGCACGTGAGCTTATAACGTTACTTGATGTCCATATTGCGTGATGCATGTAATTCATGGCAGTTTGAGTGCGCTTATATACCCCTACATTTACCTTTTTTTCTGAAATAGAAGTAACTGTTAGTAAAAAATGATCCATGAACTATGATATAGCACAACTACACAAGTGTGTTTGACTAAATACAACGTTCAAGATGTTAGTCATTGCGTATTATTTCATACTAGTGGTATAGAAAAAAATTATATTTGCTGAATAGTTAGTTTGATAGTGAAGACATCATGTTAAAACTTAAATTCATGAAATTTTTGAAAGTTGAGTAGATCGGTTATACACTTTGGAAATGTCGAAAATGAAAAGGATGTCGTATAAATTGAAGTAAAGTATGTACTATAAAATCTCTTGTTTTGCTTTTTATTCATAGATTAACTCATTGGGAAATTAATTATAGCAAAAAGGAAACAGTAAATCCTACTTAAACACCGAATTAACTTTTTATGTAAAGAAAATAATACCTCTCTCATTTTGATTGGGATAGAGAATTCCCCTTACCTCAAAGTCAAAGGTCAAATGAGATGGTCATTGATAGAATCTTCAAGTAAAAAATGACCCTCAATTAGTAAGATTATAGCATGCATAATTTCAATAAATAAAAATCTGAGGTTTACGTGTTAAACCCAATGGTGGTGGGAGTAGTCCTCCACTAAATTGTTGTTACTTGGTACTATGTTGATTAGAAATTTTACAATACTTTAGATGGTGAATTGGGCGAAACCATTCATTGGCATCTCAGAATTCTTATATATAAGTATATTTTTTGAATCTGCAAAAAGTTGCAATCGAAAATATACCTTTTAATAATATTGACGGATGCTAAAACCCCTGATTGAGAGCCTTGGTAGTTGGTATACAAGGAAATAAAATTTGTATTAACAGCCTATGCTTGGGAATTTACAAATACAGACTAATTCAACTAGTGTTATGGCAGTTCCTCTTGCTGTCTAATGTTAGACATTACATCTTTTACAGCAAGCAACGAGGAAGGACCTTCAGAAGGAAACAATGTTCTTAAGTGTCAATCTCTTTGACAGACTCCTAAGCAAAGGGTACTTCAAAACCAAAAAATGCCTTCAAATTGCTGGCATAGCGTGCCTTACTCTGGCAGTGAGGATCGAAGAAAACCAGCCTTACAACAGGTAATATTTCTTGCTCTGATGTTATATCCGGGCTTGTTCACTTGAGAGCCACTAGAGTATCAGGATGAAATGGCTATAGAAAGTGCATATAACCAGAGCTTGAAATCAATTGTAGAATCTGAGGAACCTCATTGCAGATCACCTTGCATTCATTTTTTCTGATGTTAGTTACTGGGAAATATAGTTAAAATTTCCAAAGAAAAGCTCAAAATGATGAGACTGAGCACATTAAACAATTTAAGAGTCTTGGTCTTTCATATCATTATAAAAGCATACTAATATGTCTTAGGTCTCATTTGCAAAAAAAAAGGTTACATATTTAGTTGACAAGTTCATTACTTTCATTTCAGCATTCGCCAGAAGACATTCGTTGTTGCAGACACTGCATATAGCTGTTGTGAAGTGGTGGCTATGGAGTGGCTGGTGCAGGAGGTCCTCAACTTCCAGTGCTTGCTTCCCACAATATACAACTTCTTATGGTACAAAGATTAACCATTGCTGTACAATTGCTCAAGATCTGAAATTTGATGATTTTGCCTTCACTAAAAAGAGCTATGCCATCTAATTTATACGGCTTTGGTCACAATGGCACAGGTTCTACCTTAAAGCTGCTAGAGCTGGCGAACGTGTGGAAAGGACTGCGAAATACCTGGCAGTACTAGCTTTGCTCAGTCATGATCACTTGTGCTACAGACCATCAACTGTAGCTTCCTCACTGGTGTTTCTCGCTTCATCAGCTGCAAATCTTTATGCCTCCTGCTATTTGGTCACAAAGGTAATTTCTGAACGACATATTTATTAATCCAAGTAAAATGTGTCTGTAACTTTCTTCTCTACTTGAAAATACGACTTCAAATACGAAATCAGCTCGAGTGTTTTCTTTTAGTGTGGAGTCATGACGGAAAGTGCATTTGAACTCTAATTCACATGCTTTTTCATCTCTTCATTTGCAGACTCATGCCAAAATGAAAGACGACGATTTACCTGAATGCATAAAGGTACTATATCCCTAACTTCCAATATTTAGCTCATCTTTTGTTTCTCCGCAGAAACACACGTAGAGAGACTGAAAACAACTAAAACAACACTTAGGTCACTCCTTTTTTAAATTTTTGTATAATCAAAGTTGTGATATTACTAGTTTAATGAGGTTACTGCTTTTACCTTATCAAAGAAGTTCCCTAATGGAATGTTTCATACATGACAGAGCTTGGAATGGTTGGTGAGGTACATATGATACGAAGATGGACCAGCATCTCAGTCACATATTTTGGAGTAAATCAGTATATCTTCCCATTCTTTTGCTGAAACTTTTTCTTAGTCTCTTCTCAAAGTCGTGGGTAATAACATCAGGATATTCTTTTGAAGTTTGATCAAGTGATGCTTACTTCATCATGTTGTCCTAGTAAAAATACCAAAAGTACACTTTATGTCTACTGTCCTTACCAGGAAACAAGCAAGTAGTTAGGGCTTAGAGTCATTCTTGTACTCAGCAGCACCCTGTACCCCAAAGTATTGATAAACAATGGTTTAGCTGAAAGAGAATTTGTGATCTATGTTTCAACTCAAATGTTGAAGGAATCTGTAAGACTGAATATCAACTGAGAAAGGGAGTTTGGCAATGGCAAAGCCAACCGATACCTTTAGGTATGAGATTTAAAATGTAACTTCTGTACATCAAAGCTCGTACTCATTTTAGCATTGGCCTATGCCTCAACAGGTCAATGCTCACTCTCCTGGTTTTATTTTACAATCCTAGCCAACTGTTTTATAATGCCTCAACAGGTAAATTCTCACTCTCCTAGTTTTATTGCGAAACACTACCGTACTACCACCACGGTTCCAAGGATAGAGCACAATCAGAACTAGTAATTCAAAAGGCATAGTACTAATTGTTGCTACAAACTTCAGCAGCAAGATCATCTAACTAAGAACTAAAATCAACCGCAATATAAATTGTTAACATTCCTTAATATCTAGTTTGATCGATGTGAACTTCTAGGCTATTGTTTCTGAGACTTTCTTGCTGGCCGTGGATTATTCTAGCAGAGATCTCAGCTAAAGGTTCAAAGAATGCATTTCACTGATTTCTAGTGTTGGGATATCTCCAATCTCACAAGAAATTTCCTTTAACAGGTAGCAAAATTTGATACCATAAATCTAGTAAACTACATTCATTAAGTATGCTTAGTTCCTTTCATGAAAAGCTTAAACATTGTTTAGAGCATGGACCTGCAGATTCAAGGAGGAGGTATTTCATGCAAAAAGCGGACTACTAAATCTACTATTTCAACATATTGTTTTGAGCTATAACCAAAAGAAATAAGAAGAAGAAAAATGATAAGTTCAATTCTTCATACTAATTCAGAACTTTCTTGAACCTAACAACAAGTGGTTCATCATTCAACCCAAGCCATCTCTTCCCATTCTCATTAAAAACACCAACATTCCCACACACTACCTTACAATTATTACAAACCCCAGGACAGAACACAATCTTATAATACCCATTATTAATACTACTCCCATTCGCAATCCTCTCTATTCTAAACCAATTGCTCACTGTCTCCAGCCCCGGCCGGCCAGTCATGCCACCACTCATGACATACCTCCGGCCGGTTATCTCGTCCGCGCCACCGAGCTTCCACGCCGTGGACTGCACACAAATGGTGGCAGCAAAAAACACAATGTTTAAATCAGTAGAAAGATTTATGACATTTTGTTTATTGTCAACCGTCATGAATCTTGTTGGAAGGCCATTAGAGGATTCAAGATTTTCTTGCATGACATAAAAAGGACATGGCCTGTCTTTAGCTGCTAGTGCTAGTCCACCTCCACCAGTTCCATTTTGACTAGGTAAAATTGTGTATTTTGAGCCAATTTGGAGCTCATGGCCATCAATGTCTAGCACTGGTGTTGTGGTTGGTGTTGTTGATGGGGCTGCAGGTTGGCTGGTTATTAGGCAAGCTAATGAGAATAAATTTTGGAGTAGGAGTAGCAATTTTAGATAGTTTGTTGTACTCATGGTACCTTCCTTTTTTGTTGAACAATGTATGTACTAAATGACCAGTCACATGTATATATAGACTATCCGAGTAATTGTAGGTAGTGGACCATTTAAAATTTTAAGTAATGAAGCATAGTACCACTGAGTAGTAGGTGCGATCATAAAACACAAAGGTGCGATGACTAAAATTCTCTTAACCAAAGGTATCAAATTCGAGTTTTAAAAATAAAAATTTTCTTGATAAAGAGCGGTTTATCTCCTTAGGAGGACTACGCAGCGTGAATTTAAGTGATCCAATATTGATTTGAATGCAGTAGCAAATACTTGATGCCTAAAAACGTCTTTTATTACTGAGCGTGAACAGTTTAGTATTTTTCTTCTTTATTACATATGTGTCTATTTCATTAAGCTTAAGATTATTTACTGAAAATTTTACTGAAAGCATTCGAGAATGGTCCATCCCGCCATAATGAATCTCTCCTATCACTACCTACTATGGGTCGATTTAGGAAAGGAAAGAAATGTCGAAAGTTGACAATTTGAAAGTTTAGAAAGTTCATAGGTTTGATCATGGGTTGACTATATCAGGTTCGGATTGTTCCGGGACTTGGATTAGATTCGTTTTAACGTTTAGAACTTATCTCAACGGGTAAGTATATAGCCTAGACATGATTTCTAGCATGAATAATAGCTCACGTAGTCATACAAGTGAAGAAAACATGATATCAAAGAAGCATGATAGCAAAACAAGACATATAATAGCCTAAGATCTATCATGATCACAATCTACGTTAGCTTTAAAGATATTCAATAATTTTACTTATGAGTTTGGGGTTTAACCCCGTCCCCAGGTATACCTTCTGTCCAAAAACTCAGTGAACAAAATGACTTACTTTAGTCATGAGCACATCTAGTAAAATCTTACGGATCGGTACGAAGACGTTTGTACTCATTTTTGAAATGCTACGAGATTGTTAGGAAATCTTCTCTTTATTTCGATATATATATATATATATATATATATATATATATATATATATACTCCACATGGAGCTTGGTTGCAACCATAGTTATCATATGTCAATTTTAAATTCTGTGATGTGTCGCATTGTAATTGCTAGTTGAAAATAGAGTTTCACGAGGGAGAAAATCATAGTGTCTTTTTTCTTTTGTTACTATGTACAATTTCTTCTCTCACAGGGACCAAGAAAGTGACTTGGTCCTATGAAGAAAATGAAATAAAATGTCATCACCTTCACTTGATTACATGTGCAACAGTCTTAGACGCACTCATGTGACACAATGGACGAAATGAATCATGCATGCTTTCAAAGATGAATAAATAATGGTAAATTTGTGTGAGTTGTTCTTTTGTAATTAAGAAGTTGCCCCCATATGCATGTAGAATGCTAATCAATGTTATATTTGCTCATGCTATACCCACTACACCTACTTGGTTGAATCATGATGCAACCCATATTTCATCTTCTAAAAATTTGTTTTTGATTATTAGGTTGTGACTAAGTTTGGCTTTTGGATCTTTTACTTGGAGTGGAGCTAGAGTACAACTTACGAGCTCGGCAAGATATAGCTTTGGTTCAGATTCTATATTTTTATTAAAAAATAATAATAATAATAATAATAATAATAATAATAATAATAATAATAATAATAATAATAATTTAACCATAACCCAATAAGCTGTCTTTTCTGCAATTTAGAATTTATAAACTCAATTCAAAGCTCCGCCTCTGTCCAAATGATACTTTACCATAACAATTGATAGCTTGATGATCAAAAGGACATAATTTGAATTATAGTATCACACCTTCATTATTATCATTAGGGGTGTACAAAGCCAACTGGAAAAACGCACCAAATCGGTTAAAAAAATCTGATTAGATTTAGTTTGGTATTTAGTACAAAAATTCGAACCAAAGCAACATATTAATATATGATTTTTATATATAATTTTAAGATTTTATATAAAATTTTCTTTTAAAATGCCTAAAAATATTTGAAATTCTCTTACGTGACGTAATATTTAATAGAATATGAAGTGCTCCATATTTATTAACCTTAAATAATGAGTTGTATGATCACTTTCTTATCAGGTGTTATTGAAATGCGCCAATCACTGTGTTCTTCGATATTCATATGTCAAGATCTATTAAATTCTTATATCTTTTTCGAATTTGAAGTGGATATTATTATTTAGGTATCATATTGATTTTTATATTTAATTACTAAATTCGATTAACAATGAAAGTGTACATCAACGAAAAATTATTGTCAGACGACTAAAAAAGTAACTATCACGTGTTACTAAGTAAATTCTCTCATAAGAATACTTTAATAGATAATATGTTTGTCAATTTTTTAAATTTTTACTAAACATATATTTACTTATCAATATATGTGACCAGGAGGTTACAGGTTCGAGCCGTGGAAACAGCCTTTTGCAAAAATGCAGGGTAAGGCTGCATACGATAGACCCTTGTGGTCCGGCCCTTTTCCGGATCCCGCATATAGCGGGAGCTTAGTGCACCGGGATGCCCTTTTTTTATTTTATATATTTACTTATCAAAAATTTAACAAAGTAAGATTGAAATAAATTTAAGTAAAAAAAATTTCGAAAAAGACGACAAAACCGAACCAATCCAAACCGATATAATTGATTTGGTTTGATTATAATAAAAACTGAACCAACTCGATCCATGTAATCCTAATTATGATGCTAACAATGTGAAAAGAAAGTGTTTAAGTGAAAAATTAAAAACCACAGGCTTCCATTTAACAAGCAAGACATGATTAATTTTCTAGCTGTAAATTCCATTATGCACAAGAACCTCATATATTCAATATGGTTTAGGTGAAAAAATAAATGGTGGGTTAAGTAACCAAAACCTTTAATAGAAGTTTAACAAAACCCCCTAAAATGAAACTGCATTAAAAGCAACCTCTCCAAAATAATCATATACATCAAAGTCCTATTCCTCAAATCAACTTCATTTCTTTTATAGACTACAATCTCACCATTCATTCTAACCATTTGATATAATCATGATAGGAAGAATAATTTTTTGCACTGCAGTTCTTCTAGCTACACTTTCAGTCATTCTCATTGCAATATTCTCACCAGTACCCCACGAAAATAAATCAAAAAATTCTCCTTGGGTTGATTTATCTCTTTATATTCAACAACCTCAAGTCTTGACTTCCAATTTCTCCCCTAAAAAAGCCCCAACAGACGTTGGCGCTTTGATTTTCCATCGCCTTCTCACTGAGGGGCCGGAAAACACCTCTCGAGTAGTTGGAAAAGCGCAAGGTTTTATCATCCCAATTCAAGATTTCGCGAATTCAGCGTTTAATATTATTTATCTTACGTTTAATAACAATGAATTCAGTGGAAGTCTAAGTGTTGAAGCTAAGAGTTTGACAAATGATAATAAGGAAGAGTTGACTGTTGTTGGTGGTACTGGCTATTTTGCCTTTGCTCGTGGCCTAGCTGTTTTTGCACAAACAGAAAGGGAACATTCTGATAATTTGGAAGCTACTTATCATATAAAGCTACAATTGAAATTCCCAAATAAATCCAAAACAATTCCTAGATGAATTGCAACTTTGTTGAAGCATCTTTTCTTGGGGTTCTTTTTATTTATTTATTTATTTGTTTTACTTTTTTCCTCTGACTTTTGTTTAATATGGACATAATTTTTTGAAGAAATCTTTTCTTCATAAGAGAAAGTCGTATAAGATGGCAGTGTATGGAAAAGAAGATAGCAATAATACATGAATTGAGGCAGCTGCTTTTGCTCTGAAGTGAAGGTTATGGTTCGATTCTACTCTTTTATTCAGGTTTTTTTTTTTTGAATGTCACCATAGAGGGGTTGAGGCATGACCCTTTACCTGTGTATTACCAAAAGTCAAAAAGTGAATACATGGAGGAGAGTGACATAGTGCCTTATCTCCTTTGGATCATAGTCCGAATTAGGCCTATTTAGAGATCTACTAATTACACAAAAGCTCCTATGAGGAGGGGTACATGAGTGGTGATTACCGAGAATTTGTGAGGGGTTATTTCCCGTTCCACAATGATAGAAAATATATAAAAATACGGGGCTAATTGCATAGTACATAATCACCATGAGAGTTTGTACCGTACCTCCTAAGTCTAATTCTAAAACATGGGAATTGTGCTCTATCCATACAGTAAGCTCCCCTTGCTTCAGCTACTAATTCACACACCTGAGAGAAAATTCTTGCCTCTATAGACATTTGCGAGTTGGCTCCAAATTTGGCTAAAGCATCAGCGGTTTCATTTCCCTCTCTATAGCAATGCTGGACTTTTATGTTCAAATCGTGTGCTATTTGAGTCATGTATCCAGAAAGGTTTATAAACTCCCTTCATCATATTGATAGTCATAAGGGAATCCATCTCTAAAATGCAATTGGTCATATTATTTTGCCTGCACCAATTAAGAGCATACAATGCTGCCTGAACTTCAGTTTGGTTGTTAGTGCAGAAATGAAAAGCTTTGGCAAATGCCATGATCAAATCTCCATTTCTGTTCCTAACCACCCCTCCAATTCCTGCAGTTCTCTTTGTAATATTACTGCTTCCATCAGTGTTTATTTTTACCAAACCTTCTGGAGGTTTATTCTATATAACTGGAGTGCTCGTGATTCTTGGTCTATAGTCTTCCATGTAAGTGCAAATTTGATGCCATTGCCATTTCATGTCCACAATAGCTCCTCTCTTCTTCATGTATACCTTCACACGAAACAAAATAGACTGTCTTAGCTTTGCAATCGTAGGATTTATGTTTCCATACCTGATAGAGCATCTATGTTTCCATAGATCCCAACAGATAAAGATAGGAACTACTCGACATAGGTCTCTTTGGACATCATTCTTATTCTGAGGTTCCTCCATTCTTTTAAAGTAATATGCAATTGATTGGCATCCTACTTTAATTCCAAGAGGATCTGCAAAGAAATTCCAAGTTAGAAAAGCACTATCACTATTAAAGAGAATATGAGATATAGTTTCTTTCTTGGGATGTAGGCAACAAGAACATCTGGAAATTATATTATGACCAAATCTCTTTAAGGTTTCATCCACAGGTAGTTTACCCTTAATAGCTCTCCAAAGAAAGAAAGACATTTTAAATTGGACATTCTTCTTCCACACATCTTTCCAAATATTATCCATATCCCTTCTTTTCCTAATGCAGTTAAAAGCAGAGGAACAAGTAAAGGACCTATTAGAAGTCTCAGTCCAAACAGGGGTGTCATTAATCTGTCTATTGCCAATAGGGATATGAATAATATGATTCAACATATTATTAGGAACCAGCCTAGATATAGTATTTACATCCCATGTCTCATCCTTGATACAATCCCTGATCCTCACATTTCCAGGTTTTCTGTTACCATTGACATAAGCACCAAGTGGTCCTGTCCAATTATCCCACCAAAAGGAGCTATCACCATCATTGAAGGTTAAAATCTTTTCTGATTTGTATCATTTCCTTCCATGCAGCAGAATGTTTAGGTTCCAAGGCCTTTGCAACAGGGTGGCTTCTCGGGGAATTTTTAGCTCTCATGAATTTGGCCCTAAGGTTGTTTGCAACTCTGAACCTCCACCATCTTTTGGCAGAAAAAGTCTTACATAAGTTAGTTAGACTTTTAAAACCCACACCACCTTCATCAGTAGGATAACAAAGATTCTTCCAAGAGCTCCAGTAGTATTTGTTCTTGTTTTCAGATTTGCCCCAAAAGAAATTGGAGAAGTAACTCTCCAATTGTTTGAGAATTGTCTTGGGAGGGGTAACAACTGCAAGAATATGAAGAGTTTGAGATTGAAGCACATGTTTAATGAGAATAGCTCTTCCACCAGGGGATAGTACATGACCTTGCCAACCTCCTATCTTATTCATAACATTCCCGACAATATCTGTATAATAGCAAATTTTCTTTCTTCAAGAATAGATTGGACAACCCAAATACTTGAAAGGGAATGATTGATATCGATAACCAGTGAGCCTCTGAATCATATTATGTCTAATATCACGAATATACTTGGATGCCAAGTAAAATCTTTTATCCTTATTGATCTCCTATCCTGAAGATTCCTCATATCTTCTTAAAGTTTTCATTACCTGCTTTATGGAGTATTTATCTCCAGAAGTGAAGATAACTAAGACGTCTGCATAGGCCAGATGATTCATTCTTGGACCTCTGTTATTCATAGAATATCCAATATACTTACCCTTATTATGGAGTTGATTAAGGGCTTTGGACAGGGCCTCAGCTGCAATAACAAATAGGCTAGGGGAAAGGGGGTCTCCCTGTTTAAGACCTCTAGAAGAGGGGGGAAAAACCAAATCTAGTGCCATTAATAAGAACAGAGTACCAAACATTAGAGAGCAATCTATGAATCATTTCAATGAAAGGTTCAGCAAATCCCATACACCTCATAACAGAAGTAGGAAAAAACCAAGAAACTTTGTCATAAGCTATAGCCATATCTAGTTTCATGATCACATTTCCACCTCTATTTTTGCGTTTAATATCCTGGACAATTTCTTGAGTTAAGAGAACAATTTCAGTGATTAGTCTTACTTTGATAAAACCAGTTTGATTTTCAGAAATAATACTAGGAAGCAAATCTGTTAATCTATGGCAGATAATTTTTGAAATAATTTTATTGGAAAAATTACTTAGACTAATAGGTCTAAGTTGAGAAAATGTAGAAGGAGATTCAACTTTTGGAATAAGAACTAGACAAGTATGAGTAAAATATTTAGTTAAGAGTGTTACCACCAAAGAAGTCTTTAACCATAGCACACACACATCCTCAGCAATAATATACCAGCAAACTTGGAAAAATTTGCCATTGAATCCATCCGGACCAGCTACACTATCAGGATGTAGCTCAAAGACTGCAGTTTTCACATCCTCATCGGAAGGAAGCTGGATAAGAGCTTGATTGTCTTCCCAAGTGATAACATTGTCAATCCTTTTGAGGAAGTCCATGTCATTGTTCTGGTCAGGTTGTGAAAACAGCTTGCTAAAGTGAGAGATAGCAACTTCTGCAATTTTCTCGTTCCCTTGAATCCATTGACCATGATCATCTTTAATTCTATGGAGATAAGATCTTTTCCTCTTCTGTCTAATGATGCTATGAAAGTATTTGGAGTTGCTATCCCCTTATTCCTCCCATTTGATGTTGGCTTTCTGTTTCAGAAAAGAGTCTTGAATATTCATCCACTTAATTTGTTGAGCATATGCTAAATTAAGATTGATCCTATTATTGTCGCAGTCACCTTGTTCATATTTAATCTCTAGATCCTCAACCTTCTTCTCAAGTTCTTCTGCCTTGTCGAAAATATTGTCAATACTTTCTTTAGACCATTTACTAAGACAATGCGTGAGATTCTTGAGTTTCTGATGTAGAATATACATAGCATTACCTTGTATTTGAGTTTCCCAGCATTCGTTAACAACTTGTTCAAAATCAGGTTGATCCACCTAGAAATTTAAAAATCTAAAGTATTTGATAGGAGAAGAAACAGACTTGGAGCACTTATAGAGCAGCACATTATGATCAGATCCTGTTCTGGGCAAGTGTCTGACCGTAGCCACTGGAAAGAGAGCTGACCATTGATCGTTATAGAAGACGCTATCTAGTCTCTAAAGAATCCTATTATCTCTCCTCCTTCCATTAGACCAAGTGTAATTGATACCTGTATATCCAGCATCTGCCATACCACAATCTTCCATACATCTGATAAAGTCCATGCTTTTACTAAGTCTGTGAATTCTGCCACCTTTCTTCTCATTAGGGTCCATAATTACATTGAAGTCACCTCCAATAGACCATGGTCCATTGATATGATTACTCATATCGTTGACAGATTTCCAAAGGCTCTTTCCTCTTCTTGTACTGGTTTTTGCATAAACAACAGTAATCCAGAAAGGAGTCTGCATTATACTATGATTGACTTCCATAGTAATCTGTTGTTTTTTGTTGCTAATGACTTTGCAGGTATAATCATTATTCCAGAAAATCCAGATCTTCCCATTACTATTTGCAATCGCATTTGGAAAGCTAAATTTTCTTCTGTAGTGGTTCAACTTTGTTTTGTCTACAAAAGGTTCCTGAAGAGCAATAAAGGTAACCTTGTGCCTTTTGATAATCTTTTTAAATCTTTGGCAAGATCCCTTAGAATTAACACCCTTGATATTCCAAATGATTGTATTAATCATGCAAAACTGGATTAGAGATTATTTTTGGTTCCTCTACCTCTGCCTCTAGTATTAGGTGCAGTAGTAGATTTCTTGGTGCTTTTGTTTGAAATTTTAGCTCCTCTTGGAGGCAAATCTTCCTTTTCTATCACTTCCTGAACCTGTTGGATGACAACATCATGTAAATTCAGATCTAGAGGTGAAGAGAAAGCATTGAATGATTGCTCATTTGTAGCATCATCTTCTTTTAAGCTGTTAGATTGTTGTGTTTCTTGATCTCCTCCTTTGTTGATTTGATGTACATGAGTATTAGTGATGATGTCTTTCTTGATCCCTTCAGAGTTAATCTCTAGAACTTGAGACTGTTTCTGATTAGTGTCACTCTTAGAGCCTTGGTTCTGTTCTTCTTGTTCTTCCTCCAAAATCTGAAAGGAATTATGGATATTGATTGACGATCCTTTAGGATCACAAACAACTTGTTGATCATTTGATTCCTGGCATGTAATCATCAACCTCTTGGATTGAGGTCCCTGGACATTGGTGCCAAGGTTGATGGTTCCCTTAAAGAGGTTGTCTTTCTCAATATTGATCCCATTTCAGGATTAAACTTAACAGTTGATGCCTTTGTAGCATCAATTCCTGAAGCTTGCCCAATCCCTTCATCCGATTGTTACTGGACCTCATTCCTTATTGGCTTGTCAAAGTTGTCATTTGATTTTCTATCTTCAGTTGTGGAGAATAGAGCCATGTCCTCAACTTGATGTTGTAGATGCTCATTTACCTGTTTTTTCCTCTTCTTGATTTTTTTTGAAATGGCAGTTCTTTGCCTTCTCTGTTTCCTTTTCACTCTTTCTTTCGATTTTTTCTTGTTTAGCTCATCTTGTGTATTGTTGTCAGGCTGGTTAACCTTCCTTTTGGAAATCATATTGCTAGTTTGCTCCATTTCCTCCTCAGATTGTTTGCTCGCCTGAGTCTGCTCAACTTCAATCTTATCTTCTATTTCTTCTACTGATTTCTTCTTAATTGCAGCTCTACATTGGACTAGAGAATGTCCAATGAGTTTACAATGCTTGCAATATTTTGGAACGTGTTCATATTCAATCTTCTCAGTAAACCCTTTCAAAGGATTGGTTTCCTCTTCTTGGCCTACATAAACACTAGTCTCCTGAGGTTTTGTGAGATCAATGTCGACTCTGACCTTAGCTGTACTTGGTCTAGTTCTGCCAAAAGTTGCCACATCCATAGATAAAGGTTTTCCCACCGGTTTCAAAACCTGCTTAGCATAATGCCATGAATGGCAGTGAAAGAGAAGTTCAGGTAGCAGAAACCATACTGGGACAATAGGAGAATCATGGTCTGGCCTAAAATCAGGAGTCCACATTTCAAGCCACATCTGGAATCCATTAATTTTCAATGCCCTTCTAAAGTAGAAATTTTTGCAATCTTGCTCATCAGAGAAGTCTATGAAAACACTACGCCTATCATAGGCACCAAATTTAACAGTGCCTTTAAGAGAAAAATTTTCCATAAACACAGCTCGGATTACCTCAATTTTTGGTCGGGTTCGCAGGAATTTGCCCACAACGGTAAGCTTGCATTCTTCAGCCATAACTCCATAATAGTCCTTAGCTTTGAAAATTACTGCCGGCATTCCATTGTGAATAGTGATTCTAGCTTTTACATCTTGGCATCCATAACTGATAGAGGTTTTGTTTTGGGGTTTCGGAGAAGATAATTTCGTGGCATAGCTTGATTCTGCGACATTCAGTTGTTGGAGATTCAAAATCCCAGCTTGAGGTTCCTTTTGATGATCTAGACGCGCCGGTGGAAGCTCCTCTGGCTTGCCCATGGAGGAGGCGCGTGTGCGCCAAGCGCAGAATTTGAGAAAAAGACTTTATAAATTAGGTCGTTGTGTGAGAGAAGAGAGAGAAGAAAGAAAGATTCATTGAGATGTCTTCCTTGATTTGTTTTATGCTTAATTTTATTCAGGTAAAAGGCAAAGATATATGGAATATAAATTTATCAATCTAAGTTATATGCATCAATAATGTAGCGCACTATTCGTATAATTTAACTATAATAGCAGGTTAATTATCATTTTATTAGATTATCGATTAATAATTTATCAATTGAAATTTAAGTGATCTAATATGTAAATATTTTTTACAATGCCGATACATGAAATTAAGGTAAGCTATAACTACAATTCGGAATTGTTTGAACGTTGAATTAGTAAATATATGTGACGAATTCCCAACTCTTGTCGTTTAGGACGTAAAAATTGCACGGCGCCCTATTTGGTCGCCCTCATTTAACATATACTCATTTTTTTTAAAAAAGTTTTAATTTATACCCATTTTTTAAACAACTTCAGCCTCATTTCTTCTCCTCCTCAAAATTATATCTGCCTTCAATTTGAATTCAAAGTTGAGAGATTTTTCATTGACTCAGGAATCACCCCTCCAAAGTTATTATCATCTAAACCTAATTCTTCAAGATTAGTGGCATTTGTTAAGGACGAGATGAAGCTTAGGTCATCATATCCTCCGCTTCCCAGGAGGTTGTTGGATATGCTTAAATGACTAAGCTTATACAATTTCTCCAACTTAGGAACTTGACATGTAAGGCTGTTGCTATCAACCAAAAGATACTCAAGATTTGACAAATTTGATAATGAAATAGGAAGTAGTCCTGAAAAAGAATTTTCAGATATGGCTATGTAGTACAAATTAGGAAGAGTGGTTCCCAAATATGGTGGAAGAGTCCCTTTTAATTTGTTCAGTTACAAACAAAAAGAGCTGAAGTTCGCCGGTTACAAACAAAAACTTCAGCTGTAGAGCTGAAGTTCGACAGTTACAAAACAAATACAGCTGAAGTTCGCCAGTTACAAAACAAAAACTTCAGCTCTAGAGATGAAGTTCGCCAGTTACAAAAACAAAAACTTCAGCTGTAGAGCTGAAGTTCGCCAGTTACAAAACAAAAACTTCAGCTCTAAAGCTGAAGTTCGCCAGTTACAAAAACAAAAACATCAGCAATTACAAACAAAAACTTCAGCAAATAGAGAACAAAACTTCAGCTACTATACTTAAGTTCAGCAATTACAAACAAAAACTTCAGCACACTTGGTTCAATACACTTGCTACTTCAGTCTCGTCTACTAGAATGCTGAAGTTTTGCGTGATTGCCTTTGCTACTTCAGCCCCGTATGCTGAAGTTACGCGAAAAAGTGGGTATGCTTGCAATTATTTTTATAAAGCAGACACAAGTTAAAACGTGACCAAAAAAGCGGGTATAGATGCAAATCCCCTGATTGGATGGAGAGCAAACAAGCTTTTACTATATAGTTTATATTCTAGCAATTTATGTTAAGCTTTTTTCGGATAATTTTCAGTGATTTTTTGCAATCGGAGTTAGGCTGATATTCTGGTTGTAAATTCCAATCAAGTTAATGCGTTACTTTGGCCGGATCATACTCAATCCTACTTAAATTGAAACTAAGATTTGATTATTCAAATGTCACTCAATTAATGAAAATTATGTAAAAAAGACATTTTTTTCTTTAATTTGTAAACCAACCAAAGACCTTCTCAAGTTGAAGTTAGTGCACTTTGAACTAAAAGAACCCCATCTAAGGTAAACAAATTTGCCAATTTGAGCCACTTTGCCATTATAATGCACTTTATTAGTCTTTTATTAGATCGATTCGTAAAAATTCAAACTTATCATACCAATAAGCTACAAATATCAAATAGTTAAAATACAAAAACTACTATGATAGACAATAAACTAATGGTTGGACACAGGGTTGTTCACGATTTGACGGAAAACCGATCCAAACCGAAAACCAAACTAAACTAATTAAGTAAATCGATAATTTTTTTGATTTGGATTGATTTTGGTTTTAAATTTTAAAAACCGATAATATTTGGTTTGGTTTTGGTTCTATTATAAAAAATCGAAAATTAAATCGAACCAAACCGATTAATTATATACAATATAATATCTTTTTTAAAATAATTTTAAATATTTTATACAATTTAATTGTTATTTTGAATTTTGGTTTATCAAGCTTATATCTTAAAAGATTGTCTAAGCCCAAAATAATAGGAATCAGCCAATTTTCTTTTCCTTAAAAGACTTTAATTCTCTAACCCTCCGCACATACTTTTTCCTAACATAAGAGTTAAAAAAATCATACCATTAGAGTAAAGAAAGCAAACTCAAATTGCAGGACTACAGTGGCTAAAGCTTGAGAAAACAAACTTTTAGTTGTTTTTTTGTTCATTCTTTTCATATAAAGAGGTAAATAAACTTTCAGTTCCGAAAGAAATATATAAAAGTATAAATTTAGCAAATTATTTTCAGATTATTGTCTAGTGTTGTTTCACTATTATCGACTTATTATTAGCTTACTACGAACCGAAAAACCAAACCAATGACAACCAAACCGATGGTTTGTATTTAATTTGGTTTGGTTTTGATTTTAAACTTTTAAAAATCGATTAAATTGGTTTGGTTTTGGTTTTAATTAAAAACCGATCAAACCGAACCGTGAACACCCCTAGTTGGACAATAGACTACTAAACTATTCTCCACGTGGATACGAGCTTACCTTCATCTTCATCATCTATTGAATCAGTCCTATTAATTGATTCCACGTTCTTTCTAATCTTCATCTGAGTTTTAGAATTTTTAATTTTTTTGTGCCAAAAATATTAATTAGATAAAGTTGGTTATGTGAACTTTCACTTAGTTGGTGGAAATTCGATTTACCACCTTATAATTTTCTTACCCAATTTTCCCTTCCCCTTCCCCTTCCCCTTGCATATATAATTAAAAAAAATCAAAGAATAAAAATTAGATAGGGTTGAACTGTTATCTCCGTTAAAGATTGTCCAGGATGTAGGGGTGTGCATTCGAATCGGTTTATCGATAAATCGAATCGATTATTTGTTATCGGTTTATCGATATCGGTTTATAGGTTTATCGATTTCGATTTCGATTTCGAAAATTTTGTTATCGAGTTATCGATTTCGATTTCGATTTTGTCCACTTCGGTTATCGGTTTATCGATAAACCGATAAGATAAACTAAAAAGACAACTATACCCTTATTCTATATAAATAAGTAATAACCCTTCCTTTACCCTAACTTATTATTTCCATTTTCATGCGCCGCTTCTGCCTTCCTAATCTGAAGTTCCTCAAGATTTTCCCCTACCCTATTATTTCCTCTTCACGAGTCACGACTTCATCGGTTCATCCGTTCAGTTCAGGCGCCGGCGAGCCGCTTCTGCTTCAGTTCAGAATCTGAAGTTCCTCAAGAGTCAAGCTCTGCTCAAGAACTGTTCTGCTTCTGCCCCTTTATAGCCGAAGCCTCAAATTTTCTTCAATCAAAATTCCTCCTTTCTCGGTTTCTCCCACAGATCTGGTAATTCTCTATCTCCAAATGGGTTCTCTTAGTAATTTTTTTTCCTGTAATTGGAAAAGGATTTCCGAAAAGGATGTTCATTTTTAAACAACAGGTAATTGGAAAAGAAAAAAAACATTTTACTTTTTTGAAATCAAGATGAAGTCACGAGAAGTTGAAATCTTGAGGTTGCTTTGATATAAAACAGGTTGATGATGGAAAATGGGAAAACATTTTCCAATGCTTTAAAATGGAAAAGTTCTGTGATCCAATTAACACATAAAGCAGTAAAGCACTACATGAATCAAACTAAATAATTAACAAAGTGACAAAATAAATGGACATGAGTTTTAACACTTTGTGGACCTCACACTTCACGCCATATTTCTCTTTTGAGCAACTCTTTTTTATTGGTATCATTTTCCACCTTATTAGTGTGATGATGTACAGCTAAGTTTCAATTGCTTCTTGTATGCAAATGGTGAAAAGTTACTTGTGGCAACCATGTAAAACAAGGTTTGTATTTTATTTTGATATGTAGATTCAAGAGCGAGGAGTGCTGACTTCGTCTTGCTTTGGTTCATTCAACTCGTTTAAGACTGTAAGTTACATTCTTTATTCACTTCACATGGCTGAAAATGGTAATACTGATAAAGTGGCTGATGAAAGTAGAGGTTCCGAGTCTACGGCTACAACTACTCACTCGACAGTTACAAAACAAAGGAAAAACGATCTCGGACATGGGATTTTTTTGAAGAAAAGGTTGATGCTACAGGAAATAATAAATATGCATGTAGATTTTGTGGACAAGAATATTTTGAGACAAAAGGTAAAAGTACGACACAAATGAATAATCATATCAATAAATGTCCAAATAATCCTTATAAAGTTGAAAAAGGTCAAAAACTATTACAATTTCAAACATTACCGGGGGGTAATAAAGGTGGTCTTATTCCATGAAAATTTGATCAAGAAGAGTGTAGGATGACTTTGTGTCGTATGGTGATTGTTGATGAACTTCCATTTAGTTTTGTTGAGAAGGAAGGCTTTAGAAACTTTATGAAAATGGCACAACCTTGTTTTCATATTCCTTCCCGTACTACTGTTACACAAGATTGTTTTGCTCTTTTTAATGTGGAAAAAAATAAATTACTGAAGTTTCTTAAAGGAACAAGTCAACGAGTAAGTCTTACCACTGATACATGGACTTCTATTCAAAAAGTTAACTATATGTGCATCACAACCCATTGGATTGATAGTGAATGGATTATGCATAAAAGAATTATTAACTTTTCTCCAATTAGTAGTCATAAAGGTGAAGATATGACAAGGTGTATTATTGATTATTTGCGTGAGTGGAGTTTGCAAAAGATTTTCACTGTCACAGTTGACAATGCTAGTTCAAATGATGTGACCGTGGAGAAATTGTCTGACAAATTAGATAATTGGGGAACCAATTCCATGAATGGTCATCACCTTCACATGCGATGCATGGCACATATTGTAAATCTTATTGTGAAAGATGGTTTAAAAGAGTCAAGTATTTCTATTGCTCGTGTTAGATGTGTAGTCAGATACATTAGACAGTCTCCTGCTAGGTTGAGGAAGTTTCAGGAATGTTGTGAAAGTGAAAATATTGTCAAGAAGTCTTTATGCATAGATGTTCCTACAAGGTGGAATTCCACCTACTTGATGTTGAGCAGGGCTATTGAATATGAGCGTGCAATTAAAGAATATTCTGATCGTGATACCAACTTGTCACGTTATCTTATGTTTGATGCCATTTCAGATGGAAAGCCTGTAGGTATTCTTACAAGAACTGATTGGGATGAGGTAAAGAGAATTGCACAATTTCTTGAAATATTTTATAATCTCACTTTGAAGGTGTTTGGGTCACTTTATGTAACATCGAATGCCCATTTTATTGAAATTGGTCAAGTTGCTGTTTACTTAAATCGATTAATAACAACTGAAGATAAATTGTTGAGTGAGATGACATTAAGTATGTGGAAAAAATTTGAGAAGTATTGGGGTGAACCAAAAAAAATGAACAAAATGATTTTCATTGCTTGTGTTTTGGATCCTCGCTACAAGTTTACTACTGTTAGTTTTGTACTTAAGAAGATGTTTGGAGATGATGAAGGAACAATTATTGAAAAAGAGGTTCATACTTATATGAGTTCATTGTTTAATGAGTATGTCTCTAATTCGGTTTCAAAAGATACTGGTGGTAAAGTTTCTACCTCTTTGCCAAGCTCTTCATTCAGCACAATGGAAACTTCAACTGGTTTAGGTGCACTCTTAGATGAAATAAGGAAACATAAAGCTGCAAGTGGAGGTGTAGATTCTAAAACAGAATTGGAAAAGTATCTTGGAGAAGATCCTGAAAATGAAAGACCGGAGTTTGATATCTTGGTTTGGTGGAAGGTGAACTCACCTAGATTTCCTATTCTTGGTATGATGGCTCGAGATGTGCTTGCTATTCCAATTTCAAGTGTGGCATCTGAAAGTGCATTTAGTACCGGAGGGCGTATTCTTGACCAATTTAGGAGTTCATTAACTCCTAAATTGGTTGAAACTCTAGTGTGCCTTCAAGATTGGCTTCGAAGTGAATCGCTTCCTGTAAATGTTGAGGAAGATTTAGATTTTCTCGAGACACTCGAGGAAGGCATATATATTTTAATTAATTTTATTGTATTGCCTAAGATAGTTAAATAATATATTAATTGCTTGACTTGTTAATGTATATTCTTATCAAATTTTACTAATCTTGACAAAGAAGCTTCCACCGACGATGTTTGCTAAAGTTTGTTAGCTTCTATGTAAGTTCTCCATTTTAAATAATATACTTGTAAAAAAATGTGATGTATTACAAAGTTACTAATATTTTTTTAATTTCTTTCAGGTTTAAAGATTGGTGTCTTAAAATTGCTCTGTGCAAGAAGAAGATCTGAGGTCCAATTGCACACTCTAATCTCTATTCTGTTCAATGTTCATCCAACATAATTTCATAAGAACAATTCTGCGCTTAACATTCTGATTTCAAGTGTATTAAATTATTTGAGATTGTTTGATTCTGTGGCTTTAGCCTGTCACTAAAGGGTTTGACAGCATGCCCATTTTATTTGAGATTGTTCGTTATCAGTTGGTAGCATGTTGGTGACTTCTGATTGTTGTAAAAGCATTTGCAACTTGTTCAGTTTGTTTTTAGTGTGCTGACACTTTTCTGGTCAAATGAACAGTCAAGCAAAGGAAAAAAACATAAAAAAGAAAGCAAAAAAGTATCTGTTACTGTATGTAGAACAGTAGAAGGAACAATTGTTACTATTTACTATGATTATCTTAAGTTATTCTATACTTAAAGAACATCAAATTTTCTTATTGGTGTAATCGATAACCGAATCGATAAGCCCCAAATATCGATAAATCGAAATCGAAAAAATCGAAACCTTATTGAAATGATAACGATAAGCATATGTATAAATCGATAATCGATAAGTAATTATCGATAAGGGTCAAAATCGAATCGATAAATCGAATGCACACTCCTACCAGGATGTACCCAAAAAAAAAAAATTATCCAAGAAAATGACACTCTCCGCTAGTGGTGGCAAAAGGAATAAAAAATAGTTATCCATCCATATTATCCACTAAAAATGAGTTGGATAATGAATTTTTTAAAAACGGGTCAAATATGGATAAGAACCATATTATCCACACTTAGAAAATGGATAACTAATGAGTTTAACTTTTACATTTGTAAAGACGCAAATGGGAGGTTCCCCAAGTTTGGGAGACTAGGAATTCTCTCAAAAATGATCATATTAAAAAAGTCATGAATAATATGATTTTTCATAATATCTGTCAATTAACCTATTCTCTATCTGTATTAAATATAAGTCGGACCGGATAATTTATACGTTTCACATTATCCATTTTAACCTGCCCATATTTGAACCGACCTGTATGTTTGCCACCCCTACTCTCCGCTATCCTTTCTTCTATAGCTAATCTATTAGGGCTACATCTCCCTATCGAGAATTTCGAATAAATCTCAACTAAAGCACTTCAGTAAATCAAAAAAAAAAATGCTGAATAATTTTCAAAATATGTTCCACTAACGATCAAAGGCCATCCAATATATAATTTAAGTAATAGCATATTCAATTTGGGGGACGGTTGAAACTTATGTCACAACAATACATTTGGCTTTTAATTATATCTGAATCGTGTGATTCAAACTAACTATCAGAGTGTAGCAAACGTGAATGAATACCACATAGAAAACTTCAAAATTTCTCTACTACAATGTTTTTTAATCGATCCATTCTGGATCATCTCACTGAAATGTCCCTAATAAGTTCTAACTTACCAACCTTTAATCATTAATCATAAACCTACCAAAACTAGTTAAACACATACAAAAATTGAAAACAAAAATAAATAAGGATTCTTTCTCTCCAAGAATCACACGGAAAGATTTTCTTCCATATTTTAAAGCGTGATTAGCAACATTAAATACAAGACGGAAATGAAATTCATGGATGTGGTAGCAAACAAGGTGATGAAATACAATATATATATATATATATATATATATATATGATGAAATACAATATATATATATATATAGTTGATTCCAAAAAAGAACCTTTTTAATGGGTATAGTTGAAATTCATTGAAAACATACAAATGAGTCAATATATAAAATTTGAGGAAGATTGGAGGTGATTTGGGAAAAATTTGGTATCAAAATTTGTAGTTAAAATAATCGAGTTCATAAAAATTTTCTGCGGCACATGTATCACACATGTATCTCATACAGAGGTATACATTAATATACATGTGATATACATTTGATACAAATATGATACATATGTGATACACAGTGTGATACATATATCTATCTTTTTTATGTTCATCTTCTTCTTCGAATTTTCAATTCAAACCATCCCAAAAATGAGATTTAAACTCCTTAAGATGTATCCATTCTATTCCAACAACACTCGCTTAAAAGAAAACAAAAATTTAACCTTTTTTTAGTTATAAATAGCTAATTGGATAATATTAGTAATATTAAGTGAACTGACTAATATTTGTACTAATTTACTTATGGACCGGCATAACTGATAATTTACATAAGTTGTAACATGAAAAGGATCATATTAAACATGATTTTTTATTTATTTATTAAAGGTCATACTTTTGACATAAGACGATGCCTTTTATGAGGCAAAGGCCACGGTTTACAAAAAAGTGTCATGACTTTTAAGTAACCAAACCCTTCTAAGAAAATGCGTTCCATGTACATATTGTACTTTACCGTGTATAGGTCGGACATAGGGACTCGAATTTATATGCATCGAGCCACATAATTAACTTAATTAAATTAAGTAATAAAACGAAGCAGAATATGTTTTAATTAATCATAATTAAATAATTAATCTATCTATCTATTCTATATATATATATATATATATATCTATTCTATATATATATATATATATATATATTGTATTAAAAGTACGAAGGTCCTTAGCGAAATATCGTTCGCTTTTTTTACCCTTTAAAAATAAACTTTACATTAGACAAAATTATAATTTGGTTATTATCCTAATATATAGGACTTTAAAATTAATTTATTTTTTATTATTAAATATTTCCTTATTTGAATTATGTAAGAAGTTCTAATATTATGGACTCTAAGGTAGGTATTATTTGGGGAAGCACAAGTAATATTATGTTTCTTTTCCAGTTTTCCTTGTGTATCCGACGACAAATTTCAACAAAAATACGTTTCACATTCATTCTTCTTATATTGGGGAACTTATAATTCTAATAAGATATACTACTAAAAGTAAGAGATTTGGTACCTAATTAATTATATATTTTAATTATTAATATAGTTTTTAATTATAACACAAATTTGATAAAGAAAATAATATATTATTTGAATAGGAAAAAAAATTCAAAAATAATTTATATCTTCTATTAGTTGCACGTGTACCTATATCAATAAATATATAATTTATAATAAATATGTAAATATTATAAAATAATATAGTTGAGTTATTGAAAAAATATTAAAAAAAATATAAATTCCTAAAAATAATGAATATTAATCTCACTTAGCTAACTCAATAAAATTATTGATAGAGCTAGCTTAGTGAGATTAACATTCGCTATTTTCAAAAACTTATAATTTTTAATATTTATTCAATAAGTCAAACACAATATTTAAGTATGTAATTTTTAAAAATTAAATATTTACTGATATAGGTACAAACACAACAACTAGTCTTATATAAAAATGCATTGACAGTTCTATTATCAAAAGGCAAAGTGGACTTTAATGTCACTCTATAGTCTATATCAAGGATATTAGTAGGTTAATAAGACCATATAAGTCCATTCTGTAGTTTTACTGTTTTACCATTAAAATAAAGGTCACATGCTGCTTTGGACTTTTAAGAAATAACTCTGCTAAAGCAGAAAACAAAACAAGACAAACCCAGAAATTCAGAATTTCTATTCCCACTGAACCCTTTTTGTCTGCCATATTCACATGAGAAGATTAAATATGAACTTGACATTTTTGCATAGCACATGGGTAGTATGGAGGCTTAATTAATTTACACTAGCGCACAGAAAATTAAAAAAGGAAATTATATTCTTTGTAAGAGTTATACCAAACATTTTGATTTTCAAAGTGTTGAACAAGATGCGTAAGCAAAAGACATAATAAAATAAAGCATTGATAGAGGAAAATATGGCAAGAATGATTATTTAACCATGAAAGTAGAAAATTTCTAGGAAAAAGATCACTTTCATCTTGCGGCCCAATCTATTTATATTCCGTAGTTGGTAAAGTGTATAAAATTTGTATATTTTTTTGCATATCACATACAAAAATGTGTGTGTATATACAAATATATATAATATTTTTTTTAGCTATTATTTTAAGAACAACTATAAAATGTTATTTTACCAAATTTCTAACTAAAATATTGATTATATAAAAATTTTAACATATACAAAGAATATTATCAATATATCTGTCAACACCGACCATCTTTAAGCTGTACAACCACTAGAATTTGCTACTCCATTAGTCAGACAAGGTGGGGATCACACCATCAACAAATCCAACTAAAGCCCAAAATTGTGGCCTATTTCAGTATGAACATATAATGTTTTCCCATAATTTAACATTTTTTGTATAAAAGATTGACATTATTCTTATTATATGTTCATGTACATCCCTTCTTGAATAGCAAAACCAGTACTAAAAAATGTAAAAGAAAATTTGAAAGATCTTCAAAATCAACAGCAATTATATTTATGGTGCATATTTTGTTCTCTCGCCTTAGAAGGGTAATCAAAGAAAGGTAGCTTACTTGTCTTGTGCATCGATGATCACTTATATAGTGGTCGGCCTTTTTATCAGAATATTTCTTGGTCGAAGAGCCTTTTTTACCAGCAATTTTGACTTTTGTTTTGATAATTAACATAAAGGAGCTCTCCAAGGAATGCCTTTCCTTTTGTGCAAATTCTTCTTTGGCTTCAAAGCTGAACTGCACCATGTTTGAATTACCTCTGAGGATTCAGTCAAAGAGATGCAAGATTCATTCTCATTTGTGTAACAACTTTCCTTGGTTGACAAATGATCAAATTTCGTAATTTGAGTGGAGATGACATTCTTCCGTTGTTTGTATATATCGGCATCTATTGATACCTAAAATAGATTTTCACAAAATTCTATCATTCACAAGCAAATAAAGTTGACGATTAGGCAAATCTTGGAGGTGCCGGAGCCTTGGAGCAACAGTTAATGTAGTGAATTAGTAAAGTTTTCGTTATACAAAATTTAGTGAACATATATAGTGCAATAATGTAGAAGGGAGCCTTGGAGCAACGGTTAAATTGTCTTCATGTGGACACGGGTTCGAGCCATGTTATCGGACACTGATGATTGTCAGGACATCACAACTTTGTTTTAGTGCAATAGCGTAAAAGGTGTGTGATCATCCATAATAAATTAAACATTAAAATATGGTAAGTTAAAGAAAATTACTTTGCAAGCAATGGAGCAAAATCGATTAGGCAAATCTTGGAGGTGCCTCCCACAAGCTTCACAGGCTACGACACTGCCTCTTAGCTTTGAAGTTTTGCTATCCTTAGATTGAGGCCGTGGATTTAGATGTATAGCTTTTTCACCATTAATTTTGTAAGTCTGCAAATCAATAATTTTAACATATAAGTTAGGTAATAATATACACCACTGTAGTTATTGGAGTTCCACCAAACAATAATGTATTTGAGTATCATGTTTCATTAGGACTATATAACCGTTTGGTAGGTTAATGGGCGTATATGATCACCGTATAAATATTCCGTACTAGTTAATACTACATTACATTGTTTGGTTTTTATTTATTTATCAGTAATATCTACCTAACTTATGAGAAAATATATACAGTGTTTATGCGGAAATAAGAATACAAATATTATTTTTATCAAGTTACCAATTTATGTTATATTTGTTTTATGCACCTACAATGTAAAAGATATTTAAACATCAAATTTATAAGGTAATTAACAAGTTAAAATTTACTGATATGGTCTTTACTATATATAAATTAGATCCATTACCTTATAAGACATTATTCAATTAGAGATGAGTTACGTTGTTCATGAGTATCACATTGGTAAAAGAAACGATATATATACATCAACTGACTAATTGATTCAACAAAATTACAAATAAATTTAACAACCATATAAATAAGATGAAGCAAATAAAAATTAACTGACCTGAATTGCAGAACAATTAAGATGTTTCTGAATTTCTTGTAGTCTGATAACATCATGATATACATATTTGCAGATTTGAAGCCATTCATGAAAGCAATGAACTGAAGAATTCACGCAGTGTTTGCAAAAGCATAGATTACAATCAATACAAAACATGTTCTTCTCATTTCTTCTAACTTCTCTGTGATTATCACAAGACTCAAAGAATTTGCTATTAAGTAAATTCTTGATCCACTCTGGTGTCCTCTCCTTCACTTGAATTTTACACCCCACCTTCACCAAAATTTAAACAAATTCAACTGAATCCATCATTTTTTATGCGGAATATAAGTATATATTAAAAATATCACCAAAATTTCAAATATATTAAACTTTGAACCCATATGTACTAAGATGAATGATAAGACATTAAATATTGAACACGTTAAATTTAACTCGTGAACATGAAAGAATGGTTTAGAATCTAAAATTATCAATAATAATATCAAATTCAAGCACATAAGAATATGAAATTAATTTGATATACTAACCATTGTTGTGATGTAAAAATGGATGAGCAATTGAATCAAACAAGAGAAGAAGGAGATTAGAGTAGTGAGAAAGAGATAATAAAAGAGAAATGGAAAAATAGAGGTTTCTTTATGCTATAAAAAGCTATATTACTTATTGATAATTATGGGAAGGTGACCTAAGACGAGCGGGAAGGTGAAGCATTATGGGCCGTCAGATCTTTTAAGTGGGGCCCATGTGAGTCGAGGCCTTCACTGTTGGATTTTCCCGCCAATTTCGGCCGCTTTGCTTTCGGTTGATATGGATGCGGCGGCGTTGTCTTTTTTTTTTTTTTTTTACCTTTTTTGGTTTGGTAATTATATGGAACTTTTATATTCAACACAGTTCAAAGAAAATTAAATTTTAGGGATACAAATATTTAGTAGATTTTAATAAATGTATAAGTTGGTCAAACTAATTTATTATTTCTTCTGATTGATGAAATATTTTTTCTTTTTTAGTCTATCACAATAGAATGAAATATTTATATATTTAAAAATAATTTAAGTTTCAACAACAATTATTCTCGCAAGTGTGGTTTGGTGATGGTAAGATGTAAGCAGCCTTACTCCTACTCTGGGAGGGAAGAAAATTATTTTCGATAGACCCTCGGCTAAAGAAAAAATGAAAAGAATTAAAACTAATTTAACTTTAAATTTCACATTTTAGCCTCGGCAAAGGGAGTAATATTTTATCCTTACACGTTTCAGTTTTTTTTTTTTTTTTTTCAAATACCATCACATTGAAATGAAGAGAGTAATATTTTATCAAGAGGTTCGGTTCGTACAAAACACATTTATAAATCAAAATCAATCAAAAGTAATAAAGACATGGCCTCTAGTTTTGTAAACAACTTTTAGGCATAAAAGCCATTTAAGCCAAAAAATGTTTATCACTATTTTTTGTCAAACATATTCACTGTTTATTATCAGCTTAATTGCTTTCATTCAAATACATTATGTATTTGTAAAATTAATTTTATGCTTTCAATATTCAAAAGCATTTTCAACATTTAATACTTATCAGTTTAATCTATTAAACCAAACAATTTTGTTGTTTAAGAAGCTAAAGCATAAGAAACTTTATGACAAAGGACAAGTTTTGATTAAAAAAAACAACTTTTTTAAGATTTTAATATCGATCTTTTCATTATTTGACTTTAATTTGTATGCAGTTAACAACTTGTGTTATACGACTTTACTGCTTTTTGTTGATAAACAGAAAAGAAAATTGCACTTGTAAACTTAATTGTAGTTATCTTAGTAATTAGCTGGTGAGTTTTAGATTCTCCTATTGCCCATGAGATGAAGTGACACTTAACTATTAACCAGATTTAATAATAATTATTAGTCAAACTGATTAGCATTTCAATTCAACTAATTACTGTTACGTTTGAATAGAAATTACATGCGTCAAATGGAGAGGGGACCCAAGGTTTGAAAGCGGTAAGCGCACAATTATCCAATAAAAATTTGAGCAAATGCTAGAATCAAAATCAAATTAGACAGTGCACTATAACTGTCTAAAATTTGAATCTTAGGATATCAATCAATATATGTATGTTATTTAGAATATATACACATATTACACATATTTTTGTCCCCCTACCGAAAGGATTGGTCCCCCTCCGTTCAAATGTATTGATCGTCTTTTACTCAACTTACATTAATAGATTTGGAAAAGAAAATATTTAAAAAATAATGGCGGATATTAGGGTAATAATATGATCAGAATAAATTTATGATTTTTTTTTTCTTTGCCAAATCCAAATGAGAATGTTTGTAGCATGCTCAATTCTCGCCGTGCAAATAGCAAAATTCATTTTGGTAGTGAATTTGAAAAAGAAATTAGAAATCCAGCGAAGCAAATCTTGGTAAGTGGTGATTTTTACCCAAGTAAAAGGAAAATGATCCTTGGCAATTTCCATGATTAGCATTTGGCATGATTTTCTTGATTGATTTTGATGGGAAGTTGGCCCATTTATCTTTCTATATATGTTTCTTTTTTCTTTTTGCTTTTTCTTGTTAATTAATTTAAGGACTAAGGTGGGGAATCTTGGTTACAGAAAGGGCCAAAATTTTCATCAATTGTTTTTTCGAGTAATTATCGTTTTATGCCTTTAATGATTTCAAAAAAATCGTTCATATGACACAAACTTATCTACTATGCTAAATTAAAACATACTATTGTTTTTGTCTATAATTTTACTCTGATTTTTATTAAAATTAAAGAGGTTTGAATGAGCGGTTGGATATCGATTCATGACTTCTATAGATATATTTTCGGTCATAGTAGGGCGAGGTTTAATCAAGAAAATACATGTGACAGATACTTACGTACTTAAGGAGGAAGAATGGTATAGTGATCAATGAAAATGCTTTGGCGAATTGAAAATAAGCTTAGATTCATAGATTTCCGATTAGGACACAATTTCAAATTGTTGTTGTATCCATGAATAGCAATATAAGCAAGTACTTTAGTGGAGCAGGCAATTATTAGCAGATATATAATTATATTATTGAAGAATTCTAAATAGACGTTAAATCGGTTAAACTAAAAATAACAGGTATATTAATAATATATGTATAATATGTTTATAGTTGATAAATAGTCAAAATTGCAAGATTTTGAGTATACTTTCATCTCATTTGTCGTGTGAGTTGCGGAAAATTACATGATTTTTGAAGTAAATTATACTTATTACGTATTTCTTATGTGTAGGAGTGAGCTTGGATGATAATGGATCAAAAGATATCAAATTATTGCAAAAAGGAGAAAAATGAAAGGAATGAGAGCTCGTCTATTCTCGTACATGGAATAAAAACGGATGCACAAAAGGAGAAAAGTGAAGGCACAAAGCAACTAAGTAAAGCAAAGGCACATATTGCTTTGCAAAATGGAAGAATTTCAAAAACTGAATCTGCGTCCATGGGCGCGCGACGCGCGGAGGCAGACACGGATTCCAGCTTCTCCCATCTGAAGTTGGATTGAAAAGTTCCGCCCCTCATCAACCCTAAGTGATATAAATACATCAAAGAACGACTTTTTAAGGGTTAGACAACATCTTCGAAGACAAGAACAAGCAAGGAGCAAGGCGGAAGATTCGAAAATAAGTTTTTATCTTTCTTCTTCCTTTTTCTATTACTAGTGATGAATTCTTATATTGTAGTTGTGCAAACAATTATGAGTAGCTAAACTCTTTATTTTAGGGTTTGATGGAACCTCTTGGAGAATGAATTTTTGTTGCGTTTAATATAAGTTTACCGTTGAATTTTCTCTATTTGTTCAACTACGTGATTATTGTGGTTGATTGAAGGGCCTTCAATTGACAATGCATATTTAGTGTACTTGGAAAAGGGTACATATTTAGGTTATTGTTGAACAACTTCACTCCTAAGATATATGAGGGATCAATACGGAGGGTTTAAAAGTAGGATTACGACTAACGAAACATTGGTGTGAACTTAGTGAGCAGTGAACTAATGCCAGATAGCGTAGTTCGAAAGAATACGTCTAGTAAATTATTGTAGTTGCTCGGAAGAGAATTATGACACTTAAAGTGCTCACGATCGGTACAGAATTTCTAGGCGAATTTATAGGAGACGTCGCGAAGAGGATTCCGATAAGAGGGGAAATCATAGCCCTATACCTTTCCAATCTTGTATACAACATTTGCTTTGTTAGTAATAAAATTACAACTTTTTAATTACCTTGCTTTTAGTTAGTAAACACTCAACTCATTATTCAATATTTCTGGAAGTTGATTACTTAAATTCTTACGGAACTAGCAGTTGTGATTAGTAGGTTAATTCCTGGTGGGATTCGACTTCGGACTTGTAAATCGGATTATATTTGCAGCGATCGCTTGACCTTTTTTATAAGGAATAGTTGGGCGTGATCAAATTTTGGCGCCGCTACGGTATTATTAATTACATCTAGAAGAATTTTTAGGATTCTAAATTTAGTCAAATTTCTTCATTTTAAGTTCATTATATTGAAAGTCTAACGTTTGTAGTCATGCGTGTTATGGGTGCATGCCTAGGAACTCTTCAAGAACTGGTAAATTGTTTGAAGCATTACCGGATTCTAAAAAATATTTGAAGGAATTAAATCATGCAAACAAGAAGGACAAACGACAACAAAACCTAACAGAACAGATCGAGCTAGACATGAGGGACATCATAGACGACCAAAACAACCGAAACAGTGTGAATGACCCGAACAATCAGGGTGTGGCACCTCTTGTGCCAGAAACGGCCTTGTATGAGTGGACACAACCCACCGCTAAAAATCTGGCAACCACAATTGCAATCCCTCAAATAAAAGCAGAGTCATTTCAAATCACAAACAATATGTTGCATTTGCTGCAGAATAAGGGACTGTTTTTCGGATCTTACATTGAAGATCCGCAGCAGCATCTGATAAACTTTTTGCCAATTTGTGTCACTCAAAGGCAACCAAATGTGACACTGGAAGCAATCAAATTGTTATTGTTTCCATTCTTAATGATTGGAGAAGCTCAAACTTGGCTTAATTCGCTCTCCATAAGCTCCATCACCACTTGGGAGGAATTAGTCAAGCAATTTTTGAATAAGTTCTACCCATCCAATAACATTTCCAAGCAAGTTGATGAGATATTGAGCTTCAGGCAGAAACCAACTGAAACACTACAAGAAACATGGGAGAGGTTCAAAGGAATGCTAGTTAAGTTTCCACATTATGGCATTCCAGATCAAATGTTAGGATTTTTTTATATGGGATTGGCAGATAGCTTGAAGGCCAACGTTGATGTTTCAGCAGGTGGAGCATTTTTGAGCAAATCATTTAGAGAGTATGAGGTCCTGCTAGATAAAATGGCTTAAACTTAGGATGAATGACAAGAGGCACTATAGTCACCCCTATAGTTCACTGAGTAGCTTTAGACCCAACTAACTCCATAGCCGAGAATATGGCCACTCTAATGACACAAATGAGTATCCTCACTGTGAGCACGTGAGTTTTGCTTCACGAAAAAAAACTACTCCAAAAGAAATCAAAAATTAAAACAAATTTTCTTGGTGTACAATTTTTAGAATTTGCGTGGCATTTTTGGATAATTATTTATGTCTTTATCTGTGAATGTTTATCATGTTTTAATTAATTAAAATACAAAAAAAAAAATATGTTGCATGCATATTTAGGATTTTGATTGTGCATTTAGGAACTAATCGAACTATGATTTGGTTTTAAAAGAAGAAAATCACAAAAATATGCATTTAAAGTGTGCCATCGTGTGATTTTATTTTAATTAAATATTTTAACTTGTGTGCTAATTGTTGATAAGAGTTAAGTTAATATTTTGTAGTTTAATTTTGGTTTTACATTTTATTTTTAGAATTTGTTAATTGTTAATTAAAAGAAGAAAATGAAAAGAGTTGAAAATATAAGGCAAATCGGATTTGGGCCAAAATTTTAGACCAAAATCAGGCCCAAACATTCAAAAGACCCGGTCCATTTCAGCCAGCCCCTCAGAAGACTCGAACGACGTTGTTTCTGAGTCTCAAATCTGGGCCGTTGATTTGTTTCAATCAAACGGTCCAGTTCATCCTCTGCATAATTGAAACGACGCCGTTTTAGGTGATCAGATCTGAGTCGTTCATCTATCTTGATCCAATGGCCTCAAGGCCTCCTCTATACCCGACCCATTTTCACCCAAGGTCGGCCCAATTTCGTATAGAGACCAAACAGCGTTGTGCCATTAAATGAAACAATCCAGGCCGTCGATCGTGCTTGATCGAACGGCCAGAATCAAACAACCCTCGCCCCTATATAAACTCAACCTCCTACCCCAGCCCCCCTAGCCAAACACCCCCCCTCGTCTTCCTGTTCATCGTCTCAACTCAGAGACTGAACCAAACACCCCTCACCAAAACCCTAGACGCCATGACACCCCACCGCCTAAAACCCGGCGGCAACAATGCCACCGGCCACCACCTTAACACCATAAGACTATCTGACCACCCTCGTTCCAAATATGTTACTTGTTTGGTTCGAATCTTCCCCCATCTTCTCGAATCTTCATTTGAAGATTCGAGCTAAATGGAAACCTACCCCAACCAACCCCAAATTCATACCAGGCAACCCCCAGACCTCCCTCATGCCATAAATGATTTTGGTTCCATTCAAATCTGCCTAGAAACGTTCGAACCTTAAATCGAAAACCAGGAACCCTAGAAATTCCAAATCATGGAATCCATCCAAATTAAGTGAGGATTTGGGGTCTAATCGACCTTAATCGAAGTGTTCTCAGTTGAGAACACTTCGACTAAGGTCTGTTCGACCTCAAAGTGTCCAAGTCCGAGTTCGAGCTTGGGTCCATATAGTTCTGATGTTCTGAGGTATTTTTCTTTTTCCCTTGTTCTGTGTTTATTTTTTTATCTGTATATCTGTTTAGTTTAGTTTTGTTAATTTTTCCATTCTTTATCAATTCATCTTCTCATTCCCAGTGACCTTTTTTTTATTTGGTCGATGTTTTTGTTTGTTGATTAATTGTACCTGTTATAAGCTACACATTCGATTTGATTAATATCGTCGAATAATTAGTTTCATAAGTCCCCTATTTTGTCCAAAGTCACGAATCACCCTGTTTGTATGTTGATTCTGTTTGTTGTTACCAATTGTGTATGTATAATCGATTAATAAGTTGCGTCGATTAATTAGTTTCCTGTTAGTCCCTGTTTCTGTCAATACCACTGAAATTACCCGAATTGCCTGATTCTCTGTTTCTGATTGTTTAGTGTCAATTGTAATATGTAATCGATTAATTAAGTTCCGTTGATTAGGTCGTTCGTATAGTTTGAATCATTTGGCGTTTTGTTGTTTATAGTTTTTCAATTGTTAGTTGTCTGATTAATTAAGATTCTGTTTAATTATAAGCATTGTTCTGAATCACTGAAACTCTTGTATTTGATGTATTTTTCTGTCTTAAAGTACTAGCTGGAATTGGTTATAACTGTTAATCAAATTAGTTTAGTTAATTGATAGTTGAGCAGATTTTAGAATCAAAAGTTTTAATATATTTGAATAGTTGTATTAGGGGGGCCAGTAATATTAAGAGGTTTCAGGGGTAATTTGGGAATGAAACAGTTAGAATAATATGTTAATGTTAGTGTTTTATTAGTGGAGGGCTGAAAATAAGGAAAAGTTTTCCTTAGTGGATTTTAAGTGGAAAATTTCAGATTTAGTGGGAGAAAGGGGGTCGGGCAATAGGTTTGAAAGGAAGGCAGACTTGTATAAGAGGGGGATGAGGTCTGTATAGAGGGGGAGGACAGAGAGAGGACTGAAAAATATCTTCTGAAAAATACTAAAAAGGAAAAAAGTTGGGAGAGTTGGTTTTTTCTTTCACTTCTGAAAATCAGAATCAGTTATGTTAGTGTTTAATAAAAAGTTCAAAGTGTTTCTTTCTTGGAGAGTTTAAAAAAAATAGAAACCGAAGTTTGTTGTTCTATTGCACTTCTGGTTCTACTGCTCTGTTTGTGATTGCCGGTTTGTTTCTGGGATTTCATTGAGGTTTCAAGTGGTTTTCTGAGTTTGTTATTTCTGGTCTACACTGGTAATTTGTTGTTGTTTCTGGTATATCTGTGTTGCTGCCTTGTATTTCTGAAATTGCAACTGGATTTCTGAGTTTATTGCTGGGTTTTAAATCTCCTAGTTACTGGTTGTTGTTGTTGCTGTTGCTGCACTGTTACTGCCCTGCTGATTTCTCATCTTCCTCTTCTTTTATTTCAATACCAGGTACACTTTCGAATCAATACTGATGTGGCTGTGAGATGTGAAAGTAAAATGAAATGCTAGGGTGTTTGATGAATTAGTGTTGTATCTATAGTTTAATAAGATATGTGTATTTATATAGTTTAGTTTTATAGCTCAACTGGAATGCATGACGTAGTCTTGTATTTAACTGGAACTGTTTGGTTTTCAAACTATAGTTTGTAATTATCAATTACAGATTCTATGTAGTTAAATATGTAATTTGTAGAATGAACAAATAAGTTAAGGGATTAGTTGTCATATTTCATCTCTAACTTTCTTTTGTATTTGAGGCAGATTTAAAATGGGCAGTGTTTGATTCCGTTAGGCAGCATATAGGCCAATATTCAAATCCGTATTGATAACATTTCCTAGCCGTTAATTCCAATAGTTTAAATCAATTTTAGGAATGTTAGTTTAAATCAAGTTGGAGAATGGTTAGTTTGTTTTGAATATCTTGACAATTTTGTATGCATTTTGTAATTTCAGCTTTAGTAATTCACTTATAAAATAAAGGCACGAAACATTTCTCCATTTTTACGAGTTCGAGTGTAAATTACCGTTATCATCTACTGTAATCCAATAACTACTTGTCAAGCATGTAATTAATTAAGACTTTTCTCGTTTTCTTTTAGAGACAAACCTAATAGAAATGTAGTCACTTTAGGATTGCTCTTTAAAAATAAATGAGACGAGCCTCGCCAAATAAAACGCAAGCTGCGGGGCCCTCAATAAATGGTTAATAATTAATTAGATTTTGGATGGGCCATTTTAGCAAGATGTCACGGTCTTCTCAAAAATAATAATGCGCTAGTCGCTTTAGGCGCGCCTTTAATAATTTACTTTCTTAAACGCGGGTGCACATTGATGTGACCCAAATCCAAATCTCAACGGAGTCGAAGTGTGTCGACGACTACGGGTACATTGATTGTGACGTGGTTCGAGATACATTTTCACAACGTTGCAATTCTCTGTAAAATAATAATAATAATAATAATAATAATAATAAAAGCGGTAAAGAGTTAAAATTTGCACATAAGTTTGTATTTGTATAAAATCAGATAATTAAGCCGAATATAATAGTGGAGCGACTGTGCTAGAACCATAGAACTTGGGAATGCCTAACACCTTCTCCCGAGTTAACAGAATTCCTTATCCGGATTTCTGGTTTGCAGACTATTAAACAGAGTCATTCTTTTCCTCGATTCGGGATTAAACCGGTGACTTGGGACACCATAAATCTCCCAAGTGGCGACTCTGAATTAAATAACAAATTCCGTTTCGGTTGTCCTTTAATTGGAAAAAACTCCCTTTTACGCCCCTTTGAGGAGGTGCGGGCGAAAAAGGAGGTGTGACACTCACCAAGAAGATTGATGAATCAAGCCAGAAGCAGGTACACGTAGTTGACACGACTAATGGGGTCTTATGTACACTATGCATTAACCAACCATATGTGTGCTCGTGGAGTGGTGAAAGTGACAACCAGAACTATCAGGAGAATATAAACTATGTGGGCAACTATGGAGGCTAGAATTGGGGGCAGCAAAATCAACAGTATAGACCGCCACAACATCAGTACAAGTAGCAACAACAATTTTGGAGTTATGCGACCACAGGGTCAAGTCGTGCCTTACCAAAGGCAATAGGGATACAATCAGCAAAATAAGCAACTAGCTTATCAACAGCCTCAACAACAACAGATAGTGAAATAAGATGATGGGTTATCTAAAATTAAAGAAATGTTGCAACAACTGATTGGGTCCAATGGAAAAATGCAAAAGAAGGTTGAAGCATATGACACATCGAAAAAAAGGCATTGAGATTTGATGTGCAACAGAATTTTAGCATAATTGATACCAATTACTTAGATTTTAACTTGTCTTTTAATGCATTTTTAGTTAATTCTGATCAAGTTTGGTTGTTTTGTAGTGCATGAGCTTGAAGATCCGAAAACATGAAATAGAAGTCAAAAAATCACAAAAAGACGGATATGCTGCAAGTATGCGGTCACATAATTCATATGCGAACCGCATAAGTGACATGGTGATCACAAACAGAGACAGTCTTTTGGGCCAAATGAAGAAGAAAATATGCGATCCATTATGCGGCCGCATAACACCTATGCGAGCCGCATAATGGTCACATAACTCCGATAGAAGACAACCCTCAACATGATATGCGATGGGATATGTGATCGCATAACACATATGCGGACCGCATAATTGTTATGCAACTGAAGCAAGATCTAGAACTCAGCAAGTCTGCGATAGAATGCTTAATATGCGGTCCGCATAACTAATCTGCGACCATTATGTGATCGCATAAGCTATCCGAAGGGTCATTTTTGTCCGATTTTTACTACGACTTTTGATCCACTATAAAAAGAATAACTAGGGTTTTGTAGGTCATTCAAGTCTGAAACAAAGTCCTACTTAGAGAGCATTGAATACTTCATTTATTTGGAGGGTTGTGAAGAAGGAATCTTGCACTTTTGTAAGCTTTATGGCTTTATTAAATACTTTGTTCTTGTATTTTAGTATGAGTAGCTAGTTTTAAATACTAAGGTTGTGGACCCTAGATAGGTGTAATGTTAATGAGTGTTTAACATTTAATATATATATATATATATATATATATATATATATATATAGCGCATATACTGAGGATGACGACATAAGTGTTTGATCATCCACATCTGTAATAACAAATTGCACCCTTCGAAGAAATCTGCTCCGGCCTTACAAGTCGTGAGGGCTCGGTATATCTCCGACACTACCATAGGAGCAAGGATGTTTTTGTCGTTGGTAATCAGGACCTTGACGATTCCAGCCACCTTCAGATCGATATTTCTATCTTTTCGGGGAAACACCACAATGCCCAAGAATGCCACCATGAAGGCGAACCGCCTATGCTCATTCCACTTTGCTAGATTCCCTCTGCTGCAGACACCACTTTCTGGATCATTGAATCCTCCTATGTGCCCGTACCTTTGGTATGTGAATTGCAAGGTAGAAAAACCTCTATCCAATTCAGCGTACGGGACTCCCTTGCTTATTTTCAACAGATCCATGAATTTGTGTGAATTCACAGCTCTTGGAGTGATCAGATATTTGTGCCTTAAACCTTCAGTGATGTCCATGTAACCTGCTATTTCTTCTAAAGTTGGGGTGAGCTCAAAATCTGAGAAGCGGAATACGTTGTGGGCCGGGTCCCAAAATGTAACCAAAGCCTTTATGATGTCGCATCTAATCCTGACATTCAACAAACTAGTCAGGCCTCCCAGATGCAGTTTGATCTTGTCTTGCTCTGACTTTTCCAAATCCTCCCACCACAATCGCAACTCGAGAGGGATTTTGCTCCTAACGGTTAACGGCAAATTTGGGCTTATGCTCATTTTGCATGTTTATTGGGATGATTAAGCAAAGACCCAGACTCAAATACCAAATTGACACACCTTTCTTTCCTAAAAAAAATGAAATTCGGTTGTTTCTGAAAAGCATGATGTCACCTTGACTATTTCAAAACTTTTGTTCTTTTGGATTGTACCTATATTTTTTGAAAAAGTAAGTTGGGCCTGATGGGGGTTGCCTACGTATCTCACACCCTGCGAGAATTAAACTGACGTAGTTCGGGCAACCCAATTTTGGAAACAATATTTCTCATGACACACTATTTGGAGGCATAAACCTTTCTATTTTCTTTTGCTTTTAATAAAACAAATTAATAAGACACACACATTTTTTTTTTATTTCCTCAAAATTCCGGCAGAGTTTTAACCGTTTTTTTTTGGGTATTGGTTTTTCCAAAAATAAATAATTAATTCTCTAACCGTTATTTCTTTTTTCACAACATTCCCGATATTCCAAAGCCGGTCAGCATGCAAGTCTGAAACAAGTAAATGCATAAAGCAAACAGGATGTAGCAGGATGGTCTTTCATTTTAGGTTGCTAGTCCTAGACGGACCCAACCCCTGTGTTGAGTCCCCTAAGTCAGATGCATATGATGCAAATAAGCGTTTCTACTAGTGATCCGGCATGAGGCTTTGTTATGCTGAGTTTAAAACCTAGGTGTTTGTTCTAGACCTGGCTTACCCGAGCAGACAACTCGAGCCGAGGATGGGAGCTGTGTACCGGTAACCAAAAGGCCATCCGGTTTTGCAACTCCTCCGAATCCTCGTTCTATTTTGGTATATGACACTAACAGAAAGAAGTCACGACCAGCGTGCACTCCTCAAGAGAGAGAAGAGAGGGGTTTCGGCACAGTTTATATATACAGTCCAAGTAATATCAAAGCGGTAAAAGCACCATTCAACACATTAGGCATGTATCATGTAACAAAATCAGGTAAAACCAAATATAACAATTTATCTAAGCTCGAATTTCTAACCCTGAACCAGAGATTCTGGGTTTGATCCCCAGCAGAGTCGCCAGAGCTGTCACACCTCCTTTTTCCGACCCCGCGAAGGGCGTAGGAGTTTTTTCCAATTAAAGGACAATCGAAACGGGATTTATTTATTTATTTCAGAGTCGCCACTTGGGAGATTTAGGGTGTCCCAAGTCACCAATTTTAATCCCGAATCGAGGAAAAGAATGACTCCATATTACAGTCTGCGTACCAGAAATCCGGATAAGGAATTCTGTTAACCCGGGAGAAGGTGTTAGGCATTCCCGAGTTCCGTGGTTCTAGCACGGTCGCTCAACTGTTATATTCGGCTTGATTATTTGATTTTATACAAATATGAACTTATGTGCAAATTTTAGCTTTTTACCGCTTTCATAATTATTATTATTATTTTTTACAAGGAATTGCAACGTTGTGAAAATATATCTCGAACCGCGTTACAATTAATGTACCCGTGATCGTCAACACACTTTGACTCCGTTGAGATTTGGATTTGGGTCACATCAATGTGCACCCGAGTTTAAGGAGATAACGTTACTAAATACGCGCCTAAAATGACTAGCGTATCATTATTTTGGGAAGGCCGTGGAATTTTGCTAGACGGTCCATCCCGAAGTCTAAGCAATTTTAAAATAAATATTTACTGAGGGCCCCGCGATTTTGTATTTTTCGGCGAGGCTCATCTCATTTTTATTTTTAAAGATAAACCTACAGCAACTACATTTTTCTATTAAGTTCGTCTCTAAAATAAAAGAAAAACTCTTAATTAATTACATGCTGAAAAACGTAACTTATTAGTTATTAGTTTACGACTGACACAAACGAGAAATTGCAGCAGAGTTACAAACAGGGATTGCTTTCGTTCTATATTCTATTATTCAAGAAAATTGAAACATGAGATTGATGCACAATAATATCGAAGCAGATTATTCTTAGGCGAAGAAATTAGACGTATTCGACCTTATTCATTGACAGTCATACGTACGAAGTTCAGTTAATTATTTCTTACATGCTTGACACTTAAAAACGGAACAACTGAAACTAACCCTATCTAACTTAAATGGTATTACCACATGTTTAGCTACACTATTTTCTTTTTTATCATTTTGCTATAATCTAAATTTCCTAGTATGCCTTCGAAATACACATTACCTACTGATGAATTAAGGTGACACAAATGTGATCACTGCATTTATTTTAACAGACCCTATGTGAAACCATTGTTGGCCAAGTATCACTATTATCCAGCTAGCTCCTTTCTGATTTACATACAACAATAGGTTACCGGACCAAACTCAATAGGACTGAAAATTGTTTCGTTACATAGTTTGAAAGCCAAACTTTACATGTTGAACATACAAGTATTCTAAACTACAAGCAGCAGAAAAATGGTGACCATGCTAATGTTTGGACTGCAATACTTCTTATGCTCTTATTCAACTCCAAACTTCACCATTTACATCAATGAATTTAGAATGTGTACCTGGATGTTTGGATAATAAGAAGGAGAAGAAGAAAAGTATAAGCAGCAGGCAACCAAACAGCAAACAACACAGCAACAAACAACCAGCCACAATGATGAAGCTCACAAGTGGTCGAGCACCAAGCAAACCAAACCCAGAAAACAGAGTAGTAAAATACAGCCGAGAAAACCAGAATGTTCAATGCAATAGCAACAGCAACCCAATGATCACAAACAGCTCGGCAAACAACCAACAACAATTGGCAAAGACAGCTTGACTAACTTAAAATCTTATGCAGTTTCAGTCAGTGTTTGGTTACAATATTCCGAAAATTTCTTTATGTTTCTTTCTTTTAGTTTTTTTTTCAACTTAAAACCTCTCTCTTTTCTTAAAAAATTCCCCCTTTCTAATGGAAGTTCTGCCTCTTTTATAGCCTAGCATCAGCCCTTTACAGTCTGTTGGACAACTCAGAACCCCCCCTTTTTCTGCTGTTTTTCCACTCGTTTTTTAAAGTAGAACCCTCCCATGATATTCCCTGACAGCCCCTTTTAATCCACTTATTAAACTAAACAAAGGTTTGGGCAGGCTGCCCATGGTCTGACAGCCCATGCTGTCCCATTTGTTCTAATTATTAAAGCACTATGGTGCACATGCTATCAACTCAGAACTCAAGCTGAACTGAAATCACAAACTAAACTTATAAATGTTTCTGATTCAAACCAAACAAACACAGACAACACTCAGTTTCTAATTTGACTCAAACAAAGTTTCAGCAGGAAACAAATCAAATTGTTCTTATTCAAACAGTTGAAACTAATCGACGACACGAATCGAATCGACTATACTAGTTATAACATATACAACCAATAGCCAATGATCAGAAATCCAACAGTATCATCATGAGATTCAAATTGTACTGACTAAGCAAAAGTTGTACTGGGGAATTAATTAATCTATCAAATTTAAGTTCAATCGATTGTACAGCTTACACACATACACATGATCAGTAAATGGAAAGAACTTGGCCAAATACAGAGGTCCAGGCAAGGTGGACAACAACAGTCAACAAAAATTCAATAACATAAATTAAACAAAACTTTTGGACATATGAACAGACATTCAATTGCAACAGACAAAATAAACTGATAAAGAAAACAAAAATTACCTTAAAACCTTGAAAAATCAGAAAACCCCAGCTCGGATTTGAAATCGACCTTTCTTGGGGTTGAATGGACTTTAATCGAAGTGTTCTCTAATGAAAACACTTCGATTAAGGTCCATTAGACCCTAATCATCTGGTTCATCTGACACAGATCGGACATGAGGACTCCTAGGGTTCCTAGAGGGCAGATTTGGGATTTGGGTTTCCCTGGTTAGATTCGGACCAAACCAAGCATGGTTTGGTCATGGGGGAGTTCAGGGGAGTGTCTGGTGTGAACCTGGGGTAGATCGGTGTAGATCGAATTTTGCTCGAATATTCGAGAACCTAGGGTTTGATTCGAGACAAAAGAACAACAGATCTATGTTCAGGGTGGTGAGGCGGTCCTAGGGTGTTAAGGTGGGGGTCACCGGCGTCCTTGCCGCCGGGTTTAATGGTGAAGGGAAAGGGGGCGGCTCTAGGGTTCCGGGGTTTTTGGGTCTGTGAAGGGGATGACTAAGGCAGGGGGGTTTGGCTTAGGCGCGGGTTGAAGGGGGGAATGTTTATATACGGGGTAAGGGATCTGATATTGGCCGTTGGATTTCCACTGATCAACGGCTGTGATCTTTCCACTAAAAGAAATGGTGTCGTTTGTTCTCATGCTGGGATGGATCAGACCGGGTTTCATTGGGTCGGGTCCGGTAACAGGTAAAGGAGATGGGACAAGGGCTGTTAGATCGGCCTGGTTTGAACGGCTGAGATTAGACGGCCTTATATGGCGTCGTTTGGGTAAAGGATTGGCCTGATCTGGGCCGTTCCTCTGAATCAATCAACGACTCAAAAGAATGATGCCTATACGGCATCGTTTGGGGTGTCTCGCAGAAGGCCTGGTTGGACTGGGTCATTTGTATTGGTTTGGGCCTGATTTCATTTGAAATTCTGGCCCAAATCCCATGTTTTCCTTCTTATCACTTAAATAAAAATTCCTAATAAAATAAAATCATACCAATATTAATTAATACTAAAAACAGCAATTATCACTCACATTAACATTTAATTAAAATAAAATCACTTAATGACAAAAATAGAATGAAAGATGCATTTTTGTGATTTTCCTTTTACTAAACGGATTACGGTTCAACCGCACACGACATATATTTTTTATATTTTTCGTTTGATAAAAAATAAAACGGACAAGTTCACAAATAACCAACAAAACGCCACGTAAAATCCAAAAAAAAAATGTACAACGAGGCCATTTGTTATTATTTTTTGATTTCTTTTGGAGTGATTGTCCGTGAAGCAAAAATCACGTGCTTACAGCTGCCCCTCTTTGCCCGAAGACATGAAGGGTTTTCGCGCAAAGATAAAGCGGGCGATTTTTGCTCCACCGAGTACTCCGTGTGAAGCATTTTTTGAAAAAGATTTGACCGAACCTTTGCTTTAGAGGTTTCCTACATATCCTGGGCTGAACAGGAATCAGGTCAATGTAGTTCGGGAAGTTTTGGTAGCTGGGACTACCGTGTGACTGTCATGTTTGCTGTTGTTGTGTGCTGTTACGTGCTGCTGTATGCCGTTATTGCTTACCGATCCCCTTGTTACATTGTGCTTAAAAGAAAACAAGAAGCTAGGCTAGCCTACGGATCATAAGATCTTATCTATCTTCAACTTGTTCTTGTCGCCTTGCTTTCTTGTCGGCTTGCGTTTTCCTCTGATGCTTTTATTTTGTGAACTTGGGGGACGACACTGGTCCTTTGCCTTTTCTGAATGCCAGTTTTAATCATTTTGCTTGGTCCGCTGGGGACATGGCCTTCTTCATTAAGCTTTTCAGTGGTTCCTTTGGTGGTACGGTTCTCTTCATCAGATTTGTTATGCTGGGCATGATTTAATGTTCGCAAGCCGCTTCTTTCAAGACGCGTCCTTTCTTCCTTTTGACACATGCACTTGAGTTTGCAATCTTCTACTTCCCGGTGCTGGGGATTTTTATTGTTTCCTGCTTGGGGATTCCTGTTGTAACCTTCTACCTTCCGGTGGGCTACTGATTTCAAAATCTGCATTATAAGACTAAAAAGTATTCCTCTTGTTATACAGGTGGGCGCCTGAATGTAAAAACATGAATGTATGCCCGCATTATACTGGTGTGCGACCTAGAACATGAATGTATTCCCGTATTATACTGGTGGGCGACCTAGAACAGAAATGTATTCCCGCGTTATACTGGTGGGCGACCTAGAACAGAAATGTATTCCCGCATTATACTGGTGGGCGACCTAGAACAGAAATGTATTCCCGCATTATACTGGAGGGCGACCTAGAACATGAATGTATTCCCGCATTATATTGGTGGGCGACCTAGAACATAAATGTATTCCCGCATTATACTGGTGGGCGACCTAGAACATGAAATGTATTCCCATATTATATTGGTGGGCGACCTAGAACATGAATGTATTCCCGCATTATACTGGTGGGCGACCTAGAACATGAATGTATTCCCGCATTATACTGGTGGGAGACCTAGAACAGAAAGTATTCCCGCATTATACTGGTGGGCGACCTAGAACAGAAAAGTATTCCCGCATTTTACTGGTGGGCGACCTAGAACATGAATGTATTCCCGCATTATACTGGTGGGCGACCTAGAACAGAAAGTATTCCCGCATTATACTGGTGGGCGACCTAGAACAGAAAAGTATTCCCGCATTTTACTGGTGGGCGACCTAGAACAGAAATGTATTCCCGCATTATACTGGTGGGCGACCTAGAACAGAAAGTATTCCCGCATTTTACTGGTGGGCGACCTAGAACAGAAATGTATTCCCGCATTATACTGGTGGGCGACCTAGAACAGAAATGTATTCCCGCATTATACTGGTGGGCGACCTAGAACATGAAATGTATTCCCGCATTATACTGGTGGGCGACCTAGAACAGAAATGTATTCCCGCATTATACTGGTGGGCGACCTAGAACAGAAATGTATTCCCGCATTATACTGGTGGGTGACCTAGAACAGAAAAGTATTCCCGCATTTTACTGGTGGGCGACCTAGAACATGAAATGTATTCCCGCATTATACTGGTGGGCGAACCTAGAACATGAATGTATTCCCGCATTATACTGGTGGGCGACCTAGAACAGAAAGTATTCCCGCATTATACTGGTGGGCGACCTAGAACAGAAATGTATTCCCGCATTATACTGGTGGGCGACCTAGAACAGAAATGTACAGACAGAAAGTATTTGAATTTGTTTCCTCGTTCCTCCGAGAAATTTTTTGACAACGGCAGAAAATTTTCTGCCCCAGTTTTGGTGACCTTTCTGGCATCGCGTCTTTCTGCCATTATCAACCTTTATTTTCCTGCAGCAGACAAAAGGACTTTGTTAGTTTTAATCCTAGTGTTAATTTTCCGGTTTTCTTTTCTTGCTCTGTGCCCCCACCACTGGTTGGGGGACAAAGTTGCTTGCTGGGGGTGACCTGTGTGATGGGGATGGTTTTCCATTTATCCCTTTTTTTGCTTTTCTCTTTACAGAATCAAACTGTAGGAGTCCGCTTCCCTCCCGAAACCACTCCTTTAGGAGTGTTATTTCCTCCCGGAATTGCAAAGCATAGAATTGCATTGCCTGGGGATATCTTGCACCGGATTGATTTCCGTTTCTTGTGGCGTCTGACCACTTCGGATTTGGGTCTAGGATTTATCAACATTCTGCGGGGAAACCTTCTCGGAACTTGGTCCACAAGTCCTTCACCCGTCATTTTCCGCTCTCTTTACGTCACCCTTCTTTCTACACAATTCGTCCTTTGGTTTTGCATCCGATGCCTTTTGTCTTATTGCCTCGGCTCTTGGCCTATCCTTTTCGTATTTTGCTTTTGTACCCCTTCGGCCTATGGTAGTAAACTTTGAAAAATCTTTTTCAAAATGAATTCTTAGAAAGAAAAATGAAAAAGATAGAAAAGGAGGAAAATCTCTCTGAACCATTACTTGGTGGAAAAAGGAAAAGAGAAGAACTTATCTGGAAGACATGACTGGTCCTTGTGATCATGACATGCACCGTAGATTCCTGACCCAGTCTATTTGTATCAATCAACTTGCCTGATGACCTTACTTGCTGGGGATAAATGGGTGTCCATTTCTTTGCGAACGCGGACCCTTTTGTTGATCTGTCTTGTCGCCTCATAGTGCCCTTCGAGGGGTTTTCACTAATGAGACTCTCTCTTTTCTCTCAGCTCCCGGCGCCTTATGGTGCCTGTGAAGGTTTTCACCGATAAGACTCTCTCGTTTTATATCTCTCATCTTTCGTCGCCTTGTGGTGCCTGCGAAGGTTTTCACCGCCAAGACTCTCTCATTTTATTTCTTCAACGGAGAATTGGAGTGCTGTCGATATGACCCTCTCTTTTGGAGATTCCTTTGGACTATCAATTCATTTCCAGTTTTATGATCCTCTTCTTCGCCGGGGATCAGTGTATTATTCTCGGCTTTATTTGCCTGACTTGGCACTTCTTGGATATTGATCGGGAGGTCTTTTGGACGTCGATGTTGGTTTTGGTGTGGGGCTAAAAGAAAGGCTATGAAAAAATGAAATAACTTTGATGGGTGATCCGCTACAACTTTTGGAATCAAACCTTTGTTGGAACTTTAAAACATAACCTCTGCCCCCGTTTTCTTGCTTGGGGGATTTTATTTTTTACACTATGTTGAGCTACGTGCGTTACGCACACTGTGCCTATTATGCACACTATGTACACTATGCACACTATGACCGAGCCGTGAGGCGCCTACGTATCCTCTTTGAGGAATCAGGTCAAACGTAGTTCCCCCCGATTTTGTTTTTCTTGTGATTTTATCTTCTTCTTTTTCATTTTCTTTTACAATTTTCTTTTTCCTTCTCTTTTTTTCTTTTTATATTTATTATTTATTTTTTCATTTTTTTTTCATTAGTGATTCCAAAAGAGGGATATGAAAGAATAACTTAAGGCTCAAAAGGGGGAAACAAGGGTAAAAAGTGTTTGGATAGAAGAAAGAATTGCCTCCGTCATTTCATTATCCAATAAGTACCAAGTACAAACAAACGAACCAATAATTGCCATAATCAAAGAAATTACGCATAATATCTCTTGACTGCATCCGAATTGATAGCCATGTCAACACATCTTCCCTCGATATCCGTCAAACACAAAGCACCGTTGGACAATACTCTGGTCACGATATAAGGCCCTTGCCAATTTGGGGCGAACTTGCCTTTTGCCTCGACCTGATGTGGGAGGATCTTCTTCAATACCTGCTGCCCTATTTCAAACTTCCTGGGGCGTACCTTCTTATTGTATGCCCTTGCCATTCTCTTCTGATATAGCTGACCATGGCACACTGCTGCCAATCTTTTCTCGTCTATCAAGCTCAACTGTTCTAGTCGAGCTTTGACCCATTCATCATCATCAATTTCGGCTTCAGCGACAATCCGGAGGGACGGAATTTCGACCTCCGTTGGTATTACGGCCTCAGTTCCGTACACCAACAAATAAGGAGTTGCACCTATGGAAGTCCGGACGGTAGTGCGATAACCTAACAAAGCAAAGGATAATCTCTCGTGCCATTGTCTGGACCTTTCCACCATCTTCCGCAGTATCTTCTTGATGTTCTTATTGGCTGCTTCGACCGCTCCATTCGCCTTGGGACGATATGGGGTGGAATTGCGGTGTGTAATCTTGAATTGTTGGCATACCTCTCTCATCAGGCTGCTGTTAAGATTCGCACCGTTATCCGTGATGATTACTTTTGGGATCCCAAATCTGCAGATGATATGGGAGTGCACAAAATCCACCACTGCCTTTTTAGTTACCGACTTGAAGGTTTTAGCCTCAACCCATTTGGTGAAGTAGTCAATGGTTACTAGAATGAACCTATGACCGTTGGATGCTGCTGGCTCGATAGGTCCAATGACATCCATGCCCCATGCCACAAACGGCCAGGGTGCTGACATCGTATGTAACTCTGTTGGCGGAAAATGAATCAGATCTCCATGTATCTGACACTAATGGCATTTTCTCACGAAAGAGATACAGTCATGCTCTATGGTAAGCCAATAATACGCTGCTCGAAGGATCTTCCTTGCCAATACATATCCGCTCATATGCGGCCCGCAAACTCTAGCATGTACCTCTACCATGACCGTCGTGGCTTGACCGGCGTCTATACATCTTAACAATCCCAAATCCGGGGTTCTTTTGTACAAAACTCCTCCGCTGAGGAAGAAACCATTCGACAAACGCCGAAGGGCTCTTTTTTGGTCTCCAGTGGCCTGTTCCGGATATATCCCCATTCTGAGGTACTCCTTGATATCATGAAACCAAGGCTCGCCATCTGCTTCATCTTCCACCGCGTTGCAATTTGCAATAAGCGTGCTGATCACGAACCTGGATGTGCAGAGGGTCAACATACATTTTGTCAGGGTGGTGCAACATTGATGCTAAGGTGGCCAATGCATCCGCAACCTCGTTATGAACTCTCGGGATATGTTTGAATTTCACCGATCGAAATTGCTTGCTCAGATCGTGCAAGCATTGTCGATAAGGTATGAGTTTCAAGTCCCGTATTTCCCATTCACCCTGAATCTGATGTACCAAGAGGTCCGAGTCTCCCAAGACCAAAACGTCTTGGACATCCATGTCCGCAGCCAATCGCAGACCCAAAATGCAAGCTTCATACTCGGCCATATTATTGGTGCAATAGAAGCGTAGTTGAGCCGTAACAGGATAATGGCGTCCTGTTTCAGAAATGAGTACTGCTCCTATTCCAACCCCTTTTGCATTTGCAGCTCCGTCGAAGAAAAGCTTCCAACCCGGTTCCTCAGTTAATTCCATCTCATTTGTATGCATTACCTCTTCGTCGGGAAAGTACGTTCTTAAGGGCTCGTACTTTTCATCAACGGGATTCTTTGCCAAATGGTCGGCCAGCGCTTGGGCTTTCATGGCTGTCCTCGTCACATAGACGATATCGAACTCTGTGAGTAGAATTTGCCATTTTGCCAACCTCCCTGTGGGCATAGGTTTCTAAAAGATATACTTCAATGGGTCCAAACGGGATATGAGATAAGTAGTATACGAGGACAGGTAGTGTTTCAACTTCTGAGCTACCCAAGTTAGGGCGCAACATGTTTTCTCGAGTTGAGTATACTTGACCTCATATACTGTGAATTTCTTGCTAAGATAGTAAATGGCATGCTCCTTCCTTCCTGTGTCATCGTGTTGCCCCAGTACACAACCAAATGAATTTTCCAGGACCGTCAGATAAAGAATTAAGGGCTTCCCTGGCTTATGCGGGACCAACATGGGTGGATTAGACAAATACCCTTTGATTTGGTCGAAAGCCTCTTGACACTCTGGCGTCCAACTTACCGCAGCATCCTTTTTCAGCAGCCGAAATATGGGCTCACAAGTTGCTGTGAGTTGAGCGATGAACCTGCTGATGTTATTGAGTCTACCCAACAGACTCATTACCTCTGTTTTGTTCTTTGGCGGTGAAAAATCTCGGATGGATTCTATCTTAGATGGGTCCAGCTCAATACCCCGTCAACTGACGATGAATCCTAACAGCTTTCCTGATGGAACCCTGAATGCACATTTGGCCGGGTTAAGCTTGATATCATACCTTCGGAGTCTTTGGAAGAATCTCCTTAGGTCTGCTACATGGTCTTCCTGACGCCAAGACTTTATGATCACATCATCTACGTACACCTCAATTTCTTTGTGTATCATGTCGTGAAACACAGCAGTCATTGCTTGCATGTACGTTGCCCCGGCATTCTTCAGTCCGAACGGCATTACCCGATAGCAGTAAGTTCCCCATGGCGTGATAAATGTTGTCTTTTCCGCATCTTCCTCGTCCATTAGGATCTGATGATAACCCGCATAGCAATCCACAAAGGATCCGATCTCGCGCCCAGCGCAATTATCGATCAAGATATGGATGTTGGGCAATGGAAAATTGTCCTTGGGACTTGCTTTGTTGAGGTTGCGGTAGTCGACGCACACCCTGATTTTCCCATCCTTCTTTGGAACTGGTACCACATTGGCCAACCACTCGGGATATCGAGTGACCCGAATGACCTTCGCCTGCAACTGCTTAATCACCTCTTCTTTGATCTTTACACTCATTTCTGTTTTAAATTTCCTTAGCTTTTGCTTGACCAGAGGGTATGCCGGGTCAGTGGGCAATTTGTGAACCACTAAATTGGTGCTTAATCCCGGCATATCATCATATGACCATGCAAAAACATCTTTGAATTCGACGAGGGTTTTGATCAATTCTTCCCTGACATTCGGCTCAATGTGGATGCTAATTTTGGTCTCTTGGACGTTATCAGCGTCTCCTAGATTCACAGCCTCAGTGTCATTTAGGTTAGGCTTGGGTTTCTCTTCAAATTGGCACAGTTCTCGGTTTATCTCTTCGAAGGCTTCACCTTCGTCACATTCAGATTCATCATCACAAACGACCTCTTGCATCATTGAGTCGGATTCAGATTGATTTATTAGACTAGGTCGAAGATCCGCTGTGCATGCCATGTCATTAGAACCAGTAAAAAGAGAACTGTTCAGAAAGAAAAAGAACAAAACAAAATTAAAATGAGACAAAAGAAGAGAACTTTATTAAACTTGCGGGATAAAAGGGTTCACACTTTTACAAAACAAAAGTAAAATTTGGATTACACCCTGGAATAATCCGAACAAAACAAAACAAACAAAAACATAAATCAAAGCCTACTACCAAGACTCCCCTCGGACAGGAAGAGGAGTAACCGTCCAATTGTTGGTCTTGGCCTCAGGCCCCATAAATTGTATCTCCGCTCTGCTGGAACTCTCTCCAGCTTCTACCATACTGACATCAGCGAATAGCCTCTCGAAACTCTGATTCAGGTCCCCATCCATACCAATCAATGGTCCTAGAATATTTGGGACTGGCGGCCCCTTGGCGCTTGCTCTGACAAAAGACCTTGAGAGACGTGGCACCGGCTTGGGCAGAAACCAAACTCTCTTCTTCATTTTTCGCGCTTGCTTCCTATCTGCCGCGGTTGGTTTGAACCCCAAACCGAAGTTTTCCAAGTTCTTGGGCAGGGAGACAGGTTGGACAATCCCCTGAAGCTCAATTCCCAGGCCTTTTCCCGACACGAACCCGTTGCCCAACATTTCCGAGACCATCATGATTGTTGCGGAAGCTACCCTAGGGTACTGAAGGATCCACCCTCAGAAATCTTGTTTGCCGACATTGTATCGAAAATCTAGTAGACCCAAGGACCTTTGTCATCATCGGTCTCTATGAATGGCACAATGGCGCCACCCATGGTGCATGACGTGTCCTCGCCGTGTAGTACGACCTCTTGTCTATCCCACTCGAACTTGACCATCTGATGTAGGGTGGAAGGCACTGCTTTGGCTGCGTGGATCCATGGTCGTCCTAGCAGCATGTTATAAGATACTGTGGCTTCTAATACCTGGAATTCTATGGTAAACTGGACCGGACCGATGGTCAATTCAAGCACAACATCCCCCATAGTGGCTGTTCCATTTCCGTCAAATCCCCGGACACAGATGCTATTCTTGTGGATTCTTCTGTGGTCGATCTTTAACTGGTTCAGAGTGGATAATGGACAAATATTGGCACTCGAATCGTTATCCACCAATACCCAAGCAACTATCGAGTTTTCGCATTTGATAGTTAGGTAGAGAGCTTTATTATGCTCCGTACCTTCCACTGGCAGATCATCATCTGAGAATGTTACCCTGTTCACCTCGAAAATCTTGTTGGCAATGGTTTCCAGGTGGTTTACAGAAATCTCGTTGGGTACATGAGCTTCGTTTAATATTTTCATCAGGGCCCGACGATGCTCCTCAGAATGGATTAGTAATGACAGCAGCGAGATCTGGGCCGGTGTTTTCCTCAGCTGTTCGACCACGGAGTAGTCCTGTACTTTCATCTTCCTCAAGAACTCCTCAGCCTCTTCTTCGGACACAGGTTTCTTGGTTGTAGCGGGGTTGGTTCTTCTCAGCTCCACCGGAGCAAAACACCGACCTGATCGAGTCAGCCCTTGCGCTTCACAACTAACTTCCTCCACTTGTTTTCCTTTGTATATCACCACTGCCTTCTCATATTTCCAGGGCACAGCCTTGCTATCCCTCATCGGCAGCTGAACTACAGGCTTTATGGTGACCCGTTCCCTGTATACCCCTTTCAACACAACTGCAGGTGTGGGCGGAGTCCCTAATATTACCAACTTGTTTGGCTCGGGTTTTCTTGTTATGGCGGATGGGCTCTTTCCCAATATCACTATCGGCTTGACGCCCTCTCCTTGGGACTGTACCCCCGTTCCTCCACTGGTTGGTCCTTCTTTCGGAGCGGCCTGGATCATCATCACTCTTTGTGAGGGTTTTCTCAACTCTTCTCCCTTATACACCAAATCAATCATGTGAGTCTCGTGGTGCACTGGCAGTGGGTTCTGGTTGATATTGGGAGCCTCCGGTGTCTGGACCTCGATCTTATTGGTATCAATAAGATCCTGTATGGCATGCCTCAATTTCCAACACTTTTCGGTATCATGCCCCAGCATCCCTGAGCAGTACTCACAACTTATTGATTTCCAAATTCTGGGGTGGGGGATTTGGTTCTCGAGTCTGGACAGGACTAACCAAACCCAATTGCCTCAATTTGTGGAACAAAGCGGTGTAGGTTTCTCCCAACTCCATGAAAGTTCTGTGTTTCCGCAGCCTGTCATTCCTAACATCCGGATTTCCCCGAAAGCCTGCCCCTGGAGGGTTTCTATATGCCCTCGGTGGAGGATAGGTATTTTGTGATGGTGCATATGTGTTCTGGAGAGTCGGTGCGCGCCATTGCGGGCGAACCGGAGGCTGAGTGTATGTCTGGGCTTGGTGTATGGAGAAATGTGGTTCTCGAGGTGGATAGTAGTGTTGTGGTGGGTTGTATGGGTAGTTTGGCCTATGGGGCTTGGGTTGGTTGTAGTGGGATTTGCCAGGCCGGGCCCAACTGCTTGCCTAAATCGTGGCAATTTCTTCTTTCTTCCTTCTTCCCAGCGCACCTCCCGTGCCGCTCTGAATAGCCTGGGTCGTGGCCTTGAGTGCCGAGTAATTTAGGATTTTGTCAGACCTCAGACCCTCTTCTATCATGACCCCTATCTTCACCACCTCGTTGAAGGATTTTCCAACCGTCGTCACCAAGTGACCAAAGTAGGTTGGATCCAGTGTTTGCAAGAAGTAGTCCACCATTTCTCCCTCTCTCATGGGAGGATCCACTCTAGCTGCTTGCTCTCTCCAGCGGAACCCGTACTCGCGAAAACTTTCCCCGGGCTTCTTCCCGGTCCTCAATAATGTGAGACGGTCAGGGACTATCTCGAGATTGTATTGGAAATGACCTGCGAAAGCCTGCGCCAGATCATCCCAAGTGTACCATCTGCTGGAATCCTGCCTGGTATACCATTCTAGTGCCGATCCGCTCAGACTTTGGCCAAAATAAGCTATCAGCAGCTCATCTTTGCCGCCTGCCCCTCTCATTTTGCTACAGAATCCCCGCAAATGCGCCATGGGATCACCGTGCCCTTCATATAGATCAAACTTAGGCATCTTGAACCTAGCCGGGAGTTGGACATCCGGGAAAGGGCATAGATCTTTGTAGGCCACGCTGACCTGGTTGCCCAATCCGTGCAGGTTCCTGAAGGACTGCTCCAGGCTTTTGAATTTCCTCAATACCTCATCTTGTTCTGGGGCTTTAACCGGCTTTTCAATTTCTGTCAGTACCTCCAAATGCGGATTGTAGGCATGTGGTTCGGGGCATGGAATGTAGGCTCAGGGGGATAGTATTGCGTATCGGGAGCCTGAAACAATGGCTCGCTGGCCGTTCTCTGTAGGGTGGCTGATGTGGGTCCCACAAAAGTGGGAACATTTGGTGTTGGGAGAGGTTGATGCGGTGGTGGAGCTTGGGAATCGTGGGGGCTTCTTTCTTGATGATAACGGGGATTCGTGAGGCTTGTTGAAGGGCCAGAGTGATGGTATTCCGGCATGTGCCCCAGTGGCTCAAGGCTCTTTTGTGCTTTGGCTAAAGCTAGCTGCATTGCATTCATCTCTAGTCCCATCCTTTCAATCTTTTCCATTGCTTCCTTTAACAACTGGCTCATCGGCCTTTCTCCCTCGGTACTATTCTCTGAAGTAGTCATGCTTGTTGCTACTGGTCCTTTGGATCTGGTTTGGTAAGGGTGTGTTGCCAAAATTCTTTAACAACTAACTGTCTGGATGCAGACAACAACAAACTTTGTTAGCGTTAGAGCTTAACAGATTTGATAACAACACATCGAGGATGCAATGCTCCTAGGCAGTTAACCGTTTCTAACATGCTTTACTTCAAACAACATGCATCATCCCGGCTTGCTCATTTGTTTTTTTTAAAGCACTTTGGGAAACCCTGTATTTTATTTTATTCTTGTATTTATTATTTTTTCTTTTCTTTCTTTATTAAAGGTGGTCGAATCTTATGGGGATTGCCTACGCATCACGTCCCCGCGCGAATCAGACCAGCGTAGTTCTGCCCAAAGTAAAGACACACAAAATTCTTTTTGGAATCATTGAATTCATCATCAAAATTTTGCTATTACAAATTACTTCAAACAAAAGAATAGCAACAGTACAGACTCCACAGTTTTTAACTTGATTCGGCTGAAAGAAAAGAAAACAACATAGGGGAAAGCAACAAAGCCAAATAAACAGGATTTGACCAGAGATTAATTTTCCACCTTAGGGGCCCACGAGGCATCCTTCGGCCCTTTCGCGGCCCTAGGTGTAAGGTCTCTCTGCAAGCTTCTCAATTCATTCATGATGCGGTAGACGCAGCCCATGATGGAAACAAGGAGGGTTTTCCGAGGCATTTGCTCGCATGCTAGGCATTTCATGTAGATGTAGTGCCCAATCTCGTCGATCCTTCCTCGAATGTTGTCCCTTTCCGCGAACAATTGTTTTATTTGCCGGTTCTTTAATCCAAGTGTTTGAGCATTGTCGACAAGTCGATCCTGGAACATCTCCATTTGTCTTTCCATGCAGGCCATTGCATCGTAACAACGTCTTCTGTCGGCCTGGGCATCTCGTGCTTGTTTGATGATCCGATCATGAAGAGTGGAGTTCGTTTTCCTTAATATCCCGATGCTCATTTCATAATCCCTTATGACCTGTTGCAGACGCTGCCTCCGGGCCATTGTACCTTTTGCCCATCTGACCTTCATCCTTGTTATGCAAGCTTCTGACTGTTCTAGTGCTTCTCGGCCTTGGCTGACCTGATCTCTCAAATCTGCTATTAATCTTTCGTCAGAGCGACGTTTCTGTCGGTCAAGGTTACTCTTACCGGCTTGGCGAACGCGGGCCTTTAGTGTCTGGTTCTCTTGGGCTAACTTGTTCTTTTCACCCCGCTCGGAGGCGACTTGCACGTTGTTCTCGAATATAAGCCTTTCAACCTGTTGTTTTAACCTCCCGATTTCAGCCCGGTAGCCTTCTTCTTTTGCGAGCCAGCCCCATTGTTCTCGCGATGACTCAACAAAATCTTGGAGGTGCGGCCTTTTGGTTGGCCACTCTGGTTCGTCCCTCGCAGTGTTCTTCTTATTACGCCAGGCGAGGTAAGCTGGTGAGACTTCACCTCTAGACACATCACTTACTCGAGTATTCACCGTTAAGTACTGGCATTCACTCCATGTGCAATGAACTGTCTTTTCAGGAAATTGGCCGTCATTGCTGACTTCGACTGTATAAATACTGAGGTCTTTGTCCGGGTGTACCACCTGACACCTTCCTAATTGTATCATCACCCTGTAAGGGGCATAAGGCTGAATACCTCTGAGTCTCATTAGGAGGAAGTGAGGACCAGTGGCGGGCATGTACACAATTTCTTCTACAGGAAGCCAACCCAATGTCCAATTTATTTGTTTTGCGGTGATGGCACGGAGATAGGATGTCCATTCTTCAAACCCTTCTGGCAATTGGAAACCTGAAACCCTCAGGTTATAACCTTCGATGCAGTCCTCGTTTGTAGACATGTAGCGCATATACTGAGGATGACGACATAAGTGTTCGATCATCCACATCTGTAATAACAAATTGCACCCTTCGAAGAAATCTGCTCCGGCCTTACAAGCCGTGAGGGCTCGGTATATCTCCGACACTACCATAGGAGCAAGGATGCTTTTGTCGTTGGTAATCAGGACCTTGACGATTCCAGCCACCTTCAGATCGATATTTCTATCTTTTCGAGGAAACACCACAATGCCCAAGAATGCCACCATGAAGGCGAACCGCCTATGCTCATTCCACTTTGCTAGATTCCCTCTGCTACAGACACCACTTTCTGGATCATTGAATCCTCCTATGTGCCCGTACCTCTGGTATGTGAATTGCAAGGTAGAAAAACCTCTATCCAATTCAGCGTACGTGACTCCCTTGCTTATTTTCAACAGATCCATGAATTTGTGTGAATTCACAGCTCTTGGAGTGATCAGATATTTGTGCCTTAAACCTTCAGTGATGTCCATGTAACCTGCTATTTCTTCTAAAGTTGGGGTGAACTCAAAATCTGAGAAGCGAAATATGTTGTGGGCCGGGTCCCAAAATGTAACCAAAGCCTTTATGATGTCGCATCTAATCCTGACATTCAACAAACTAGTCAGGCCTCCCAGATGCAGTTTGATCTTGTCTTGCTCTGACTTTTCCAAATCCTCCCACCACAATCGCAACTCGAGAGGGATTTTGCTCCTAACGGTTAACGGCAAATTTGGGCTTATGCTCATTTTGCATGTTTATTGGGATGATTAAGCAAAGACCCAGACTCAAATACCAAATTGACACACCTTTCTTTCCTAAAAAAAATGAAATTCGGTTGTTTCTGAAAAGCATGATGTCACCTTGACTATTTCAAAACTTTTGTTCTTTTGGACTGTACCTATATTTTTTGAAAAAGTAAGTTGGGCCTGATGGGGGTTGCCTACGTATCTCACACCCTGCGAGAATTAATTTGACGTAGTTCGGGCATAAACCCAATTTTGGAAACAATATTTCTCATGACACACTATTTGGAGACATAAACCTTTCTATTTTCTTTTGCTTTTAATAAAACAAATTAATAAGACACACACATTTTTTTTTATTTCCTCAAAATTCCGGCAGAGTTTTAACCCTTTTTTTTGGGTATTGGTTTTTCCAAAAATAAATAATTAATTCTCTAACCGTTATTTCTTTTTTCACAACATTCCCGATATTCCAAAGCCGGTCAGCATGCAAGTCTGAAACAAGTAAATGCATAAAGCAAACAGGATGTAGCAGGATGGTCTTTCATTTTAGGTTGCTAGTCCTAGACGGACCCAACCCCTGTGTTGAGTCCCCTAAGTCAGATGCATATGATGCAAATAAGCGTTCCTACTAGGGATCCGGCATGAGGCTTTGTTATGCTGAGTTTAAAACCTAGGTGTTTGTTCTAGACCTGGCTTACCCGAGCAGACAACTCGAGCCGAGGATGGGAGCTGTGTACCGGTAACCAAAAGGCCATCCGGTTTTGCAACTCCTCCGAATCCTCGTTCTATTTTGGTATATGACACTAACAGAAAGAAGTCACGACCAGCGTGCACTCCTCAAGAGAGAGAAGAAAGGGGTTTCGGCACAGTTTATATATACAGTCCAAGTAATATCAAAGCGGTAAAAGCACCATTCATCACATTAGGCATGTATCATGTAACAAAATCAGGTAAAACCAAATATAACAATTTATCTAAGCTCGAATTTCTAACCCTGAACCAGAGATTCTGGGTTTGATCCCCAGCAGAGTCGCCAGAGCAGTCACACCTCCTTTTTCCATACCCGAGATGGGCGTAGGGAGTTTTTTCCAATTAAAGGACAATCGAAACGGGATTTATTTATTTCAGAGTCGCCACTTGGGAGATTTAGGGTGTCCCAAGTCACCTACAGCAACTACATTTTTCTATTAAGTTCGTCTCTAAAATAAAAGAAAAACTCTTAATTAATTACATGCTGAAAAACGTAACTTGTTAGTTATTAGTTTACGACTGACACAAACGAGAAATTGCAGCAGAGTTACAAAGAGGGATTGCTTTCGTTCTATATTCTATTATTTAAGAAAACTGAAACATGAGATTGATGCACAATAATATCGAAGCAGATTATTCTTAGGCGAAGAAATTAGACGTATTCGACCTTATTCATTGACAGGCATACGTACGAAGTTCAGTTAATTATTTCTTACATGCTTGACACTTAAAAACGGAACAACTGAAACTAACCCTATCTAACTTAAATGGTATTACCACATGTTTAGCTACACTATTTTTTTTTTATCTTTTTGCTATAATCTAAATTGCCTAGTATGCCTTCGAAATACACATTACCTACTGATGAATTAAGGTGACACAAATGTGATCACTGCATTTATTTTAACAGACCCTATGTGAAACCATTGTTGGCCAAGTATCACTATTATCCAGCTAGCTCCTTTCTGATTTACATACAACAACAGGTTACCGGACCAAACTCAATAGGACTGAAAACTGTTTCGTTACATAGTTTGAAAGCCAAACTTTACATGTTGAACATACAAGTATTCTAAACTACAAGCAGCAGAAAAATGGTGACCATGCTAATGTTTGGACTGCAATACTTCTTATGCTCTTATTCAACTCCAAACTTCACCATTTACATCAATGAATTTAGAATGTGTACCTGGATGTTTGGATAATAAGAAGGAGAAGAAGAAAAGTATAAGCAGCAGGCAACCAAACAGCAAACAACACAGCAACAAACAACCAGCCACAATGATGAAGCTCACAAGTGGTCGAGCACCAAGCAAACCAAACCCAGAAAACAGAGTAGTAAAATACAGCCGAGAAAACCAGAATGTTCAATGCAATAGCAACAGCAACCCAATGATCACAAACAGCTCGGCAAACAACCAACAACAATTGGCAAAGACAGCTTGACTAACTTAAAATCTTATGCAGTTTCAGTCAGTGTTTGGTTACAATATTCCGGAAATTTCTTTATGTTTCTTTCTTTCAGTTTTTTTTTCAACTTAAAACCTCTCTCTTTTCTTAAAAAATTCCCCCTTTCTAATAGAAGTTCTGCCTCTTTTATAGCCTAGCATCAGCCCTTTACAGTCTGTTGGACAACTCAGAACCCCCCCTTTTTCTGCTGTTTTTCCACTCGTTTTTTAAAGTAGAACCCTCCCATGATATTCCCTGACTGCCCCTTTTAATCCACTTATTAAACTAAACAAAGGTTTGGGCAGGCTGCCCATGGCCTGACAGCCCATGCTGTCCCATTTCTTCTAATTATTAAAGCACTATGGTGCACATGCTATCAACTCAGAACTCAAGCTGAACTGAAATCACAAACTAAACTTATAAATGTTTCTGATTCAAACCAAACAAACACAGACAACACTCAGTTTCTAATTTGACTCAAACAAAGTTTCAGCAGGAAACAAATCAAATTGTTCTTATTCAAACAGTTGAAACTAATCGACGACACGAATTGAATCGACTATACTAGTTATAACATATACAACCAATAGCCAATGATCAGAAATCCAACAGTATCATCATGCGATTCAAATTGTAATGACTAAGCAAAAGTTGTACTGGGGAATTAATTAATCAATCAAATTTAAGTTCAATCGATTGTACAGCTTACACACATACACATGATCAATAAATGGAAAGAACTTGGCCAAATACAGAGGTCCGGGCAAGGTGGACAACAACAGTCAACAAAAATTCAATAACATAAATTAAACAAAACTTTTGGACATATGAACAGACATTCAATTACAACAGACAAAATAAACTGATAAAGAAAACAAAAATTACCTTAAAACCTTGAAAAATCAGAAAACCCCAGCTCGGATTTGAAATCGACCTTTCTTGGGGTTGAATGGACTTTAATCGAAGTGTTCTCTAACGAAAACACTTCGATTAAGGTCCATTAGACCCTAATCATCTGGTTCATCTGACACAGATCGGACATGAGGACTCCTAGGGTTCCTAGAGGGCAGATTTGGGATTTGGGTTTCCCTGGTTAGATTCGGACCAAACCAAGCATGGTTTGGTCATGGGGGAGGTCAGGGGAGTGTCTGGTGTGAACCTGGGGTAGATCGGTGTATATCGAATTTTGCTCGAATCTTCAATGAAGATTCGAGAACCTAGGGTTTGATTCGAGACAAAAGAACAACAGATCTATGTTCAGGGTGGTGAGGCGGTCCTAGGGTGTTAAGGTGGGGGTCACCGGCGTCCTTGCCGCCGGGTTTAATGGTGAAGGGAAAGGGGGCGGCTCTAGGGTTCTGGGGTTTTTGGGTCTGTGAAGGGGATGACTAAGGCAGGAGGGGGTTTGTCTTAGGCGCGGGGTGAAGGGGGGAAGGTTTATATACGGGGTAAGGGATCTGATATTGGCCGTTGGATTGCCACTGATCAACGGCTTTGATCTTTCCACTAAAAGAAACGGTGTCGTTTGTTCTCATGCTGGGATGGATCAGACCGGGTTTCATTGGGTCGGGTCCGGTAACGGGTAAAGGAGATGGGACGAGGGATGTTAGATCGGCCTGGTTTGAACGACTGAGATTAGACGGTCTTATACGGCGTCGTTTGGGTAAAGGATTGGCCTGATCTGGGCCGTTCCTCTGAATCAATCAACGACTCAAAAGAATGATGCCTATACGGCGTCGTTTGGGGCGTCTCGCAGAAGGCCTGGTTGGACTGGGTCATTTGTATTGGTTTGGGCCTGATTTCATTTGAAATTCTGGCCCAAATCCCATGTTTTCCTTCTTATCACTTAAATAAAAATTCCTAATAAAATAAAATCATACCAATATTAATTAATACTAAAAACAGCAATTATCACTCAAATTAACATTTAATTAAAATAAAATCACTTAATGACAAAAATAGAATGAAAGATGCATTTTTGTGATTTTCCTTTTACTAAACGGATTATGGTTCAACCGCACACGACATATATTTTTTATATTTTTCGTTTGATAAAAAATAAAACGGACAAGTTCACAAATAACCAACAAAACGCCACGTAAAATCCAAAAAAAAAAATGTACAGCGAGGCCATTTGTTATTATTTTTTGATTTCTTTTGGAGTGATTGTCCGTGAAGCAAAAATCACGTGCTTACAGTTGCAAACATTTATCTATTCCATTTTACTCTTTCTTTACTTGAAAAAGTGGGTTAGGGTTTGGTAGAATTGAATATCAAGAACTTAAGACGTTAAATATTGTTTAATATAATCGCTTAGGAATAAGTGGGTTCTACTTGGCATAAATTGGTTGTTCTTAAATTGCAACTCTTTTATATTTGAAAAAATCGTAAAGGGAAAATACTACTCAACTATTGGAAAATATTGGGTAGTCATTTAGAAATCATTTGCATATCAAAGGACCTTCCATTAGAAATATATCATATTAACACCGACAACATTACATTCTATTGATGGGGACGCAACCTTGGTTTCCTTAATCAAATCATTTACATTCTCAAAATTACAATTAGTCATCTCTTTAATTTACAATCATAGCATTCTCTTGTTACGTTAACGGAATAGAATTACGACTTAAGTCAAGTTTCACACTACTAAAGTAAGCTTTTCACACCATATTCCATGTGGGATTCGACCCCAACCTTGTTGGGTTATTATATTTGACACCGACCGCCTTACACTACTTAATTAAAGTGTAATTTGATCATATCACTATTCAATTAGGGCAGATATCTATGTCTCTGAAAAATCATCCCTAAGGGACGTAACCTACGGACACACATGTCAATCCGAAAGAGTAGGGCCTGAAGCAGCTTATGGCGGTGAGTCTAAGAAATGATAGGGATCTTGATCTAGAGCAAGAAATTGCTCGTGAAAGCCGATTAACTAAGATACTTATGCCAGTACCAATTGAGGTAGACAATTCAACAGGGTTACAAAGGTAACTGTACAACATGCACAAGAGGAAACAAACAAAGAAAAAGAGGTTGCAAAGGAGACTGAGACAGTGTAAGAGAAGGCATCAGAAAAAGTGTCAGAGCATGATCTAACTAAAGTCACAGGAAGGAAGCGACCTCCAGCACCCTTCCTGCAAAGGTTGGCTAAATATTAGAAGGATGAGCAGTAAAAAAATTCATGGAAATATTGAAGTAAATTCAGGTAAACATTCCTTTAATTGATGCTTTGAGAGAGATGCCTTGTTATGCAAAAATGATGAAGGACTTGATGTCTCGCAAGTTCGACTTTCAAGACTTAGCAACGGTGAAATTGACTCAGACATGTAGTGTTGTTGTGACAAGACCTATAGATGAGAAGCTATCAATCCTAGAAGCTTCACAATTCCATACACTATAGGTAGCTATGCATTCACCAAGGCATTATGTGATTTGGGGGCGAGCATTAACCAGATTCCATTGGCTATCTATAAAAAGTTAGGCACCGAAAGAGCAAGGCCCACATTCATGTTACTATAACTAGCTGACTGAACAATGAAAAGGCCATCAGGTATACTTGATGATGTACTTGTGCAAGTTGGAAAGTTTGTGTTTCCGGAAGATTTTGTCATTCTGGGCTGCCAAGTTGATGAGGAGATTCCCATAATTTTGGGAAGGCCGTTCTTGGCCACATGAAGAGCACTGATTGATTGTGAAACTTGGGAGCTGAAAATGAGGCTAAATAACGAACAAATAACATTTAATGTACAAAAGTCTATGTGGCGACCTAGTGAGTTTGCAAATTGCTCTTTGATAGAAGTTGTGGATGTGATCATGGAGGAAGATGATGAGGCACTTAACGCAAAAGACCCTCTAGCAGCCTATCTCATGAACTTAGAAGAGGTAAATGGTGAGGACTTGGCGGAGTGGGTTTTGGTTCTTGAAGGCCAAAGGGTACTGGAAAAGAGAGCTCGAATTTGAGTCTTTACACTTTGAAGAAAGAAAGACCCCTCCAGCTAAACCATCTATCGAAGAGCCACCACAGTTGGAACTAAAACCGCTACCATCTCACCACAGGTATGCTTTCTTGGGACCTAACTCGACTTTACCTATTATTATCTCATCTGGTTTGTTAGATGTGCAGGTAGAACAACTTTTGCAGGTATTAATAAAGTGCAAGACTGCAATTGGTTGGACCATTGCATATATCAAGGGTATCAGCCCGACCTTCTGTATGTATAAGATTCTACTGGAAGATGGGCACAAACCTTCCAGAGAACATCAAAGAAGAACCCCAATATGAAAGAAGTCGTGAAGAAAGAAGTGATCAAGTAGTTAGATGCAAGAATCATTTTCCCCATCTCTGATAGCAACTGGTTTAGCCCAATTCAGTGTGTGCCAAAGAAATGTGGAATGATTGTTGTGCAAAACGAGAACAATGAGTTGATCTCAACAAAAACAGTAACGGAATGGCGAATTTGTATGGACTGCAGAAGATTGAACAAGGCCGCCCGGAAAAACCATTTTCCCTTGTTGTTCATTGGTCAGATGCTAGATAGATTGGCATGGAGGTCCTACTTTTTCTTCTTGGATGGATACTCGGAGTATAATCAGATCTCTATTTCCCCAAGCGTAGAGAGAAAATATCATTCACCTGTTCATATGGCATTTATACTTTTTGGAGAATGTTGTTTGGCCTATGCAATGCACCCGCCACATTCCAAAGGTGAATAATGGCCATCTTCACAGATATGGTAAAGGACATAATGGAGGTTTTCATGGATGATTTCTCAATGGTGGGGAACTCATTCGATGACTGCCTTAGGAATCTGAAAAGAGTGTTGTAGAGATGTATGGGGATTAATCTGGTGCTGAACTGGGAAAGTGCCATTTTATGGTACAAGAAGGTATAGTTTTAGGATACCTAGTGTCAATTAAGGGAATTGAAGTGGACCGTGCTAAGGTTGATATAATAGATAAGTTGCCACCACCCACTTTCCTCAAGGCAATAAGAAGTTTCCTTGGTCACGTCAGTTTCTACAGGCAGTTTATAAAAGATTTTTCCAAGATTGCTAACCCTTTGTGTAGATTGCTTGAAAAAGATCACCCTTTTGTGTTTTCTGATGACTGCAGGGTAGATTTTGAGGAATTGAAGAAGAGGCTGTTGTCTGCACCTATCATAGTTGCACCTAACTAGGAGCAACCATTTGACCTGATGTGCGATGCAAATGATTATGGTGTGGAAGAAGTGTTGGGGCAGCGAAAGGAGAAGGTCATGCACCAAATCTACTATGCAAGCAGAACACTGAGTGGTGCCCAACTAAGTTACACAATGACCGAGAAGGAGATGCTAGCAGTAGTGTCCGTATTTGATAAATTCAGGTCATACCTGATAGGTTAGAAGGTAATTTTTTATATTGACCATGCTGCTCTCAGGTACCTAATTGAGAAGAAGGAATCAAAGTCGCGCCTGATTCGATGGGTGCTGCTACTTCAAGAATTCAACCTGGAAATCCATGACCGAAAGGGAATGGAGAACCAAGTGGCTGATCACTTGTCCAAGTTGGAAGGAGCGGAGAAGAAGGTTGAGGTAGAAGAGATGTTGTAAACTTTCCTAGATGAACAACTGTTGGCCACAAGCCTTGAGGTAGCTCCATGGTATGCAAATATTGCAAACTACCTGGCGATCGGTATTATCCCCCATGACATATCCTCTGTATAAAAGAAAAAGTTCTTCTGTGATTGTCGAATGTACTTTTAGGATAAGATTTATCTGTTCAGGATTTATGCTGATAAGGAGATGTATTCCCGCGATAGACCAATCTTCTATTTTGTAGGCTTGTCATGCATCCCTATATGGTGACCATTTCGAGGGAGTAAGGACAGCTGCAAAAGTATTGGAGTTAGGCTTCTACTAGCTGACATTTCTCAAAGATAAACGCTTATGGGTGAAGGATTGTGATGAATGCCAACGGACCAGGAATATTTCCCGCCAACATGAGATGCCCATCAACCCAATTCAAGAGATGTATGGGGAGTGGATTTCATAGGGCCTTTTGTCAGCTCATATTGCAAAAAGTACATACTTGTAGTTGTGGACTATGTGTCAAAATGGGTAGAAGTTGTGGCACTCCCTACAAATGATGCAAAGAGAGCCATTGATTTTTTGAGAAAGAATAAATTCACTCGGTTTGGCACTCCAAGGGAAATAATCACTGATGGAGGCACTCACTTCTACAACCGAGCCTCCACAAAGTTGTTAGAAAAATATGGTGTGCGCCACAAGGTTGCCATCCCATATCACCCTACAAACGAGTGGGCAAATGGAGGTTTCGAACAGAGAGATAAAGAGTGTTTTGACAAAGATCGTGAATGCTACAAGAATGGACTGGGCGAGAAAGTTAGATGATGCACTCTAGGCCTATTGTACAACTTTGAAAACTCCAATTGGCATGTTTCCATATAAATTAGTCTTTGGGAAGGCGTGTCACTTACCCGTGGAGTTAGAGCATAGAGCTTTGTGGGAATTGAGACAGCTGAATCTCGATATAGAAGTTGCAGGTACAAGTAGAGTCAAGAAGTTGCATGAGCCTGATGAGTTCCATTACCATGCTTTTGAGAGCACAAGGCTATACATGGAGAGAATGAATATGATGCATGACAAAAATATTCTTGAGCGAAGTTTTAAACATGGAGATGTGGTATTGCTATACAATTCGAGATTAAAGTTGTTTCCGGGCAAGTTGAAGTCAAGATGGTCAGGACAATTTCGTGTGGTAGAGATGCATTCAACAGGAGCCATCGATATTGCATCGGAAGATGGCTCCCGCAAGTTCAATGTAAATGGGAAAAGACAAAAACATTATCAAGGCATGGCTGAGGAAGATAATATGATCTCGACCTTGTACTTGAAAGATCCTTGATAAGGGATAGCCCGAGTCATGCTGCGACGTTAAATCAAGAGCTTCTTGGGAGACAACCCATGGCTTTGTTATATTTTGTCGTGCCACGGCATTAAATCAAGAGCTTGTTGGGAGGCAACCTAATTTTCGTATTTTTCTTTATTTTCCTTGCTTGATTTGAAATTGTGAAAGTATTGACATGTTTATGAATGTTGCGGAATGAGATTGTGCAAATTGGAATTATTTGGCGTGAAGAAATCATGAGAAAGGCCAAAAGGGGCTAAATTTAAATGGCTGTAAAAAATGGCCAGCACTGTACTTGTCAAAATTCGCGCCTCGCGCGAAGGTAGATGCGGTCCTAGGACAGCCAAATGAAAAAAAATAGTGAAGTCTGCCCATGGAACGATTGACTTTGGAAAAATTGCAAAGCTGAAAAAATGGCCAGTTTGGTCGCGTCTGCGCCAGCGAGCTGCATGCTCGTGGACGAGCCAATCTTGCAACCAGCTTTCGCAGGCCCATCGCGCGACTTTCTGCGCGACTTTTTTTCTTTCTCCGTTCGTTTATTTTTTCTTTCCTTTTTGTCCTCCTAGGTTTGTCCTTCTTCTTTATTTCTTTTTCTATTCCCATCCCACGAAGCCTTCTTCTTCGGTATTCCCCCAAACGCCCCAGCCCTCTCTCCCGTTCCTTTACTTGTCCCCCCACTGGATGCGAGAGCAGTTCACTGTGCTTCTCGAGGTTATTCGTGAATGGAGATAGATACGACACATTGGAGTCCAGACATACTTTGAGGAGCCGGGAGATGCAGAGTTATCTGCTTTAAGTGCTACTGATGGCACTGCTATTGAGGAGCCAACGAAGGTTCGAGAGGTGGCTATGGGGGATGCTGCTCCGACTAGGGAGGTGAGTTGATAGTAGTAGTCGACACATCAGGCGTTGCATTGGAGGATCCATCAACATTACGGACCGAGGTTCGCTATCGATCCTCCCCACAGCCTGAGATATGATGAGGGAATTTCTGACACCCACTCTATTATTGTTCGTTTATTTAATGTTTTTGTTATATTATGCAATTGGGGACAATGCACTCTCTTAAGTGTTGGGTGGGGGTGTCAGAATTTTATTTTTGTTGCATGTATTTAATTGTTAGTGATATATTTTATTATGATCACACTTAAGGCCATTGTAAGTGTATAATTGTAGTTAGCATTTTATTGGCGTAATCTCGGGTTTTTTTTCAACTACGTTAGTTTCTCGAGGATGCCATTTTCTTGAACCAGGTAGTCTTAAATAGTTTTTCTTTCTCAAACTTTGTGAAAGAATTTGTGTACGTTGCCCGACGATAGATTGCCTAGATAGCTTTTTGAGGGTTTAAAGTCTAAAGAAAAAAATATATACAAAAAGATTTTTTTCTATTCTTTTCCTTTGTTTGTTTTGAATTGATATTGGAATGGGAAGAGATTGAGTATTCTTCTTGATGACATATTTTGTATCGGGCCTTAGACATCGAGCATTTGTTCTTAGTACTTTCCTCGTAATTCTTGCGAGTATGTGCCTTGAGAATATATGTGACTTTACTCTGGCTCTTGGGCTCATCTTGATATGTCCTATATGGTTTAATTTTATGATGAATGTGCTTAGCTGCTTTAACTTGAGAGTCGGGTCTGAACTGTCTTGAGTAGGTCATGTGCATTGTGCGAGGTGAAAAGCTTGAGTTGCACTTTGTGACATCCCAGTCTTGTCTAGAACTTGCCCCGTGTGTGAGTCGAAGCGAAATGATTAAGTATTGTTACGCTAGGAGATGATATAGGCATTTCTTTGATTGACCATTGAGCCACTTTATCCATCAGTGCTAATATTATCCATTGAACTCTTTTGAGCCTGTAGACCTTTTCTTTGGCACCCACATTACAAGCTAAATACCCTTTATTCTTAATCAAATCTTATTTACCCTTTACTTATGAAAGTACTTAAGTCACTACAAGAGTAAAGAGAGGGACCATGTAGCTTTAGAGTGGAACCATAGGAAGGCCAGAAGGCCCGTTGTGTTTAAAGAAATTACTAGCCAGAAACACCAAAATTAAGGGGAGTGTAAAAAAAAGGATTTTGAAGTACACCTCCCATGTATTGATCTGGGCTAGTGAGAGCATCTACGTGATGATATGCTTAAAGAAGAAAGGCCTAATCGTGTATTGGTCCATGGCATGACATTGACTTAGTCGTGATGAGAAGGTGTTTGAAGTGAAGTGTAGTGTATTAAAGTGCTTAGGAGGGATAGTCACTATTTTTTTCAAATATATCCTAATCACCCCTTAGCCTAAATTACAACCTATGAAGTCCTACTTGATCTGAGTCTGTGCGAACTTAAATTAGTCAAGTCTTACACTACGGACAAGCCTATGGTACGAACTTGGGTGGCATATGAGTTATTTTTGCGAGAGTGAGCGAATTCTTTCGATTGAAGAGAATTACGACACCTAAAGTGCTCACGATCGGTAGAGAATATCTAGACGAATTTATAGGAGACGTAGCGAGGAGGATTCCGATAAGAGGGAAAATTATAACCCTAGACCTTTTCCATCTTATCTACAACATTTGCTTTGTTAGTAATAAAATTATAACTTTTTAATTACCTTGCTTTTAGTTAGTAAATACTCAACTCATTATTCAATATTTCTGGAAGTTGATTACTTGAATTCTTGTGGAACTAGCTGTTGTGATTAGTAGGTTAATTGCCTATGGGATTCGACTCCGAATTTATAAATTGAATTATATTTGCAATGACCGCTCAATCCTTTTTATAAAACATAGTTGGGCATGATCAATAATTTATTTATATAGATTAATTAAGTAATAGTGAATTTGACCGTTTATTCGTATAAAGATCGCGTTATATTTTACCAAACCACACATGTGGAGCTTTTTGAGTTTTTATCTATGTAAATTGTCATGAAATTAAGCGAGTTCATAGAGAAAATTATTATTCGATTGAAGTTTGATAAAACTTACTTGCATCGGCTTTTTACAGCAAATCAATAGGTGCAAAACTTGTGTTTGTAAATAGATTCATTTTACTTAATCATAATTAATTAATAGATATTTTACTTAATAAATTCACTTAAGGATGCATATTTCAATCTTTCAGATGTCCATTGTTTGGATTAAACTCACATTTTACATATATTTAGAATTTAGAAAAAATTTCATAGCGGTGCCTCTTTTTTTTTTTTTTTTTTTTTCTATTTTCATATTATAATTTAAGGGAGCGGCTCTACTCCATTATAGTTAGATCCAATAAGAATCAATATAATTTTAAATGGACGCCACGTGCACTTAGTGGTATGAGATTCCAGACAATACAAAGAGTCAAGAACCGCAATGTTTTTAGGCAATATTGTGCTTTGATTTATTCCAAATGTTCTTACTTGTCGAACTTTGTTTTTGTTTTTGTGGTTGAGATTTGATAAATTATTTCAAGAATATCATAACCTTTAACGTGTTTGGATAAGTACTGAAATTAAAAAAAAAAAATTATTGAGTGTTTAGCAAACAAGTGTTGGTAATAACTTTTTCCTATTAAAATGATTGAAATATCTTTGAATTTGTTAATTTTAAGGAACTGACTATTACAAGATTTATAATTCTAAATTGATTCAAATAAAAAATATTTTAGATTTTTAATTTAAATTTCAATTCACTTTCAATTTAAACTGGTTATCTAAGATAAGCTTTACAACTATAAGTTACTTCTAATTTTAAATGTAGAAAAATGAGATTTTTTGGGACATTTTATTAGGTCTTAAAATTGGTAATCTCAGTTCGAATTTTTATTTAACTAGATAAAAGAATAGAAATATTTTTATCATAGTTTGATACATACAAGTATATATGGAATTCCTCAATTTTATACGTACTTTTTGCAACATATTTTTGCAATGCAAAAAATAAACTGCAATCACAATGTAAATATCGAGAAACATAATTTTAATGATGAATCTTCATCGATACAGTTCTGTTTGTTCCCTTGATTTTTCTTCCAAATTAATATCCATGATTCAAGGGCTGGATCAGCTTATCCTCGAACGTTGGATGATGCAAACCTCCCAGGATGTATTTGATCACTTTGAAAGTCGAGCATTGAGTGGATCTTCTTCACGAAGCATTTGATTATCAAGAAGAACACCTATTGATCGCGACATTGTCTTGATCTCTTTGTAAATATCCCGAGAATTTATGGGATTTTCTGAGATGACCTCAATTTTTGGGATCTTTTTTTAAGGGAGTATGTAACCCTTTTTACAAGAGTGACCTCGGGTTAGGGTAGAGTAGCCTCCAAGTTAGGGTATTAGAAAAGTAGCCTCCAAGCAACCTTAATAGACTCCTAGAATTTAAAGAGTCGTCTTGTAGTGTCTTAAATTTAGGATTTAGCCCAAATTCGTATGGGCTTGATCCGTCAAAATTTTGATGTCTACAAATTCTCTCTAATTCAAGGTTTTCGGGGTGAGGATTTTCCGAAACTTGAAGACGAGACTTGAAGTATTCGGCCATCACAACAGATGATTTTGAACCTTGTAGTTTTCTATTTGAAAGAAGACAAGATAAAGGGCAGAAGTGGTCCCACCAGGAGTGTAATGACCCGACCGGTCGTTTTGAGCTCTAGCGCAACGTTCGGCAGTTTGAGGCCATGCGTAGCTTCAGTTCAGGTATTATGACTTGTACACATGGTCGGAAATGAAATTCGAGAAGTTCGGATTTGATTTGAAAAGAAATTCTCATTGCAAAAGCATTAAGTTGGAAGAATTGATTAAGATTGGATTTTTGAGTAAACGATCTTGGAATAGGGATTTGAAGGTTTCAGCAGGTTCATATGATGATTTTAGACTTGGGAGTATGTTCGGATCGGGTTTTGGATGATCCAGGAGCGTTTCGGCGCCTATTGTGGAAGTTAGTATTTTTGAAGAATTTCATAAATTTGGGTTGTAGTGCATTTCAGTGTTATCGATGTCCGTTTGGGATTTTGAGTCTGGGAATAGCTCCATATGGTGCTTATGGTATTGAGGGCGCGTCCGGAAGTGGATTTGGAGGTCCGTAGGTCATTTTGGAGTCGTTTAGCGAAAGTTAGAAATTTGAAGGTTTTTGAGAAGTTTGACCGGAAGTGGACATTTTGATATCGGGGTCAGATTTCAATTCCAGAAGTTGGGGTAGGTTCGTAATGTCGAATATGGCTTGTGTGCAAAATTTGAGGTCAATCGGACGAGATTTGATAGGTTTCAGCATCAAATGTTGAAGTTTGAAGTTCTAAAGTTCATTAAGCTTGAATTGGGTTGTGATTTGTGATTTCGATGTTGTTTGATGGGATTTGAAGGCTCGACTAAGTTTGCAATGTGTTTTGGGACATGCTGGTATAATCGGATGAGGTCCTAGGGGCCTCAGATAGATTCCAGGTGATTAGCAGATCAAATTTGTAGTTTGAAGAAGAATTGAGGCTGTTGGCATGTGGTGTAACCGCACCTACGAGCTTTTGGTCGCAGGTGTGGAGCCACAGAAGCGGCCTAGAAGTTGCAGAAGTGAAGCAGGGCCGCCCAGGTAAAGTACCGCTGGAGTGGAGCCTTGGCCGCATCTGCGCAAGCGCAAAAGCAAAAATGAGGCTCGCAGAAGTAGCAATGGGCGCAAGTGCGAAGGAGCACCGCAGAAGTGGACGCGCAGAAGCGGCGAGGACTCCGCAGGTGTGGAAGTCGCTGGGCAGAACGCATTAAATAGCGGGGTTTGGCCATTCTTGGGCGAGTTTTGGAGCTTTTGAGAGGGGCTTCTACCTAGCAACTTGGAGGTAAGTTAATCCCACCTATTATAAGTTAAATACTTGGATTATATCTAGATGTTAACATAACAATCTTGGGGAATTAGTGAAAATTTGGGATTTTGAAGAAAAACTTAGAAATTGGTATTTTCGGATGTTGACCACGAATTTAGGCATAGAATTGAAAACAAATTATATATTTGAGTTCGTGGGGTTATGGGTAAAATTTTGTCTCTAAAACATTTCGGAATCCGGACACATGGGCCTGAGGATGATTTTTATCGACTTTTCGTTCAGGTTAGAAATTATTATAAATTGGATTATAATAAGTATTCAAGCGTATATTAATGAGTTTGCATAATTATTGGCAAGTTTTGGAGCGTTGAGCATCGATTTGGGTCGCCGGAAGGGCTTGGGAGCCGGTTATGGAACTTCGGAGCGAGGTAAGTCTCCTTTCTAATCTTGTGAGAGGGAATTAACCCCATAGGTGAACTAAATTATTATGTATTTCTATTTGTGAGGGCTACATATGCACGAGGTGACGAGAGTTCGTACGTAGCTACTAGCTATGCCTATGTACGGGTAGTTTTAGGCTTACATCATGCCTTGTTGATATTGTTATTGATTTATGATCATTGTTGCCTTTAGAGGGAGCGAGATTGACTTTGCTTATTGAATATCTTGAAAAGAGTTGAAATTGAAGAATTTAATATTTAAAAGGTTTCATTTGAACTTCATAATTTCGAAAGAATTGAGGAATATTATAATGGCTTAAGAAATCTATGTGTATCTGTGTCGCATGTATGTTTCGCGAGCGGGGTAATTTCCTTAAAAAGCTACAAGGTGAATTTCCCTCATTTTGAAAAGAATTAAGAAAGAGATATGATTTTAAATGTTAAATTTATATTCAATTGGGTCACAAGTATTATTCGCGAACGGGATAATTTCTTAAATTTATATTTGACAGCGTCACATGTATAATTCGCCAGCGGGGACAGCATCACATGTATGATTCGCAAGCGGGGAAACAGATGCATCTATGGTTTCCGCCGTTCGACCCTCGACAGTGCATAGTTTACATTTATGTTGGATCGGGCCAAATGTCCTCGGTGAAAATTATGTGTGCTAATATAACTGGAAACCCTTTCTATAATTGGTATAAATTCATTGTTGAGAGATCATTTTGTTATAAATGAAGGAAGTGTTTTGGGGTTTCCTTAATAAAATGAAAGAATTGTTCAGCTCTCTTCTCGTTCTGAGTTTTGTTGTTATCTCTACATATCATTTTAAATTAGAAATTCATATTATGATATTATTGGACCACTAGTAAGTGTCGAAGTCGACCTCTCGTCACTACTCTTCGAGGTTAGACTAGATACTTACTGGGTACGCTTTGTTTTCGTACTTACACTACACTTGCTGTGCATTTTTGTTGCACATGCACATGTATGTCTAGTGGGCACAACGACATGGTTGATACGGAGATTCAGGTGAGTTGCATCTCTCGAGATGACCCGCAACCAGCAGAGTCTCCTTCAGAGTATTGGTATTTCCCTTTCTATCCAAATTATATTCCGGATAGTTGTTGTATTTTATTTTATTCCTTAGTAAACGCTCATGCACTTGTGAGACCGGGTTTTGGGATGATTATGGGTTATTCAGTATTTAAATTGTTAAAAAATTATTATTTATTTTGTAAAGTCCATCTTTTACCAGTTAAATTGAAGAAAAATTATGATTTCAAAAAGAAAAAAAATACTAAAACGAGAACTAAATTGATTATTTAATGTTGGCTTGCCTGACATTGGTGTTCGGCGCCATCACGATTTTTAATGGAATTTGGGTCATAAAAGGCATGCCAATATGTTTGCAACTTATTTTTGTTATATAAAAAAAAACTACGATCACAATAAATATGGAGAAACATAATTTATTGATGAATCTTCATGGGTACAATTCTGTTTGTTCCCTTGATTCTTCCTCCAGATTGTTCTCCGTGTTTAGAGGGCTGGATCAACTTATTCTCGAACATAGGATGATGCAAACCTCCAATATGTATTTTATCTCCATGAAAGTCGAGAACTATGTGGATCTTCTTCTTGATGTATTTTATTATAAAAAAGAATACTTATTGATCACGACATTATTTTATGTCTTGATCGCCCAAATTCGTATGGGATTGATCTGTCAAAATTTTGATGTCTACAAATTCTCTCTAATTCAAGGTTTTCCGGGGTGGGAGTTTGCCGAAACTTGAAGACGAGACTTGAAGTATTCGGCCATCGCAACAGATGATTTTGAACCTTGTAGTTTTCTATTTGAAGGAAGAACAGATGAAGGGGTAAACTGGTCCCACTAGGCGTGCCAATATATTTACAACTTATTTTTGTAATATAAAAAAAACTACGATCACAATAAATATGGAGAAACATAATTTTATTGATGAATCTTTGTGGGTACAATTCTATTTGTTTCCTTGATTCTTCCTCCTGATTGTTCTCCATGATTCGAGGACTGGATCAGCTTATTCTCGAACATAGGATGATGCAAACCTCCAAGATGTATTTTATCTCCATGAAAGTCGAGCACTGTGTGGATCTTCTTCTTGATGTATTTTATTATCAAGAAGAACACCTATTGATCACGACATTATTTATGTCTTGATCACCCAAATTCATATGAGCTTGATCCGTCACAATTCTAATGTCTACAAATTCTTCTCTAATTCAAGGTTTTCCCGGGTGGGAGCTTGTTATTTGAAGATGAGACTTGAAGTATTCGATCATTGCAACAAATGATTTTGAACCTTGTAGGTTTCTATTTGAAGGAAGAACAGAACTGGTCCTACTGGGCGTGCCAATTTATTTGAAACTTATTTTTGTAATATAAAAAAACTACGATCACAATAAATATGTAAAAACATAATTTTATTGATGAATCTTCATGGGTACAATTCTGTTTGTTCCCTTGATTCTTCCTCCAGATTGTTCTCCGTGATTCGAGGGCTGGATCAGCTTATTCCTGAACATAGGATGATGCAAACCTCTAAGATGTATTTTATCTCCATGAAAGTCGAGCAGTGTGTGGATCTTCTTCTTGATGTATTTTATCATCAAGAAGAACACCTATTGTTCACGACATTATTTTAGGTTTTGATCGATTTGTGAATATCCTAAGAATTTATGGGATTTTCTGAGATGACCTCAATTTTTGAGATCCTTTTTTAAGGGAATATTTAACCCTTTTTATAAGAGTGACCTAGGGTTAGGGTAGAGTCGCCTCCAAGTTAGCGTATTAGAAAAGTATCCTCCAAGTAAACCCTAATAGACTCCTAGAATTTAAAGAGTCGTCTTGTAGTGTCTTGAATTTAGGATTTAGCTCAAATTTCATATGGGTTGATCCGTTAAAATTTTAATGTCTAAAAATTCCCCCTAATTCAAGGTTTGCTCGGGTGTAGGCTTGTCGAAACTTGAAGACGAGACTTTAAGTATTCAACCGTCGTGATAGTTGATTTTGAACCTTGTAGTTTTCAATTTGAAGGAGGGCAGAAATGGTCCCACTAGGCGTGCCAATTTATTTTCAACATACTTTTGCAATAAAAAAATAAACTGAAACCACAATATAAATATGGAGAAACATAATTTTAATGATGAATCTTCATCGATGCAATTCTGTTTGTTTCCTTGATTTTTCCTCTAGATTATTCTACGTGGTTCAAGGGCTGGATCAGCTTATCCTCGAACGTTGGATGATGCAAGCAAACCTCCCAGGATGTATTTGATCACTATGAAAGTCGAGCATTGAGTAGATCTTCTTATTGAAGTATTTTATTATCAAGAATAACACCTATTGATCGCGATATTATTTTATGTCTTGATTTCTTTGCAAATATCCCGATAATTTATGGGATTTTTTGAGATGACCTCAATTTTTGAGATCCTTTTTTAAAGGAATATGTAACCTTTTTTTATAAGAGTGACCTAGGGTAAGGGTAGAGTAGCCTCCAAGTTAGCGTATTAGAAAAGTAGCCTCCAAGCAACCCTAATAGACTCCTAGAATTTAAAGAGTCGTCTTGTAGTGTCTTGAATTTAGGATTTAGCCCAAATTTTGTATGGGTTGATTCGTTAAAATTTTAATGTCTACAAATTTCACCTAATTCAAGGTTCACCAGTGTCATGACCCAAAACCCATAACAGGTCACGATGGCACCTAACGCCACTGCTAGGCAAGCCAACGGCGACCATCTAAGCAATATCCATTTTAATTCTTTTTAAATACAGGAATTTTATTAAATAAATAGAATAAAATTTGGCACTCATAGAAACTTATGCCTTTCTTTACCAATTTTTGAATATAAATATATCATATGGTGAAATGATAATAATAATATGAAATACAATAGTGAACATCCATTAGGAACCATCAAAACTTGGTGTCACAAGTGCATGAGCATCTACTAGAAAGTATAATAACAATACAACATCTGTCTGGAATATACGATAGATGGGATAAAGTAAATAATTATGATGAAGACTCTGTGTGCTGTGAATCGTAACATGAAATGCAGCTCACCATAAAGTCCCCTCGACAGCTGCGCCTACGTGCCCAAGTGAACACCAAATGAACCTGTCAGATCCTGCATATTTACTGCAGAAGTACAGCATGAGTACGTAAATTAACGCGTACCCAGTAAGTATCTAGCCTAACCCCGAAGAGTTAGTGACGAAGGATCGACATTGACACTTACTAGTGGTCCAGTAAATCAAATATAATAAAGTAGCCAAGTATGAAATATGGTAAGTAAACAATGAGTATAGATATAGGCAAATAATACGGTCTACAGCTGAACAACGAATACAAAGTTCTCAATTATCAGATACCTCCTAAAAGGGAATATGTAATGGTCAATACCAAATCAACAATCACATCTCAAGTCAGGAAACTCATGAGTACGAGGACTCCTTGTCAAGTATTACACATGATTTTGCCGAGGCGAGCGGCCCGATCCCATAAGAGTATTTCATAGAACTGTCGAGGCGAACGACCCGATCCCATAAGAGTGTGATATATAATTTTTCCCAGCGAACAGCCCGATCCCATAAGAATATGACATGTGATACTGCCGAGGCAAATAGTCTGATCCCATAAGAGTGCATTACAATATCCTGCCGAGGCGAATGGCCCGATCCCACAAGAGTGTGTTACAATATCCTGCCGAGGTGAACGGCCCGATCCCATTAGCATAAGAAGCTTTAAAGGATCCTTGACCCCACTCATGAATATACATGTGAGTTATGAAATTTAAGGAAACTTTTCGATGAATACGCACAACGCGGAAGAAATTCGTAAAGGAAACACAATTTTCCACGGCTTATCAAGTAGCTCGTCAAATATATAAAATAGCGAGTCCTACTCTACACGAGTCTAGTCTCAAGTCTTAACGCGAAATAAAGTAATTAAACAAGCAAGAATAACTCAATTAGTACAATTAAAGCATGACATGAATCTAAGTCTCCCGGGACAAAATCAGGAACTCTAAGCATATGCATGGACACTCGTCACCTTATACTTGCGCAGTTCCGATAACATGCAGCATGTAATAAGTATAACATCTACGAGATAAATTCCCCCTCACAAGATTAGATAGGAGACTTACCTTGATCCGAAGTTCCATAACCAACTCCAACGCCTCTCTAGTACCTCAAACCAATGCCCAACGATCCAAAACTAGTCAAACAATCATGAAAACCAATAAGAATATACTCCAATACTCTTAATTAATCAATTTATAACAATTTCCAACTCCACTCGAAAAGTCAACAAAGTCAACCTTAGGGCCCACATACCCAAATTCTGAAAATTTTCGAAGATAAACATTACTCATAACACCACGAACTCGAATATTTATTTATTCCTAATTTTATGCCCAATTCCATAGTTAAAACTCAAAATATAAATTCTAGGGCTCCTACCAAGAATCCCACATTATTCAATTAAATTCTTGAATTTACAAGTCTAAATTTGTATATTTAACTCACAACGCGTAGAAATCACATACCCCATGATTGATGATAAATATGGTTCTCTAAAATCACTCCAAATTCGGCTCGCATGGAAGAAAATGAGATGAAAATGAGCCAAATCCCGCTTTAAAACAATTCTTCCTAGGCCCGCCCTTCATCGCGTTCGCGTTCCCATGGTCACGTTCGCGAAGTCCTAACAATCCACATCATCGCGTTAATGTCCAAGCCCACGCGTTATCGTTGTCCAACTTACCCCTAGCCTGGAACTCCTCCTTCGCGTTCGTGGTTGTCCTTCCGTGTTCGTGAAAGGAAATCTGCAAGCCCAGCAACTCACCGCATTCGCGACTACCTTATCGCGTTCGCGTAGGGTAAAGTCCCCCTGACCCCCAGTTCTATTTCGCGTTCGCAAAGCATAGAAAGGCAACAACAAATTTCCTTCTTCGTGATCACATAAGTCCACTCTCGATCGCGAAGCACGACACCAGCACCAGCAACATCAAAGCACCAAAACTTGGTTCGAAACCATCCCGAATCACACCCGGGACCCCATCCAAACACACCAACCAGTCCCAAAGCATGACAAGAACCTGCCCGAGGCCTCAAAACACACCAAACAATATCCAAACTACAAATCGATGACCAAAATCCTTCTTTTAACTTTCAAACATTGAAACATCGACGAATGCATTCGATTCATACTTAAACATCCCAGAATGACGCCAAACTTTACGCACAAGTCACAAATCACTATACGAACCTATTCCAAAGCTCGGAACCTCAAACAGACATCAGTAACACCAAATTCCACTTCAAATTAAACTAAAGAAATTCTTAAACTTTCAAAATAACTTTCCATAATTAGAACCGAAATACTCTCAAACTACCCGATACTCAACCCGAACATACGCCCAAGTCCGAAATCATCATACGAACCTATTGGATTCTTCAAATTCTCGATTCCGAGGTCGTTTAATCAAAATTCAAACCTTGATCAACTCTTCCAACTTAAAGCTTCCGAACTGAGAATTTTCCTTCTAAACCAACTCGTAATTTCAGGAAATTTAATTCCGACCACACGTACAAGTCATGAAACATGAAGTAAAGTTACTCAAGGCCTCAACTGCCAAACCACACACTAGAGCTCATAATGACCGGTCGTGTCGTTGCATTCTCCCACTTAAACATACATTCGTCCTCGAACGTGCCAAAAATCGTTCTAGAATTGCCTAAAATCCTTGTTTAACACCTCATGCACCTACCCGGGTCACCACAACCCCAGTGAGAACATTAGCTCGAGCCAGACTGAAGATCCTCCATTTTATCTTCGCCAACAAGCCTTAGAACCAAATTCCAACATCCGAAATTCTTCTCGAGACCTAATTCTATGATACGAACATCGTAACAATCTCAACCCACTATACCAAATATGATTGTGTACCCACGCTGAGATCACACTATGCACCGCACAATTCGTATGTCCATAATAACATCCTCCAACTACAATAGCTGCAAATTCACAAACCAGATGCCCTTAGTATACCTCATACATATAAGCCCGGTCTCAACCCTCACAATACTGCAATGGTAAAAGAGATGTGTAGGAACTCATAACCACCCGTCAAGTCAATAACTCATGGAGTTTCTTCGCTTGACAAGAACCATTACCTCACTTTGAGCTGAATAGTGAAATTTTCTCTTTAGTATACCTTACATAAACCCTATTGCCCTGAATTTAGGTCCAATAACCTCGCCTCACCCAGTACAAGACGCTCGGCAATAAGCCACCTCAAACACCATCTAAAATCTCATATAACGCTATCAATGTCCCAACAAGGTACAACTCGAATATGAAACATAAGGAAGAGCGAACTCTGGCAAAGAACTACTCATCCCGCGAAACGAACAAAATGACCAAACAGATGCTATGAACTTATCTCATAGATAAGAAACAAGGCACAAAAAAGTAAGTATAAGGAATTGTACTCAACACCTCACCGTTGTGGTGCACAACCTAATCCGCAAATAATACCATAGCGGCATGCAACCCTATCCAAACATGATACCTATGGGTGCGTGCCACCCGGTCCACACATAACAACCAATAAGGAAATACCCATAATGCTATAATGCCCATACCCATGAAATGCCCGAGTATCGACCACAAGCACGCCAAGTGCATAAATACAACCTTGGGGAGACATATAGTACCATTCGCTACAAAACCCAAGCACAACTAAGGTGCAATAAACGACAAGCTATAGAGGAGCATAACACAGGTGTGAATAATCAAATTGTCTCACGACCCACGTGTAATAAAAGAGTAGCACTTGAAATAAACGATGCCAAGAATACCATCCACTACGCCCGAAGACCTGTCCATAATCGATGTCATGCCGAATAAGCATATCTGATCTGGTATAAAATATACATTCACATTAAGCCTACCAACAGACCTCAAACCGATTCCGATCATCTCCAAATGAGTCTATAACCTCCCAAAGATCCACAATGACCATATCCATGACACATACGATTAACCGTCAAATTAGGAATAGACTTCCACAGTCCACGACCAAAGGATTAGAGCGCCCCTCAAACATACACTCTCCATTTAGCAATAATATAGGAACCTTCATACCCGACTTCAATCTCTAATAATTCAAATAACTAACACGTCACACTTATACAATCCTCCCATGGAATATACTCCCATAATATTCCGCACCAGGTAGCAAAAATCTAAACATCAATGGTCATCAACCATGCTATGCATGTAATGCAAATTAAGAATCCACGAATTAATACACCATGCCTCTTACATAGAACACCATTCTCAAGTGATACTAAGATAGGGCTAGCATACTCTGAACGTCTGAAATCTTCCCTATGCTCTTTCGAGCTTGTGACATTATTATCAAAACTGAACCGCAACCCTAATCCTCAACTTCCAATCTCCATACCGATCATTGTACATATCATGTTGCTACACGAGAGTACAAAAATTTCATCACAATTGCCTAAACCATCAATAGAGTTAACACTTCATCTGCTCGAAACCTTTCACTTGACTTATCTCAGAAGAAGAGTTGCCACCCATGACCAACTTCACATAATCGTAGAAAATGCAAACCTCAAGTTGTTGTCTAAACTGCCATAACTCTTCCGGGATCCATTCACATATAACCAAGACATCGGAATCAAATACCTCCAAATCAATTAAACCACGACGACTTTTAGGTCCGCCTTTACAACCACAAACCAATGGTATAGCCTTACCGCACCGAAGAAACTGATCATTTCCACAACCCTGTTGATCCAAACCATTACTAACTTACTCTACTTCTCCCAGTTTAATCTTGACTTTCCTTCAACTAATATTTCTATTCAAACACATAACGGACCCCAAACTACAGTCATCCTAAGTGACCCAAATCACAAGACCACATCGTCTCAATAACCATCAACTATCTCATATCATCCTCATGCACTCAATAGTATCTCCTGCTGATGCACCCGTCTAGAAGCCCTCCTGCAAATATGAAGTTGTTTCCTCTATTTCTTTAACACTGTACCATAGATCCGATGATAACATAGAAATTCCCCAAGTATTCTTCACACTCTACAACAAAACTCAGTCTTGATCAACATAACTGTGACGACCTGGCCCGTCGTCTCATGAGTTACCGCCCCGTTTCCCCCATTTTTATGCTTCTTTATGTTTCGTTATCGGTATTCGGTGTTAGAGTTAAATCAGATTGGCTTTGATAGGAAATGAGACACTTAGTCTCTTTAAGGAAGGCTTGTATTGGAAAAAGTCAACCGGATGTTGACTATTGAGTTAGAGGGCTCGGATATGATTTCCGGTTTCGGGGATAGATATGTGGCTTAGGAGTGTGATCGGAATTTATTTTAGTGGTCCGGAGTAGAATTAGGCTTGAATTGGCAAAGTTAGTATTTTGGCGAATTTCGGTTGGCAGGTGAGATTTTGATACGGGGGTCGGAATGGAATTCTGAGAGTTGCAGTAGCTTCTTTAGGTGATTTTGGATGTGTGTGCAAAATTTTAGATCATTTGGAGGTGTTTTGGTCGAGTTTTTGATCAAATGCGTATTTCAGAAGTTTTTAAGAAATTAGGCTTGAATTCGATGAGTTTTGGGTAATTTAATATTGTTTGAGGTGTTTTGATGATTGTAAGAGGTTTGAATAATGTTATGAATTATGTTGGCATGTTTGGTCGGGGTCCCATGAGGCTCGGATAAGTTTTGGAAGAGTTTTGGAAGATTTTTGCCGTTTGAGCATAAGCATGTAATGATCCAAAGGTCCATTTTAGTTCTAGAGATCGAAATTTTATTTTGAGATTTCCAGAATTTAAATAATGAATTATAGGAGTAATCTGGAAAGTTTGGTCTAATTTCATCAAGTCGCGATTGGGTTTTTGACACGAAACATGAGTTAATTATTTAACGAGCGAAATGGATATCGCACTGAGAAAACGAGTTTCGAATTGAGTTTCTATTGAAGGACTATGTTTGTATCATTATTTGTGACACATAGGAACAAGAATCATCGAATTTCGAGTTCGTATGATGGAGTTAGAGCCATTTTAGTAAAAAGAAAAGTGCTGCAAATTTCTTTGGTTGCTGCTGTATTTTTTTAGCAGCGTGAACAGTAACTGCGCGGGTGAACAGTAACCACGTGCGTGAACAGTAACCGCACGGGTGAACAGTACTTCCGAAAAATTCTAGCCAGTGAGTTTATAAAACACTTCATCCGCGAATTTGGGTCATTTTTCCTCCATGGTTGATCATTTTGAGAGCTTCTTGGTGGAGATTAAAGAGGGATTCAAGGGGGAACGACTTGAGGTAAGTTTCTTGGACTTAGAACTCGTTTTTATTGTGAATTCCACCTAGAGATTCATAAAATATAAGCCTACAAATTAAGAACTAGGGCTTGAATTTTGAAACCAAACAATTAGGATTTGATGGGTCATTTAAACTCGGATTTGGGAGTTCTTGGTATGTATAGACTTGTGGCGGGACAAGGAATCCGGTGATGTTAATTTTCTGATTTTTCGAGATGTGGGCCCGGGGCTCGGGTTTTGTCAAATTCATGAATTTTGATATTTTTCGATTGCTTTCGATTGGGTATTGTCTCTTTAGCATAATGCGACATATTCGTTATGATTTTGGGCAGATTCGTCGCACGAGAAGGGTAATTTGAGAGGCAAGGGCATAGCGAGCTAGACTTTGACCGTCTTGAGGTGAGTAATTGATGTAAATGATGTCCTGAGGGTTTGAAACCCCGGAATTTCACATCATAACGCTATATTGAGGTGACTTGCACGCCGGATAACGGGCGTGGGGTAGATCACCATTGGGGATTGTGACTTGGTCCGTCCTGAGAGATGTTTGTACCGTGTTTTCTACTTGAACTAAATTGAGAATCATCTTTACTTAGATTTAATTGTTACATTTGGTCTTCCATCCAATTAATTGAAACCTTCAGGGATTGATATCACTGCTTTCGCATATTTTGCATATCATTTGACCTCAGTCCAAGGTTTTAAATACTGTTTTGCAAACTCAGCCATCTTTCTAAGATTTAAAAACTTAAATGATATTTCTAAATAATATTTCGGGCTGAGAACTACTGTTTTACAAATGCCCAAGGGGCTTATGATGGTTTCTGGAATGAGCATGGATCAGGCTGCGCGCCGCATCAGTATTACATTGATATTGAGGCCGAGAGCCTGGTTGAGTACATTGATATTGAGGCCGAGAGTCTGGTTGATTATACTGAGATTGATATGAGGCAAAGGGCCTAGATTTGATGCCACGAGATGGCTTGATATTGTGCTTGGGCTGTAGGAGCCCTCCGGAGTCTACACACACCCCAATGAGCGCCGTCGACGATAAATAAATGGATGGCTCGAGATGCACGCCGCAGTGGGTACTAGAGTGTACCATCATATGCATTGCATTGCACTCATGCATTTGTTTTTATCGATTATACTTGTCTCAGTATTTGGTACTCTGATTTAATTGACTTGTTGCTTCACTATTTGTTGTTCTAAACTGACAGTTATAGTTTACTTTGTATTTTTCCATGATTTATTATTCTCAGCCTTTATTTATGTTTATTACTCACTGGGTTGGAGTACTCACATTACTCTCTGCACCTTGCGTGCAGATCCAGGTACACCACAGGCTGAGTGAGGATTTGTTTAGCTGAATAGCAGTATCCGGGAGTATTGAGGTAGTTGCATGGCATTCGCAGCCTTGATATCTCCCCTCTGTCTCTATCTTTTATTCCGCATTTTTCCTAGATAGACTTGTAATGGGTGGATATTCTGTATTAGAGGCTCATATTCGTGACACCGGATTCTATTGGTCTATGGTGTGGTATTTTAATTGAACTTCCGTAGATTTTATTATTAATTATACACTTGAAAGTAATGACTTAGTAAATTCTCTGTGATATTTATCTATAATCTGAATAAGAATTTGGGTTAATGTTGTTGAATGGTCGGGCTTGCCTAGCAGTGTGTTGGGCGCCATCATGACCGGGGTTGGGGTCGTGACAAGTTGGTATTAGAGCCTAGGTTAATTGGTCTCGTGATTTATGAGCCGGTTTAGTAGAGTCTCGCAGATCGGTACGGAGACGTTTGTATTTATCCTCAAGAGGCTGCAGAACCTTTAGGAAAACTTCATATTCTTGAAATTCTTATCGTGCGACTTTGTTGATCCGAACACTAAAAATTTCTATCATTCTATTCTCTCGCAGATGGCAAGGACTCGTGCTACTAGACGAGGCGGACGACCACCAGTGCCACCCACTGATGCCACCAGAGGCTGTGGACGCGGTCGTGGGCGTGGCAGAGGTAGAGTAGCGCGGGCATCACCTGTTAATCCACCAGCTGCCCCAGTTCCAGATCAGGCTCCAGCAGCTATACCAGTTCAAGCACCAACTATGCCTATTATGATTCCTGGTCTTCAGGAGACCTTGACTCAGATTTTGACAGTTTGCACTGGCCTAGCTTAGGCGGTCTCAACCACTACAGTCGCAGCTACTTCACAGGCCAGGGAAGGCACCTAGACTCCTGTTAATCGCATAGTTGAGCAGGTTGTGCAGGGATTGCAGACACCGAAAGCTGTTCCAGCTCAGCCGGTTGCACCAGTTCAGAACCTTGTGGTCCCAGCTATGCCAGACAATGAGCAGCGTCGTCTCGAGAGATTTGGTAGGCTCCAGCCTCTGACATTCAGTGGTGCAGAGGGCGAGGATGCCCAAGGTTTTCTCGACAAGTGTCAGCGTATGCTTTGCACCGCAGGGATTTTGGAGTCGAGTGGTGTATCTTTTACTACATTTCAGTTCCAGGGAGCTGCATTTACCTGGTGGGAAGATTTTGAGAGGCGTAGACCTGTTGGTGCAGTGCCCCTTACTTGGCAGCAGTTCTCCACTTTATTTCTGGAGAAGTATGTACCTCAGTCCCGCAGAGAGGAGCTGCGTAAGCAGTTTGAGTGGTTGACTCAGGGAGATATGTCTGTGACCCGGTACGAGATGAGATTTTCACAGTTGGCTTGTCATGCTACCTGGATGATTCCAACGGATCGTGAGAGGATCCAGAGATTCGTGGATGGTCTTAACTACTCTCTCCGCATTTTGATAACTAGAGAGAGAGTATTGGGTGTTTCGTTCGAGGGTGTGGTTGACATTGCTCGTGATATTGAGACAGTTCACCGCAGAGAGAGAGAGAGGAGAGGGAGGCCAAGAGGCCTAGAGGTTCAGGCAGTTTCAGTGGTGCTCCGTCTAGGGGCCAGTTCCAGCATGGTAGAGGTCGTTCCTTCAGACCTCCTCACCCGACCCGTCCAGAGTATAGTAGGACATCTTCAGACCGTGGTCATCAGGGATTTCAGCAGGGCCAGTCTTTACTTAATGCTCTCCCAGCTCAGAGCTCATCCTATGCCCCTTCAGTTTAGGGTTCATCTGCGCCGAGTGCATCGGCTGGTGTCACACCTCCTTTTTCCGCCCCCGCGAGGGGTGAAGGAGTTTTTTCAATTAAAGGACAATCGAAACGGGATTTATTTGTTTATTTTAGAATCGCCACTTGGGAGATTTGGGGTGTCCCAAGTCACCAATTTAATCCCGAATCGAGAAAAAGAATGTCTCTGTATTACAGTCCGCGAACCAGAAATCCGGATAAGGAATTCTGTTAACCCGGGAGAAGGTGTTAGGCATTCCCAAATTCCGTGGTTCTAGAACGGTCGCTCAACTGTCATGTTCGGCTTGATTATATGATTTTTATACAAATATGAGCTTATGTGCAGATTTTAATTCTTTACCGCTTTCATTGTTATTTATTCTTCTTCTTCTTATTATTTTTACAGGGAATTGCAACGTTGCGAAAATGTATCTCGAACCTCGTCACAATCAATGTACCCATGGTCGTCGACACACTTTGACTCCGTTGAGATTTGGATTTGGGTCACATAAATGTTCACCCGAGTTTAAGAAAATTAAATTATTAAAAGCGCGCCTAAAGCGACTAGCGTATCATTTACTTTGGGTAGGGCCGTGAAATTTTGCTAAACGGTCCGTCCCGAAGTCTAAGCAATTTTAAAGCAACTATTTACTGAGGGCCCCGCAGTTTTATATTTTTTATTCGATGAGACTCATCTCATTCTTATTATTTAAAGGAATTTGCAACGTCATGGACACGCATCTCAAACCACGTCACAAACAATGTACCCGTGATTAGAGACACATTTCGATTCCGCTAAGATTTGGATTTGGGTCACATAAATGTGCACCCGAATTTAAGAGAGTAAGATTAATTAAGACGCGTCCTAAAGAACTAGCGTGTTGTTATTTTTGGGTAAGGCCGTGGAGTTTGCTAAGCGGCCTATCCCGAGTTCTAAGTAATTAACACATACATTTTTTGTGAGGGCCCCGCAATCTGTGCATACTTATGAGTTATCATAGTTAAGTTTCGAATGTGATTTGTTGAAAGAGGGACGTGATACGGGTAGTTCGTTTGGCAGTTATGGGCCCAGGCCCAGCGCACGCTGTATGGACTGGACCTGGGCCATTCCTTTTCCGATATGGGCCTATTCAATGTGTTTGATATATGTTTGACGTTTATAAACAATGGGGGGAGAAACTGAAATGAAACGTACTATTTGCCTTAATCAAGCCATATTCCTACCAACTTAAAATAGGCCATTTGTTTAAAGCAGGAACTATTGGGTACCTAACATGCTTCTTGACAAAACAATTAAGGAACTAATAGAACATGACTACTACAACATTAATCACTTTCAATTATAAGCAACACATAGGGTTTTCCAACTAAATGATATGCATAAAAGTTCGGTTACATCACAGCTAACTACATAGTTCTATTAGGGAAAGTAAATTATTATGCTGACAACCTATTTTTCAGTACATTTCTAAAGCTAATTCGAAATAATTTCAGCTCTTCCAACTTTCTTTGCATTCATGCTTCAAATTTCAGCTTGTATTTACAGTGTATCAGTCGTGTACCTAGTATAGGAAATGCAAAAGAAGAAGGGGAATGATCAGTAGAACAGTATGTAACAACACAGCAACAGCAATAACAGAAAAGCAGCACCACAAAGACAACAATCAACAGCAACAACCCAGCAGTCAGATTTTCAGCAGGGAAAACAAGGAAAAGTGAGCTGAAAACCCACCAGTGTCCCCAACAAATACAGGCCAAACAGATAAGGAAAACAGGTGCAGAAACACAGTGACTTCTGCTTGTTATGTTCAGAAATCCAGCACTCTTTTAACTCTCAACACTTAAAAAATTGTCCAGCCTCTAATTTCTGATTTTTTCTCTAACTGGTCTCTTAGGATCAGAAAAACCAGCCCCTTTTAACTCTAAACATCAGCCTATTTATAAGCCAGAAATGGCAAGCCTCAGGGTGCCTTGATCCCTTCAGCTTTTCTGCCCATACCCCTTAATCCCCCATGCTTAAATGTCTTTTATTGATCCCTACTATATTGTTCCCCATGCTTGTCCTATTTGTTTTAACCAAGAGTCATGAGTGTATTATAATACTCACTTAATTCCCATGCTTTGTTGTTTTGTTCACCATTGTCATTAAAATAAGCTTAATGAGTGACCCCTAGGCAGACCCCAGCTTTAACAGCCTGTTAACATGTTACTAAAATCACAAAATTACCCCTTAACCCTTGCCTATTACTGTATTACCCTAACCTTAATATTCAGTATGTAAACCCCTTTGGATTTAGCTAATCACTGACTACTAACTAATCAACTTAAATCTATCACTGATTTCAGGTTGATTTGTTAAATTTCTACAGCTGTATTTAGTTCCTAAACTAAGTTCAACTCAAAAAATCAGATCACAAACAGGGTTGCTAAAAATGGCAAGAGTTGGTCATTTTGGGAGCCAATCCTGACCAATTCACAGCCAAACAATGCAAAAGACAACAGCCCACAGGCTAAGCTCGAAGCAGTGATGAATATTGAACAGGCTTCTATGAAAAGCCTGAGGTTACTGCCTGAACGAGTAGTCTAATTCACAGACAAACTGAACATATTCCAACAATTCATTATATGCTAGCATACAGATTCAGATGAGTTTTGTCCTGGCAAACATACATGGTTAACGAGCTACTGTCATGTTTTCCTCTAATCTTAAACAAATTAATTGACGACACTTGTTTAAACGACTATACAAGCTATAATATACAGCAAGCAATCAAATAAAACAACAAAACAAACTAAACACTATCTCAGGGTTCACAGAATTGACAGAAAAAATCAGAAACAAAACAAACCAAACATGGAAGGCAGATAGAATCTATAGGAGAACAAAAGAAAAGGGAAAATTACCTTAGGGATTTGAAATTAAAACTGACCCAGGCTCGGACTTGGGATCGACCATTTTGGGGTCGAATGGACTTTAATCGAAGTGTTCTCAATTGAGAACACCTCGGTTAAAGTCTATTAGACCCCGATCCTTTTGTTGATTCGGACAGAACCCAATAAATCTGAGTTCTAGGGTTCTTGGGGCTCGAATTAGGGCTCGAGCCTTTCTGGTTAGATTCCAATGGAACCAAGGTCACTCAGGGGATGAGGAAGGTCAGGATGTGTTGTAGTGTGAGTTTGGGGTCGGTGGGTGTAGATCTGGTTTTTGCTCGAATCTTCGATTGAAGATTCGAGAAGCTGCAGGGTGATTCGAGGTAAACGGTTGGTGGATTCGTGTTCAGGGTGGTTGGATGCATCAGGGGTATTGTTTTGGTAGCCATCGGAGTTCGGGTGGCCGAGTTTATGGTGGGAGAATCCTAAGGCGGCTAGGGTTTGAGAGGGGGGGTTCGGGGGACGAAGGGTGAACAGTGCGTGAAGAGGGGGGGTTTGGTTTGGGGCGTGGGGTGACAGATTGGGCTTATATATAGGGTGGGTGGTGTATTCCTGGCCGCTGTATCATTCAGGATCGATGGCCAGGATTAGGGGAGCTTATCCATACGGTGTCGTTTGGTTAAGTGGGGGGGGGGGGGCGGTTCGAATCCAGGCAACGGGTCGGGTTCAGAGAACGGGTAAGGGAGATGAGATCCAGGCCGTTGGATTGATTTAATCCAACGACTCCGATAAAAAGGAGAAAAAATGACGCCGTTTGATGCGTAAGGAAGCTTGACCAAATTGGACCGGGTATGGGATTGCTTTGGGCCTAGATTTGGGTCCACCTAGGGTGGCCCAATCCCGATTTCCTTCATTTTTTACCCATTTTCCTTCTTTTCTTATAATTATCAATATTAAACAACAACCCTAAATAATTCATACAATCAAAAATTACACATATATTGTTTAACACCTATAATTAAAACTAAAATCACACAATGACAAGAAATACACATGCATTTATTTTTTTTGTGATCTTCTTTTAACCAAATTATGGTTAATTAATTCGTAAATGCACCGCTAATTCCTAAATGCATGCAACATATATTTTTGTATTTTTTTAACTATAGCAAGGCGAGCATTACAGACAAAACAATTATCAAAATGTCACACAAATCCTCAAAATTGTACACAGATGAAATTCGTTTTATTTTTTGATTTCTTTTGGAGTAGTTTTTCCGTGAAGCAAAAATCACGTGCTCACAGCTGCCCCTCTTTGGCCGAAAACACCAAGAGTTTTTGTGCAAAGATAAAGTGAGCGGATACGAGCGATTTTTGCCCGTTGGAATACTCCGTGTGAAGCATTTTTTGGAAAAAGATTTAACCGAACCTTTGCTTCAAAGGTTTCCTACATATCCTGGCTAAAGGGGAATCAGGTTAATGTAGTTCGAGAAATTTTGGTAGATGGGACTACCATGGAACTGTGATTTTGCTGTTACTGCTGCTGTGTGTTGTCACCATTGCTTTACCGATCTCCTTGTTACACCGTGCTTTAAAAGAAAAAACCAAGAAGCTAGGCTAGACTACGGATCATAAGATCTCATCTATCTTCAACTTGTTCTTGTTGCCTTGCTTTCTTGTCAGCTTGCGCTTCTTCCGGTGCTTTTCTTCCGAGAACTTGGGGATGACACTGGCCTTTTGCTTTTCTAAATACCAGTTTTTATCATTTTGCTCGGTCCGCTGGGGATATAGCTTCCTTCATTAAGCTTTTCGGTGGTTCCTCTGGGGATACGACTTTCTTCCTCAGATTTGTTATGCTGGGCATAATTTAAGGTTCACAGGCTGCTTCTTTCAAGACGTGTCTTTTCTTCCTTTTGACTCATGCGCTTGAATTTGTGATGGGACCTCTTGTTGCAACCTTCTGCTTTCCGGTGCTGGGAATTTTTTATTGTTTCCTGCTGGGGATTCCTGTGGTAACCTTCTGCCTTCCGGTGGGTTACTGATTTCAAGATCTGCAGCATAAGACTGAATGGTATTCCTCTCGTTATACAGGTGGGCGCCTGAGACATGAAATGTAAAGACTGAAAAGTATTCCTCTCGTTATACAGGTGGGCGCTTGTTTAACTAAGACATAAAAATATTCCTCTCATTATACAGGTGGGCGCCTATTTAACTACAACATAAAAGTATTCCTCTCATTATACAGGTGGGCGTCTATTTAACTAAGACATAAAAGTATTCCTCTCATTATACAGGTGGGCGACTATTTAACTAAGACATAAAATATTCCTCTCATTATACAGGTGGACGCCTATTTAACTAAAGCATAAAAATATTCCTCTCATTATATAGGTGGGCGCCTATTTAACTAAGACATAAAAGTATTCATCTCATTATACAGGTGGGCGCCTATTTAACTAAGACATAAAAGTATTCCTCTCATTATACAGGTGGGCGCCTATTTAACTAAAGCATAAAAATATTCCTCTCATTATACAGGTGGGCGCCTATTTAACTAAGAAATAAAAGTATTCCTCTCATTATACAGGTGGGCGCCTATTTAACTAAAGCATAAAAATATTCCTCTCATTATACAGGTGGGCGCCTATTTAACTAAAGCATAAAAATATTCCTCTCATTATATAGGTGAGCGCCTATTTAACTAAGACATAAAAGTATTCCTCTCATTATACAGGTGGACGCCTATTTAACTAAAGCATAAAAATATTCCTCTCATTATACAGGTGGGCGCCTATTTAACTAAGACATAAAATATTCCTCTCATTATACAGGTGGGCGCCTATTTAACTAAAGCATAAAAATATTCCTCTCATTATACAGGTGGGCGCCTATTTAACTAAGACATAAAAATATTCCTCTCATTATACAGGTGGGCGCCTATTTAACTAAGACATAAAAATATTCCTCTCATTATACAGGTGGGCGCCTATTTAACTAAGACATGAAAATATTCCTCTCATTATACAGGTGGGCGCCTATTTAACTAAGACATGAAAATATTCCTCTCATTATACAGGTGGGCGCCTATTTAACTAAGACATGAAAATATTCCTCTCATTATACAGGTGGGCGCCTATTTAACTAAGACATAAAAATATTCCTCTCATTATACAGGTGGGCGCCTATTTAACTAAAACATGAAAATATTCCTCTCATTATAAAGGTGAGCGCCTATTTAACTAAGACATGAAAATATTCTTCTCATTATACAGGTGAGCGCCTATTTAACTAAGACATGAAATATTCCTCTCATTATACAAGTGGGCGTCTATTTAACTAAGACATAAAATATTCTTCTCATTATACAGGTGGGCGCCTATTTAACTAAGACATAAAAATATTCCTCTCATTATACAGGTGGTCGCCTATTTAACTAAAGCATAAAAATATTCCTCTCATTATACAGGTGGGCGCCTATTTAACTAAGACATGAAAATATTCCTCTCATTATACAGGTGGGCGCCTATTTAACTAAGACATGAAAATATTTGAATTTATTTCCTCGTTCCTCCGAGAAAAGTTTTGACAACGGCAGAAAATGTTCTGCCCCGGTTTTAGTGACCTTCCTTGTGGCGTGTTTTTCTGCCATCATCAACCTTTATTTTCCTGTAGAAATCAAAGAAAATTTTGTTAGTTTTAACATGGTGAGTGGCCGTGTCACTCTTGCTGGGGGATGATTTTTCCTTTCCCTTTCCCTTGCTCTGTGCTCCCAAAACTGGTTGGGGATAAAGTTGCTTGCTGAGGATGATATGTCTGCTGGGGATGGTATTTCTGCTGGGGATGATTTTCCATTTATCCCTTCCCCGCTCTTTTGTTTCAAAACAAGCTGTGGGAGTCCTCTTCAACTCCAAAACTACTCCCTTAAAAGTTTATTTCCTCCCAGCACTGCAGGGCATAGAATGTTATCACCTGGGGATAACGTTATTGGGGATAGGACTTGTTAGGGTTATCTTGCGGTGGATTAATTCTCTCCTCCTCCTTCCCCTTTTCTGTGGTGTCTGACCCCCTTGGACCTTGGTCCGTGATCTATCGAAGTTTTTGCTGGGGATCTTCTTGGAACTTGGTCCACAAGTCCCTCAACCGTCGTTTTCCGCTTTTCTTCATGTCCCCCTTAACTTTCTAGGCAAATTTGTCATTTGGTTTCGCAACAAACGCCTTTTGTCTTATTGCCTTGACTTTGTCCTGTCCCATTCGCATTTTGCTTTGTACCATTTTGGCCCCTGGTAGTAAACTTCGAAAAATCCTTCTCAAAACAAATTTCTGGAAAAAGTCTTTAGACAAAGAAGTGAAAAAGATAGAAAAGAAGAAAAATCTTTCTGAACAAATGCTGGGGGAGAAGAAAAGGAAAGAACCTATCTGGATGGTATGACTGGTCCCAACGATCATGTCGTGCATTACGGACTAATCGACTCAGTCTATTTGTATCAATCAATCTTCCTGATGGCCTCACTTGCTGGGGATAAATAGGCGTTCACCTATTCGCAAACGCGGAGCCTTTTTGCCAATCTATCTTGTCGCCTTATAGTGCCCTTCGAGGGGTTTTCACTAATAAGACTCTCTCCTTTCCCTCAGCTCCCGTCGCCTTATGGTGCCTGTGAAGGTTTTCACCGATAAGACTCTCTCGTTTTATTTCTCTCATCTTTCATCGCCTTATGGTGCCTGTGAAGGTTTTCACCGATAAGACTCTCTCATTTTATTTTTCAGTGGGGGATTGGAGTGCTGCTGATATGACTCTCTCTTCCGGAGATTCTTTTCGGCTATCAATTCATTTCCAGTTTATGATCCTCTTCTTTGCTGGGGATCAGTGTATTATTCTCGGCTTTCATTTGCCTGACTTGGCACCTCTCGGATATTGATCGAGAGGTCTTTTTTGGACATCGATGTTGGTTTTGTGTGGGTTTAAAGAAAAGCTAGCAAAAATTCAAAAATAACTTCGACGGGTGAAACACTACAACTCTTGGAATCAACCCTTTTTGAAACTTCAAAAACATAACTCCTGCCCAAGTTTTCTTGCTTGGGGATTTTTATATTTACACTATGTGGAGCTATGCACACTATGCACACTATGAACACTATGCACACTATGAACACTATGACCGAGCCGTGAGGCACCTACGTATCCTCTTTGAGGAATCAGGCCAAACGTAGTTCCTACCGGTTCTTCTGTTTTTCTTATGACCTTTATCTTGTTTTTCTTTTCTTTTCTTTTTTTTTTATTTTTTTTCTAGATATTTTTCTCATTAGCGATTCCAAAAGAGGGTTATGAAAGAAAAAAATAAGGCTCAAAGGGGGAAGCAAAGGTTAAAAGTGTTTGGATAGAAGAAAGAATTGCCTCCGTCATTTCATTATCCAATAAGTACCAAGTACAAACAAACGAACCATTAACTATCATAATCAACGAAATTACGCATAATATCTTTTGACCGCATCAGAATTGATAGCCATGTCGACGCATCTTCCTTCGATATTTGTTAGACATAAAGCGCCGTTGGATAACACTCTGGTCACAACATAAGGCCCTTGCCAATTTGGGGCGAACTTGCCTTTTGCTTCGATCTGATGTGGGAGGATCCGTTTCAATACTTGCTGCCCTACTTCAAATTTTCTGGGGCGCACCTTCTTATTGTATGCTCTTGCCATTCTCTTTTGATACAACTGGCCATGACACACTGCTGCCAATCTTTTTTCATCTATTAAGCTCAACTGCTCCAGTCGAGCTTTGACCCATTCATCGTCGTCAATCCCGGCTTCAGTAACAATTCGGAGGGATGGAATTTCGACCTCTGCTGGTATTACTGCTTCCGTTCCGTATACCAACAAATAAGGAGTCGCACCTATGGAAGTCCGGACTGTAGTGCGATAGCCCAACAAGGAAAAGGGTAATTTCTCATGCCATTGTCTAGATCCTTCTACCATTTTCCTCAGTATATTCTTGATGTTCTTATTGGCTGCTTCAACTACTCCATTCGCCTTGGGACGATATGGGGTGGAATTGCGGTGCGTAATCTTAAACTGTTGGCATACCTCTCTCATCAAATTGCTGTTAAGATTGGCACCATTATCCGTGATGATCACTTTTGGGACCCCAAATTTGCAGATGATATGGGAGTGAACAAAATCCACCACTGCCTTCTTGCTTACCGACTTGAAAGTTTTAGCTTCAACCCACTTGGTGAAGTAGTCGATGGTCACCAGAATGAACCTGTGGCCGTTGGTCGCCGCCAGCTCAATGGGCCCAATGACATCCATGCCCCATGCAACAAATGGCCATGGCGCTGACATTGTATGCAATTCTGTCGGCGGAGAATGAATCAGATCTCCGTGTATCTAACATTGATGACATTTCCTCACGAAATTGATGCAATCATGCTCCATAGTGAGCCAATAGTACCCTGCTCGAAGAATCTTCTTTGCCAATACATATCCGATCATATGTGGCCCACAGACTCCAGCATGCACCTCTGCTATAACTGTTGTGGCTTGACCGGCGTTTATACATCTTAGCAATCCCAAGTCTGGGGTTCTTCTGTACAACCCTCCTCCACTGAGGAAGAAACCATTTGACAAATGCCGAAGGGCTCTTTTTTGGTCTCCAGTGGACTACTCCGGATATATCCCCATCTTGAGGTACTCCTTTATGTCATAAAACCATGGCTCGCCATCCACTTCCTCTTCTACCATGCTGCAATAAGCATGCTGATCACGAACCTTGGATGTGTAAGGGGTCAACATACATTTTGTCGGGGTGGTGTAACATTGATGCTAAGGTGGCCAATGCATCGGCAACCTCATTATGAACTCTCGGGATATGTCTGAATTCCACTGATTGAAATCGCTTGCTCAGATCGTGTAAACATTGTCGATATGGTACGAGTTTCAGATCCCGTGTTTCCCACTCACCCTGAATCTGATGCACCAGGAGGTCCGAGTCTCCCAAGACCAAAACGTCCTGGACATCCATGTATGTAGCTAGTCGTAGACCCAAAATGCATGCCTCATACTCAGCCATGTTGTTGGTACAATAGAAACACAACTGAGCTGTAACAGGATAATGACGTCATGTTTTAGAAATAAGTACTGCTCCTATTCCAACTCCCTTTGCGTTTGCGGCTCCATCAAAGAAAAGCTTCCAACCTGGTTCCTCAGGTAATTCCAGCTCACCTACATGCATTACTTCCTCGTCCGGAAAATACGTCCTCAATGGCTCGTATTCTTCATCAACGGGATTCTCAGCCAAGTGATCGGCCAGCGCTTGGGCTTTCATGGCCGTCCTCGTCACATAGACGATATCAAACTCTGTGAGCAAAATTTGCCATTTTGCTAACCTCCCTGTAGGCATAGGTTTCTGGAAAATATACTTTAATGGATCCAAACGGGAGATGAGATAAGTAGTATACGAGGACAAGTAGTGCTTCAACTTCTGAGCCACCCAAGTTAGGGTGCAACATGTCCTCTCGAGTTGAGTGTACTTGACCTCATACACTGTGAACTTCTTGCTAAGATAATAAATGGCCTACTCCTTTCTTCCTGTAATGTCGTGTTGCCCCAACACGCAGCCAAACGAATTCTCCAGGACCGTCAGATAAAAAATTAATGGCCTCCCCGGCTCAGGTGGAACCAACACAGATGGATTGGACAGATACCCTTTGATCTGGTCGAAAGCCTCTTGACATTCCGTCGTCCAGTCTACCGCAACATCTTTCTTCAGCAGCCGAAATATGGGTTCACAAGTCGTCGTGAGTTGAGTGATGAACCCGCTGATATAATTTAGTCTTCCCAATAGCCTCATTACCTCCGTTTTGTTCTTTGGCGGTGGCAAATCTTGGATGGATTTGATCTTGGATGGGTCCAACTCAATACCCCGTCGACTGACGATGAATCCTAACAGCTTTCCTGATGGAACCCCGAAGGCACATTTGGCCGGGTTGAGCTTAATATCATACCTTCGTAATCTTTGAAAGAACTTCCTTAAGTCTGCTACATGGTCTTCCTGATGCCAAGACTTTATGATCACATCATCTATGTACACTTCAATTTCTTTGTGTATCATGTCATGAAACACAGTAGTCATTGCTCTCATGTACGTTGCCCCAGCATTCTTCAGTCCGAATGGCATTACCCGGTAGCAGTAAGTTCCCCATGGTGTAATGAAAGTCGTCTTTTCCGCATCTTCTTCGTCCATTAAGATCTGATGATATCCTACATAGCAGTCCACAAAGGATCCGATCTCGCGCCCAGCGCAATTATCGATTAGGATATGGATGTTGGGAAATGGAAAATTATCCTTAGGACTTGCTTTGTTGAGATTGTGGTAGTCGACACATACCCTGATTTTTCCATCCTTCTTCGGCACTGGTACCACATTGGCCAACCAATAGGGATATCGAGTGACCCGAATAACCTTCGCCTGCAACTGCTTAGTCACTTCTTCTTGATCTTCATACTCATCTCTGTTTTAAACTTCCTTAGTTTTTGCTTGACCGGAGGGTATACCGGGTCAGTGGGCAATTTGTGAACCACTAGATCGGTGCTTAATCCCGGCATATCATCATACGACCATGCAAAAACATCTTTGAACTCAATGAGGGTTTTGATTAATTCCTCCCTGACGTTTGGCTCAATGTGGATGCTGATTTTGGTTTCTCTGACATTATCTGCATCCCCTAGATTTACAGCCTCGGTGTCATTCAGATTAGGCTTGGGTTTCTCTTCAAATTGGCACAGTTCTCGGTTTATTTCTTCGAAGGCTTCATCCTCATCATATTCAGACTCATCGTCATAACTGATCTCTTGTATAATTAAGTCGGAGTCAGATTGATTTATTAGACTAGGTCGAAGATCCATTGTGCATGCTATGTCATTAGAACCAGTAAAAAGAGAACTGTTCAGAAAGAAAAAAGAACAAAACAAAATTAAAATGAGACAAAAAAAGAGAATTTTATTAAAATGCGGGATAACAAGGTTCACACTTTTACAAAATAAAATGAGATTTGGATTACACCCTGGAATAATCCGAAAACAAGAAAGCAAAAATCAAAGCCTACTACCAGGACTCCCCCCAGATAGGAAGAGGAGTAACCGTCCAATTGTTGGTTTTGGCCTCAGGCCCCACAAACTGTATGTCTGCTCCGCTGGAACCCTCTCCAACTTCTACCATATTGACATCAACAAACAGCCTTTTGAAGCTCTGATTCAAATCCCCGTCCATCCCAATCAATGGCCCGAGAATTTTCGGGATAGGTGACCATTTGGCACTCGCTCTAACAAAGGACCTAGAGAGGCGCGGAATTGGTTTGGGAAGAACCCAAACTCTCTTCTTCATTTTCTGCGCTCGCTTTACATCTGCCGCAGTCAATTTGAACCCCAATCCAAAGGTCTCTAAATTCTTGGGCAAGGAGACAGGCTGAACAATCCCCTGAAGCTCGGCCCCCAGGCCTTTTCCTGGCACAAACCCATTACCCAGCATCTCTGAAATCATCATGACAGTTGCGGAAGCTACCCTGGGGTGTGGAATGCTTTCACCCTCGGGAATCTTGTCTACTGACACTGTGTCGAAAATCTGATAAGCCCAGGACCTTTGTCACCGTTGGTTTCTATGAAGGGCACAATGGCGCCTCCCATGGTGCATGCAGTGTCTTCACCGTGCAGCACGACATCTTGTCTATCCCACTTGGACTTGATCATTTGATGCAAGGTGGATGGCACCGCTTTAGCCGCGTGGATCCATGGTCGTCCCAACAGAAGGTTATAAGATACCGCGGCATCTAATACCTGGAACTCCATGGTAAACTGGACCGGCCCGATGGTCAACTCAAGTATAATATCCCCCACGGTGGCTGTTCCACTTCCGTCAAATCCTCGAACGCAAATGTTGTTCTTGTGGATTCTACCATGGTCGATCTTCAACTGGTTCAGGGTGGATAATGGACAAATATTGGCACTTGAGCCGTTATCCACCAATGCCCGAGTAAGTACCGAATCTTCACATTTGACAGTCAAGTAGAGAGCTTTATTATATTCCGTGCCTTCCACTGGCAGATCATCATCAGAGAATGTTACCCTATTCACATCAAAATTTTTGTTGGCAATCGTTTCAAGGTGGTTTACTGAAATTTCATTGGGCACATGAGCTTCATTTAGTATCTTCATCAGGGCCCGGCGATGTTCATCCGAATGGATCTGTAATGATAACAACAAGATCTGGGCCGGTGTTTTCTTTAACTGTTCGACCACGGAGTAATCCTGCACTTTCATCTTTTTCAAGAATTCCTCAGCTTCTTCTTCTGACACGGGTTTCTTTGTTATGGCTGGGTTGGATCTTTTCAACTCCACTGGAGCAAAACACCGTCCTGATCGAGTCAGTCCCTGCACCTCACAACTATCCTCCTCCACTTGCTTTCCCTTGTACATTACTACTGCCTTTTCATACTTCCAAGGCACGGGCTTGCTATCAATCATTGGCAATTGGACTACCGGCTTTATGGTGACCAGTTCCTTGCAGACCCCTTTCAACACAACTACGGGTGTGGATGATGTCCCTGATACTACCAATTTGGCTGGCTCTGGTTTCTTTGTTGTGGTGGACGGATTTTTCCCTAATATCATCACTGGCTTGACATCTTCCCCCTTCAACTGTGCCCCTGGTCTCCCACTGGTCGATTCTTCTTTCGGAGCGGCCTGGATCATCATCACTGTCTGTGAGGGCTTCCTCGGCTCTCCTTCCTTATACACCAACTCGATTATGTAAGCTTCGTGGTGTGTTGGCAATGGGTTTTGGTTGATGTTGGGTGCCTCCGGTGCCTGGACCTCGATCTTGTTGGTATCAATAAGATCTTGTATGGCCTGCCTCAACCTCCAACATTTTTCGGTATCATGCCCTGGCATTCCTGAGCAGTACTCACAGCTTATCGATCGGTCCAAATTTTAGGGTGGGGGGTTTGGCTCTCTAGGCTCGACAGGACTCACCAAACCTAGCTGCCTCAATTTGTGGAACACGGCGGTATAGGTCTCTCCCAACTCAGTAAAAGCTCTATGCCTCTGTAGCCTGTCATTCCTAGCAGCTTGACTTCCTCGGAAGCCCGCCCTAGGAGGGTTACTATAAGACCTTGGTGGAGGATAGGCGCTTTGTGGTGGAGGGTAGGTGTTCTGTGGAGGGGGATATGCTTTTTGGGGGGCCGGTGCGCGCCATTGAGGACGAACCGGAGGCTGAGTGTATATTTGGGCTTGGTGCACGGAGAAGTGTGGTTCTTGAGGTGGATAGTAGTGTTGTGGCGGGCTGTATGGATAATTTGGCTTGTGGGGTCTGGGTTGGTTGTAGTATGGTTTGCCGGACTTGGACCAACTGCCTGCCTCGACCGTGGCGACTTCTTCTTTCTTCTTCCTTCCCAGCGCACCTCCCATGCCGCTCTGAATAGCCTGGGTCGTTTCCTTGAGCGCTGAGTAATTCAGGATTTTATCAGACCTCAGCCCCTCTTCTATCATGACCCCTATCTTTACTACTTCATTGAAGGATTTTCCAACCGTCGTCACCAAGTGACCAAAGTAAGTTGGATCCAGCATTTGCAGGAAGTAGTCCACCATTTCTCCCTCTCTTATGGGAGGATCAACCCTGGCTGTCTGTTCTCTCCAGCGGAAACCAAACTCACGAAAGCTTTCCCCAGGCTTCTTTTCGGTCCTCAATAATGTGAGACGGTCAGGGACTATCTCGAGATTGTATTGAAAGTGACCAGCGAAAGCTTGCGCTAAGATCATCCCAAGTGTGCCATCTGCTGGGATCTTGCCTAGTATACCATTCCAATGCCGATCCACTTAAGCTTTGACCAAAATAAGCTATCAGTAGCTCATCTTTTCCGCCTGCGCCTCTCATTTTGCTGCAAAAACCCTGCAAATGTGCCATAGGATCACCATGCCCTTCATATAAGTCAAACTTAGGCATCTTGAACCCAGTCGGGAGTTGGACGTCCGGGAAAGGGCATAGATCCTTGTAGGCCACGCTGACCTGGTTGCCCAATCCATGCAGGTTCCTGAAGGATTGCTCCAGGCTTTTGAACTTCCTCATTACTTCATCCTGCTCTGACACCTTAACCGGCTTTTCAATCTCTGTCGGGACCTCCAAGTGCGGATTATGGGTATGGGGTTCTGGTGCATTGAATGTGGGTTCATGGGGATAGTACTGGGCATCGTAAGCCTGAAACAACGGCTCACTGGTTGATCTTTGTAGTGTGGCTGGTGTGGGTCCCATAAAAGCGGGAACATTTGGTGGTGGGAAAGGTTGATGTGGTGGTGGAGCTTGGGAATCATAGGGGCTTCTCTCCTGATAATAGTGGTGATTCGGGAGGCTTGTTGAAGGGCCAGAGTGAGGGTAGTCTGGCATATTCCCTAGTGGTTCAGGGCTCTTTTGTACTTTAGCCAAGGCTAACTGCATTGCATTCATCTCCAATCCCATCCTCTCTATCTTCTCCATCGCTTCTTTCAACAACTGGCTTACCGACCTTTCTTCCTCGGTACTATTTTCTGAAGTAGTCATGCTTGTTGGTACCGGTCCTTTGGATCTGGTTTGATAAGGGTGTGTTTCCAGAACGCTTTAACAACTAACTGTCTGGTATTTGGGAAAACAACAATCTTGTTAGCGTTAGAGTTTAACAGATTCGGTAATAGCACGTTGGGGATGCAATGCTTCCTAAACAGTTAACCATTTCTAACATGTTTTGCTTCAAACGTATGCATCATCCCGACTTGCTTTGTTTGTGCCTTTAGAGTGTTTTGGGAAACCCCCATTTTTCTCTCCATTATTCTTTTCTTTCTTTCTTTTTTTGCTCTCTCTTTCCTTTTCTTTCTTTTTAATGGCGGTCGAATCTTACGTGGATTGCCTACGTATCACGTCCCCGCGTGAATCAGACCGGGCGTAGTTCTGCCACAAAGTAAAGACGCAAAATTCTTTTGGAATCATTCAATTCATCACCAAAATTTGCTATTACAAACTACTTATTTTAAACAAAGAACAGCAATAGTACAGATTCCTGACTCGATAAAAGAAACAAAAAACAACATATGGGAAGATAACGAACCCATAAAGTCAACAAACAAGACTCGAACTAGGGATACATTAAGGATTTCAACTTAGGTGCTCGCGAGGCATCGTTCGGCCTTTCCGCGGTCTTTGGTGTGAGACCTCTTTGTAAGATTTTCAACTCATTCATGATACGATGAGCATAGCCCATGACGGAGGCGAGTAGGGTATCACGAGGCATCTGCTCACATGCCAAGCATCTCCTGTAAATGTAGTGCCCAATCTCGTCAATCCTATCTCGGATGTTGTCCCTTTCCCTGAATAATTGTTCTATTCGCCGGTTTTTCAGTCCCAGTGCTTGAGCATTGTCAGCGAGTCAATCCTGGAACCTTTCCATTTGTTTTTCCATTCTGGTCATCACATCATAACAGCGCCTTCTGTCAGCTTAGGCATCTCGGGCTTGTTTGAAGATCCGCTCCTGAAGAGTGGAGTTTGTTTCCCTTAATATCCCGATGCTCATTTCAGAATCTCTTATGATTTGTTGCAGATGCTTCCTCTGGGCCATTGTACCTATTGCCCATCTGACCCTCATTCTTGCTATGCAAGCTTCAGATCTCTCCAAGTCCTCTCGGCTTTTGTTGTCATGACTCCTCAGCTCTGCTATCAACCTCTCATCGGACCGATTTTTCTGTTGGTCACCGGCATTCTTTCTGTCTTGGCAGATTCGGGCTCTCAGGGCGTTGTTTTCTTGAGTCAACTTGCTTTTCTCCCCTGTATCAGCATCAATTTGCAAGCTGCTTTGATATTTAAGCCCCTCAATTTGCTATTTTAATTTGCCAATCTCGACCCGATATTTTTTCTCTTTGGCTAGCCAACCCCATTGCGCTTGCGACGATTCTGCAAAGTTCTGGACGTGAGCTCTCTTAGTTGGTCTCTGGTGCTCAAGCTATCTTCTGTACCATGTGAGGTATTTTGGCAACACTTCGCCCTTGGCTCGATCTTGTACATAAATATCTACTTTCAGGGTTTGACATTCATTCCAGATTCTCCGAACGACTACTTTAGGGAATTGCACACCGGGCCCGATTTCGACCACCTGGCTACTGAGATCCTCTTCCTTTGGGACTATTTGACATGGCCCCAACTGCCTCAATACTCTGTACGGCGCATAGGGCTGGATACTTTGGAGACCCATCAACAACAAATGAGATTCGATGGCTGACATGTGTATGATCTCATCTATGGGTAGCCACCCAAATGCTCATTCTATCTGGTTTGCTGAGACGGAACGCAGCAGAGTGACCCATTCAGCAACCCCTTCTGGCAGGCTGAACCCGTCGATCCTGGTGGAAAACTCTTCTATACAAGTCTTTCGTGATGACCCATATTTCAGAAACTGAGGGCGATGACATAGGTGCTCTAACATCCACATTTGCAGTAGTATATTGAATCCCTCAAAGAAACCTCCTCCGATTTTGCAAACGGTGAGAGCGCGGAAGATGTCTGCTATTATCATCGGTGCCAAAGTGCTGTTGTCTTGTTTGAGCATAGTGTTGACGACCCCAGCGATTTGTATGTTAATTTTCCTATCCTTTCTAGGGAATACCAGAAAACCCAGAAAGGCTACCATAAAAGCAATACACCTATGTCTTTCCCATTTCAGCCGGCTTTCCCCGCTGCAGATCTTACTCTCGGGATTGTTGAACCCTCCAAGATGACCGTACCTGTCGTATAGGAATGCCAAACTACAAAACCCTTCTGATAACTCTGGGTTGTGTACAGTTCTGCGGATCTTCACGGTGTCTAGGAATCTGTGTACGGTCACGGTCCTTGGTGCAATAAGATACTGCTCTCTCATAGGGATTTAGGACATCCGATGTACCCTGCCAGTTCCTCTAGCGTCGGTGTGAGCTCAAAGTCTGAGAAATGAAATACATTGTGTGCTGAGTCCCAGAATGAAATTAAAGCCCTTATAATGTCCCCTCGCGGATCGATGTCCAGCAATCCAACCAAGTTTCCTAAGTATATCTTGACTGTATCTCGCCCTGATTCTTCCAAGTCGTTCCACCACATGCGTAAGCCCAAAGGGATTCTGTTTATAATGGCCCCAGATGAATTATCACTCGTGCTCATTCTGCACATTTATTAAGGTGATTTTAGAAAGAAAAAAAAGCAAAATCTTTATTTTGGCTCAAAAACTACTTTTTCCCATTTTCCTTAATTTTTGAGAAAAGAAAGACTTATTTTTCGAATACGGCCTTTTAGCTCTTCAGGGATGAAGATTTTAAGGCTGTGGGGATTTAACTGGCCAAAAGGTAAGAAAAATGGCCAAAGGCGGCCATTTGTGCAAAGACAGCCTTCCGGCGTCCCTCTCGGGAACATTCGGCTATTTCCGCAAAAATGGCATCACCCGACTCTTTTATAAAGAAGCAATATTTTGTCATTATTTTTTTTTCAAAAGAATAGGAAGTTGGACCCGATAGGGGTTGCCTACGTATCTCACATCCGGTGAGAATCAAACCGACGTAGTTCGGGTAAGAAAAATTAATTAAATCACGAATCCAATTTTCTTTCTTCAAAAATCAAAATTTTGGCAGCGTTCTCACATTATTTGGACATTGGTTTTTCTTAAATGAGTAGCTCTCAATTTTTCAAAATTCCCGTTTTCACCCACCAGTCAACATGCAAATTCGAAGCAAATTAAATGCGCCAACAGACAAGATGCAGCAGGATGGTCTTTTTGTTCCAGGTTGCTTTTCCTAGACGGGCCCAACCCCTGTGTTGAGCCCCCTAAGTCAAATGCAACGTGATGCAAATAAACGTTTCCTACTAGGGATCCGACATGAAGTCATGTTTTACTAAGTTTCAAATTGGGCTTTGTTTTAGACCTGGCTTACCCGAGCGGACAACTCGAGTCGAGGAGGGGGCTACGTACTGGGGACCCGCAGGGTCATCCGGCTTTGTAACTTATCCGAGACTCTTTCTACTTGGGCATGACACTAACAGAATAGGGAGTCTCAAACCAGTGAGCCGCATCCCCGAAGGTAAGAAGAGAAGGGTTTCGGCACAGTTTATATATACAGTCAAATAATATCAAAGCGGTAACACACATCATTTTGCACATGAAGCAAATATCACATAAAAATATCAGATAATAAACAAAGCCAAATAGAACAATTATTCTAAGCTCGAATTTCTAACCATGAACCAGTGGTTCTGGGTTATACACAATTCCCCAGCAGAGTCGCCAGAGCTGTCACACCTCCTTTTTCCGCCCCCGCGAGGGGTGAAGGAGTTTTTCCAATTAAAGGACAATCGAAACGGGATTTATTTGTTTATTTCAGAGTCGCCACTTGGGATATTTGGGGTGTCCCAAGTCACCAATTTAATCCCGAATCGAGGAAAAGAATGACTCTGTATTACAGTCCACGAACTAGAAATCCGGATAAGGAATTCTGTTAACCCGGGAGAAGATGTTAGGCATTCCCGAATTCCGTAGTTTTAGCGCGGTCGCTCAACTGTCATGTTCGGCTTGATTATCTGATTTTTATACAAATATGAGCTTATGTGCAGATTTTAATTCTTTACCGCTTTCATTGTTATTTATTCTTATTATTATTATTATTTTTACAGGGAATTGCAACGTTGTGAAAATGTATCTCGAACCTCGTCACAATCAATGTACCCGTGGTCGTCGACACACTTTGACTCCGTTGAGATTTGGATTTGGGTCACATAAATGTGCACCCGAGTTTAAGAAAATTAAATTATTAAAAGCGCGCCTAAAGCGACTAGCGTATCATTTACTTTGTGTAGGGCCGTGAAATTTTGCTAAACGGTCCGTCCCGAAGTCTAAGCAATTTTAAAGCAACTATTTACTGAGGGCCCCGCAGTTTTATATTTTTTATTCGAAGAGGCTCATCTCATTCTTATTTTTTAAAGGAATTTGCAACGTTATGGACACGCATCTCAAACCACATCACAAGCAATGTACCCGTGATTCGAGACACATTTCGATTCCGCTGAGATTTGGATTTGGGTCACATAAATGTGCACTCGAATTTAAGAGAGTAAGATTAATTAAGACGCGTCCTAAAGAACTAGCGTGTTGTTATTTTTGGGTAAGGCCGTGGAGTTCGCTAAGCGGCCTATCCCGAGTTCTAAGTAATTAACACATACATTTTTTGTGAGGGCCCTGCAATCTGTGCATACTTATGAGTTATCATAGTTAAGTTTCGAACGTGATTTGTTGAAAGAGGGACGTGATACGGGCAGTTCATTTGGCAGTTATGGGTCCAGGCCCAGCGCATACTGTATGGACTGGACCTGGGCCATTCCTTTTCCGATATGGGCCGATTCAATGTGTTTGATATATGTTTGACGTTTATAAACAATGAGGGGAGAAACTGAAATGAAACGTACTATTTGCCTTAATCAAGCCATATTCCTACCAACTTAAAACAGGCCATTTGTTTAAAGCAGGAACTATTGGGTACCTAACTTGCTTCTTGACAAAACAATTAAGGAACTAATAGAACATGGCTACTACAACATTAATCACTTTCAATTATAAGCAACACACAGGGTTTTCCAACTAAATGATATGCATAAAAGTTCAGTTACATCACAGTTAACTACATAGTTCTATTAGGGAAAGTAAATTATTATGCTGACAACCTATTTCAGTACATTTCTAAAGCTAATTCGAAATAATTTCAGCTCTTCCAACTTTCTTTGCATTCATGCTTCAAATTTCAGCTTGTATATACAGTGTATCAGTCGTGTACCTAGTATAGGAAATGCAAAAGAAGAAGGGGAATGATCAGTAGAACAATATGTAACAACACAGCAACAGCAGTAACAGAAAAGCAGCACCACAAAGACAACAATCAACAGCAACAACCCAGCAGTCAGATTTTCAGCAGGGAAAACAAGGAAAAGTGAGCTGAAAACCCACCAGTGTCCCCAACAAATACAGGCCAAACAGATAAGGAAAACAGGTGCAGAAACACAGTGACTTCTGCTTGTTATGTTAAGAAATCCAGCACTCTTTTAACTCTCAACACTTAAAAAATTGTCCAGCCTCTAATTTCTGATTTTTTTTCTCTAACTGGTCTCTTAGGATCAGAAAAACTAGCCCCTTTTAACTCTAAACATCAGCCTATTTATAAGCCAGAAATGGCAAGCCCCAGGCTGACTTGATCCCTTCAACTTTTCTGCCCATACCCCTTAATCCCCCATGCTTAAATGTCTTTTATTGATCCCTACTATATTGTTCCCCATGCTTGTCCTATTTGTTTTAACCAAGAGTCATGGGTGTATTATAATACTCACTTAATTCCCATGCTTTGTTGTTTTGTTCCCCATTGTCATTAAAATAAGCTTAATGAGTGACCCCTAGGCAGACCCCAGCTTTAACAGCCTGTTAATATGTTACTAAAATCCCAAAATTACCCCTTAACCCTTGCCTATTACTGTATTACCCTAACCTTAATAGTCAGTATATAAACCCCTTTGGATTTAGCTAATCACTGACTACTAACTAATCAACTTAAATCTATCACTGATTTCAGGTTGATTTGTTAAATTTTTACAGCTGTATTTAGTTCCTAAACTAAGTTCAACTCAAAAAATTAGATCACAAACAGGGGTGCTAAAAATGTCAAGAGTTGGTCATATTGGGAGCCAATCCTGACCAACTCACAGCCAAACAATGCAAAAGACAACAGCCCACAGGCTAAGCTCGAAGCAGTGATTAATATTAAACAGACTTTTATGAAAAGCCTGAGGTTACTGCCTGAACGAGTAGTCTAATTCACAGACAAACTGAACATATTCCAACAATTCATTATATGATAGCATACATATTTAGATGAGTTTTGTCCTGGCAAACATACATGGTTAACGAGCTACTGTCATGTTTTCCTCTAATCTCAAACAAATTAATTGACGACACTTGTTTAAACGACTATACAAGCTATAATATACATAAGTCAATCAAATAAAACAACAAAACAAACTAAACACTATCTCATGGTTCACAGAATTGACAGAAAAAATCAGAAACAAAACAAACCAAACATGGAAGGCAGATAGAATCTATAGGAGAACAAAAGAAAAGGGAAAATTACCTCAGGGATTTGAAATTAAAACTAACCCAGGCTCGGACATGGGATCAACCATTTTGGGGTCGAATGGACTTTAATCGAAGTGTTCTCAACTGAGAACACGTCGGTTAAAGTCTATTATACCCCGATCCTTTTGTTGATTAGGACAGAACCCAATAAATCTGAGTTCTAGGGTTCTTGGGGCTCGAATTAGGGCTCGAGCCTTTCTAGTTAGATTCGAACGGAACCAAGGTCACTCAGGGGATGAGGAAGGTCAGGATGTGTTGTGGTGTGAGTTTGGGGTCGGTGGGTGTAGATCTGGTTTTTGCTCAAAACTTCGATTGAAGATTCGAGAAGCTGCAGGGTGGTTCGAGGTAAACGGTTGGTGGATTCATGTTTAGGGTGGTTGGATGCATCAGGGGTGTTGTTTTGGCAGCCATCGGAGTCCGGGTGGCCGGGTTTATGGTGGGGGAATCCTAAGGCGGCTAGGGTTTGAGAGGGGGGGTTCTGGGGACGAAGGGTGAACAGTGCGTGAAGGGGGGGTTTGGTTTGGGGCGCCGGGTGACAGATTGGGCTTATATATGGGGTGGGTGGTGTAACCCTGGCCGCTGGATCATTCAGGATCGATGGCCAGGATTAGGGAAGCTTATCCATACGGTGTCGTTTGGTTAAGTGGGTGGGGTCGGTTTGAATCCAGGCAACGGGTCGGGTTCAGGGAATGGTTAAGGGAGATGAGATCCTGGCTGTTGGATTGATTTAATCCAACGGCTCCGATAAAAAGGAGCAAAAACGACGTCGTTTGATGCGTCAGGAAGCTTGACCAAATTGGACCGTGTATGGGATTGCTTTGGGCCTGGATTTGGGTCCACCTAGGGTGGCCCAATCCCGATTTCCTTCATTTTTTACCCATTTTCCTTCTTTTCTTATAATTATCAAAATTAAACAACAACCCTAAATAATTCATACAATCAAAAATTACACATATATTGTTTAACACCTATAATTAAAACTAAAATCACACAATGATAAGAAATACGCATGCATATATTTATTTTGCGATCTTCTTTTAACCAAATTATGGTTAATTAATTCGTAAATGCACCGCTAATTCCTAAATGCATGCAACATGTATTTTTGTATTTTTTAACTATAGCAAGGCGAGCATTACGGACAAAACAATTATCAAAATATCACGCAAATCCTCAAAATTGTACACAGATGAAATTCGTTTTATTTTTTGATTTCTTTTGGAGTAGTTTTTCCGTGAAGCAAAAATCACGTGCTCACAGCTGGTCATTCAGGTGCGAGGGGTTCCCTCCAGTTCCCTTCTCCAGTACCTGGTAGTTGCTACGAGTGTGGAGAGTTTTGGTCATATAAAGAGGCAGTGTCCTCTACTTCGTTGTGGTCAGTTTCAGTAGAGGGGCCAACCTTTGTCTTCTGCTCTAGTTTCTTCAGCACCCGCCCTGTCAGCTAGGGGTGGAGGTCAGGCATCCAGGGGTCGCCCCAGAGGGGGAGGTCGATCAGGCGGTGGTCAGGCTCGTTTCTATGCTATTCCAGGTAGGACAAATGCTATTGCTTGAAATGCTGTCATTACAGGTAATGTTCCAGTCTGCCACAGAGATGCCTCTGTATTATTCGATCCCGGATCCACCTATTCTTATGTGTCCTCATATTTTGCTCATCATTTGGGTACGACCCGAGGGTGTCTTTCTTTACCTGTGCATGTATCTACCCCGGTGGGCGATACTATTATTGTAGACCATGTGTATCGGTCTTGTATTGTGAATATTGGGGGTCAGTAGACCCGAGTTGATTTATCGCTGTTGAGCATGGTAGATTTTGATGTTATCCTGGGCATGGATTGGTTATCTTCGTGTCATGCTATTCTAGACTGTCATGCTAAGACAGTTACTTTGGCTATTCCGGGTGTTCCGAGGATCGAGTGGCATGGTATGACTGATTATGTTCCTAGCAGAGTAATTTCCTTCTTGAAAGCCCAACGTATGATTGGGAAGGGTTGTCTATCATATGTAGATTTTGTGCGAGATGTTGGAGCTGAGACTCCTAGTATTGATTCTGTCCCAGTTGTGAGGGATTTTCCTGATGTATTTCCTGCAGACATGCTGGGCATGTCGCCGGATAGGGATATCGATTTTGGCATTAACTTGGTGCCGGACACCCAGCCCATTTCTATTCTGCCATATCGGATGGCGCCAGCAGAGTTAAAAGAATTGAAGGAGCAACTTCAGGAGCTCCTAGACAAGGGGTTCATTCGGCCTAGTGTGTCACTGTGGGGTGCGCCAGTTCTGTTTGTGAAGAATAAAGATGGCACAATGAGAATGTGCATTGACTACAGGCAGTTAAATAAGGTAACAGTGAAGAATAAATATCTTTTGCCTCGCATTGATGACTTATTTGATCAGCTTCAGGGAGCGAGGGTGTTTTCAAAAATTGATCTCCGTTCGGGCTATCACTAGTTAAAAATCAGGGACTCGGATATTCTTAGGACAACATTTAGGACTAGATATGGTCACTATGAGTTTCTAGTCATGTTTTTCGGGCTGACCAATGCTCCAGCAGCGTTCATGCATTTGATGAACAGTGTATTTCGGCCTTATCTGGATTCTTTTGTTATTGTATTTATTAATGACATTCTGGTGTACTCGTGTAGTCAGGAGGAGCACGCCAAACATTTGCGTGTAGTGTTGAAGAGATTGAGGGAGGAGAAGCTTTATGCAAAATTCTCCAAGTGTGAATTTTGGCTAAGTTCTGTGGTATTCTTGGGACATATAGTGTCCAGTGAGGGTATTCAGGTTGATCCAAAGAAGATAGAAGCAGTGCAGAGTTGGTCTCGACCGTCCTCAGCCACAAAGATCTATAGTTTTCTCGGATTAGCAGGCTATTATTGCCGGTTTGTTCAGGGATTTTCATCCATTGTGTCTCCCCTGACCAAGTTGATTCAGAAAGGTGCTCCATTTGTATGGTCAGACGAGTGTGAGGAGAGCTTTCAGAAGCTCAAGACAGTTTTGACCACAGCTCCAGTATTGGTTTTACCATCAACTACAGGTTCATATACTGTATATTGTGATGCTTCGAGAGTTGGGATTGGCTGTGTGTTGATGCAGGAGGGTAGAGTTATTGCTTATGCTTCTCGTCAGTTAAAGCCCCATGAGAAGAACTGCCTTGTTCATGACCTAGTGTTGGCTACTATAGTTAATGCCTTGAAGATTTAGAGGCACTATTTATATGGTGTATCTTGCAAGGTATTCACTGATCATCGCAGTCTTCAGCATTTGTTTAAGTAGAAAGACCTTAATTTGAGGCAGCGAAGGTGGCTTGAGTTGCTAAAAGATTATGACATCACTATTTTGTATCATCCGGGAAAGGCCAATGTAGTGGCAGATGCCTTGAGCCGAAAGGCAGTCGGTATATGGAGTTTGGCGTACATTCCAGTTGGGAAGAGGCCCTTTGCAGTTGATGTTCAAACCTTGGCTAATCGGTTTGTGAGACTGGACATTTCTGAGCCTAATCGGGTGTTGGCTTGTGTGGTTTCTCGGTCTTTCTTATATGATCGCATCAGAGAACGCCAGTATGATGATCCACATTTGCTTGTCCTTAGGGACAGAGTTCAGCATGATGATGCCAGGGATGTGACTATAGATGATGATGGCGTATTGAGGATGCAGGGTCGTATATGTGTGCCCAATATAGATGGGCTTAGAGAGTTAATTATGGAGGAGGCCCACAACTCGCGGTATTCTATTCATCCGGGTGCCGCGAAGATGTATTAGGACTTGAGACAGCACTATTGGTGGAGAAGAATGAAGAAAGATATTGTAGGTTATGTAGCTCGGTGTCTCAACTATCAGCAGGTGAAATATGAGCATCAAAGACCGGGTGGTTTGCTTCAGCGGATGATTATCCCAGAATGGAAGTGGGAGAGAGTTACCATGGATTTTGTGAGTGGTCTTCCTCGGACTTTGAAGAAATTTGATTCTATTTGGGTGATTGTGGATCGGCTGACCAAGTCCGCGCACTTCATTCCGGTGTGTTCTACTTATTCTTCGGAGCGGTTGACAGAGATATTTATCTGAAAGATTGTGCGATTGCACGGTGTTCCAGTTTCCATTATCTCAGATAGAGGCACTCAGTTTACTTCCCAGTTTTGGAGGACTTTTCAGTGAGAGTTGGGTACCCAGGTGGAGTTGAGCACAACATTTCATCCTCAAACGGACGGACAGTCCGAGCATACTATTCAGATATTGGAGGATATATTGCATGCCTGTATGATTGATTTTGGAGGTTCTTGGGATGAGTTTCTGCCGCTTGCAGAGTTTGCCTACAACAACAGCTATCAGTCCAGCATTCAGATGGCACCGTATGATACTTTGTATGGGAGGCGGTGTAGATCTCCAGTTGGTTGGTTCGAGCCCGGCGAGGCTAGGCTATTGGGGACAGATTTGGTTTATGATGCCTTAGAGAAGGTGAAGGTGATTCAGGAGAGGCTTCGTACAGCGCAGTCGCGTCAGAAGAGTTATGTGGACCAGAAAGTTCGAGATGTGTCCTACATGGTTGGTGAGAAGGTCTTGCTGAAGGTTTCGCCCATTAAGGGTGTTATGAGATTTGGAAAGAAAGGAAAGTTGAGTCCACGATTCATTGGACCTTTTGAGGTACTTAGGAGGATTGGGGAGGTGGCCTATATGCTTGCTTTACCACCCATCTTGTCGAGTGTTCATCCGGTATTTCATGTTTCTATGCTCCAGAAGTATGTTGGGGACCCGTCCCATGTTTTGGATTTCAGCACAATTCAGTTGGATGGTGATTTGACCTTTGATGTGGAGCCAGTGGCTATTTTGGGTCGTCGGGTTTAGAAATTGAGGTCAAAGGATATATCTTCTGTAAAAGTGCAGTGGAGAGGTCGGCCCGTAGAGGAAGCTACCTAGGAGACCGAGCGGGAGATGCGGAGCAGATATTCTCACCTGTTTGAGACTTCAGGTATGTTTCTTGACTCGCTCGAGGACGAGCGTTTGTTTAAGTTGGGGAGGATGTGACGACCTGACCCGTCGTCTCATGAGTTATCGCCCTGTTTCCCCTATTTTTATGCTTCTTCATGTTTCGTTATCGGTATTCGGTGTTAGAGTTCAATCAGATTGGCTTTGATAGGAAATGAGACACTTAGTCTCTTTAAGGAAGGCTTGTTTTGGAAAAAGTCAACCGGATGTTGACTATTGAGTTAGAGGGCACAGATGTGATTTCCGGTGATTCTGTTAGCTTTGGGGGATGATATGTGGCTTAGGAGTGTGATCGGAATTTATTTTGGAGGTCCGGAGTAGAATTAGGCTTGAATTGACGAAGTTAGTATTTTGGCGAATTCCGGTTGGCAGGTGCGATTTTGATACGGGGGTCGGAATGGAATTCTGAGAGTTGAAGTAGCTTCGTTAGGTGATTTTGGATGTGTGTGCAAAATTTCAGATCATTCGGAGGTGTTTTGTTCGGGTTTTTGATCAAATGCGTATTTCAGAAGTTTTTAAGAAATTAGGCTTGAATTCTTTGAGTTTTGGGTAATTTAATGTTGTTTGAGGTGCTTTGATCACTGGAAGAGGTTTGAATAATGTTATGAATTATGTTGGCATGTTTGGTCGGGGTCCCATGAGGCTCGGATAAGTTTTGGAAGAGTTTTGGAAGATTTTTGCCGTTTGAGCATAAGCATGTAATGATCCAAAGGTCCATTTTTAGTTCTAGAGATCGAAAATTTATTTCAAGATTTCCAGAATTTAAATAATGAATTATAGGAGTGATCTGGAAAGTTTGGTCTAATTTCATCAAGTCGCGATTGGGTTTTTGACACGAAACATGAGTTAATTGTTTAACGAGCGAAATGGATATCGCACTGGGCAAACGAGCTCCGAATTGAGTTTCAATTGAAGGACTATGTTTGTATCATTATTTGTGACTCATAGGTACAAGAATCATCGAATTCCGAGTTCGTATGATGGAGTTAGAGCCATTTTAGTAAAAAGAAAAGTGTTGCAATTTCTTTGGCTGCTGCTGTATTTTTTAGCAGCGTGAACAGTAACTACGCGGGTGCACAGTAACCGCGTGGGTGAACAGTGAATGCGCGCGTGAACAGTACTTCCGAAAAATTCTGGACAGTGAGTTTATAAAACACTTCATCCGCGATTTTGGGTCATTTTTCTTCCATGGTTGATCATTTTGAGAGCTTCTTGGTGGAGATTAAAGAGGGATTCAAGGGGGAATGACTTGAGGTAAGTTTCTTGGACTTAGAACTCATTTTTATTGTGAATTCCACCTAGAGATTCATGAAATATAAGCCTACAAATTAAGAACTAGGGCTTGAATTTTGAAACCAAACAATTAGGATTTGATGGGTCATTTGAACTCGGATTTGGGAGTTCTTGGTATGTATAGACTCGTAGCGAGACAAGGAATCCGGTGATGTTAATTTTCTGATTTTTTGAGACGTGGGCCCGGGGCTCGGGTTTTGTCAAAGTCGTGAATTTTGATATTTTTTGATTGCTTTCAATTGGGTATTGTCTCTTTAGCATAATGCGACATATTCGTTGTGATTTTAGGCAGATTCGTCACACGAGGAGGGTAATTTGAGAGGCAAGGGCATAGCGAGCTAGACTTTGACCGTCTTGAGGTGTGTAATTGATGTAAATGATGTCCTGAGGGTTTGAAACCCCGGAATTTCACATCGTAACGCTATATTGAGTTGACTTGCACGCCGGATAACGGGCGTGGTGTAGAGAACCATTGGGGATTGTGACTTGGTCCGTCCCGAGAGATATTTGTACCGTGTTTTCAACATGAACTAAATTGAGAATCATCTTTACTTAGATTTAATTGTTATATTTGGGCTTCTTGCCAATTATTTGAATCCTTCAGGGATTGATATCATTGCTTTCGCATATTTTGCATATCATTTGACCTCAGTCCAAGGTTTTAAATACTGTTTTGTAAACTCAGCCATCTTTCTAAGATTTACAAACTTAAATGATATTTCGGGCTGAGAACTACTGTTTTACAAATGCCCAAGGGGCTTATGATGGTTTCTGGACTGATCATGGATTAGGCTGTGCGCCACAGCAGTATTACATTGATATTGAGGCCAAGAGCCTTGTTGAGTACATTGATATTGAGGCCGAGAGCCTAGATTTGATGCCACGAGATGGCCTGATATTGCGCTTGGGCTGTAGGAGCCCCTCCGGAGTCTACACACACCCCCAGTGAGCGCCGTCGACGATAAATAAATGGATGGCTCGGGCTGCACGCCGCACTAGGTACTAGAGTGTACCATCATATGTATTGCATTGCACTCATGCATTTGTTTTTATCGATTATACTTGTCTCAGTATTTGGTACTCTGATTTAATTGACTTGTTGCTTCACTATTTGTTGTTCTAAACTGCCAGTTATAATTTACTTTGTATTTTTCCATGATTTCTTATTCTCGGCCTTTATTTATGTTTATTACTCACTGGGTCGGAGTACTCACATTACTCCCTGCACCTTGCGTGCAGATCTAGGTACACCACAGGCTGAGTGAGGATTTGTTTAGCTGAACAGCAGTATCCGGGAGTATTGAGGTAGCTGCATGACATTCGCAGCCTTGATCTATCCCCTCTATCTCTATCTTTTATTCCGCATTTTTCCTAGACAGACTTGTAATAGGTGGATATTCTGTAATAGAGGCTCATATTCGTGACACCGGATTCTATTGGGCTATGGTGTGGTATTTTAATTGAACTTCCGCAGATTTTATTATTAATTATACACTTGAATGTAATGACTTAGTAAATTCTCTGTGATATTTATCTATAATCTGAATAAGAATTTGGGTTAATATTGTTGAATGGTCGGGCTTGCCTAGCAGTGTGTTGGGCGCCATCATGACCGGGGTTGGGGTCATGACAATAACGAACCTAAAATCCTTAAACACCGCACTTTAATTCTTGAACCCGGTAGAACCATCTTTGAGAGTCACCCACTCTGACCTGGTCCCTATTATATAACCAAACTCTAGTGCTCTGCTAGCACACGAACACTTCCAAAGAAGTAATCGGATGAATTCTTTTCCTTGCACATCACATCCATAAGAAGCATAAATTCTGAGTCATCCCCAACATCTGCACATGAATCGATAAGGTGAAATGTAGCATATATACATCAATGTTCTTTCCCAAAATACCCTTGATGGTTTTTTCTTCTCTTGGTTATAACTAATCCATCAATGCACCGATGACCAGAAACTGCACAGGCACACAACTACGTAATCCAATCATAGACGGTGGGTGATAACTAGGGATTCTAGTCTATTTTATGCTCCTTTTATCTTGAGTTTTGTATTAAAAGTGTGTACAAGTATTCCCAAAAGCTAACTTATTGTGCTTGCTTGCAGTGTTTGGTCAAAAAGAGACAATAAAGTTAAAACTAGCTCAAAAAGGAGTGAAATCTGCACAAGTCAAAGCCTAGTCAACTGAGCGCTGCAGCGGAAAATCAACCGCGGACTCGGAGGATCCACCACTGAGGAGGCCTCGATCTCGCGATTCGCGATGGAAAAGATTAGAAAGTTTTCATTTGGGGCTTTACAAGTCACCGCTGACTACGGTTCTTTTATGCGGTAACGGTGCCTCCACTGTGACAGCGGTCCTTTTACGGCGGTCAGCAGAGAAGAGATTCAGAGAGCCTGAAGTTGAGCTGAAAGTTGAAGATCGTGGTCTGCACTTGATTTTAAGGGTCTTACAAATTCGATATATAGCCAAACTTTGAGATCGGGTTTATGCCTTTAGTAAGGTCTTACAAGTTTTTCATGCCTTTGAGGTCTTACAGTTTTGGATACTTGGTACAGTATTCTTCATGCCTTGCTTGAGGTCGTACAGATATTGTCACTTGGTACAAGTGTGGTTCATGCATTGCTTGAGGTCTTACAAATATAGTTGCTGCCTTATGTAGGTCTTACGAGACCGAGTCTGCCCGCTTGGAGTCTTATGGCCTCAGGTATTTTAATGAATGACGATTGGCGATAGTCTCTGAGTCATCGAGGGTACCTTGTCTCGGAAGCCATTACTTGTAAATTTTGTATTGCCTCATTGAGGGCTTACAATTTCGGAGATCCCGACCCTGAGGTCGTGCATTTTTTGAGATTTTGACGCCAGTCCCTGAGTATTCGGGGCACTTTCGGCCTTGGAGACATTTCGTGATTTTCATGTTGCCTCATTGAGGGCTTATGATCTTGGAGTCCCGACCCAGAGGTCGCACAGGTGTTGAATTATTGACGCTAGTCCCCGAGTGTTCGGGATGTTTTCAGCGGAGAAGTCATTTTTGTGGAGGTGTCGAGCTTCTTTTGGAGTGTGAGATGCTTTGATAAAAGACATTATTCAATTATTTGGTACAAGTGTACATGTTTTCACCGTCAGGGGTTCAGCTATACGGGCACGGTTCGTTCGACCATTGGCCTGATACATCATTTTCCTATTGGGACCCCATCTGACATTTCTTGGCTTTTCCGAGTGGATGGACTTCCAGGGGGATGCCCCCCAGTGTTCGAGGTGGACTGTAAATGAAGCATTGAATACTTGTTGGGTCTTCCTTAGGTAGCATATAGATGTTGCCTCGTTAAAAACCTTGCCGGTAAAACCCTTCTTGGGATGAAAACCCAGCCAAAGGAAAAGAGTACAACGCATGCTTTTGAAACCTAAGGCCTTCGGGCTGGGAAGATCTTCAGTTGTTTCGACCAGGTACCTGCATTTTGGTTAGTATAAAATGCAACCGAAAAAGAGAGACGGTCATACCTTAGTGCAAATGGCGCTTCGGATCTCGATGTGACTCAATCATTTATTATAAGGACTCGTACGGTCCTTCATTTCATTAAGTCGGGCGCAGCTGAGAATGCAGCTTGTCATGGCAATTTTATCATTTGCTTATCCTTTGGCTCCTTCGGTGGTGGAGGTACTGGCGTCGGCGCTACGTCATGCACCAAGAACATCCCCATAGACAGTTTTTATCCCATAATTTGATGAAGGGTGGATGGTCTGCTCTCATGCAGTGTATCCATGACCTTCCCAGAAAGGCGTTGTATATCATGTCTCCTTCGATGACATGGAATTTGGCATTCTGGGTCGTGCCGACCACGTTGACTGGGAGGGTGATTTCTCCTTTCATTGTTTCACTTGCCATATTGAATCCATTGAGGACTTGAGTGGCGGGCATGATTTGGTCGAGCAGTCTGAGCTGTTCTACCACCCTCGACCTGATAATGTTGGTCGAGCTACCTGGATCCACAAGTACATGTTTAATTTGAAATGTATTTACAAGGAAAGAGATTACCAGTGCGTCATTGTGAGGTTGAGACAAGGTCTCGATGTACTCATTGTTGAATGTGAGAGAGTCCTCGAGTATTTAACCCCGAGTTCACTTTTCCCTAACAATAGATATTTTTGTTTTTCTCCTCATGGGCTCCTGTGGGGCATCAGTCCCTCCCAAAATCATGTGGATGACATGTTGTGGCTCATTCATTGCGTTATTTTTGGCCACCTCTCTTTCTCGGAACTGATTTTTAGCTCGGTCATTGAGGAATTCCCGGAGGTGACCTCTATTAAGTAGTCGGGCTGCCTCTTCTCGGAGTTGGTGGCAATCTTAAATCCTTTGGCCGTGCGTGTTGTAAAATTCATATACTAAGTTATAATTTCTTTGCGAGGGATCTGATTACATAGGCCTGGGCCACTTGGCGTCTCTTATTTTGCTGATGGCGAACACGATGTCTGACACATCGACGTTGAAGTTGTACTCTGATAAGCGAGGTGCTTCTGTTGGCCTCGCGTTTCTATCGAATTCGGCTCTATTGATGAGTCCCCGAGGATTCTGTCCTCGGTCTATCCTTTGATCGTTGCGAGGTGGATTGCTCCTCGAGGTGTTCCTCATTTTCGGTGTATGGCTGGTATCTTTCCTTGTTTGGCTTTGGCTCCTTCTCCAGAAGCGTGCTTGGGTATACTAAGCCCGAGGGGGCTCCAAGCTGGTCGTCTTCGATCCTGATCTTCGACTGGTATTGGTTGTGGACGTCCGACCAGGTCACAGCGGGATACTCGACCAAATTCTGTTTCAGCTACTTTGAAGCCATCGAGCTCTGTTCATTCAGACCTTGAGTGAAGGCCTACACTTCCCAGTCGTCGGAGACCGGTGGTAGTTCCATTCGTTCCGTTTGAAAGCGAGATAAAAATTCTCGCAGCATCTCGTTCTCCCTTTGTTTGATCTTGAAGACGTCGGATTTCCTCGTTGCAACTTTGATGGCACCGGTATGTGCCTTTATGAAGGAGTTTTCCAGTATGGCAAATGAGTCTATGGAGTTGGGAGCTAGGTTATCATACCACATCATGCCCCCCTTAGAGAGTGTTTCCCCAAATTTCTTCAATAAGAAGGACTCGATCTCGTCGTCTTTTATGTCGTTGCCCTTCACTGTGCAAGTGTAAGCAGTAACATGCTCATTGGGGTCTGAGGTCCCGTTGTACTTTGGGAGTTCTGGCATTTTGAACTTCTTTGGATTGGGTTTCGAGGCCATTTCCTCTAGGAACAACCTTTGTATAAACTTTTTCGAATCCACACCTTTCAGGACCGGGGTGCGCCCAAAATTAGGTCGACTCTGGAGTTGTAGGTCTCGAACTTCTTGTCGTTGGGTTCTATCATTTTCTCTCCCGATTCGATCCTTCTGGTGAGTTCCTCGAGCAATTTTATGATGGCGGGATCGATCATCGACCCGTTATTGCTCGATCTCTCCGGTACCTGTTCGACTGGGGGAGCTGTCCCCGGTGCTATCGTGCTGGGAGTTTTTTGGTGACTTTGCAGCTGAGCAACAGCTAGCTGTTGTGCCTGCAATATTTCAAAAATAACATGAAGGCTAACCTCATTCTCTTCCCTGGTCGGGGTTTTCTGAGCTTCTTGTGGATCTTCCTGACGCACGCCCATGTCGGTATGCGAGTTTATATCGATGCGTTGGACGTCGCGTGAGACTGAGTCCATAGGGATTGGTTCTAGCGCATTCCTAGGGTTTTGTGGTGGCACATCAACACTTGTAACATCCACGTCGTTCTCTCTGTGGTCCTCGAGATTGTTGTTTTCGCCTAGACATTTTGACCTGAAATCGAAGATCTTGGACAAGAAAAAGCGTGAAAGATAAATTGTGTTGTGTGACAAAACCAACAAGAAAATAATCACTATTATTTTTAGCCCCACGATGGGCGCCAAACTGTTTACCGTGAAAATGGTAATAACAATTAAATTTCATTATGGGATTCCAAAAATACTGATCTATTTTTATGCTAGTTTGTTAAGCAGTTGATGCTATGTATGTGAGACTTAGAAACGAAGTGAGAGTTAAAGAAAGGGCAATAATCAAACAATTAGGCCAATTATCGGGGCCTCGAGCTCGTCGATTCGGGGACTCGAGGTTGATTTTGAAGCTCGTCTATGAGCTTTCGAGGGGGGTCGAAGTACGACTAACAGTTATAATAAAATCAACAGAGGCTCTTTATAGCCAATGATAGGTAATAAATGATGAACACATATGAAGATAATAAACGAAAGCAATAGTATCTAGAGAATATGTTAGAGAGCAAATAGAATGTTTTTGTATATTTCGTGTAGAGCAGCCGAAGCAACAGAGTTTAACAAAATGACAAGGATCCCCTTTATATAGGAGAGGAATCCCAACATAGTATAAAATGCATTAATGGTAAAAAGATGGGGATGGGACGGCTAGGTGACATCCTGATCAAGGGTTAGGGCAGTCCACTAGACCCTGTCAGTCCTAGCCACGTGCCTTGGGAACTCCCTTATTTCTACTGTGGCCACAGTCAATGTTATCCCAAGATCAGGCCTCGACGAACCTCGAGGGAGAAAAATTGACCATGACTTTGTAGCATCGAGACTTTGAGATAGTCTTCTGAGGTGACTCGATGACAATAAATTGGATCCTCCGATTTTGCCGCATACAATGAGGCCGCCAGGCCAATGATAATGTTCCAAACCCTCCCTCACCACCTCCAAGAGTGGCTTCTCGGGTGCTTCCAAATGAAGGATACACAAGTACAATTGTCCCACCCCGAATCCGAGCGGGCAATTTTCAAATTACAAATGTGATGTTGACTTTATTGGAGCAGCAAGGGTATTTCATAGGTGCTCCCCACCAGAATGCATATAAACAACTTAAAAACTTTGTGGATACCTATTTGGGAAGCAAGCAAACAAATGTGTCGGAGGATGCATTGCGGTTGAGATTATTCCCTTTCTCACTTAGAGGGAAAGCTTTGTACTAGCTTGAAAGACTTCCCAACCATTCCATCACTACGTGAGATGAGTTGGCGGACAAGTTTATAGCCAAATTTTTCTCGCCAGGGCATATGGCGACTTTGAGAGATGAGATTTTGGCCTTCAAACAGGAACCTAATAAACCATTTCATGAGATCTGGGAGAGATATCGGACAATGATAAAAGAATGTCCGGACAATGACATGACTGAAGCAATGGTTTAGTAGATATTCTATTGTGGCATTAACACGACAAAATAGTGTGTAGTGAACCAGCTAGCAGGGGGAAATTTTATGAACACATCTTATGCTGAGGCGTGTGAGATATTGGATGAGATGGCAGATACTTCCTCAGCTTGGCAAAGTCGAGCTAATGTGCCACAGGGTGACCCCACTATCATCCACTTGCACAAACAGCTCCATGATCATGGCCAGGCAATAACAGAGTTAACTACAACAATGAACCAGTTGGCAAAAGCTCAAATGCAACAAGTTCAAGCTCCTAGACAAGTAAATGCTATGGAAGGTGTCAACATGTTGGTAAAAAAAGGCAACAAATAGGTCAACAAGGTCAAGGTAGTCCGGATCAATATGAGCAAGGTAGTGGTGGTTTCAATCAAGATAAGGGCTATGATGAGCAAAGTGAAGAAGTGCAATACGTGAACAATTACCAAGGACAAAGGAGCAATGCTCCTAACCAACAACAACAGTGGAGATACCAAGGAAATTGGGGGAATCAAAACCAACAAGGCAATAGCAATTGGGGGAACAACAAACAGAATTGGGAACAACCAGGGAAACTGAAGTAGCAACAACAATAATTAGGGAGGAAACAACAACCAAGGGAGTCGGAATAATGGCAATGAATGGAATCGGGGGCAAGACGTTCAAAGACCTTCGATGTTTCAACAACCAAACAACCCACCCCATTTCCTTCTCAAGGTCCTAGCTCGTCGAACAATGAGATGGGAAGGATCGAGATGATATTCGAACAAATGAAGAAGAAGAACACCGACTCTGATGCCCAGTTGGAATCCCACAATACTTCAATCTAAAATTTGGAGGTTGAACTTGGCCAAATTTTGCAATCTTTGAATACTCGCCCTAAGGGGGCTCTACCTAGTGATACAGTAGTAAACTCGAAGGGTGGGAAAAACACCGGGCATGCAATGGCAGTGATACTAGAAGTGGTCGAGGTGGTGATGTGAATACCTCCAAGCAAAAGGAAATTGTGAGTGATGAGGTTAAAGTACAAGACGACGATGTTCTTATAGTTGATGAGCAAGTGACTGAAGAGAATTTGAATGCGGAAGTGAGAATTAATATTAATGATAATGAGGTGAAGACTCAAGATGACGTGAACCCATCTAGGGAACACGTAATAAACATACCGGAAATGGTAGTGCCCAAGGCTAAGGCTCCTTACCAAGTCCTCCTCCACCTTACCCTCAAAGGCTTGCGAAGCAAAATAATGAGAACCAATTTAAGAAATTTATTGACATGATGAAAAGCTTATCAATCAATGTTCCTTTGATGGAAGCTCTTGAAAAAATGTCGGGTTATGCCAAGATCATGAGAGACTTGGTGGCTAAAAAGAGATGAGACCATCAAAATGACTCATCAAGTAAGTGCAATTGTGCACTCGATGGCTCCAAAGCTTGAAGATCCCGGCGCTTTCACCACTCCATGTACTATTGGAAGTGCAGATTTTACAAATGCATTGTGCAATTTGGGAGCAAGTATCAATTTGATGCCTTACTCTATGTTCAAAACTTTGGGTATTGGTCAACCGAGAGCTACTTCAATGAGGTTGCAAATGGCGGATAGAACAATGAAGAGGCCGCTTGGTATTATCGATGATGTTCTTGATCGGGTGGACAAGTTTATTTTGCATGCTGACTTTGTGATCCTGGATTGCGAGGACGATTATGAGGTTTCGATCATATTGGGTAGACCTTTCCTTGCAATTGGGAAGGCTTTGGTTGATGTGCAAGCAGAGGAGCTCACCTTCCGGGTGGGTGATGAAAAAGTGGTCTTTATGTGTGCAAATCAATGAAGTAGCCGAATAATACCGAAGTGTGATATTTTGTGGATCTTGTCACCGTGTCACGGAAGTGATAGTTGATGATACTAGTGCAATGATCAATGTGGAGCATCCTCTAGAAGTGGTATTGTTGGTCCTTGATATGAATGAGGATGAAGGTCGGGTGGAGTGTGTCAATGTTTTGCATGGAAGAGGCTCTTACTCTTATGAGCCTTGAAAGCTCTCTTTGGATCTTGAGAATAGAAAGACTCTACCAACAAAGCCCTCAATTGAGGAACCTCCCATTTTAGAGTTGAAGCATTTGCCCTCACATCTCAGGTATGAATTCTTAGGCCCTAGTTCAACTTTACCTGTTATTCTTTTGTCTTATCTTACTAACGTGCAGGTAGATGCAACACAAGAGGTGCTCCAAAGAAGAAAGAAGGCAATTGGATGGACTCTAGCTGATATTAGGGGAATAAGCCCCGCCTTTTGCATGCACAAGATTATACTTGAAGATGATGCCAAGCCCTCTGTGGAACATCAAAGGAGGTTGAACGAGGCTATGCAAGAGGTTATCAAAAAGGAGGTGATCAAGTGGTTGTGTACCCCATCTAGGATAGTTCTTGGACTTAGCCGGTGCAATGTGTGCCGAAGAAGGGTGGTATAAATATGGTTACCAATGAGCAAAATGAGTTGATTCCCACCAGGACTGTCACCGGATGGAGGGTGTGCATGGACTACCACAAGCTGAATAAAGTGACCTGCACGGATCACTTTCCATTGCCCTTTCTTGACCAGATGCTAGATAGACTTGCTGGGCGTGTATTCTACTATTTCTGGATGGGTACTCAGGTTACAACCAGATTTTGATTGCTCCGAAAGATCAGGAGAAAACCACCTTCACGTGTCTGTATGGCACATTTGCCTTTTCTAGGATGCCATTTGGTTTGTGTAATGCACCGGCTATATTCCAGTGGTGTATGATGGCCATATTTACTAACATGGTGGAGGACTTCTTGGAAGTGCTCATGGACTACTTCAGTGTTGTCAGTGACTCTTTTGATGAATGTTTGAAGAATCTTGATAAGGTGTTGGCCTGGTGTGAAGAGACCAATCTTGTGCTTAACTGGAAAAAATGTCACTTTATGGGCGAGGAGGGAATTGTCCTCGGCCAAAGATCTCAAAGCACGGTATAGAGGTGGACAAGGCTAAAATTGAAGTGATCTCAAAGCTTCCTCCTCCTACTTCAGTCAAGGGGGTGAAGAGTTTTCTTGGGCATGCGGGGTTCTACCGAAGATTCATCAAAGACTTTTCTATGGTAATGAATCCTTTGTGCAAGTTATTGGAAAAGGATGCCAAGTTCTTGTTTAGTGAGGAATGTATGAAAGCTTTTGAGCTTCTCAAGTAAAAATTGACAACCACTCCCATTATTACCGCACCCAATTGAAGCTTACCTTTTGAGCTCATGTGTGATGCAAGCGATATTGCAGTAGGAGCAGTCTTGGGTCAAAGAGTAAACAAGATGTTTCACCCAGTGTATTATGCAGGCAAAATAATGAATGATGCTCAAGTGAATTACACGGTGATGGAAAAAGAGTTGTTAGCAATTGTGTTCGCAATGGAGAAGTTTAGGCCTTATCTCATGGGTGCCAAGGTGATAGTTCATACCGACCATGCAACACTCCGCTACTTGATGACAAAGAAGGATTCCAAAGCTAGGTTGATGAGATGGGTTTTATTGCTTCAAGAGTTTGACCTCGAGATTGTGGATCGGAAAGGGTTTGAAAACCAAGTGGCGGACCACTTGTCCCGCTTGGAGGAGGAAGGAAGCCTTATCATGGCCTCAAAATTAATGATTCATTCCCTGATGAGCAACTCCTCTCTGTATCTGTGAATAGCATGCCTTGGTTCGCGGATGTTGCCAACTTTCTTGTGACTGGTATTATTCCGTGTGAACTCTTTTCTAACCAAAGGAAGAAGCTTAAACGAGATATCTTGGAATACTACTGGGAGAGCCCTACTTGTTCAAAATCTGTAATGATGGTGTGATTCGGAGATGTGTTCCAGAAGAGGAGAAAATGAGTATTCTGGATACTTGTCATTCCTCTCCCTACAGTGGTCATCATGGTGGGGCGAGGATAGCTTCAAAGGTGCTTAGTTGTGGTTTTTATTGGCCTACATTGTACAAGGATGTAGGTGAGCTTGTTATGAGTGTCAAAGAGCTGGTGGAATTTCAAACAAGGATAAGATGTCTCTCACCACTATTCTTGAGGTTGACATATTTGATGTGTGGGGCATTGATTTCATAGGCCCGTTTGTAAGTTCTTATGGCAACACGTACATTCTGGTGGCCGTTGATTATGTTTCTAAGTGGGTTGAGGTCATGGTTTTACCTAAAAATGAGGCCCGGAGTGTTGTGGCTTTTCTCAAGAAGAGTATCTTTACTCAATTTGGTACTCCCAAAGCAATCATCAGTGATGGAGGGTCTCATTTCTGCAATAAGGCATTTGAAACTTTGCTTTCAAAGTATGGTGTCAATCACAAGGTTTCTACCCCTTACCATCCTCAAGCTAGTGGGCAGGTTGAGGTCTCCAACAGGGAGATCAAGAGCATATTGTCAAAGATGGTTAATGCAAATAGGACTAACTGGCCAAAGAAACTGGATGTTTATTTGTGGGCATACAAGACTGCATACAAGACTCCGATTGGTATGTCTCTATACCGGTTGGTGTTTGGGAAAGCTTGCCATCTACCGGTTGAGTTAGAGAACAAGGCCATGTGGGCTTTGAGGAAGTTAAATCTTGAATGGGATATTGCAGCAAATCTTCGGGTGGAGTAGCTTAATGAGCTTGATGAGTTCCAGTTCTATGCCTACTCTAGCTTATCCTTGTATAAGGACAAGATAAAGTACTTACATGACAAGTATGCTTATGTCAAGGAGTTCAAAGTGGGTGATTTAACTTTCGGTTACGACTGTTTCCAGGAAAGCTTAAGTCAAAATGGAGTGGACCTTTTGAGGTGGTGCTTGTGACTACATTTGGTGCTCTTGATTTGAAAAACAAAAATGGTGAAATCTTTAGAGTTAATAGGCACAGAGTGAAGCACTATCTTGGCAAATTTAATGATAGCCACGTGGTGGCAATGATCTATCTCTAGTGATTGATGGTAACCTGCGTTGTGCTGCGACGTTAAATCAGGCGCTTCTTGGGAGGCAACCCATGTGTTTTTCTTCTTTCTTTTTTTTTATTTTCTTCTTAATGTAGGATTTATTTTTGGACTAATAGGTTGTGAGATGTGTGTAGGGATGTTTGACGCAGTGCAGAACTAAGCTAGAAAAATTTGACTCTCTCTCTGAAGATTGGACCGCTATTGCGCTCCATTTTTCGTGGTTGCTATGTGTGCTAAACAATCCCAAATGGGGTTCTCTGAAGTTTTAACCGCTGCTGCGGTGCATTTTTTGCGGTTAGCGGTGTCTTACTGCTGTCGTGGAGCATTTTTCGCTCTCAGCGGTGGTCCCATAATTGCAGCCCTTCAGTTCTGCACCAGCGTCGACCGCGGTAGGTAAAATCGTGTGGGCCCCTAGGTTTTGTCTATAAATAGGCAGTCAAAAGGCGTTTTACCCTTTTCACCCATTTTACTCTCACACTAAACTCTCTACTACTCATCCACACATCCACGCCCTAAGTTGCACAAACACCAGAATTAGACTGCATTTTTCACCACTCATCTCACATCTGACAATGGTTAAATCTAGAGGCGGCGGTGAGAAACAAAAGGGTAGAGAAGAGTCCTCCAGGGGTAGGGGACGAGGACAAATTAAATTGACCCCAGCAGTTCGGAAATCAGTTGGGGAAATGAGGAAGAACATCAGAGTTACAGATAGAGTTGCTTCCCATTCTGAGGGGAGTGAATATTTGCCCTCCTGGGAGGCATCAGAGACTAACTCAGTGCCCACTCATATTCCAGATTTTCCGGGGAGACTTAGATTGAGAGATGAGCCCACACCTCCAGCCTCTCCCACTGCTCGTGCTTCTGTTCATATTTCTTCTGAGTTATCTGATGGCTCTGTAGAGAGCAGTGATAGTTCATCTCCAACCTCACTTACACCTTCGTCACCTCGACATGATGTAGATGTTGGGGTACCAGATGAAGAGGGAGGGAATGTGACCCAAACTGGGGGTGTGGAAAGGACTAGAAACCTTGAAGTATGGCAAAAGAGGTTTGTTAGTGAGCTGACATATCACAAGTTCCGGGAGTGGTGGACCCTAAAGTCACTTATTCATGAGCGCCAGTTCATAGAGGGGGATCTTCTCCCTCACAACCCCAACGTGAAGCAGCACTTCAATGAATGAGTGAGATGGGATTACTTTACTAGTAGGGTGTAGGAGGCTAATGAACACCTAGCTAAAGAATTCTACGCCAATGCCTCCCACATCAAGAAGAATACAAAAGTGACTAAGGTGCGGAACTTGAAAGTTAAGTTTGATGGGAAGACAATCAATGAATACCTGGGCTTCAATGAGGAATATGAGACATTATACTTGGAGAAGGTGGCGCTGGATGAGTCATCCCGCCTATGGTTGGAATCATACCTGTCTCTCCCGGATACCACCCCAACATGGTTGACAACAGGGGTTCCTATCTTGAGGAACACCCTAAACTTTGAGGCGAAGGGTTGAGAGACTTTTGTATGCAACAGGCTAGACCCCACTACTCATGAAAACACCTTGTCAGTCTCCCGGGCGGTTATAGTGGCGGCTATTATGGTGGGGTTCTCGATCAATGTCGGGAACATCATGTCTAGGGTGATCACCAGAGTGGTCAATGAGGGTGATAGATCGTACCCCTTCCCAAACTTCCTTACAATGTACTTGGAAGATCAGGAGGTGGAGAAAAGAAATTTTGATGTGAAGGTAAAACCCAAGATGCCTTTTTCATGGTACAACCTCAAGGGTCCAGATAATCCCAAAGCCAAGGGATCCAAGGGCAAAGCCACTACTTCTACTGGCAAGTCTGAAGAGCCAATAGTGGTAGTCACTACTTCTCAGCCTCCCTCTGCCATACCAGATCCTGCATCCGGACCATCTACTTCTATGCCTTCAGAAATTCCATCCATCTCAGCATACCCATTGACTGCCCACAGATTGAGTCAAACACTCTCCAGTATCAACAACTGGATGCAGACAACAACTTCTAAGCTGTCTGTGCTATCCAGTTTGGTGGCAGCCCAATCAGTTCCCCTACAACCACTAGTGCCAGCTTCGGTAGAAGAGTCTATCAAGGAGCTTCTGGACAACCAAAAGACGCTCCTGGAGAACCAAAAGCTTATAATGGATGCTCTAGCAGTTCAAGGAAAACCACTTCAGGAGCTGAACAAGCAAATAAGGAAGCTGAAAAAGTCGAAGGAGTCTAGAAGGAATTGAGAGGGGAGGTGGAGAAGATGAAGGCAGCAGACCACTTGCCATTGGATCTGCTATTATAGGACCAGTCTCCAGCAGCTCACACAAAGTAGGTCCATGAGCAGGAGATTGAGAGAGAGCCCAAGAGGAGGAGAATAGTGCCCAGTGTTGATAATGTAGAGATCGAGCTGGCGGAGACGGAGGGAGGTGCCTCTAGCCAGCCACAGGCCCCAAAGCAGACAGAGGATCCAGGGACCTAGCCACAGGACCCCATGCAGACGGAGGACCCATAGGGAGTTTTCTTTACTCTCTACCCTTCTTTTTAGCTTATTTTTAGTTAGTTAGCATTGAGGACAATCTAGTTTTCATTTGAGGGGGTGACCCTACTTTGATGATTTGGTAGTTGGTTTTTAATTATGATACTATTTCATTTCTTTATGTTTATTTTTTTTCACTTTTGGTATGTATATAACTTTACCTTTTATTTATTTCATTATTTTTCGATATTTGTATGTATATAAAGTTACTCTCTCATGTATATATTCATTCCCTCTAATGTATATTCATCTAAACCCCCTATTGTACATATTTAGTTTACTTTTCGCATTTTTCTTCATAGTTTCATTTGCAATTTTCCTTAATAGTATAGCTTTTTATTTCATTTAGTAGCTTCTTTTTTAGTTCGTAGCTTCTTATTTTACAATTTTGTGTGATCAATAAGCCTTTGATTTTCTTAAAGCCATGGTTCTTTCCAAAGGTGGAGTTTGTATGAACTGGGCGGCTCTTCCCGATGATGGATGGCATGACAACCTTCTTAAGGGTTTGAGTATGTTTTTCTTTTTGTTTTTGTGTAAATAGTAGTTAGTGAGCAATGGTGCCTCAGGCAAAGCTTCACTTGGGCCTAACACATTTACCTTTGACCTTATGGTTAAAAACAAATTGGTGTGTATAGGATGGTGATAGTTGTGACCTTGAGACTCTTTTGTTGACTAAACAATCATCGAGTGATTTCTCGAAACCATTTGTGTTGCTCAAATCTTGGCTAAGGTTGTTGTGGGCCCCCGACTCTGTTTCTTTAGCAATCCTATAGCTTGTGTGGTGAGGCATTGATTTGCAAGTCTAAGTCTCGTGCCAATGTTACACCCCATGTTTTCGTACATGAAAGTACACCATGAATAAATTGATGAAAGCCCGGAAAGGAGGTGTTACATCCTGCATTTTTGTACGTTAAAGTTTTATCGTAAGTTAATCAACGTAAATACAGGAATTAGATTATTTTGGTATTATAAGTATTATGTTATTTCAAACAAGGGATAAGTAAATTCGTGAAGGTGAGAGGGTCAGCAAATCGAAAAATAAATAAAATGAGTTTCGTCGAAGTTTGTCATTTTGGGATAAAATATGGCCCGAGCTAAAATACCCGGTAATTATGAAATAGTACCATACAAGGTACCACATGGCCAAGATAGTAAGGTGTATAAGGTGTGTTAAAAGTGAGTAGTATTTTAAGTAATTTGAGATAATTCTTAAATATGTGGGTAATTAGTTAATTATTAATTTTAGTAGGAGATTAACAATTAATTAATGAATTAGTGGTTAAATAAATCAAGATCTTGGATAATGTTTAAGCCAAAACTTGGCAGCCATGAAAGCAACCAATAATGACTCATTAAGTCCATAAATAGGTGGCATGTGTAGGGAAAGTTTGGATTGAATAAATCCCAAAAGTGGGGCACACAAGTCTTGAAGATAAAAGCTCATTTTTTGTATATAATATTAAAGGATTCTTGGATCAAAATAAGGTAATGGCCGGATAAGCTCATAATTTTGAAATGTGAGGATTTTTCTAAAAGCCTCCAATCAAGTCATACACGGATTCAAACGTTGGCAACATGAATCCAACGAGATTTCTTAGCACCTTAGTAACATGATCTTTTGCAATTCTAAAAGCGCACGGTATAATTTTCTCAAGAATATCATACGAATTTTTTCCTACTTCAATCCGTCGTTACGTGTTGTCGCAATTGACATGTGTTAGAGGGATTGTCAAGAGAATCAGCTCAGGTATGTTAAGGCTATCACTTCTTTCTTTTTGGCATGATCCATACGACATAAACTGAACGAGAAAATGCACAACTTCCATAAATGACTCTACTCATGGCAGTATTAGAGGTGCCTATATTCTTGAATTCCTATGTGTCTTATTATTACATATTTTCTTCATGGGTCTCAGAAAATACGTAAGTTGAAAAAATTTACTTCATGATATTATTCAAAGGCATAATGGTCTTATGACATTCCGAGAAATTTTATTGAAGTACTTCTCATGCATTGCATTCATTTATACATGTACATTGACCCATGACCAGATGGCATTATATACGCATATATATATATATATGGGAAAAGGTTATGGCATTTTATACGCACCACTACATGATCAGCTAGTATACGTTGATGATTTTGCCCACAGTGGCTGAGATGATATGATGGGATGCCCTCAGTGGCTTGATGATGTTATGAACACATGTACCTATGAACGACATGACATTCATATGAATATGCATAACACTATAAGTATTTCATGATTTACAGAGTTATCCAGACTTACAGGTTGAGTCATTTACTCTATATTTCTTCCGTGTTTGTTATGTACTTATTTATGTTCCTTACATACTCGGTACATTATTCGTACTGACATCCCTTTTGCCTAGGTACGCTGCGTTTCATGCCTGCAGGTTCTGATAGACAGGTCGAGAGTCCTCCAAGTAGGTCATCAGATCAGCGGAAGATGTTGGTGCACTCCATTTGCTCCGGAGTTGCTTATTTGGCCAGTATGATTTAGATGTGTATTGTTTGGTATGGCGGGGCCCTGCCCCAACCTTTGTGTTAAGTATGTACTCTTAGATTCTTGTAGACATATATCTTGTACACGAATTCTTGTATGGCCTTCGTTGGCTATGTTTTGAGTATATAAAGAATCATGACGGCTTTGTAGGCCCGTTCTTCATATGTATAAGTTTGTATTCCCTCATGATTTACTCCGGTACGTTTACCTATGATAGAATGATATGAAAGATACGTTATGTTGGTACTCTGTTGAGTAAGGTACCGGGTGTCTATCGCGACCCATCGGTTTGTGTCGTGACAAAAATGGTATCAGAGCAGTTCTGTCTTAGGGAGTCTACAAGTCGTGTCTAGTAGAGTCTTGTTTATGGGTGTATCGTGCACCACACTTATAAGCGGGAGGTTACATGGCATTTAAGACTGTCACTCTTTCTTCTTACTCTAGATCGTGTGGTAGAGCTCAGTTTTAAGAACTCAATTTCCTAAACTCTATCTTATTCGTAATACAAAGGTTGCCTACATTCAGAAAGATGGTCGGTAGGAGATATAGTTGTGGAAGTGTTGAGTCAGAGGAACTCGATTTTGTATTATGTTTATGATGAGTAAATATGAGATCTTCAGCAGACCATGCATGTACTAAAAGGTGTAAGGTTCTTGACAAGGAGTTTTAAGGCATGAATACTTATCCACTCTTACGGTAAAAAGGAATAACAGAATCGGAAGGTAGACACAAATTTCAGTAAGTAAAAGAAGCAAGATGAAGAAGGGTACGAGGTACCCAGTTAAATCATTAGTTACCAATCAGGAAGGGAGATATAAGAATTTTGAGTTACCTTCAACAATGACAGATGTACGTATAATCGGCCACACCGATCTTAGTTATACCCTATAGAAGTTAACAAAAGTAGTATAACAGAAGGGCTGATATCAGGATCTGGCTGGGGTTAGAGTGACCCAAAATAGGGGATGGAATGTTTGCGTTAGTTAACATTTCCGAAGGATAGTGCAAATATGCTAATAGATCTTCTTGTGAGGCACCCAGATGGTGCACTCTAAAAGAGTACGGCTAGATATGGGTACTACAAAGATAGGCACTGGATGCCTTGAAAGGAATAAATATTATCTTAGTATGGCTCCCGTACATAGTAGAGAGAGAATGTTTGGCAACTCTAAGAGCCAATGGATGGAGCCAGGGGAGCTAAGAGCAAAGGAATATCTTGTTCGTGTTTTCAGAATAAAGTGATAGACATAAATGTTAGCGTAAAATGAGAAGAGAGTTAATGAAGCATTATGATTGAGATGTGATGCATGGATGACAACGGTAGAAAAAATAAAATAAAAATGACAATATTACAGAGTCTATAGTCAAATGAAGGAAAATATGAGAGGTGACATGCCTTTGAGACAACGAAAGAGAGTATAGGCCATAAAGTCGTATCCTTATTTCGAGAAATAAGTTCGTGATGCTAACATGATCACCAAAAGGAAAAGTTAGACCTAGAGTAACAGAAATCAGTACGGATGGTGAACAAGATAAACTAATCATGAATCAGGGACTCAGTGATTTGAAAATTGTGTTCCGTCAATAATAGAATGGACAACAGAAGAAGATTCATAAGAAATTCAGAGAATGGTCATTTAGGAAGACGCTTCCCTAAGTAAGCAATGTGTACAAAGTTAAGCTTAAGGGACTGTATGTACCAGTTACACTAAGTGTCACCCTCACGAGTAAAGAAATTTCGTTATCCTTAGTACAGAAGGATTACCACAAGGAGAGTAAGGGTCATCAATGATATGAAAGGATGCCAAAGATGAAGAGGAAAAATATATATAGGTAGGTTGTTGTAGCTCCAACTCTTAGTACTCCCCTAAAGGGAGGAATATGGAGTGATAATGGCATTAAGTCAGAGTTAAGTGGTTCTAGTAATTATGAAATGGTAAAAGAAGAATGCGATAAAAATGAATGAGGGATGAGATTGCAGTTATTCAAAGCCTACAGATATGCTACGATTCCAGAACACTATGCAAACACGACGTCAAGGAAAGGAAGTAAGGGTTCCTGCCCGAGATATTATTGATAAATAAGGAGCCAGTGCGAAAGGTAAGTTAAGATAAGGGAAATAAACCAAGAAAGATTACGCGGAATATTGATATGAAAATGAGCCAGCGAGTAGTTAGTAGTTGATTCATGAAGGGCCTAGTTATGGCTAAACAAGAGGATACAGACAAATTAATAGACCGTGCAAGATAAACAGAATGAACACCAACATGGGGAATTCAGTATCACAAATTTGACGTCATGACCTTAAGAAATATTAAGATAGAAGTTGGGGTAGTAAAGGTATCGTATGAGGGTTACGGAGATAAAAGGGAGTGCCACAGGGAAAACAACCAAAATATCAGTTTAGAAGCAACCCCACGAGCACAAGGTCATGGAGGTAAGTAACTACGGATAAGTATAGGCAAGGAAGGACATTAGGAGGTCCATTGAGTAGACAATGTAATAAGCTCAAATCTTTACAAGAGTCATAGGATCTTTCCTAAGTACCACAATGAAAGAATAGTTGAGGAAATAAGGAAGTGGGATTTAACCAAAGCATAGTGACCTAAAGAGGAAAGGGTTGTGTAACAATATCTTAACTACAAAATTGTATGCACTCCAAAAGAAAGTTGCACCTGCCATGGCTAATGACCAGGGAGTAAAACCAAAAGTAATATTCGAGACCATATGAGTTGCACAAAAAATTTGGCATGCGTAAGAACTCAGATAAGCTAAGTATACACCTAACAAGGGGCAAAAAGACCAGGAAAAGCAATTGCTTACGTTTGAAGAAAACTAAGATTGAACGAAAGGAATTATTCGATTAAAGATCAGCCGTAGAAGAATCCGGTATAATCTAAAAGAGGGAATTAGGTCCAGATCATAAACAAAGGATTGAATTATTAGAAGATTGATTCGTGGTTTTCCATAGTGTTCATGAAAGGCTAAAGTAATAACTAAATGCCATGAGCCGCAGATTAGAAGATAGATTAAGTCTACATAAAGGCTGATCAGAAGGAAGAGGAAACCAAAGAGTTACATCAACCAAGTAAATCAGAAGTCTGATAATTGGCCCGAGACAATTATAGAAATTGTGATTGAGAATATTGCAGGATCAACCTTAAAATCATATGCATAAGAGAGATAGTGCAATAAAACCACAATATTCTATAACGGCTCTACGATAGAGCTAGTTAGAAGAGTACCAGTATGGATCTACCACCAGATTATGTATGCACCATAGGTGCAAGTATTATAAGAAAGTTTCAAGTTGTGGATGTGAATTATACCTATATGGAAGGGAGGTCATGAAAGAGATAGAAGATATGATGTGAGACTTTAAGATAAGTAGGGTAAAGGTGGATAACGTATGAGATACTCAAATGCAGAAGATCATGAATAGTCCATACTTCGGATAGAAGGTTAGAAGTGTTGGGATTTAGTATCCAGGAATGATAGCGGCAGCGTCAGTGGCATACGTTCCAGCCTATGGTTTCTAGGTATCGAGTGGCCTAGTCAAAAGAATAAAGAAGAGTCATAGACGATGTGATGTCTAGCTTGATGTTCCAAAATAGCATAAGGAAATATATGTTGCAAGCAAGTTGAAGGAAGGTTGCAAATTATATAAATAGATATGAGTAGGTCACAAGCTAAAGTATGGTAAAGCGACAAAGTTTTCGAAAGATAAGAGGAAGGATAAAAAAGGGCGAGTGAGAAGGTGACGAGAATGGATAAGTCCTCAAAGCACTCTAAGACTAATAGCATTTAAAAGAGTTGGAATACTGCTCTGGTGGTAGAATAAGGGTGTAATTGTGATAGATGAAGGATGACGTTTGGGCCTTTGATTGAGTAATGATTTAAAGAAAGGGATTCATGAATTGTACGTCATTAATTCACCCACGTAAGGTAATAAACAATGGACGGACAAAAGTCACAAAGTATGAGATGAGATTAGGCTGTTATTCTTAAGATGAACAGTAATTAGGGAACATTAAACGACTTGGATATATGCATATGAGATAAGCAATGAAAGTATCCAGGAGTTTGGTAGTAGACCTCAGTAAGGATAAATCAAGGTAAGAGTTATGGTATAGTATGACCTACCTAGGTGCAGTAAAGTCATATAAATGGATAAACAAAATAAGGTATAGTAATATTCGTGAGTTCAACAAAGTACCGAACGAAGAACTTCGGTATACATATAAATGCCAAATAGACATCTTATCAAGCTCTGTATATGCTTATAAAGTGACGCCTAGAGATTGGCTAAAGGCTGGGAAAAAAGGAAAGAAGAGTCGCATAGGCGTACATACAAGGCCAGAGTCGTACAGACTACATGATAAAAGGTAGCAATAATTACGATATTGAAAGGATTCTGACTACAAGTCGTGGTGTGTGAAGAAGTCCTAAGGGAGGAATGCCTTGGACTTTGGATTTATTCATAGAACAGTTGCTAGATGGCAAGGAAAGTACTAAAGTATTCGGAAGACGTAGGTTATGAAAATGATAAGTGCACCAGTCAACATTCGAGGACGAATGTTCCAAGGGGAATAATGTTACACCCCATGTTTTCGTACATGAAATTACACCATGAATAAATTTATGAAAGCTCGGAATTGAGGTGTTACATCCTACATTTTTTGTACGTTAAAGTTTTGTCGTAAGTTAATCGACATAAATACAGGAATTAGATTATTTTGGGATTATAAGTATTATGCTATTTCAAACAAGGGATAAGTAGATTCGTGAAGGTGAGAGGGTAAGCAAATCAAAAAAAATATAAAATGAGTTTCGTCGAAGTTTGGCATTTTGGGATAAAATATGGCCCGAGCTAAAATATCCGGTAATTATGAAATAGTACCATATAAGGTACCACATGGCCATGATAGTAAGGTGTATAAGGTGTATAAAAAGTGAGTAGTATTTTAAGTAATTTGAGATAATTCTTAAATATGTGGGTAATTAGTTAATTATTAATTTTAGTGGGAGAATTAATGAATTAGTGGTTAAATAAATCAAGATCTTGGATAATGTTTAAGCCAAAACATGGCATCCATGAAAGCCACCAATAATGACTCATTAAGTCCATAAATAGGTGGCATGTGTAGGAAAATTTTGGATTAAATAAATCCCAAAAGTGGGGCCCACAAGTCGTGAAGATAAAAGCTCATTTTGTGTATATAATATTAAAGGATACTTGGATCAAAACAAGGTAATGGCTGGATAAGCTCATAATTTTGAGAAGTCTTATAAAACTTCTCCAAACGTGAGGATTTTTCTAAAAGCCTTCAATCAAGTCATATAAGGATTCCAATGTTGGCAACGTGAATCCAACGAGATTTCTTAGCACCTTAGCAACATGATCTTTTGCAATTCTAAAAGAGCACGGTATAATCTTTCTCAAGAATATCATACGGATTTTTCCATACTTCAATCCGCCATTACGTGTTGTCGCAATTGATGTGTGTTAGAGGGATTGTCAATAGAATCGGCCCAGGTATGTTAAGGTTATCATTTCTTTCTTTTTGGCATGATCCATACAACACAAATGAAACGAGCAAATGCACAACTTACATAAATGACTCTAATCATAGAAATATTAGAGGTGCCTATGTTTTTGAATTCCTATGTGTCTTATTATTATATCTTTTGTTCATGGGTCTCAGAAAATACCTAAGTTGAAAAAGTTTACTTCATGATATTATTCAAAGGCATAATAGTCTTATGACATTCCGAGAAATTTTATTGACGTACTTCTCATGCATTGCATTCATTTATACATCTATATTGACCCATGACCAGATGACGTTATATACGTGTATATATGTATATTATATGTATATGGGATATGGAAAAAGGTTACGTCGTTATATACACACCACCACCTGATCAGCTGGTATACATTGATGATTTTGCCCACAGTGGCCAAGATGATATGATGGGATGCCCTCGGTGGCTTGATGATGGTATGAACACATGTACCTATGTACGACATGACATTCATATGCATATGCATAACACTATAAGTATTTCATGATTTACAGAGTTATCCAGACTTACAGGTTGAGTCATTTACTCTATATTTCTTTCATGTTTGTTTTGTATTTATTTATGTTTCTTACATACTCGGTACATTATTCGTACTGACATCCCTTTTGCATAGGGATGCTGTATTTCAAGCCTGCAGGTTCTGATAGACATGTCAAGAGTCCTCCAAGTAGGTCATCAGATAAGTGGAAGATGTTGGTGCGCTCCATTTGCTCCGGAGTTGCTTGTTTGGTCAGTATGATTTAGACGTGTATCATGGCAGGGCTCTGCCCCGACCTTTGTGATAAGTATGTACTCTTAAGGCTTGTAGAGAGATATCTTGTATATGAATGCTTGTATGGCCTTGTCGGCCTATGTTTCGAGTATATAAAGAATCATGCTGGCCTTATAGGCTCGTTCTTCATATGTATAAGTTTGTATTTCCACATGATTTACTTCGGTACGTTTACCTATGATAGAATGATATGAAAGATACATTATGTTGGTACTCTGTTGAGTAAGGTACCGGATGCCCGTCGCGGCCCATCGGTTTGGGTCGTGACAACCAATAAGTCTAGAACTTGCCCTGAATATTTATCTAGGCGAAATCCTAAGTGAAGCTCGACTTGGGAAGTGATTATATGCGCTCCTTGATCCTAATTGAGATTTAAAAACATCCATAGCCTACCAATGATGATATCCCTAGTCAACCTCGTTGAGCCATAGCCATTATTCTTTCAATAACCATGATACAAGCCTTTATCCATTCTAAAATGGTCCTCTTTTGGCACCCTATATTTCCTTAGCACAAGGCAAAAGCATAAATTTGGGGGGAGAGATGAGGAATGCAAAAGTTATAAAAGGTACAAAATAAAAAAAAGGAAAGGCAAAAAGAAAAAGAAAGAAAAGCCAAAAATTCAAAAAGAAAGTGAACAATGTAGAAGAAATGAAGGGAGTCAATAAAAGCAAAAGATGAAAGGCATGAAAAGATTAGAAAGGATAAAAAGGATTGAAATGAACAAGAAAGAGTGACAGTGTGTCTCTTTAGCCCCTAAATAAGAAGTAAATGACTCAAAGAGTTAAGAAAATGTATGCCAAAATGAAGCAAATGAAGTGTTTAAGGGAAGATGAAACCTTCTTAGACCAATATATATCATACCCTGAACCAAAAGCCTTTATTACATTCCCACAAAAGCCTTATATGATCTTGAGTTGGGTGAGCTTACATTAGTAGTGACTCACATAAGGGGCAAGCTTATGGTACTTAGAGCCGGACTTGTGACCTTCCTTTGAGAGAGATGAGTGTGTCTTCCACAATCCTCGTTTGAGTGCTACAATCTAAAAGTGAGAGTTGCTTGTGGAGAGTTGAGGAGTATGAGTTTGGGTTCCACAATGACCAATGTAATAGAAAGAGTTTCCTTGATGATTTGAGTCAACTCTTGATGCTTTTGTGTCGCACTATAGCCATAGTGCTAAAAAGTTGTGTATTGTTGATAATGCATTTGAGTTGAGGGTAATTGTTAGTCCCAATTGATTCCTTGATGAGGTTACTTTAGGGCAGCTAAATTTTCTTTTCTTTTATCTTGAGGAGGTGAGAATTACTTTGTTTGCTTGAGGACAAGCAAAAACTTAAGTTTGGGGGAGTTGATAACTAGGGATTCTAGTATATTTTATGCTCCTTTTTGCTTGAGTTTTATATTAAAAGTGTGTACAAGTATTCCCAAAAGCTCACTTATGTGCTTGCTTGCATTGTTTGGTCAAAAAGAGACAAGAAAGTCAAAACCAGCTCAAAAAAGAGTGAAACCTCCACAAGTCAAAGCTGAGTCAACTGAGCACTGCAGCGGAAAATCAACAGCGGACGCGGAGGATCCACCGTTGAGGCGGTCTTGATCTCGCGGTCCGTTATGGCAAAGATCAGAGAGTTTTCATTTGGGGATTTTCCAGTCACCGCTGATCATGGTTCTTTTATGCAGCACCGGTGCCTCCACCGTGACAGCGGTCCTTTTACCGCGATCAGCGAAGAAGAGATTCAGAGAGCCTGAACTTGAGCTAAAAGTTGAAGACCGCGGTCCGCGCTTGATTTTATACAGCCGTGGTAGCCTCACCGCTGCAGCGGTCCATTTTTCGCTATCAGCGGTACCTCTATCAGGGGCCTTTTTGTCCGAAAAATTTAGCTGTGTATAAATACTTCTTTTTCAAATTTTTAGGTCATCTTATCTTTGTGAGCACGTGGATTTTACCTCATACGAATTACTCCAAAAGAATTCCCAAAATTAGGTCTTTTCTTTAATTATGTGTTATTTTTAGGAACTATTGTGCGATTTTCCTGATTGTTTGCCTATGTTTGTGTACATGTCTAATTTTACTAATGCATTAAAAATACAAAATATAGCATTTGCATTTAAAATATAATTTTACATTTTATAGTAATTAAGTAAATTATTATTTTACAAAAATGAAAAATCAAAAAAATAATAATAATAACGTATCTTGTGTTTTAATGATTAATGTTAAATTTTGTGATTTCTTTTTAAATTGATATTTAATTAAATTGTGGTAATTATTTAGGATTAGCTGAAATTTGTAATAAGTTAATTTAGTTTTGTAATTTAATTTAGGATCTTAGTTTTAATTTTGAAAAAAAAAGAATTAATAAAAGAGAAGGAAATTGGAATTGGGACAAATTCAATTTAATTTAAGAAGCCCAAACAATTAACCCAGCGCAACACAAGCCCGGTCCGGTCCGTCACAGCTTAGACCAAACGACGTCGTTTCTGTTGTTTCGATTTGGACCGTTGAATCAGCCTGATCGGACGGTCCCAAACCTTCCCCACAACCCGACCCCATACCCTGACCAACTCGGGACACTATAAATATCCCAAGTGGCGACTCTGAATCTTTAAATAAATAAATTCCGTTTTGATTGTCCTTTAATTGAAAAAAACTCCCTTATTTATACATCCTTCCGAGGGTGTAGTAAAAAAGGAGGTGTGACAATCTTTAGTGAGCACGTGAAACCGTCGCTTTTTCCTTTTTGAGTAATTTTATAGCTTGTTTAGCAATTAGTCTTAGATTCTTAACGTGTAATTACAATTTATGACTTCTATTTCATCTCAATTTATGATTTCTTCTTCAATTATGAGTAGTTAAACCCATTAGCTAGGGTTGTGGCTTAACTCTAATATGGGTATTTAATGGATCTCCTATTTTAGGGCTTAGATGTTTATGGGTGGTTGATATTTGGCCTGATTTATGCTTTTCATGTTGAATTGGTGGTTGCAAACACTAATTTGTGCTCTTTTGACTTAGGCTCTTCTTGAGAAAGAAAGCTTAAGTCTAGAAAATTCAGGCCTACAAGGAATTGGGGTGTATTCAAGAGATTGATAGCCCCAATTAAAGGGTTTAACCTAGAGATAGTAGTACCCGGCTTGAGCCAACATTGCTTGCACAAATTGAACACTCAATTGGGCTTGAGAAAGACAATTTAGGCAGAGTCACTCAAACTACCGAGAGGTATATAGTGAGTAGATTTTTGCATTAGCTATATCACGATCCCAACTATAACATTATTACCCTAAGTTTTAGATCTCGCTAAATACTCACCTAGGAGTAAGTCACTTCCCTAGTGCCTTTTTACCAATTTAGAAAACCCTACAAAATATCTACTTAGCTTAATTTCGTGCATCATGAGTATAAAATTAGAAATAGCAAACAAACAAAAGAATGATTGTAAGTGCAATCAAGAGCATTGCACACAGCTAGATTAGATAGGAATCCACCTCCAAACATATCTTAGCTCCCTGTGGATTCGATCCCGACCTTTTCGGGTAAAAGCTACATCGACCGCTCTTGCCACTCTATAGTGGTGTAGGGTTGGACCCGATCAGTGGGATCCACCACTTAGCTTTATGCTACAATCACATAGATCTAGACCTCACAACGACTTCTTCTTCTTCCCAGTTACCATGAACACACACCATTACTCGGCCAACTTCTCGCGAGCTCTTGTTGCACCAATCATACACATCCCAAATTATCATCCAACATCACACGCTCAACCTCCTAGGGGTCATACCATCTTCTTCAAGCGACCTAAGCTCACATCGCAATACATGCATCCCATGTTAGGCAGAAAGTAGAACTCTTTGTAGGAACCTCATCAAACTCATATTGACCTCCTCTAATGTCATTGCTATAGTTACATCCATCATGAGATCAATTGATCTCCCAAGGTCCCCACTGATCTGCCAGCCCTAAGAGTCCTTTCATTCATTAACATCACCCAAGGGAACAACAATATGTTTGAAACTCGAAGTCGTATTGCATCAAAAATAATGATTGAATACTCATTTTCCCACATTCCATTTGAGACCTTCTCATCACATTCAAAATTCCTAAGCACAGAAACTATCTCAGATATCATCTCCCTCGAACTATCAACATTGGGAACACCGGTTCAATCCTGAAGTCTCAACACATAACCATCTATGATATCTTCCTCTTGTGTTTCATCTCACCACATCGTACCCAGAGGCAAACAAATGAAGACCAACGTACCGATGGGCCTCAATGCATTCAATCAAGGGCGGAGACACCACAATGTTAACAAAAATTCCACCTAATTCGAAATATATTAAATCTACACCGTAGGCAACACCAACACTGGGCTGAAATGACAAAACACCCCTTTACAAGGCGATGATAATAGCCCACTCAAATACGCAGGGAGAAACATCTTGCACCGCATCTGTATCATCTTCACAACTCATCGGTGCTTCACAACAACAAATGCCTGACGTCACGTACGAATGAGTAGGAAGGAACTGAAAGCACAAGCATTAACGAAATCAAGTTGTACGGTGAGGAATCAAGGAAGGGAAGTTCTCCTAATAGCCATGTAGCCTCTCGAAGATAAGAACAGACATCTCCGTACCGATTAGTCTACTAGACTTGCTCATGACTCATAAGACCTAAGTGAACCTAGTGCTCTGGTACTAAGCTGTCACAACCCAAAATTCATAACAGGTTGTGATGGCACCTAACGCCACCGTTAGGAAAGCCAATGGCGAACCATCTAATAATAATCCATTTTAATTTTTTAAAAAATAGGAATTTCATTAAATAAATAGAATAAAATTTGGCACTCATAGAAACCTATGCCTTTCTTTAATAAATTCCGAATATAAATAAATCATAAAGTGAAATGATAATAATAATAATAATAATAATAATAATAATAATAATAATAATAATAATAATAACAACAATTATGATCATCCACTAGGAATCCCCAAAGTCTGGTGTTACAAGTGCATGAGCATCTACTAAAAAGTGCAATAACAATACAACATTTGTCTGGAATACAAGATAAATGGGATAAAGCAAATAATTATGATGGAGACTCTATCTACTATGAATCGTAACATAGAATGCAGCTCACCATAAAGTCCCCTTGGCAGTTGCGCCTACACGCCCAAGTGACCACCAAATGAACATGTCAGATCCTGCACATTTACTGCAGAAGTGCAACATGAGTACGTAAATAAACACGTACCAAGTAAGTAAGTAGCCTAACTCTAAAGAAGTAGTAACGAGGGGTCGAAATTGACACTTACTAAGAGTGTGTTACAATATCCTACTAAGGCGAACGACCAGATCCCATTAGCATAAGAAGCTTTAAGGGGTCCTTGAACCCACTCACGAATATATGTGTGAGTTATAAAATCTAAGGAAAATTTTCGATAAATATGCACAACGCGGAAGAAATTTGTAAGGGAAGCACAATTTTCCACGATTTATCAATTAGCTCGTCAAATATCTAAAATTGTAAGTCTATTACTCTACGCGAGTCTAGTCTCAGGTCGTAACACGAAATAAAGTAATTAAACAGGCAAGAATAACTCAATTAATACTATTAAAGCATGGCGTGAATCTAAGTCTACCCGAACATAATAAGAAACTCTAGCATAAGCACGAACACTCATCACTTCATACGTGTGTATCTCCCATAACATGTAGCATGTAATAAGTATAAAACCTACGGGGTAAATTCCCCCTCACAAGGTTAGAGAGGAGACTTACCTCGATCTGAAGTTTCATAACCAGCTCCAACGCCTCTCTGGCACCTCAAACCAACGCCCAACGATCCAAAACTAGTCAAACAATCATGAAAACCAATAAGAAGATACTCCAATACTCTTAATAATTTATTTATAACAATTTTCAACTCCGCTAGAAAAGTCAACAAAGTAAACCATTGGGCCCACGTGCCCGAATTTCAAAAACAAATCGAAGATAAACATTATTCATACCACCCCGAACTCGAATATATAATTTATTCCTAATTCCATACCCAATTCCGTGGTCAAAACTCGAAATTATAAATTCTAAGGCTCCTGTAAAAAATCCCACATTTTTCACTTAAATTCTTGAATTTACAAGCCTAAATTCGTATATTTAACTCACAACGTGTAGAAATCACTTACCTCATGATTGATGATGAATATGGCACTCCAAAATCGCACCAAAGTCGGCTCTGATGGAAGAAAATGAGAAAAATAGAGACAAATCCCGCTTTAAAACAATTCTGCTCAGGCCCACCCTTCATCGCGTTCGCGAAGACCTAACAATCCACATCATCGCGTTCATGTCCAAGCCGTTCGCAATGGACAACTTGCCCCTAGCTTGGAACTCCTCCTTCTTGTTCATGGTTGTCCTTCTGTGTTCGCGATGGGAAAACTGCACACCCAGCAACTTACTGCGTTCACGACTACCTTGTCGCGTTCGCGTAAGGTAAAGTCCCACTGACCCCTAATTCTCATTCACATTCGCGAAGTACAAAAACACAACCACCAATTTCTTTCTTCGCAATCGTGTAAGTCCACTCGCGATTGCGAAGCATGACACCAGCAGCACCAACAACCAGCAGCATCAAATCACCAAAACTTGGTCCGAAACCGAAACCACCCTGAATCACACCCGAGGCCCCCGGGACCCCGTCCAAATACACCAACCAGTCCCAAAACATGGCACGAACCTGCTCGAGGGCTCAAATAACACCAAACAACATCCAAACTACGATTCGACGATCAAAATTCTTCTTTTAACTTTCAAACATTAAAACTTCGACGAATGCGTCTGATTCATACTTAAATATCCCAGATGACGCCAAAATTTATGTACAAATCACGATACGAACCTATTCCAAGGCTCGGAACCTCAAACGAACATCGATAACACCAAAGTCCACTTCAAAGCAAACTTAAGAAATTCTTAAACTTTCAAAATGCTAACTTTTCATATTAAACGCTGAAATGCTCCCGGACCACTCGATAATCAACCCCAACATACGCTCAAGTATGAAATCATCGTATGAACCTATTGTAACCTTTAAATCTCGATTCCGAAATCGTTTACTCAAAAGTCAAACCTTGATCACCTCTTCCAACTTAAAGCTTCCGAATTGAAAATTTTCCATCTGAATCAACTCCAAACTTTCCGAAATTTAATTTCGACCACACGTACAAGTCATGAAATATGAAGTGAAGCTACTCAAGGCCTCAAATCGCCGAACGATGTATTAGAGCTCAAAACGACTTGTCGAGTCATTACAGTCGGAGTGTAGGCTTGCCGAAACTTGAATACGAGACTTTAAGTATTCGGCCATCTCAACAGTTGATTTTGAACCTTGTAATTTTTGATTTGAAGGAAGAAGAGATGAAGGACAGAACTGGTCCCAAAAAGTGTGCCTGTTTAGTTTCAACATACTTTTGCAATACAAAAAATAAACTGCAATCACAATATAAATATGGAGAAATGTAATTTTAATGATGAATCTTCATGGATAGAATTCTGTTTGTTCCCTTGATTTTGCCACCAGATTGTTCTCCGTAATTCGAGGGCTGGATCATCCTCGAACGTTGGATGATGCAAGCAAACCTCCCAGGATGTATTTGATCACTCTGAAGGTCGAGCATTGTGTGAGTCTTCTTCTTGAAGTATTTGATTATAAAGAAGAACACCTATTGATCGCGACATTGTCTTGATCTCTTCGCAAATATTCGAAAATTTATGGGATTTTTTTAGATGACCTCAATTTTCGGGATCTTTATTTAAGGGAATATGTAACCCTTTTTATAAGAGTGACCTCAGGTTAGGGTAGAGTGGCCTCCAAGTTAGGGTATTAGAAAAGTAGTTTCCAAGCAATCCTAATAGACTCCTAGAATTTCAAGAGTCGTCTTGTAGCGTCTTGAATTTAGGATTCAACCCAAATTTCATATGGGCTTGATCCGTTAAAATTTTGATTTCTACACGTACCATTTTCGAATTACTTTACACAGTACACCTTTTCTTACAACTTTAAAATAATTCTTTATTCATTGATAACGTAAAATTAATACAAAGTTATATCCAAAGAAGTCCAGAACACTTTGTTCTTGTTCAATTTTTTACACTGACAAATGAAATTTTTTATGTATACACATGGACTAAACTAAGGTAATTCAAAATGGCCTTTTTAGGTTCTTCAAGTCCAAAGAATCAATACACTCTATCCTACCTCTATGCAAATTCAACAATTTCAACAACTCACTTGCCTTCTCCTTAGTTCTTTCACTACAACCAACTTGTATTAGCAACAATAATTTCTGAAAAGCACCAACTTGAAGTGCTTCAATTAGCACAACATTACCATTTTCCCTTTGCTCCCTCTTCCCAATTAGTTTCCATAAAATTGAAACTGAAAATTCAGTTGCCAAATCTGAAACTCTCAATAATTTCTTGATCAAAACAGGAATGGTTAAAGCATAACCATAAGCCCTTCTTTTTCCTTCTTCTGAGCTGCAAATTCCAACCAAAATACCTAATGCTTTTTCACATATGCTTTTTTCACAATCCACAAGTATCTCTATAAGCAATTCCACTAACCCCAAATCAGCAAATTTCACTCTAGCCTTTTGGTTTATAATTTGAGATGAATTAACCATATGGTAAATAGTTAATAATGAAGCTTTTGTAGTAGTAGGGCAAATTGGCTCTTTCACCAGCTTCACTAAAGCTTCTAAAGCTCCATCAATTTTTAATAACTCTTCTACTCTCCATTTTTCCTCTATTTTCATAATTTCTTTTAGCAATAAAACTGAATTTCTCCTGCTTGATAAACTCCCACATTTCAAGAACCAAACCAAGCAATTTAACGATGATTTTGATCCAAGAGTTGACTTTGACTCACCATCTAGAGGCAATAAAATAGTCAAAGTTGATAAGATTTCTTCCATTGTTTCAACATCATGGACCGATAATTTCTCCGAAAATCCAACAAGTGTAGATGATAAGATCTTTGCAGCTCCATTGGTGATAAAACAACGTCTATTCCTCGCGCTTTCTTTTATCATTATCTTCATTTTCAAGACCAGTGCTCGACAAGAGTTCTTTGAGTCGTGCTGCTCTTTTAAGCAGCAAGACTCAATCTTCCTAAGAATCTCCGTTACCTCTGATGAGGTAACGGGAATTCTTGGAGTTGGGATTCTCTCAACTCCGTGATCTTTATTCTCAACACACCATTGTTGGATCATTTTTCTCATGGTGTGATTGGGAATTGGCTCAAGAGATTTCAATCCTTGTTTGGTGATTGGACATGTTTGATTTCCACCCTCAATCCATGTTTCAATACTCTCTCGATCGTATGTTATCCCTGTGGATAAAGTCACTGGATCCTTCATTAAATCTAAAGAAATTGGACATTTGAAATGGCTAGGAATCATTAACAACTCCATAGTTTTTTCCTCTATTAATTCTTTCTTTGATGTGCTTCTCTTTGCTGCTCTTCTCTTTCTCCATGTTGACATCATTGTTTGTTAAAACACAAAAATTAATTTGATCCAAAAATCTTTGAGAACAATGGGTTGTGCTTTGTGATTTAATTTTCTTGTATGGGAGTTTGGTAGGTAAAGTTTATGTAGGATTTAATGTGTATATATAAGTGCATGTGTACGTGTGAGATGTCACGCGGTTGAACTTTCTGCATTTAATATAATTAAAGGAGTATTAATATAAAAAAATTCTAATAACAAAATTATTCAAGAACGTGTGAGGGAGAGAAGCTGGGAACAGCGAGATTGAATATTGACTAAGAAAATGGAAGTGTTGAATAGGGTATGGGGCAAAGAAGGGATGCTTAGGACATTTGGTTAGACTAGAAATGTCAAATGTAAGAATGAAATATTGAAGAAAAAAAAATCGAAAGAATCAAAAGGTTGGTTTAAATTTGACTTGGAGAACAGAGAGAAGGCCTGCAACAAAAGACTGGTTGGTGTACTAACCTGACTCATTTGAAGAGAAAATGAATATATAATGGCAATTATTTTTATTATTTTTGTAAAAGAATCTTTTATGATCGATTACAATTTGAACCAAAAAAAAATATAACTTTCATAAGAGTTTTATGTGTGGCATAACTAGTTGTCTTTAGTTTTCGACGTACACATGAAAAGTAAGGACTATATTTTCTTACTTTTTCCTTTGGTTAATTTAAACATTGGGGAAATGAAAATCTCATTCAGAGAAAGGATATCCCAAAGTCTAATAAAATGATAGTTGTATTTAGTTGAAAGTATAATGTCATTTACATCCAAATAATTAGTTGTAATAAATTTTAGTTACTCGATAATTAATCCACAAGTTGAAGTGGATCACCATATATAAAAAAAATTATCAATTCTTCACTTTCATTTTATTTGGCAGTGTTTCACTAAGCATTCGGAGCTTAAAAAAGAAAAGAATACTTTTAAATTTCAAACATATCATAATGTTTACGTGGCTATAGAAGAATGTCGTTAGAATAAAAATAAAATTTCACGTGTGAGGGGGGCAAATGTTATATGAGAAGATTAGAATTTAAAGGAAGTGAACATGTATACGCTTCCTTTTGTTTACACGGACTCGTTTTACAGGTAAAGTTGTTACACGGTTTTTAACGAACCTAACGCGCAGGATATAAAAATGTAAGGTCAAATACTAATAATGACTAATGATTATATGATTCTTTCTTTTTTTTTTTTTGTGACTCTGTAGTATTTTTTATTTCTTGTTCTATATTCGGTATCTGTTTGACTCAAAAGATATTAAATTTTTTTTTGAACAAATCAATCAAAGATGAAGAGGTAAATGGTAGATGAAGATAATAAACTCTAGGATAATAACAATAGAGAGAAGAGAGTTGTAAACTTTCTTTTCATCCAAGGTTGATGAGTTTTACAAAGTGTTCCTCCCTTGTTGCAAGGCTCTCATCCCTCATATATACTGAGGAATTTCTTTCAATCGTAGAAACGACATGCAAAGAATCTTTTAAGGAATATTCTCCATATCTCCTAATGGGCTTACTCTACTGTCGAGGTCGTATTGTTCCTTCTTTTACCACAAGGTTGTATCCCTCTGGGCGTCAACTCGCAGGTGCTCGGTCGTTTGTCGTGTTCACTGTAGGTCGTGGTCGGTCAAATTCAGACCCATACCGAAGCACTGAAGAGTACACGCTACCGGGGGTGATGTCAGCTTTACGTACGCCCTCATTACGCGGATTTTCGAGGCAAGGACTGACGGCTTGGCTCTTTAATTCTTGCGCTAATTTGAGGTCTACCGCCTCGGTTCTGACGCCACCCAACCCTATAAATAGATGAGGGGTTTGATTTTTTGAAATTTTTTAGCCATTTCTCTCTTGATAGCCTCTCAGTCTTCTTCATTTGTTCTTATATCCTCCTGCTTCCGTTTCCGTTCTTCACCGAAAGTTTTCTTCTTTTTTACTCCCTTTGTGTTGCTACTCCTTTAAACGATACTATGCCGAGGTCTCCTCGTGCTAGTGAAGTGGTTCCTGAAGCCACCCCGTCATCCACAGTGCCTCTTTCCGGCAGCGGAGAAGTGTGGTAGAAGAGGGTGACAGCCCTCTTACGGTGGAGGAGCTACTACCGAGGCATCCCTTGTCCCGGAGTGATTTCCTCAAAGATCCACCTCCTACTCCAAACCCCATATTTTTTGAGATGGAGCAGGTTCATCTTGATGCCCTTCATATAAAGTATGGTATTCCTGCCCATGTAGAGATGATTCCGGCGGCGAAAGATTACGCTGACGTCTACAGACCTGGGTACTGTGCTTTCTACGAGTATACTTTCATGATCGGCTACACCCTTCCTCTCTTCCCTTTAGTGGAGGAATTCTGTAGATTTTACCAGGTTTTCCCAGCACAGCTTTCGCTGTACACGCTTAAGGTACTTTTACTATTGACTAAGTATGCAAGAGTTGGCGGAGTGTAGCGTCTCTGTCCATTATCTTTTGCACCTATTCACACCTGGCTTCCTCAGGGGTACCATGATGCATTTGAGACTTGTGGTACGAAAGGGTTGGTGGTCGGGACGAACGACCGGGCGAGCCGTAAGTTTTGGCACAAGTATTTCTTTATCATGACCGAACACGTCGTTTCTGACTTTGCCAGATTTCCGGTGCCATGAAACGAAACTCGTAAGTGTCGTCGTTCGTTATGTTCCCCTCTCTTATATAAATATTGTAACTTTTACTTACTCGCCATTTTGCAGCTCTGGGCCGTCTACCTCGCCCTATTGTGGGTATCAAGGATTGGGTAGCCCGCCTGTTGCCTCATGCGGTAGAAACTCGGACTTGGCCCGCCTTCGTGCAGAGTTATGGCCCTACGGTTTCCTCAAGTAAATATTTGACTTAATGCCTCATTGGCCATGCGACCTCGCTTAATAGTACGACCCTTTGTGATGACAGGTCGGGGAGCTTCTACATAGAGGGCGCCAGTTCTCGCCTTTAGACGAGCCGTCGCTACTGCGGACACGCGATTTATCTTGTGTGAGCCTGTTCGGGAGAGTCATCCTCAACCTATTCAACTGGGAGATTGTCTCGAACTGTGTCCACGAGGGAAGAGGTTTCGTCGGTACCGGCCTCACATCCATTGGATTAATATTCTAACGGTGATGAGCCGCTAGAGAGGAAAAGGAGGAGGTTGGAACTGGGGAAGGGCGTAGCTATGGACGCTGACGTCAGCAGGGTGTCCTGGGCAGCCCCGGTGCTCGTATTTATGGCCGATGCCATTTTGTCGGGAGGTCTCCCCAAGTGGATGGAATTGGCCCGGGAGCTGGTTCAGTGTGGTCCGTTAAGGGTAGTGCATCGTCTAATATTGGAGAACCTCGTATCGAGGGTGACGACTCGAGTTCGGATATAGACCCGGAGGATGTCAATGAATTTGTGGGTCGCCATACCCATGTGGAGGTTAGGATGGACGGGTCCGACCGTTATGTGGTAGTCCCGGGGAACTACAACTTGCTGTTGAACAGCGAGCAGGTGGCGTCGGCCCTCGCTCCTCTATGTGCCGCTCCTGAAAGGGAGATGCTTGGAGCAATGAGCGACGTGGAGTTATCTTAGAAGGTCGCTGGTATTGCCCTGCAGGTAGGTTCCTTTCCTTCTCTTTTTATTGTTAGGTTGGTGCGACAACCGTCATTTTGCATTTTGTTTTCTAACTTCTGCCCTTCTCTTTTGTTAGACCCTCGTCCTGGAGGTGGAGAGGGAGCTTCATGAAAGAAAAAAGATAGGCCTTTATAAGAAGATATCGTCCAAGTATCAGCAGTATCGTGCTAAGCATCAAGCGATGTCTGACATTTATCATCAGGATCCCGAGTTCTAGGTGTTTCGCGAGGGGCTTAAGCAATGGGAGGACCAATTGGAGCGTAGGATAGAGGAGTTGAGGGAAAGGGATGGGGAGCTTGTGAGGGTTGTTGCCCATAATACTAAACTGGAGGCCTCCCTTAAGGCAAAGAAGGACGCGCTCGAATTGAGCAAGGGAGTGACGGCTGAGAATGCAGACTTACAGCTGAATGTGGCCGACTTGACCGCTGAGTTGAATGCTAAGGTAGCAGAGATTGATGGGCTCAAGGGAGAGCTGAACGTCAGTGTCGATAAGCTGGCGGCAGCTATTTCTGAGTCGGTATCTTTGGAAGATGCTCTCCGTATTTCCAGGTAGGAACTTACTAGGGAGAGGGAAGCCTCTAGTCATCAAGTCGCAGGGCTCGAAGGGCATGTCTAGGAGCTAGAGGCGGAGTTGACTGCATTACAGGGACAAATGGCTTCACTGAGGGCGGAGGAGGCAAGTCGACGCTCTCAGCCTTCTACGTCTCGTGCCTCAGCTGATCCGGGTGTGCCCCATTGTTTGTACAAGTTGTGGGTCCATGTAGAGGCTTAGCTTGATGTGTATAAGGCTTTTCACGCTTAGGGCAGGGCTACAGAGGCAGAGGTTCAGGTTGTGCATGCCGTCGTGAAGCTTGTAAGTCATGCGGGTACGACCCCCTCACTCCTGACGGGAAAGGCATCAATTTCGATGACGCGAATCATCTTGCTTCAGATTCGTGGTATGAAGACGCTTACCCTGCTGGGGATGATGTGTAGCCTTGGGCCTGTTTGTAGGGGCAAATGTAAATGATATTTTGCTGCAATGTAAACTTTACTTTCATCGGTTTGTTTGTTTGTCATTTTTTCTTTTATTTATTGCATATGATATTGACGCCCTTGGCTATTGGGATGTTGCTTCGACTGTTGTCAAAGTAGAATCCCGTCATGGTTCGAACGAGGTCGAACTGTTATTTTCGTCGATAGCCTTGGCCATTGGGATGTTGCTTCGAACTGTCATTGAAGTAGGATCTCGTCGTGGTTCGAACGAGGTCGAACTAGTATTTTCGTCGATGGCCTTGGCCATTGGGATGTTGCTTCAAACTATCGTCGAAGTAGGATCCCATTGTGGTTCGAACAAGGTCGAACTATTATTTTCGTTGATGGCCTTGGCCATTGGGATGTTCCTTCGAACTGTCGTCGAAGTAGGATCCCGTCGTGGTTCGAACGAGGTCGAACTGGTATTTTCGTCGATGGCCTTGTCCATTGGGATGTTGCTTCAAACTATCGTCGAAGTAGGATCCCGTCATGGTTTGAACGAGGTTGAACTGGTATTTTCGTCGATGGCCTTGGCCATTGGGAAGTTGCTTCGAACTATCATCGAAATAGGATCCCGTAGTGGTTTGAACGAGGCCGAACTGGTATTTTCATCGATGGCCTTGGCCATTGGGATGTTTCTTCAAACTGTCATCGAAGTATGATCCCGTCGTGGTTAGAACGAGGTCGAACTGATATTTTTGGAGATTTGACTGTGTTCCCGTAGGAAGACGTCACCTGTCAATTAGTGGAGATCTGGTTCTGCACATGCTATAGAGATTTGATCCTTTCGTGAAATGGATATTAGATTCCGTTCATACAATGGAAATTAGATTTCGTTCATACAATGGAGATTAAATTCTGTTCATACAATGGAGATTAGATTATCTGTATGTAGTACATTCATTACTTCGATCCCGAGATCATATTGATGGGTTGAGGTAATGAACAACGTGTCGACCCTTAGGGCGTCTCCTTTGCTTCCTTGTTAAAAACCTCCCCAGGAAAACCCGATTGGGACAAAACCCGGGTGAGGGAAAAAGAGTACGACTTAGGTGACACCTTTTAGAAGTGGAAATACTTGAGGTGGGCGATGTTCCAGTTGTTTTGGAGCAGTTTTCCCTCCATTGTTTCTAGCTAGAATGCTCCTTTATTTGTTACTGCTACGATTTTATATGGTCCGTCCCAGCTTGTTCCCAATTTTTCTTCACTAGGGTCCTTTGATGCCGGTGTTTTGGCCTTGAGGACGTAGTCGCCAACTTTGAGTGATCGCATCTTGGCTCTTTTGTTGTAGTATCTTTCTACTTGTTGATTCTGAGCTACCATTCTTATGTGGGCCATGTCTCTTCGTTCTTCAACTTTATCCAGATCTTGTAGCCTACTTTCGTCGTTGTCTGTTCCGCTCTCATTGGAGTATCTCAAGCTGGGCTCCCCGACCTCGACAGGTATAACCGCGTCGGTCCCATAGACCAGTGCGTATGGCGCTTCTCTCGTGCTGGATTTTGGAGCAGTGCGGTATGCCCATAATACTTCAGGTAGTAGTTCAGGTCATAGCCCTTTAGCTTCCTCAAGCTTCTTTTTCAATATGTTTAGTATTACTTTATTGGAGGATTCGGCTTGGCCATTGGCGGCGGGGTGATATGGCGTGGAGAGTATTCGTTTGATGTGCCACTTTTCGAAAAACTCAGTCGTTCTTTTTCCGACGAATTGAGGTCTGTTGTTGCAGCTGATTTCCTTGGGGATGCCAAAACGGCATATAATATTTTTCCATATAAAGGCGATGACCTCTTGCTCACGTATCTGAGTGTATGCACCTGCTTTTACCCATTTAGAGAAGTAGTTAGTTAAAACTAAAAGGAAGCGTACCTTAACTCGCCCTGCTAGGAGGGGGTCGACTATGTCCATTCCCCATTTTATGAATGGCCATGGCGAAGTGACGGAATGGAGGAATTCTCCTACTTGCTGTATCATAGGGGCGTAATTTTGACACTGCTCTCACCTTCGGACATAGTCTGCGGCTTCTTTTTTCATGCTAGGCCAGTAGTAACCGGCGGGGATGAGGCATCGAACGAGGGCATGATTTCCCGTGTGGGCGCCGCAGTGCCCTTCGTGTAGTTCTTCCAGTACTCGTGTTGTTTGATGTGATCCAATACATTTGGCTAGGGGGTCTCCGAACGTTCTTTTGTAGAGATCATGGTTTATTAGGCTGTATCGAATGCATGTACCCGAACTTTTTTGGCTTCTTTTTTGTCTTGCGGGAACGTTCCATACGAAGCAGTTACGCTAGTCCCAAGTTAGGTTTATATAATGTACCTCGACGTGGTCTATCGCGGAGTGAAGGAGGGTGACCACGTTTGCTTTGTTGATATTCCTGGTGGCCGCAGCTAGTTTGGCGAGGCCATCTACTTCAATATTATGCGCCCTGGGTATCTGATCGAGGCGGCATTCATCAAACTATGGTAGCAGTTTGTGGATTTCCGACTGGTATCTTTGTAGTCTCTGCTCTTTGATTTGGAAAGTCCCGGTGACTTGATTTACAATGAGTTGAGAGTCACAGTGGAGGAGGAGGAGTCGGGCGCCATATTTGAGGGCTAACTTCAAACCTGCAATCACAGCCTCATACTCGGCCTCGTTGTTAGTCATCTCGGGGCATCGTATAGACTGGCAAATTACTTCGCCTGTAAGGACATAGAGGACGAGTCCCGATCCTGAGGCATTAAAGGTGCCATCTGTGTAGAGGACCCAGAGGTCGGTAGGTATGGAAGCGCGAAATGCTTCTTGTTCTATCTCGGGCAATATCTTCGCACTGAAATCAGCGACAAAGTCGGCGAGCACCTGCAACTTAACGGCGGTTCACGGTTGGTATGTTATGTCGTGATCGCTTAATTATATGGCCCATTTGGCAAGTCTACCCGATAGTTCGGGTTTGTGCAGGATACCCCTTAGGGGGAAGGTTGTTACCACCTTTATGGGGTGACATTGAAAATATGGTCTAAGCTTGCGTGAAGCCATGACCAATGCCAGAGCTAGCTTTTCAAGGTGAGGGTACCTTGTCACGGCATCGATTAAAGTTTTGCTTATATAATAAATTGGAGATTGCTTACCTTTATTTTCACGGACCAAGACTGCACTTACTGTGACTTCGGAAACTGCCAAATACACAAGCAGACACTCATCTGAATCCGCTTTGACGAGTAGTAGCGGCAGAGACAGATACGCTTTTAGCTTTCTCAGGACGTCGACACACTCCTCGTTCCATTGCACCCGTGGTCTTTTCTCAGCACATTGAAGAATTTGTGGCATCTGTCCGAGGATCGTGAAATGAACCTCGATAAGGCGACTATTCGCCCTGTTAATATTTCGAAGGCTTCTTTCAGATGGCCAATATGATCCTCCTTCTTTGTCGACTTTACCAACATGTCGTCGATATAGACCTCCATGGTCTTGCCAAGCTGCTCTTTGAACATTTTGGTGACTAGCCTCTGGTACGTGGCCCCTGCATTCTTGAGTCCGAACGGCATCACTTTATAGCAATATGTTCCTTGGTGACTGATGAAGGTTGTCTTTTCTTGATCTTCTTCAGCCATTAGAATTTGGTTGTAGCTGGAGTAGGCGTCTAAGAAGCTCAGCAATTCGTGCCCCACTGTCGCATCGATCAGTTGGTCGATATGAGGTAACGGGAAGGAATCATTTGTGCATGCTTTGTTTAGATCGGTAAAGTCAACACATATTCGCCATTTCCCGTTCTTCTTTTTTACCATGACCACGTTGGCGACCCATTAGGGTATTTCGATTCTCTGATGGAACCGTTGGTGAGTAATTTATCCACCTCTTCGCTGACTGCCTCATTGTTTGTGGCATTGAACTTTCTCCTTATTTGTCGTATCGGCGGATAGAGTGGGTCGACATTCAGTCTATGAGTGGAGATGTCCTTTGGGATTCCTGGCATATCTGAGTAGGAGAAGGCAAATAAATCAGCGTTGTTAGTTAAAAATTCACGATACTTACCTGGCTCCGAGAGGTTGTGCCCTATGTAAGCCTTTTTTGTGTTGTCGGCATCGTCCAATTATATGGGATCAAGATCCTCTATAGTTGCCTTGCAAGCTTCTACGATATACGGGTCTTTGATGGCCTCTATTTGTAGGTCGGGTTTAGTTCCCGACATGGCTGATTGCTATGCCTCCACACTTGCTCCTTTCAGTTTTTTGGTATGCGTGCAATCTTGGGCGATCCGATAGTATTCTTGGGCAGTGCGTGGCTCGTATTGAATGTTGAATATCCCCCACGGGGTGGGAAATTTAATCACTTGATAGAAGCATGAAGGGATGGCTCGCATAGTGTATATCCATAGTCGCCCTATGATGACGTTGTAGGTTGTTTCCTGGTTCATGACGTGGAATGTTGTCTCCAGGGTGACCCCTCCTGCTAGGATAGGTAGCACTATTTCTCCGGATGTCCGCTCTACTGCATTATTTAAACCCGTTAGTGTTATGCAACGCGGTATTAATTTATCCTCAAGCCTCATTTGCATGAGAACTCGCGGGTGAACAATACACGCACCGCTTTCGTCATCTACCATGATTCTTTTTACATCTGTATCAGCGATGCATAAAGTTATAACCAAAGCATCATAGTGAGGGAAAGACAAATCGTCGACATCCGACTTATCGAAGATGATACTGTCTTTGAGGTCATCATATCGTTCGTGAGCGACCGTCCGTTTGAGTTTGTGTGTGGTGGTGAACTTCACATGGTTGATCACCGTGTCATCGACACCACCAATGATCATCTGTATGGTGCGCGCCGGTGATGGTGGCTTTGGAGGTCCTTGAGATGGATCGCGCCCTCGAGCGAAGTTGGCCCTTCCTTTATCGGTGAGCAGTTCTTTCAGGTATCCTAACTACTTCCTGCCGCAGACCTATGCAATCTTCGGTCTTGTGTCCTCTTTCTTGGTGTAATTCATAGAGGGCGTTTGACCTCCTGGTGCTTGGGTCCGATTTCATTTTTTGCGGCTACTGCACCTTTGTGCCCAGCTTCTCCAGTGCGTACACTATCTCTGAAGGGGAAACACAAAAGTTATGAGCAGATAATAGTGGAGGCATACCTCTTTCGCTTCGAAAGGGTGCAATATGTCGTAACACGGCATCCGTATGTCTTGGGGCGGGCGGGTTAGATGTTCGGACATAGGGCTGATGCCTTTCTCGATTGAAATATGGTGGTTGATCTCTTCGCCCATCGTTACGTCGATCTCTCCTTGCCTTGTATGAACCGACATTAATCGCTGAATCGGGTCGTTCGGGTCGTCCTTATCTGCCCTTACCTCAGCGCAATAGGCGTTGTGAATCTCTTCCCATATGGTGGGGGGATACTTCATGAGTCTACTGAACAGTTTTTTGGTTGCCTTTGATATGTTTCTGTTTAACCCATTTTGAAAGGCTGCTACTGTCATCCCTTTTGACACGTTTGGCAGGCTCATCCTTACTCTGTTGAATCGGGCCAGGAAATCCTGAAGTCTTTCGTCCATCGTTTGCCTGACGGAAAAGATATCATTGATCTTAGCTTCAGCCTTCTTTGCCCCTGCATGAGCGGTGGCGAATTTATCTGCCATCTCTTCAAACGTTGATATCAATCGCGCTAGTAACTAGGAGTACCATGTTAATGCTCCCCCTATTAAGGTCTCACCGAACGTTTTTAGCAGCACAGATGGTACATGTTCCTTTGACAGATCGTTGCCCTTTACCGCAGTAACATAATGGATTAGATGATCCTCCGGGTCCGTGGTCCTGTCGTATATTTTCAAGTATGGCGGCATCTTGAAGGTTTTTGGAATAGGATGAGGAGCAGCCCCGTCGTTGTATGGTTGTTCGATGAATCGGCCCATATAGCATTTTGGTAATAGCTTAGGGGCGCCTGTTATTTTGTCAACCCTCTCTTGATGCTCCTTCGTCTGATCACGGAGTGTTTTGTTCTCGTTTTCCATCTCTTCCATTTTCTTTAAGATGGCCATGAGTGCATCGTCACCTGCATCAGTAACAGTGCGGGTGTTACCCGTTTGCGTAGCGCTTGGCTCATTGGTGGTAGCTGTGATTTCTATAGGTGGCAAGTCTTCGACATCTCTTTGAAGAGGTTTTTTGAGCATGTTGTTCAGAGCACTTGTCAACCATTCTTCTAGCAGCTTTTTGACTGTTGGTGGTGCTTCCCCTACCGTGGACATTGAGGCTCCCCTTTCGCGCAAGATCGTTAGATCCCCGTGTGGAAGAGGTGAGATCTCCCCCTCCGGTGTAACTCTTGGTGTTGTATTTTCAGTGTCTCTACCGGCTTCGTTGAGGGAGTTCAAGAGATTATTTGAGACATCTGCTATCGCCTTCAGCCTCGCTTCCTTTTCCGCCATTGTTAGTTTTTATGAGGTTTGAAGAACAGTAATCGTCATTTTCAAGAACCTAGATGAGAACTATGATTTCAGCTATGAAAATCCCCACAGACGGCGCCAAATTATTTCACTCAAAAGATATTAATATCTTTTTTGAACAAATCAATCAAAGATGAAGGGGTAAATCGTAACTGAAGATAATAAGCTCTAGGATGATAACAATAGAGAGAATAGAGTTGTAAACTTTCTTTTCATTCAAGGTTGGTGAGTTTTACAAAGTGTTCCTCCCTTGTTACAAGGCTCTCATCCCTCCTGAGGAATTCCTTCCAATCGTAGAAACGACATGCAAAGAATCTTTTAAGGAATATTCTCCATATCTCCTAATGGGCTTACTCTACTGTCGAGGTCGTATTGTTCCTTCTTTTACCACAAGGTCGTATCCCTCTGGGCGTCGACTCGCGGGTGCTCGATCGTTTGTCGTGCTCACTGTAGGTCGTGATCGGTCAAATTCAGACCCATACAGTATCCGTATTAGACGCTAATTAATTCAGTTTCGTATCTTGTAGGACCTATTAAAATGGGAAATACTATTCATCTCACCAAGTATCCGTTATATATTGTTAAATACTCTCTCCGTCCCAATTTATATGAGGAAGTTCGGATTTTGAGAGTCAAACGAGTTTTTTTTTACTATAATTTTTTTCATGCTTATGGATATTTTGAATTATTAGTTATGGTGGCTTATAATACTTTTTACGTAATTTGCAAATATATATATATATATATATTTGTTTCAAAAAATTTAAAGGTTCTATGTCCGAATTCGCAATCAAAATTAAGAAGTTTGGCTCTCGAAATAATTGGGACCGGTAGATTATACATTATTTTCAGTGAAAGGTCCCAACAGTACTAACGAATTTACAGAAATTCATCAGTTTACCTGTAACAGCGCGAGGAACGGCTTAACGAGTAACGAGTAAAGGAAATGTGGATATGCTTTTCCCTTTTTTCTCAGACCAACATGATAACTTAATAATGGCAAGAATTTTATTACCTAGGTTTATTGCCTTATTGCATAATTTGGGAACATGTTTCTCTTTCTATTTTTATTTTCAAATTCATGCAGAAGACAGTTATATTTATAACAGTGTTTTCACTTTTCCATACATCTTTAAAAATATTTGCTTGTTCTCTTAGTTAATTTGTCATCTCTCTTTATCCATGAAATTTGGTCCTAGAGAGTCAAAGAAGATGCATGAAGAGTGGAGGTGGAGTAGGATGGTTCGTTGTACAAGAACAAAAGAATATTCAAAACTGTAATAACTATAGGTAGGGGTGTACATAGGTCTGGTTGGTTCGGATTTTGCAATTACCAAACCAACCCAAATGTGTCGGGTTATTAAGTCTAAAGACCAAACCAAACCAATAAAACTGGAGTTTTTCAATCTCGGTTTTTCTCGAATTTTCGGGTTATTCGGTTATGGCATAAGATACAACTATATTTCTTTAATCCTAGTAAGATACAACTATATAAGATATTTTCCAAGAAAATAATACAAAATATGAGATGTGTCATGGCATTATCCTAAAATATTCAACAATAAAGACAATAAAATTATGTAATATAAATATTGCTAATTAAAAAGCCATAATAAAAATAAACATAATCTAAAAGTACTAAGTCATGCTAAAATAAATAGACTAATAAGGGAGTATTAATTACATGACTAAACGCTAAAAAAAAAATAGGTTATGCATTTTTATCGAAATTATTGCAAAACAAAAAATTGATATTCAATACATTGTCGTTTGTAGTATTGAATTGAATATTTTTTGTTAGCATTAATATTGATTTGATTTTGGTGTGGGCTTTTGTTAGCATTATTTAAGTTACTAATATTAATGGCTATAAAACTTATTGGAACACTCAAAAATTCTAAGTCCAATCTTGAAATAATACTTTAAAAGATATTAAAATTACGGCACAATAAGTATATTTATATATTAAATATATCTAAAATTTCTATATATGTAATGACGGGTTGGTTTGGTATCGATTTGACTTTCTTTAGTTAAAACCAAACCAAACCAACTATGGTCGATTTTTTCCTAACACCAAACCAAACCATAGTCGGGTTTTTTTTCTCGGTTTGACTCGGATTATCGGGTTTGTGCGGTTTGTCGGTTTCCTTTGTACACCCCTAACTATAGGAATATCAAGTTGTTGAGCCATACGATGAAAATCTGGGATGGGGTGATAGAAGGGATGATGAGGAGGAGTGTGTCCATTTTCGAGAACTTGTTTGGTTTCATGCCGGGTCGATTGACTACTGAAGCCATTCTCCTTGTGAGAAGACTGGTGGAGCAGTATAGGGCGATGAAGAAGGACTTGCATATGGTGTTCATTGACCTAGAAAGCTTATGACAAAGTCCTGAGAGAAGTTCTATGGAGATGTTTGGAGGCTAAGGGAGTGCCAGTAGCATATATTCAAGTGATCCAGGACATGTATGATAGAGCTAAGACACAGGTAAGAACAATAGGAGGGGACTCTGAATACTTCTCGGTTGAGATGGGGTTGCATCAGGGATCTGCACTTAGCCCATTTTTGTTTTTCTTAGCAATGGATGCATTGACGCGACACATTCAAGGGAAGGTGCCTTGGTGCATGTTATTTGCAGATGACATAGTTCTGATTGATGAGAACATGGTGGTGTTAACGAGAGGCTGGAAGTCAGGAGACATACCCTTGAGTCTAAAGGTTTCAAGCTAACTGAATACTTGGAGTACAAATTCAGCAGTGCTGCCTAGGAAGCGGACGAGGATGTGAAGCATGATACGCAAGTCATTCCCAGGAGAAAGAGTTTTAAGTACCTTAGGTCTGTGAGAGTGATGGGAAGATTGATGAGGATGTCACACATCGTAGCGGAGCAGAGTGGATGAATTGGAGGCTCGTTTCCGATGTTTTATGCGATAAGAATGTACCGTTGAGACTTAAAAGGGAAGTTCTACAAGGTAGTAGTTAGACCGACTATATTGTATGGGGTAGAGTACTCGCCAGTTAAGAACTACCATATCCAGTAGATGAAAGTAGCGGAGATGAAGATGTTGAAGATGGATGTATGGGCACACGAGGTTAGATAGAGTTAGGAGTGAAGTCATTAGGGACAAGGTTGGAGTGGCTCCTGTAGAGGAAAAGATGCGAGAGGCGAAGCAGAGATTGTTCGGGCATGTTAAGAGGAGAAACATAGATGCCCTGGTCAGGAGGTGTGAGACGATGGTCTTGGGGGGGGGTAAGAGGAAGAGTAGAGATAGGCCGAAGAAGTTTTGGGGAGAGGTGATCAAGAGGGACATGGCGCAACTTGAGCTTACTGAGGACATGACCCTTGATAGGAAGGTATGAAGGTTGAGAATTAGGGTAGAAGGTTAGTATATAGTTGAGCGTTTCCCTTTTGTCTTCCTTACTTCAAAATTATTAGTGTTAGTATGTCATCCCTTTTACCCTTAGTTTTCTTCCAAATATTTTGTATTGTTAGTACTTGCCATCAGTATCCCTTTAATTTGATATCATTATATATCTTGCACTGTTATCACTTGTGATAAGTACTTCTTTCATCTTCCCCTTTGTTATCTTGGATTTAGTTTTTTAAGTATCTTGTATTGTTATTACTTGCTATCAGTGTTTCTTACATCTTCTCTTTAGCCGAGGGTCTCTTGAAAATAGCTTCTCTGTCCTTCAAGGGTAGGGGTAAGGCTGCGTACATTCTACCCTTCTCAAATCTCACTTGTGAAAATACATGGAATGTTGTTGTTGTTGTTGTGGAGTCAATGTCCTAAGGCAGATTCTGAATTTGAATAAGTACAATATTTATGTTCTCGCCACTAAATCCGTTGCACATTTGCAGATATTGGTTAAGAACTTATATTTGTCAAATTTTTGTAATCTTCCGAATTTGAATTTGATATGTTCAGTATTTACACTCTCACTAAGTCTATTGCACATTTGCAGCCATTGGTTCAAACTTATATTTGTCAAAATTTTGTAATTTTTTACATATATATTTATCCTCCATGTAAAAATATTTATCCTCCATGTAAAAATATTGGGCGCCGTTGAACTCGATGGAACTACATTTATATTTATTAATTTTTATATTTATTAGCTTCTCCCAACCGGGGGCGGAAGGGAATCAGCCGAGCCCTTTTCGCCGGAAAAATACATTATATATACAAGGTTAAAATAATTTTATGTATATATAGTAAAGGTTGAATCCCCTTCGTTTCTTCGTGTGTTTACCTCTTTACAATTTGAATAGCTTTTGTAAAAAATTTGGCTCCGTCACTGCTCCCAACTAGTAGTAATTGAGCCTATCTGAGACAATCTTTTTCATGTCCTGACGAATGTACAATAAAAAGAGCACAAATTTTGGTATATATATACTGTCATAAATCTCAGAATTGAACACAGATGAACTAAAACTGTAGGAAATCCCTGTGTTTTGGTGCAGCATGCACTGGCCCTTGAGGCTACAAAAGCTGTAACTAAAGTGTAGATGAAAAATACTAAGGCTTCAAGTGAAAATAGTTATATATAAATTGATGAATTGGTGCTTCTCAGTCGGAAAATATCAAAAGGAAACCATAGAAAGCTATCAAGATTATACAACTTTGACCTATTCTTCCCTTCTAAAAGTACATACAAGGAGGGGATGGAAGATCTATTGCAATATACAACAACATATACTTAAGAAGCTAATCATGTCAAGGTCTAATATGGGTTAGAAGCTAGTCATTGCTAAACGTGTCATTGTGCTACTAAGGACATTCAGGAGCTGCCCCCCCCCCCCCCAAGGCTGCATCCATAAGAAGTCAACAAGAATGCACCAGCAGAATGCTGAAAATTTGCTGGTGGTTCATTTCAGCCGATCGAGAGGTGCTAGAATTGGTAGAATCGGAATTTAGCTACTGGTCCGAGTTAGGCTTGGATTCAAAGAACTTGGATACAGCTTGATAAAGATTCTCTTCTTCGAATGGTTTTGAGACGTAACCATCCATCCCACACTTGAGGCATTTCTCTAATGTGGCATGAATTACATCCGCGGTCATGGCCAATATTGGCATGTGCCACCTGTGCCCTTTTGTAGCTCCATCACAGTTCAATCCTCCATTTAGTTGTTCATTTGTGACGCCCTCTAGATCCCGAATTAGACGTGTAGCCTCAAACCTGCAATTTCAAAAGAATTATGTACTTAGACCTTTGTTCTTTTATTTCTCTGAAAGTTCAGCGTTCAGTTACTCTTCTTTTACCCTTGGTACAAAAGCACATTGTCCTAGAACAATCTTTTCATTTAGTAAAACCTGTTTTCCTACTGGAAATGCAGTTTGAATTTCACTGAATTTCAACACCCAAATTGTAGTTTTGAACAAAGAGGTATACAAATGAATGAAATAGCATTTCCCTTTCAAGTTAAAAGTAATCGACATCACTGTCTCGGCAAGGAGGCAGAATGAGCCATACACTAGCACAAGTTTCTAAGAAGTTTATAGAGCTGTGACAGATAAAGTAGCTAAGCAGATGTAGACGCTAGGCGTGGACTATGTACACATATTGATCATCTCTGTTGCTATGTGCACAACAAAGAGCACCAAATTTCTGGTTAAATAACATACTACACCGTGAAGGTTCCCAGGCAAAGACCGAGAGCGTGTTTTGCGGGGGTATTCCTAGATTTTGGAACTCTCAAATGATAGCAACCATCCGAGGTAGGGTAAAAACCTATTATGCTGATTTTAGTTTTAAGCCCATGGAAATAATCTGAGTTTCCAACTTGGACTCAATCAAACAATTGTCTCCCGGATTATTATGCCCAAACTCTTGACGTAAGCATCACAAAATAATAGGCCAAACCTTTTCCTTGAGGCATTACTGACTATCAAGAGCTTCTCTTTTGTCAGTTCAGAAGAGATTTTACTGTGAGACACAGAGTGCAAAGTAATAAAAATAGCAAACAAACTGAATTTAAGTGGAACCACTATGAAGAACATCGCTAGATAAGGACAAACCATAAGTGTAGCACATACCCATCCATTTCTGGCATCTGAATATCCATAAAGCAAGCATCAAAATTGTGTGGTAACTGAAGCAATGAAAGAGCAGCTTTCCCACTTTCAGCACACTCTACGTCAGCCCCAAATTTTTTGAGCGCACCAGCAGCAACCCTGCGATTTACTCTATTATCATCTACCACCAAAATTTTCTTACCACACAATAGGCCACGAAGGGAAGATCCATTGCACATATCTATTCCCTGGCTCTTGTTGCCCATTCCAATTAGCTGCTTAAGGCATGCAGCCATCATACTTGCTCTAAGAGGTTTCATTATCACCGCAAAACCTACGGCTTTAGCCATTTCATCTTCAGTGTTGGTGATATTAGTTGCCAGGAGGATCATCTTGGGTGACTTGTACACGTGTCCATTTGGTTTGATGCATGGCAAGTGTGAATTTAAGTCAACATCTTCAGATATCCACAAGTCCTTCTCGACCAAAATCATGTCCAGCTTCCTGTCACTGAGGCAAGATACAAATGTTTATTTAATTAATGCATTCAGTCAAAATCACATATCCCATGTAACATTTCTGGACTATTCAGTTCGTTGTTTTTTCCTTTGAGGGAATAGCTTCATCTTTGTTTAGGCTATTCTCCAATAAATTTAAACATCTAGCTAAGCGCTCCTCAAATCCTCATGCAGGGAACTGAATAAGAAAACTCTGGTATTCTATTGGCATTACAAAGATCATCATTTGAGAAATGACAGATTTGAATATATTTCCACATTCAGATATCTTCCTCTATGTTGCCTTATTCAACAACATACTTTAGGTTAAAATAGTTGGCAGGGAAAGTATGCAGAATAACAAGAATGAAATAATAATAGTAAATACGTTTCTGAAAACTTCGATAAGCGAACACATTTACTTTAATTGGTGAAACAGAAAGAAAATCAAACCCCAGTATTTATCGTTCCTGAAGCAAATGTCTTTTGTTATTAATTATGTGGAAATTGGACCTCCTTTTTCTCCTTTTCTTGTTGATCAATATAAACCCAGTAAATAAAATTCCATTTTCACTAAACAAGATCATAGAGGGCCTACAATGGTCAAAAGCATTAGCGTAGACTCGGTCTAAGATATCAACAATAATAGTAATATGTCCTTGACGGCGTCGAGGTACGATTAATCTAAGTAATAGTCTAATAGTTGCTTGCAGTTCTGAATCGCTTATAGAGTATAGATAGCCATAAGAAGTTCGACAAAGGATGAAAAACTTACTTGGAAACAAAAGAACCATTTCTCCCAAAAGTAGCAGCTACTTTCTTGATGCTACTGACAACTTCCGCCCGAATACCAAGTCTTTTCAGATGGTATCCTGTTACAGCGGCTCTTACAGGCTTTCCATCAACAATAATAGCATTCAGTCCTTTAAATGAAGTAGGCAAATCATCATAATGAGGTTTTTTCAGATCGCCAACAGAATATTTCTCACATCTTAGGAAGTTAACGGTGAAAGAAAATGTGCTTCCAATCTGGGGACGGCTAATGAAACTTATTTGACCACCCATCAGCTCAACAAGACACTTGCTAATGCTTAATCCAATACCTGTTCCTCCATAGTTTCTAGAGGTTGAACTGTCTGCCTGCATAAATGGAGTGAAAACTCGATCTTGTGCTTTGAAAGGGATCCCAATCCCCGTATCCTCAACACAAAACATTAGAGTGACATTCTGAGAGTGATCATCATTCGCCACCTTACTTGCAGATTCATAATACGAACCATTGCTAGCAACTATATGCTTGTAGGTGTCCCAAGTATTCTGACTGTCAGCAACTTCATAACCACTTAAGGTTTCATAATGATAACCACTAGGAGAAATTACATTTTCAGATACTCCATCCAAGCAGGTATCTTTTTTCACACCATCTTTTGTTTGTTCAGCCAGATGAACTTGAACAAATATATGCCCTTGTTCAGTGAACTGTCAAAGCAAAAAAAATATCCGTTATCATAACAATTGAAGCAAACACAAATTGCTCATAAAACAGAAGAATATCTCTCTCTCTTCAGCCTGCTTTTCTGTACAAAGAAGGTAAATCTTATTTTCTTATCACTTTCTCATTCCACCAATTAAAGGCAAATATTTTAATTTATTTCTCCATTTCTCTATTTTGCCTCGTTTCTATTCACCCTTCCTTTCTTTCTACTTCTCAGCTTCTGAGAAAGTTCAAGGAGGCACTAGTGCTTATGGTCCAGGGATGAGAGAAGATTGGCTGTTTTACTTACTTTGACCGAATTGCCAACCAGATTTGTTATCACTTGTCTGAATCTTCCTGGATCCCCCATAACAATTTCAGGAACTTTATCAGAAACAAAGACGGCCAACTTCAGTTCCCAAGAAATCGTGCAGTGTAAGGAAGAAGCACCGTGGGCAATTGAAATCCAGAGGCAACAGATTGTGGAAGCAGAGAAAACAGAACAAGCGCAAGAAATTAGAACATGAATATTTATATGCATAAACTAATGGACAACAGCAATAAAATTACTTCGTTATGAGAAGAAAGGATATTTTAAATCTTCAATTACCTACCTCAACTCCTTTGCGCCTGGACTCATCAGAGAATAAAGAAAGAACATCATCTAGTATCGAGCGAAGGTCAAATGGAACTGCCTCAAGTTCTAACTTGCCAGCTTCAATTTTGGCCCGATCAAGCACTTCATTTATCAATGTTATCAGTGATTTTCCACAAGCCTGAGCAGTTTGAGCATAATCTCTTTGAGTTGAATTCAGATTTGTATCTAGGAGCAGAGCAAGCATTCCTGAAGTCACAATGAAACAGATGGAGTTTAAGAGGTAAGTAGTGTAATTAATTAAATTGCTGTTGAGAATCTTGAGATAAGTTTGCATATCAGTATTAGAAATAGCACCATACCATACCTAGGATCCCATTCATTGGAGTTCTTATTTCATGTGAAACAGTAGCCAAGAACTGTGTTTTGCAACCAAAAAAATGCATGTCAACCTCCCAAAGATCAACGCAACGTAATAAAGAATCTCAAAACGTGGAAAATATATTAAAAGAACCTGGGATTTAGCAACATCAGCTGCTTCAGCTTGAACCTTTAGTTCCTGCATTTTATGGAAATCATCCTCTACTTTATTAATGTGGCTTGCGGATTTGTAACCCGTGTAGCCAATTAAGAGGAAGATGATAAAAATAAATACTGCAGTGGTCACTGCTCCCCGAGATATAGGAGCCTCATGAAGATACCTGCAAATGCACAAACATATTAAGGATCCACGTCGTCAAAGTTTAAGTTTTCTTACATGGCGCAATTGCTACCAAGTCAAGGAAGGATGAGCACTTACCTACAAATCATCTCATGCTTACGAAACGGATCACCGAAATCAAGCTTGCTAACATGCTTAAGTGTGGGATCACCATTTGGGTTCTGGTGTCCGTACATGATTAGAGGATCAGAAGAGTTTGTAACATCATAGACATTTACAATAATCGGATGATTTGCAGCAAGTTGCCCAAGTAGACACTCAACGAGAGATTCAACATCAAAGGCTCCACCAAGATACCTGCTTTCAGTTAAGCATATGATAGCTTCAATTTCAGAGACGTGGAAAACAAAAATTTAGAAGACAAGCAGGAGTTTGGTAACAAGTATTCATTATCATGAGATGTGCTAAAACATTAGATATAACTAAGCCTGTATCTTAATCAACAATCTATTCAACAAACATTAGCTCCTCCTTTGATTGTGAAGATTAAAATAAAATGAGAAAAAGTAGGTAATATAGGCACAAAAAGATCCACTTGAGAAGAAGCGAGCTCCTCTTATTAGGCCAGATCCAGTGGCCCTCACAATGGACCAAACCCAGTGGCCCTCGGACACTTGGCCATCGCGAGAACATCGCGAAAAGGGTTGGCGCTTGCGATATAGAGAGTTTTCTGTAAAGGGACTGGGGAATTCTTTATCCAGAACAAGGGCCCTCGCGACGCGAGGCCAGCCCGGTGCCCATGCTAGGCCTTCTTGCGACACGAGCCAGCCACGAAGGGCACCTGGAGCTTCTTCCTTGCTTTCTTTTCCAACTTTGACATATTCAAGTCCCAATACCAAGTTCGTACACTTCCACAGTATGCTCCACATACACCCCCAATGAATAAAATGAATAGTCCCTTTTATGTGGCTAGCACGGCGAATAGGCCTGCGCCTATAGATCCTTAAGAATTTAAACTAAGCTACATATATTTCCATTAACCGGTTTGTGGGAGCGAGAAGCAGAAGAAACAAAAAATGCTAAGTTTAAGACTAAAAATGATGACTGGAATTAGACCCTATTTGACCACGAAAAGCTTTTAAAGCAAAAAGATGACAACCAAATATCTTGAAACTACCGAGCACGCGAGAACACATCCAAACAGAAAACGTCATTGGCACAAGCTTACCCTGCAGTGGCTTCAACACGTTCATGCTCAGTCGGGTTTTGCGGAAGCTTGGATTTGTAAACAGGGAATGTCAAAACAACACCAAGGTGATGAGAACCCAGAAGCCGGAAGGGACTCGTAAGAACTGCCTTCCCGCTGGCCCTAGCTCTCATGATATTTTCACGGTCCTCCTGAATAAACCAACAAAAGAACAAGTCCAACAATATAAGCTAGAAGAACCAACAAGAAGTTAAAATTCCATATAAGTTTTGAAACTAATTCAATTACCTCTCCTGACATCATGTCAAGTGATTCTATGTAGGACACAGTTTCTTGAGAAAATATAACTGGAGAATACTCATCTCTGATAGGTGAAGCCTCTCTTTCCATTGTTTTAATAGTCCATCCATGTTGTCTCTCAAATTCTTCCCTCTCTGAATGTAAAACTCTCTCTGCATATGCCACCCCACTTAATAGTGGCCTCTCAAATGCTGTTCTAGCAGTGTACTCAGCAAAGGTTTTCTGCATTATTAGTAAAGAGAATCAGAGTCCAAAATGGAGCAAAACAAATATTAAGAATTCATATAGCTTACACTAATTAGTTTAGGATTAAGAGGTACTTGTTCTTGTCACTGTTAAAAGATTGAACCGGTGCACTAAGCTCTCGCTATGCGCGGCCGGACCACAAAGGTCTATTGTATGCCGTCTTACCTTGCAGAAATGAACGTAAGCTATTTCCATGGCTCGAACCTGTGACCTCTTGGTCACACGGCAACAACTTTAACGGTTACGCCAAGGCTGTTAAAAGATTGAACCAAACCAAAAAAAATATTCATATGAAGCAATACACCAAGACCAAACAACAACAAGTTGGGTCTGTGGAGGGTACGGAGGGTAATGTCTATTTCAAACAAGAATCAAATTATTCTCATTAAATCAATAAATTTCAGAACTTTTTTCACTCCAAGAATGAGAAAAACTAAGACCGCTGAGGAGCACAAACCTGATCAATTGCAGATGGATTCTTCTCATAATGGAAAGTTGAGACAAGAATAGCAAGGGCATGAACATGGTTAACACTAACACTGAATTGATCTTGTAACATTCTTGCCCTTTGATCACACATACTCACTAACCCTTCTTTTCTCTTCTCCTTCTGATTAGCATCCATAGAAAAGTATACAAAAATGCTAAAAACCATACAACAAATAATCCAAAAAGCAAAAAGTTTTGGAAGCAAACACTGAGAAGGCACAAATCTGTGCTTTCTCTTTGAGTCAAATTGCTCATTCTCCTTCACAGATAACATGTGGTGGTTTTGCATTTTATCACCCATCACCACAAACACTACAAAAAATCTTCTTGTACTTTCAAAACTTTACCAATTTATCTATCAGTTAGAAACCAGAAAAGATACAAGAGAACAACCCCATTTAAAGAAATGAGCTAAAAATCATTGCTTTCTGCAAAAGGACAAGCAGTTTTTTGAAGCTCTAACTTTTTGAATCATAGGAAAAAGCAATTTTTTTCATAACAAATGTGTTAAAGATCATTGATTTGTGTGATCAAATTATCAGATACTGTAAAAAGGCAAAAAACCCACCAAGAAAAATGAACAAACAAATCATTTCCCCCAACCCCCACCACACCACACCACACCCCCTCACTCCTCTTTCTCTCTCCTGACACATACACTTTCATGAGAATGGAAAGAAGAGAAACCCAAGAAAAAGATAGAATTTTTTTCTATTTTCTCATAATAATTCCCACCTCATGGAAGAAACAAAGCATGGTTTGACTGCAGTCCTAAAAAGATGAACAAAAATCCCAAATTCCAAGAACTCAACACTACTACTATGTCTGTCTTTTTTTTTTCTTTTTTTACTTCAATGGGGATTTGGATATATGGAATAAAAAATGATGATAGCATTCCAATCTAACCATGTGCTTTTTTTGTCTACCTTGGTTCAATGCAAGCGTGGTGTTAAGTTGAAGAATCTAGAAAATGAAGAACATGTTCTCAATGTTTTGCTGTTCTATTTAATATACAACATAAAATATAAAATATTACAGTCCAACTGAACTCAAAGAAACAAGAGAATAGCAGTAGGCAGTAGCAAGACCAACTAAGCACAAACAAACAAAAGAAATTAACCAAAAAGAGAAAAGGGAAGAGTATAGAAGACCTTCATTTTCAATATTAAAACAGACAACTGAAATACTATAACAAGTGAATGGATTTAAGTAACTGATATATAACAATAACAACTACTAATTCATTAATTTTATGTAGCACAAATTTAAGAAAAAATGTATCTACGGTTTTGAATTTTGTGGTATTAATTGTGTCTTGACATTTTTATAATTATAAAATATGTCATTAAAATATTTACAAAAAATACTCCTCTATTTCAAATTAGATGACTCATTTTGCTTAGCGAGAGTCACTTTGACTAAACTTTGAAGTAAAATTTGAATTAATTCAACTCATTATTTTAAAATTAAAATTCAAATATTCAAAAGCTTTATGAAAAGTACTATAAGTTGTATTTTTCTATGTCAATATGATTAAAAAAATTATTTTAAAATATTGGTTAAATTTCACATAGTTTGAGTTTTGATAAGCGAAATATAACATCTAAATTGAAACGAATTCAATATGTAATTAATAATAAAATAAAAGAAGTATAACTTATTTTCAAATATAGAAAGGTGGCATATCTTTTAAGTATACAAAAAAATCATATAAAATGGGACAAAAGAAATGTGTCTTAGATCTAAACTAATTGAAGTTATTAGATATACTTTGGACTAGTTTTCATTATATTCTTGTTTACCCTAAAAACGAATAACAATTGAATTTATATTGTGGTTTTAAGGACACGTGATTTTACTTGGCATAAACTGAGAAAAAACGCAAAGTGATATCGAAATTAACTACAATTAGATAAAGCAACCCAAAGGAAATGTATATCTTTGATCCTCGAGCTAGATCACCTTCGAATCGAACAAGTATTTCACTGAAAAATATGAACAGAATAACAGAGTATTGAGAGCTTAAGAGAAAGACAGTATATTGTTTTTTTAACGTGAATGTGATCCCTTTACAGCTGATCAGAGCCCCTTTATATAGTAGGAAAGTCCTACCCTTAATACAATCCTAAATACAGTAAGAAATCCCATGATTAGTTGATTAATTGGCCCCTTCTTGATACGTACTGAGATTTCTGACGTGACCCTCACCCGATCACGGATATCTTGGCTTTCCGTTATTTGGTTCGGTCTCGATCTTGGCTTGTCTCGATCTCGATTGATCCCTGAGTCACGAGCTTAGCAATCTAAGTTCGTGTCACGGTCCGGTATGACATGGGGTCGAACCTTGGCCTACCACGCCTCGGTCTCGATTAATCATACAAAAAGGGCAAACCCAATTTTGACCGTATACAGATAGTCCCCTTGTTTTTTGGAGAGTAATGACAAGAAATGATTTGAGCCCTCGATCTCCACCTTGATATATCACAACGTAAGCAGCAGAGATAACCGAAATGTCTTGTCGGTACAATTTCTCAGGCATTTAATGCGCGTCAGTCGACAGTCGGCAATTACTGGTTTTGAACCGTCATTGAGAAATTATAATTATCCTCCTTCTTTATTGTTCAAACTTTACTTTCGAATCTTCTTTGCGCTAATCTTCAAAATCCTCTTCCTTCCTCAAAGCTTTGTAGTTTGAGATTTCTGGTGATTCTTCGCCTGTTTCATCTAAAAATATCAAGTGCTTCTTCTCGGTTTCCATTCTTCTTCATTCATAAAAGTAAAATGACTAAGACTTCAAAAACTGTTCCATAAAAGGAGACTGTTTCATTGTCACAGCCGGACGGTAAGGAACCTGTGGCGGAGCCACGCCCTGAAGAGTTTTTTCCCAAAGGGTGTGTCGTCGATTTTGATTTCAAAATTGGAAAAACTTCCTCCGTACCGGGCCGATACGAACCCGTATGGAGATATATTTGTTCGATACCCGATAACCTCCTCTTCCAGGTTAAAAAATATTATATCTGGGGTAAGAAACATGTGGCGGTGCCTGCTCCAAAAGAGTCAATCACCACTCACGTGGAAGGTTTTTTAAGTGTTTACACTTATCCCTTCACGTTGAGTCCTTTGGATCCGATTATCATAGATTTCTGCAAGAAGTACGTGGTGACCCTTGGTCAGATTCATCCCTCTTTCTGGAGGATAGTGATATTACTTCGTTTCTTCGTAAGCAAAGTCGACGGGCTTCTCTTTACCTTCGACCACCTCATATGCTTGTATAGTCCCCGACTCTATCGATAAGGACTAATAAAGTTTCAACGTCGGGCCACAAAGGGCATTTTTTTTTAGCATAGATGAGGACAAAGACTGGGGCTGGATGAGCCGATTTGTTCGAGTGAGGACCTCGGACTTGATCCCGGCCAAGAGTATGTTATTTCCTGAGAAATGGAATATGAATCATAAGTATAATTCTTTCCTTAATTTCTGTTTATTATCTTTATTTTTCACCCTTTCTTATCAGTGGTTTACCTGATATAGCCGCTGCTTGGATGCCGGGTGCGGTTCCCCAACTCGATAACTGGGTTAGGAGCCTAATATCGCAGTCGACACATGCTGAGCTCTCATGGCGCGATTTGTTGAAGGGTTGATGGGAGGCTAGTAGTCATGGTAAATTTTTCTTCCTGACTTAATGATTTGACCATTGTTCGAATATTTTCCCGAGCTTACTCATTTCCTTTCTTTTGTAGGTCTCGGGAAGGATGTTGCGATGAGGCCCCCGTCTGGTGATGAAGAAATCTTTCTCCTACCATCTGTCTCGAAGCCGGTGAGGGAGAAGAAGAGGAAAAAGGCTTCGAATTCCACGAGGGGCAGAAACCCAAAAAGAAAACACACTGTAAACCAAAGGGGAACATCATCCCTCTATCTTTAGAGTCAGTCCAACAGCTAAGGGATGAGGCTGGAGAAGAAGAAGAAGACTCCGGAATGGTGGCCCGTGTGCGAGCTAGCACCAAGATTCAAGGAACTACTAAGCTGGTGGGAGCTGAAACTGCTCTGCCTCGACTTGACAAGGTCTAGGGGGAAACCTCAGTCGGAGTCCCCGAGCCAGAAAGAGCTGAAGACGCTTCAACTCGAGGTGAGAAAGTTATCGAGGAGGCGGTTTGATACTAATGTAGAAACCATGCTCGAGGCTCCATGAGATGAAGGCAATTTCCCAGAAGATTTACTTGGAGTGATAGATATCGGAGATTCCCTTCGTTTACTGAGTCAATGATCAAGGAAGCTCAAGCGGTGGAGACTAACCACAGTGAAGGGGCCCATGAAGTAGAGGACCCTTTCCGTAGTTACTTTGTCGGACTAGAGGATGTCACTGGCCTTGGTGATTTGGAAGTACCGAGGAAGAGCTCGAGCGAGGCTTCCTCGTGCCTTAAACTGATCAATCAGTTTCCAGCTCTAAGTGTTGATCCCGGGCGCAAGCGATCAATTGTTATAACGGTCCCGGAGGATACTTGAGTCCTTTCTACCCCTATAGGGGTGGCTAGTTACCTTCGATGTTTGGTAACTGAAGAGGACCAGGCTAAGATGGACGAAGTGGAGATGCCCTGCCTGTTCAATGAAGCTCAACAGGTGTTGAATTTGGTCCCCTTAAATTTCTTTGACAATTTCAAGTTCTTCACTTATTCTTTTTATATAATTTCTTTTTCTGTGTTTTGCAGGCTTCAGTACTTCACTATGAGGCCTTCATCCGATCCCGAGAGGAGTTGAACCGGTATGAGGCTTAGATCCGGGGACTCACCGAGAAGAAGGATGCCTTCAAACTTCTCAGTGAGCAAAGAGAAGTGGAAGTTAAGAGCCTTCGAGCTAATTTAGAGATGGCCCAAAAAGAGCATGTCGATCTGTTCGAGTAGGTAAACAGAATCTTTGAAGTTACTAAAACGAATCGGGCACAGTGACTAACGATCTGAACACGTAGGTCCAACAAAAGATTGATATAATCGGGCAGCTCCGTGAAGAGGTAGAAACTGTAAAGACTGAGGCCGAAGAATGGAAGAAGAATATAGATCGCCTTGCCTCAGAAAAGGATATAGATCACCTTGCCTCAGAAAAGGAGACTGCCCGGGCCCAATTGGCCTCGGCTGAAATCTAACTCTGAAGCATGAAAGAGAAAACCTTGGTACTAGCTAAGAAAATCGAGGAGCTCTAGTCTCAGTTGGGTTCAGCAATTTTCGATCGAGAGAAGCTGGTCACAGAGCTCGAAGCGGCCAAATCGGAGGTCGAAGCAACCAAGGCCAATGTTGATGCAGTGGTGGCGCCCACCGTGGGGCTAAGAATAATAGTGATTACCTGGTACAAGTTTTCGTAACACATACTATTTCACACTTGTTCTTTGAAGTATCTTTGATTACAGAATTAAAAAATGTCAAACTCTCAGTCAGCACTTCAATACATTGACAATGATCTTAGCCAGCATAGCGAAATTGAGAACATTGCACCAGGAAATATTGTACCCCCTGCTGGTCTCGATGGAATTCCGGCTATAAATCCAATTGACGTCAGTTCGCATGTAGCCATCAATGGAAATTTGGCCATCGATCGCGAAATCAACATTCGTGGGGGTACCCCATCAACTACTCAGAATGCACATAGCGGCGAAGAAGGTGGGATCAGCCTGCAGGTGATCTTCAAAATGTTGCAGGCCCAACAAGCAGCAATAGCCCAACTCCAAAATCAGAACCAAACACCGAGCAGGGTCGAACTCGAGCCATCCTAGGAAGTTGTACATAGGGTCGAATCGGCTTCTAGGAAATCGAATGAGAAGGAATCGGGGAGCAATCCTGCTTTCATAAAAATGCTTGAAGAATCGACAAAACGAATTGAGATAGGGGAAAAGAAGATCGAGGAAAACGATAAGAAGGTAGAAACCTATAACTCCAGGGTCGACCAAATCCCGGAGCACCAAGTATGGCTCCGAACTCAACCATGGTAATAAGTTGAATTTTTATCTAATTATTATTTGAATGATGTGATAATACAAAAAAAATTATAATATTATGATATAAAATTACAACCCCAAATAAATTTGGAAAATACATGCACTTAAGTTCTTAGGTGTCGTTTGGTACGCGGGATAAAGTGCGTGATTAAATTTATATTCTATTTGGTTGACGGTATAAATTTATACGATCAACCAAACATGGTACTTATAAATTTAATCTCGGACTTAATCCTAAATATCATCAAATTTGAAATTAATTTATCCCACTTTTCATATGAAATAAATTAGTTTAAGAATTATAATTTCAAGACTATAATTTTGAAATAATTTAGTTAGCGTACCAAACCACTTCTCGCACATTTTGTTAAATGTTGATTTGGAAGTATCTTGTGTGAACAAAAGTAAGTTTTCCTACTTCCCTTCCTCTTGCTGCCATTCATTTCTTCCTTAAATATTGAAAGGTATATGTTGTTTCCCTAACTTTTAAGCCCAACTTGATCAAAATAGAGGATATATATATATATATATAGGTCCCATCCAATATCTCTTTAATTAATAATTAGAAAAGGATCCAATCTTTTTGCATCTCCACATGGATTTTCCGTAATTTTCTAAAGATGTAGGGGCACTCAATGAGTCGGGCATCAGATTTCAGTGCAGAGTTGAACTGCAGCAGGGGATGATGAGTAAAACCTTTATCCAACGGATGTTGGGTAATTGTTTCCAATTCTATACAATTTGGAGCTCGTTTGGACATAAGAAATTTTTACTTTTTTTCAAATTTTTTTTTATGTTTTTACGAAATTAATATTTGTTCATAAAATTTTTAATTTTACTTGAAGATGCATTTTGAAATTTTCGAAAATTTGATAAATTTCAAAAATCTGTTTTTCAAAATTTTCACTCAAATCACTCACAAAACTTCAAAAATAACCCAAATTATATTCATGTCCAAATATAACTCAAAATTTCAAATACCATTTTAACTTAAATTTTTTTCATCCTTTTTTAAAATTTTACAATTCTTATGTTCAAACGCCCACTTGGTATTCGTATATAATCATGTTGCGTAAAGTTATTAAAGATGAAGTGCTCCTCATGATATTTTTTATCTATAGGAGTTGAACCCGATACCTTTTATAAAGGAATTTTTTTTATTTATCCTGTCACAACTTGGCACTGATTGTTAACACAAATTCATGTAATCTAATTTTAATAATTAAAAATTAACATGAGAATGTTTTTAAAGTGATAAATGAGTATATGAAACCCACATACTTTGCGTTCATTAACTTGTGTAAATATCGACTATGAGGGAGAAAGCATTTCGCTTTTTCAATATTTTTTTTGCACAAATTCAAATTAGCTGGATAAGTTATAACTTGTTTGGATTGTTGTCATGTATTATTTCATAATGTATCATATTTTTATTATATCGTTTTGATGTATATAATGTTTGGTATTATTTGTCGTTGTTTCATAATGTCATATACAAGCAATATGAAGAATAAACTTGTAGTATTACAAGAAAAAGTAAGGTACGAGGTAGAATTATTATATAAAAAAGATAGGATAAAGGATAAAATATGATTATTTAATAATAAGGAAGGGCAAGATGAGAGAAAAAAATAAGGTAATGATACAATCACACCAAATCAGTCGTTATATAAAGTGACACTTTTCGTCATTATGTAACACGAATTTAATGATATAATACAAATAAATTTAAGTAACAATCAAAATAAATATTATATTTAAAATAACAATACGATACGATATAGTACAATACAATAAGTAACAACCATCTCAACAAGCTGTTAGTTTGGATATTGATGATTAAAAAAGGCTTTTTTGTTTTACTATTCTTGTTGAGTTCCCACATTAGTGAGTTAAGGGCAATTTGGTCTATTTCTATTTTAATTAATCCTTATCTCTTAATCTAATTTTTGGGGTGAAAATATAACCAAGTTCATTTACTTATCAATTCCTTTGGAGAAAAGATTTAGGAAAAAATATAGAAGTAATAAAGTACATAAATTAAAGAAAAGAAAGTAGAAATCGCTTTCAGAAATCTTTGAGAAAATGACCTGGCGACAAGGGGCAGATCTTATTCCTGTTTAAATCACGTCAATGTCAAGTTCTCTTGACCTAAATTGCATTATAAAATAACCCAAATCCTTGGAAAATTTTACTCCTATTTAGTATCTTATACAACTGACACTAGTTGTATGAGATAACTTTTTTGTCTCACAATTTTGTGGATCCAGATTTCTATGGACCCAAAGGTATAAGATTGGGGTCCACAAATTTGTGAGACAAAAAAGAATTTCATATAACTAGTGTCAATTGCATGAAACACAAAATAAAACTTCTCCAAATCCTTATAGCTCTTTCCTTTTCCCTTTTTATTTTACTTTTAGCCTTCTAGCCCTTCTTTTATCTATTCTTTGTTTTGTGGGGGTAAAAAGAGTCTTTATTTTACTTTGCAGGGCTCGTTTGGTTACTGACACTAGTATTCTAATTTCGGTATAAAATTTGAACTTAATATTAATTAAAATTATCTATCTCATATATAAGATGTAGATTATAATTCCATGATTATGTGTAAATATAAAACGTATTTGTTTAGTCCCACATTGGCCTTTAACAGATTGCACCATATTCAATTTTTGAATTGAGAAAAAATATTCTTTTTTAAAAAAGGTACTATCCTTTCCTTGCCCTCTATAAGTTTAAATGCCAACCCCCTCTCCCCCTCCAAAAAAAACTGTACGGGATTGTTTGGTAGGAGGTATTAAAAAAAATAATGCGAGCATTAGCTCTATGCATTATTAATACTTTCTTTAGTATATTTTTTCAACCTGTATGTAACTAATACTTGTATTAGTTAATATTATCCTAATTCCTATGTATAAGTAATGCATAGAAAATTATGGCATTAGTAATACCAAGGCTATTAATGTATGCTTTAGTAAGGTTAAAGATAAAATTATCTTTAAAGTCCCTTAAAGCTAGAGAATATGGAGAGCATTTTTGTAAACGACTATTGTTCTTAAAAATTATGCAATGCATTATAATTTTAATACACCACACCAAACACTAGATACAAAATAATATCTGCATAACTAATGCTTGCATTACTGATCTAAGCAGTACTAATACACCTTATTCCCCACTTTTCTTATACACCATACCAAACGACCCCTACAAGTGTAATATTTTTTTCATAAATTACATCTCTGGCAAACCAAACAAAATAATTGTGACCACAAGATCGAATTTTGAAAGATCAATATGATCGCACTTTCAAATTGTCAATCATAAAACTCTTGACCAATTTTTGTTGGCTCTCGTTGCAAGGACTAGTTTGATTTCTAATATTTAATACTTATTTCCATTTCAATAAATTATTATTATTATTATTATCAATTCGATCAAATAATCATTTCGTCGCACTGATGTATTTGCTTTACAGAATATGCTGGTACAATCATCAAGCGGATTTTAATTAAACAATTACATTTTTTAATTAAATCATGTGAATAATCAAGACTAAACATGTTCGAACAGACTGAAACTTTGAAAGTTTAAATGTAAAAGTTAAATAATTTGGTGATCCCTTCAGAAGCAAATATTTGACTCTTAATGCGTTAAAACTTCTTTTAAAATTAAAGTTGGGTTACAAGTTACAACATACAACATTTTCATCACCCGCTCCCGGGTCGTTGCTCTACTGCGTCTAACCCGTCCTTTAGGCATCCTTGGAGGGCGGGGAGTGTGAAAATATACATGCTTCTTTTTATTCCATAGGGTCTTCTCATCAGTGGCAGAGTTTGATGCCCCTGAAAAGTGCGCTAATACTAGAAATAATATGATTATCAAAAATTATGATCGGGTGATAAATAACTCTTCATTCTTAATCGAGGGGTTCAAGCTCTAAATAAAATTCTCTTTGATAGATAGTATTTACCCCAATATGAAAATTTTCATTTGTCTTAATTTTGTTTGAGTAAAAACACTTATCCCTTTTGAATTTCGTCAGCAATGAAACAACAATCCTCTCAGATATAAACCAAGCGACATTCTTGTTCCTCCCCCCCACCCAACCCCACCCTGTAACGACTCGACTGGTCGTTTTGAGTATTTGCACTTCGCTCGGTATTTTGAGGGCTTGAGTATCTCCGCATGATGTATTATGACTTGCATAAAATCGTCAGTATTGGTTTTCAAGTTATCCGGAATCGATTTGGAAGAATGAACTTCAAGACTTAAGTTCTAAGTTGGAGGAATTGACTAAGTTTGACTTTTTAGCATTCGACCTCAGAATGGAGTTACGTCAGTTCCATTAGCTCCGTTGGGTGATTTTGGACTTAGGAGCGCGTCCGGATTGTAATTTGGAGGTCCGTAGTTGAATTTGTCTTGAAATGGCAAAAGTTGGATTTTTGGGAAGTTTGATCGGGAGTGAACTTTTTGATATCGCGGTCGGATTCTGATTTCGGAAGTTGGAATAGGTCCGTAATGGCAAATGTGACTTGTGTGTAAAATTTGAGATCAATCAGAGGTGATTTGATAGGTTTCGGCATCGGTTGTAGAAGTTGAACTTTCAAAGTTCATTGATTTTGACTTGAGGTGTGATTCGTCGTTTCGAGGTTGTTATGCGTGATTTGAAGCTTTGAGTAGGTTCGTTTTATCATATAGAACTTGTCTGCAAAATTTGGCGTCATTCGGAGTTGATTTGATATGGTTCGGACGCTCGGTTGCGATTCTAGAAGTTCTTGAAGTTTAGTTTGATTTACATAGGCTTTGGCATCCGATTCGTAGTTTTAGAAGTTATTTTGATGATTTGAGCGCGCGCGCGCAAGTTTATGTTGTGTTTTTAGACTTGTGTGCATATTTGGTTTGGAGCCCCGAGGGCTCGGGTGAGTTTCAGATTGGTTTTGGAATGATTTTTCATAATGTTTGAGTGTTGGTGCTCGTGTCATCGCATTTGCGATGTATTGGTCGCAAATGCGAAGCAGCCATCACATTTGCGAAAAATTGGGCTGCTGGGTGGATTCGCATTTGCGAAGAAACCATTCGCGTTTGCGAGGTGGGCTTGCTCGCTTTTGCGATGACCCTGCTGCTTTTGCGAGGCTATGGACTTCGCATTTGCGAAGTTTTGGTCGCAAATGCGACCTTAACAGGGAAGCCTCCAGTTCGCATTTGCGATATATTATTCTTATTAGCGATGCGAACCCCCTGTCGCAAATGCGACATCTGTAACTTGTTAAGTGCTGAGAATTCTGAGTTTTTGCTTCATTTTCATATATTTTGAACCCTAGCTTCGATGAGAGGTGATTTTGAGAGGGGATTTTTGTCACGACCCAAACCGATGGTCCGCAACGGGCACCCGATACCTTACTCAACCGAGTACCTACGTAACGTATCTTTCATATCATACTATCATAGGTAAATGAGCCAGAGAGGCTATCGTGAGATAAATAGAATAAAACATGGGGACATACTTGACATTGGATGATCCAACATGTAATCCAAACTTATAGATATGACGTATGAGCCTATAACACCGGCATGATCCTTTATATACTCAAAACATAGGCGGACAAGGCAATACAAGAATCCGTATACATGACATTTGTCTACAAGCCTCAAAGAATACATAATATCATAAAGGTCGGGACAGAGCCCCGCCATACCAAACAATGCATGTACTAATTAGACTGACCAAATAAGCAACTTCGGAGTAAATGGAAATGCACCAACACCTTCCGCTGAGCTGATAGCCTACTTGGAGGACTCTCATCCTGTCTATCGGGACCTGCGGGCATGAAATACGGCATCCCCAGGCAAAAGGGACGTCAGTACAAATAATGTACCGAGTATGTAAAGAATGAAAATTAGTAAATAATAGACATGTGAGAAACATGGAGTAAAAGGCTCGACGTGTAAGTCTGGATAACTCTGTATATCATGAAATACTTATAGTGTCATGCATATGCATATGAATGTCATGTCGTGCCTAGGTACATGTGTTCATAACATCATCGAGCCTCTGAGGGCATCCCATATATCGTCTCGGCCACTGTAGGTAAAATCATCAACGTATACCATCTGATCAGGTAGTGGTGCATATATAACGCTGTAACCTTTTTCCATATCCCATATATATATATATACGTGTATATAATGTCATCTGGTCATTGGTCATTATACATGTATAAATGAATGCAATACATGAGAAGTACGTCAATAAAATCTTTTGGAGTGTTATTAGACCATTATGCCTTTGATTAATATCATGAAATGAACTTTATCAACTTACGTATTTTCTGAGACCCATGAACAGATGATAGAATAATATGACACATGGGAAATCAAGAACATAAGCATCTCTAGTATTTCTATGAATAGAGTCAAATATGCAAATTGTACATTTTCTCATTTCGTTTGTACCGTATAGATCATGCCAAAAGAAAGAAGAAATAGTCTTAACATACCTGAGTCGATTCTCTTAACAATCCTTCTAACATATGGCAATCGCGACAAAACACGTGACGACAACATCGAAGTAGGAAAAAAATCTGCATAATATTCTTGAGAAAAATTGTATCGTGCTTTCTTAGAATTGCATCTCACGCATAATCGGACCTTGTATGAAATTTGTTGAAGCTCATCTGTCACTTAGTGAATATGACCATCTTCAACTTGGCATTTTAAAGATGCCTTAATGTTGCATGTCTATATCTCAAATGGCAAGCATGCCATAACTTTATTCATATTTTCCAAGTTATGTTATCAATAAAGAGTCTAAGAAAGGGTGAGTTTTATACGTGTAGACAAGGCATCTCTTGCCTTATGACTCATCATGCAAATTTGTGCCACTTGGCTTGGCTTAATGCTATGTGGCAGCCCCAAAAATATCCTTATCCACTTAATCAATTCACGTAATTAAGAATTATCTCAAATTACTTAAAATACTACTTACTTTTAACACACCTTATACACCTTACTAACATGGTCATGTGATACCTTGTATGACTCTAGTCCATAAATATCGGTTATTTTAGCTCGGGCCGTATTTTATCCCAAAATGTCAAACTTCGACAAAATTTATTTTCTTTGATTTGCTTATCCTCTCACTTTCACGAATTTACTTATCACTTGTTTGAAATAGCGTAATACTTATACTCCCAAATTAATCTCATTCCCGAACTTACGTTGATTTACTTACGATGAAACTTTAACGTACGAAAATACGGGTTGTATTATCTCATTTCCAAGCTTTCATCAATTTCCTTATGGCGTACCTTTACGTACGAAAACATGGGGTGTAACATCATTCCCCCCTTTGGAACATTCGTACTCGAATGTTGACTGATGCACTTATCATTTTCATAACTTATTTCTTCCGAATACTTTAGTACTCCTCTTGCCATCTAGGCACCTGTTCTGTGAATGAATTCCAAAGGATAGGGCATTCACCTTTTTAGACCTCTTTCTCACACCATGACTTGTGGTCGGAATCCTTCCAATCTTGTTACTATTGCTACTTTCTATAATGCAGCCAGTACGACTCTGACTTTGTAAATGTACCTATGCAACTCTTCTCTTCTTTTTCCTCCAGCTTTTAGCCAATCTCTAGGCCTCACTTGGTAAACATATACAGAGCCTAATAAGATGTCCCTCTGGGCATCTATAAGTATAATGAAGTTCTTCGCTCGGTACTTTATCGAACTTAATTTTATAAACCTGGTTATTCATCCGTATGACTCGACTGCATCTAGATAGGTCATACCATACCATAACTCTTACCTTGGTTTTATTATTATTGAGGTCTGTTACCAAATTCTAGCTTACTCCCATTGCTTATCCTATATGTATAAGTCTAAGTCCTTTAATGCTTCCTCATTACTGTTCATCTTACAAATGACGGCCTAATCTCATTTCATACTTTGTAACTTTTATCCATCCATTGTTGATTCACCTAAATATTGATCTACAATCTACCACTGATAACTTGAAACTTCTTACGTAATACCTTGACACTAGGGCTTACGTTGCATCGAGGAATATTTGAAGTGATTAGATTGATCCACCTAGGGGAAATATTATACTTCCATAACCGTATTTCATAGCATCCCAATATGACTCACCTTATGTGGGTATCTTAATCCCGTACAATTCATGAAATCCTTTTCAAGTTATTACTCAATCGAAGGCCCATACGTCATCCTTTATCTATCACAATCACACCCTCATTCCACTACCAGTGCAGCATTCCATCTCTTCTAGATGTTATTAGTCTTAGACTTCTTTAATTTCATTCAGGCTATACTAAACTTTATATAACTTAGAGAAACCATTAGCTCTCTTGTTTTCATGGGCTTAATCCCGAGGACTTATCCATTCTCGTTACCTTCTCACTCGCCTTTTCTTATCCTTACTCATGTCTTCCTAAACCTTGTCGCTCTACCATACTTTAGCTTGAGACCTACACATATCCATTTATACTACTCGCAACCTTTCTTCAACTTGCTTGTACCATAGATTTCATTATGTTATTCTGGAACATTAAGCAAGATATCACATGGTCCCAAATGTTTCTTTTACTCTCTTAACTAGACCTCTCGATACCTAGAAACCACAGGCTAGAAGATATGATACTGACAATGCCGCTATCATTCCTGGATATTAAATCCCCACGCTTATAGACTTTTATCCAAAGTATGGACTATTCACAACCTTCTGCATTTGAGTATTTCGTACGTTGTTCACCTTTACCTTACTACCTTAAAATCTTGCATCGTACCTTCTATCTCTTTCATGAAGTCCCTTCCATATAAGTATAATTCACGTCCATAACTTGAAGCTCTATTATAATACTTGCACCTCTGGTGCATACACTATCCGGTGGGAGCTTCGTACTGACTTCTTATGAGGCTGGTACTTTTCCAACTGTCTTTATCGTAGGGCTGTTATAAAATATGGTTGTTGTACTTTCTCTCTTGTACCTCTGATATTAAGAGTAATCCTGCAATGTTCTCAATCACGATTTCTATAATTTTCTGGTTCCAATAATCAGACTCCTAATTTACTTGATTGATTTAACTCTTTAGTTTCTCTTCCTTCTGATCAACCTTTATGTAGGCTCAAGCTATTTTTCGATCTGTGGCTCCTGGTATTAGTTATTACTTTAGCCTTTTATGAGCGTTATGGAATATCCATGATATAATCTTCTAACGACTCAATCCTTTGTCTATTCCCGGGTCTTAATTCTTTCTTTTTAACGTATACTGGAGTCTTCTATCTCTGTATGATTGTCAACTTATATGTTGCATGTATTAAACTCCGAATTCGTAAGTGCGTTCATAACGTAACTAACTCTGGATTATTAATCGAATGATTCTTTCCATTCCTTCTCAGCTTTCATTAAATGCAAGCAATTACTTTTCCTAGTCTTCTTGCCCCTTTGTTGCGTGCATACTTAGCTTACCTTATTGCCAATATATATTTAATTCCATACAACTCATATGATCTTGAATATCACTTCTGATTTTACTTCCCATTCATTAGCCTCGGTAGGTGCCTCTTTCTTATGGAGTGCATACAATGTTGTTGTAAGACTATTGTTACAAGACCATTTCCTCTTTAGGTCACTGTGCTTAGGCTGAAGCCTTTTTACATATTCCCTCATCTAGTATTTTGTTTTAGTGCTTAGGGAGGACCCTCTAACTCTTGTAAAGCTGCGAGCTTATTACATCGTATACTCGACGGACCTTTTGATGTCCTTCATTGCCTATAATTATCTATAGTTACTTACCTCCATGCCCTTATGCTTATAAGGCTGCTTCTGAACTGATATTTTGATTGTCTTCCTAGTGGCACTCTCTCTTATTCCCGTAACATTCATACAGTACCTTTAACTACCCCAACTCCTATATGAATATATCTCAAGTATTATAATGACATTACTACGAGGCTGAATTCACTATATTGAGTTTTACTATGTTTATCTTGCACGATTTGCTGATTCGTTTGTAACCACATGTCTAGCCATAACTAGGCTCTTCCTAAATCAACTGCTAACTGCTCATTGGCCCACTCTCATATCAATATTCCACGTAAACTTTCTTGGGTTATTTTCTTTGTCTTAATTTACCTCTCGCACCGGCTCTTTTTTTTAATCAATAATATCCTGGGCCAGAACCCTTACTTCCTCTCCTTGACGTAATACTTGCATAATATTCTGAAATCATAGCATATCTGTAGGATTTATATAAGTGCAATCTCATTTTTATCGCATTCTTCCTTTACCATTCCATAATTACTAGAATCACTTAATTCTGACTTAACTCCACATCACTCCATATTCCCCCCTTTAGGGGAGTACTAAGAGTTGGAGCTACGGCGACCTACCTATAGATGTTTTGCCTCTTCATCTTTGGCGTCCTTTCACATCATCGATGACCCTTACTCACCTTGCAGTAATCCTTCTGTACTAAGGATAACAAAATTCCTTACTCGCGATGGTGACACTTAGTGTAACTGACACATACAGTCCTTTAAGCTTAATATTTTACTCACATTGCTTGCTTTAGGGAAGCGTAATCCTGAATGACCTTAAAAGGTTATTCTTCTGTCGTCCATTCTATTATCACCAGAATGAAATCTGAAATTTTCATGATGCCGACTATTACTCAGTCCATAATTCATGTTAAGTTTATCTTGTTCACCAGTCCATACTGATTTCTACTAATCTAGGGTCTAATTTTTCCTTTTGGTAATCGCATTAGAGTTGAGAACTTATTTCTCGAAATGAGTGATTGTATGACCTATACTCTTTTGTTGTCTTAAGGCCTGTCACCTCTCGTCTTTTCCTTCCCTTGACTATAGACTCTGTAATACCGTCTCTTTTTATTTTGATCTACCGTTGTAATCCATGTATCATATCTTACACATAATGCTTCATTAACTCTCTTCTTATTTTCCACTAATATTTATGTTTATCACTTTATTCTGAAAACTCGAACAAGACATTCTTTTGCTTTTAGTGCCCTTTGCTCCATCCATTAGCTCTTCGGGTTGCCTAACATTCTTTCTCTACTAGGGACGGGAGCCACACTAAGGTAATATTTATCCCTTCAAGGCTTTCAGTGCCTATATTTGTAGTGCTCATATCTAGTTGTACTATTTTAGAGCGCACCATTTGGGTGTCTCACAAGGAGATTTATTAGCACATTTGCAATATCCTTCGGAAAAGTCAACTAACGCAAACAATCCATCCACCATTTTGGGTAACTCTAACCCCAGTCGGATCCTAATATCCGTCCTTCTCTTATACTACTTCTGTTAGCCCCCATAGGGCATAAATGAGATAGGTGTGGCCACTTGTATATACCTCTATTACTGTTGAAGGTAACTCACAATTCTTATATTTTTCTGTCTTAGTTGTAAATACAGATAATCTTCATTAACTGGGTACCTCGTACCCTTCTCATCTTGTTCCTTTTACTTGTTTAAGCTTTTATCTACCTTCTGAATCTCTCGTTGCTTTTTACCATCCTTTTCTAGAAGCTCACACGTCTTGGTACACACATGATCTACTGGAGACCTTACATTTACTCATCATAAGCATGATGCAAATTCGAGTTCCGATAACTCAACTCTTCTACAACCGTGTTCAATCCCTTACCAACCGTCTTTCTAGATATAGGCATCGTCGTATTGTGAATAAAATAGAGTTTAGAAAATTGAGTTCTTTCAACCGAGCTCTACCACACGATCTAGAGTAAGAAGAAAGAGTAACAGTCCTACATGCCCTATAGCCTCCTCCTTATAAGTGTGGTACACGATACACCCATAAACAAGACTCTACTAGACACGACTTGTAGACTCCCTAGGACAGAACTGCTCTGATACCACTTTTGTCACGACCCAAATCGATGGGCCGCTACGGGCACCGGGTACCTTACTTAACCGAGTACCTACGAAACGTATCTTTCGTATCATACTATCATAGGTAAATGAGCCAAAGAGGCTATCGTGAGATAAGTAGAATAAAACATGGGGAAATACTCGACATTAGACGACCCAACATGTAATCCAAACTTATACATATGACGTACGGGCCTATAAGGCCGACATGATCCTTTATATACTCAAAACATAGGCGGACAAGGCTATACAAGAATCCGTATACATGACATCTATCTACAAGTCTCAAAGAATACATAATATCATAAAGGTCGGGACAGAGCCCCGTCGTAACAATCAATGCATGTACTAATCATACTGACCAAATAAACAACTCTGTAGTAAATGGAGCGCACCAACACCTTCCGAAGAGCTGATAGCCTACTTGGAGGACTCTCATCCTGTCTATCGGGACCTGCGGGCGACATCAGTACAAATAATGTACCGAGTATGTAAGGAATGAAAATTAGTAAATAGTAGACATGTGAGAAACATGGATAAAAGACTCGACGTGTAAATCTGGATAACTCTGTAAATCATGAAATACTTATAGTGTCATGCATATGCGTATGAATGTCATGTCATGCCTAGGTACATGTGTTCATAACATCATCGAGCCTCTGAGGGAATCCCATCATATCGTCTCGGCCACTGTGGGCAAAATCATCAACGTATACCAACTGATCAGGTGGTGGTGTGTATATAACGCCGTAACCTTTTTCCATATCCCATATACATATAATATACATATATACACATATATAACGCCATCTGGTCATGGGTTATTATACATGTATAAATGACTACAATACATAAGAAGTACGTCAATAAAATCTTTCGGAGTGTCATAAGACCATTATGCCTTTGATTAATATCATGAAATGAACTTTATCAACTTACATATTTTCTAAGACCCATGAACAGATGATAGAATAATATGACACATGGGGAATCAATAACATAAGCATCTTTAGTATTTCTCTAAATAGAGTCATTTATGAAAATTGTGCATTTGCTCGTTTCGTTTGTACCGTATAGATCATGCCAAAAGAAAGAAGGGATAACCCTAACATACCTGAGTAAATTCTCTTAACAATCCTTCTAACATACGACAATCGCGACAAAATACGTGACGGCAAGATCGAAGTAGGAAAAAAATCTGCACAATATTCTTGAGAAAGATTGTACCGTGCTTTCTTAGAATTGCATCTTACGCATAATCGGACCTTGTATGAAATTTGCTGAAGCTCATCCGTCACTTAGTCAATATGACCATCTTCAACTTGATATTTTAAAGATGCCTTAATGTTGGTGGTCTATATCTCAAATGGCAAGCATGCCATAAATTTATTCATATTTTCCAAGTTATGTTATTAATAAAGAGTCCAAGCAAGGGTGAGTTTTATACGTGTAGACAAGGCATCTCTTGCCTTATGACTCATCATGCAATTTTTTTGCTACTTGACTTGGCTTAATGCCATGTGGCAGCCCCAAAAATATCCTTATCCACTTAATCAATTAGCTACACAATTAAAAATTATCTCAAATTACTTAAAATACTACTTATTGGTACCTTGTATGACTCTAGTCCATAAATATCGGTTATTTTAGCTCGGGCCGTATTTTATCCCAAAATGTCAAACTTTGACGAAATTTATTTTCTTCGATTTGCTTACCCTTTCACCTTCATGAATTTACGGATCACTTGTTTGAAATAGCGTAATACTTATACTCTCAAAGTAATCTCATTCCCGAACTTACGTCGATTATCTTACGATGAAACTTTAACGTACGAAAATACATGATGTATTATCTCATTTCCAAGCTTTCATCAATTTTCTTATGGCGTACTTTTACGTACAAAAACATGGGGTGTAACAATTTTCATACCAAATCATTGGGTAAATCTTTAATTAATTTTCAGCTATATTTCATGATTTTATACAAGATTTAACATCAAATTCATGAGAAATCTATGGAAAAAATTTGGGGATTTTGTCAAAGTTTTGAAAAATAAAAATTTAGGATTTGAGAGTCGAATATGACTCGGATTTGAAAACAAAACACATATTTGGACTCGTGAGGCTATGGGTAGTCAAGACCTACCCTTGGACCCGAGTTTTGACCCGGCGGGCCTGGGGTCTGGCTTTTGTTGACATTTTAGAAATGGAATAAAAATCGTAGCTTTACTAATTAAAGTTATTTTATCTTGCATTGTGTGAGGTATTCAAGTCTCCATTGGCTAGATTGAGTCGAGCGGAGATGAATTTGTAGAGGAAAAGGCTAGATTGAGTGTTGAGTTAGCCGAATTGAGGTAAGTATTTTGCCTGACTTTGTTAAGGAAATTTTTCCTCATATTTGTCATTGTTTTCTACCTGTGGAGGTGATACATATATGAGGTGACGAGTATATATGTATGTTCTAGGGTTAATCATGCTCGGAGTGGATTGTATTACATCTATGTTTGTAGAATTTCGTGACCTCTTGCTTCGTACCTCACCTGACTACTAGATATTATGAACCTAGTATTAAATGTTAGAATCGAGGCTTAGCCTAAAATAACTTGATCAAATTTGACAAAAATTCTGAGAAATACATTGGTATGTCTAATTCGGTCATCTTTATGCATAATCATTAATACATTGCTACGATCGATATTTTGAGATACTAGATTCCATACTTGTGGAGTTGATAAATTGTGGGGTTTGTGAAAGTACTTGAATTATGTGGCCCTTGAGGGTTCATTGAATCATTGTTGGCTTGGAAAGTAGTGATTGAGAATTTGTTTGGAATATTCGTTTGAACACTCTCCTCGATGTTATTTATACATCCTGTCGTGCCATTTTTATTGATATTTATATGCTTGGTTAGGAAGAGTGTAAAGCACGAACGATGTGCCATGCCATTTTATATTCATTATCATGTGAGGAAGAGTGTAAAGCACGAAGGGTGATGCCGTGTCATTTTAATTCATTATCATGTGAGGAAGAGTGTAAAGCACAAAGGGTGATACCATGCCATTTTATATTCATTATTATGTGAGGAAGAGTATAAATCACAAAGGGTGATGCCGTGCCATGTTATTGAGAGTAAAAGCACGAAGGGTGATGCCGTGCCATTTCATTTATATTGTTATGATTGTGTGTTATCGTGAGGTCATGGCACGATGGGTGTTGTGATGACCCAAAAGGTCATCTCTTATTTTAGAACTAGAGGCGGATCTAGGATTTGTGACTTATAGGTTCCTACCATAATTTTAGATTAATATACAATAATAACTAGGTTCATAGTTAGATATTTATAAATATTTAGTGAATTTCTTAATATAAATACAGGGTCTACGCAAAAGTTACCGGGTTCCCGAGAACCCGTATTCTATGCTCTAGGTCCTCCCCTGTTTAGAACCCAATTCGGGGTTTTGAGGCCTTCAAAACCTCATTTTCTTTTCCTCGATTTGAGTGCGCAGTCCGAGCGCATTTCCGGAAAGCCTTTATATGAAAATTTGAGAAAATATTAAGTTTTGCCTTTAAAATTGATTTAAGTTGACTTTGGTCAATATTTTTGAGTAAACGGACCCGGACCCATGTTTTGACGGTCCCGGAGGGTTAGTAGTAAAATATTGGACTTGGGCGGATGCCCGGAATTGAATTTTGAGGTCCCTAGTCCGAGAAATGAATTTTTTTAAACTGAAAATATAATGGTTTTTAGAAATTGAATAATGTTTGATCTTGTTGGTATCGGGCTCATATTTTGGTTTTGGAGCCTAGTATGTGTTTGTTATAATATTTAAAACTTATCTGTGAAATTTGGTGAAAAACAGAAGTGATTTGACGTGATTCAGACCTTTGGTTGAGAAAATAGGAAGTTTGAAACTATCTTGAAAATTTCATGTGTTTTGGTGTTGAATTTATAGTTTTTGGTGTTATTTTGGCAATTTGATTGCATGAGCAAGTTTGTATGATGTTTTAAGACTTGTGTGCATGTTTGGTTTGGAGCCCCGAGGGCTCGGGTGAGTTTGGACAGGCTACAGAGTGATTTGAAACTTAAGAAAATTTCTTGTATGTTGTAGGTCTACAGACTTCGCATTTGCGAAATCTAGCTTGCAAATGCGAGCATTGCATTTGCGAAGAAGCTTCGCATTTGCGATTAGTGGGGCTGGGAGGGGACCTTCACAATTGCGAAGTTCAACATCGCATTTGTGATAAGAATAGGTCGCATTTGCGAACAAGTGTTCGCACTTGCGATGATAGCAGGTCCTGGACATTCTTCGTATTTGCGATGTAATGTTTCGCATTTGCGAACCCCAGATCACAAATGCGATATCTGCAACTGTTCAAAACGAGTTTTGGTTGGGATTTTTGATTCATTTCTCAAATTTTCAAACCCTAAACTTTAAGAGGCGATTTTCTAAAGACCTTTTCTTCCCCAAATCATAGGTAAATGATTCTTAACTTATTTCTTTCAATCTATTTCATCTTTTTACAAGATTTTATCACAAAATCTAGGATTTTTCATGGTGGAATTGAGTGTTTTTGGGTAGAATTTATGAATTTCGAAATTTGGGGATTTATACCTCAAATTGAGGTCGGATTCCAAAATCAATTGTATATTTGGGCTTGGGGGTGAATGGATAATCGGGTTTTGGTCCGAACTTTAAGTTTTGACCAAGCAAGCCCGGGGGTCGGTCTTTGAATTTTGGGAAAAATGTTGGAAAACTTGTAATTATGAATTGGAATTGATTTCTTTAGCGATAATTGATATTATTAAGTTAATTATGACTAGATACGAGTGGATTGGAGGTAGAATCGAGAGGTAAAGCAGTAATTGAGGCTTGATTTTGGTAGTGGAATTGAGGTAAGTGTTGTGGCTAACCTTAGCTTGAGGGATTAGGTATTGTTACCTTATTTGCTACATATTTAGTTGTTGATTACGACGTATAGGTGAAGTGACGAGTATCTATACGTTGTTGTCGGGTTAGAGCAATTGAATGAATCTTATACTTGTGACTATTATGTTTCCTTATACGTATTGTCCTAGTTTAAACTGATTATTCTTCATGTTAAACAAGTCTTATCATGTTTTCCTGGTATTGGATAATTGTGGAGTATTGACTCAAGTTGAGACTCGTGTTGTGAAGATAAATGTTGAAACGAGGCTGCTTATTGATGATTCCCTTGTTGAATTATTATTGTTTCTGCTGTTTGGGTAATGAAGAGTGTAAAGCACGAAGGGTGATGCTGTGCAATAGCTTGTGAGTGAGTGATAAAGCACGAAGGGTGATGCCGTGCCGTATTCTGATATTGATAATGCACGAAGGGTGATGCCGTGCCGTTTCTGTTGTTTCTTATGGTAGGGACGAGAGTAAAAGTACGAAGGGTGATGCCGTGCATGTGATTGCTGTGTTATTACTTTCATTTGGTCAAAGCATGATATTTACCGTGTTCCTGTACTATACTATTTTCAAAATATTCATATTCCCCTCAGTATCTTTTCCATTCCCATTATTATCTGGTAAATTTCTGTTATTGTTATTTTCTCGTATATGATTTAACTGCACAAGTTTATGTTATTTGTCATGTCCTAGCCTCGTCACTACTTCGCCGAGGTTAGGCTCAGCACTTACCAGCACATGGGGTCGGTTGTACTGATACTGAACTCTGCACTTTATGTGCAGATCTCGGTGCCGGACCTCGTGATTAGAGTTAGGTTGCTGCCTTCAGTCCACAGAAGACCCAAGGTAGATATGCTGGCGTTGGCAGACCCTGGAGTCCCCTTCCCTCTATTTTAGGTTTCCTGTCTCTTTTCATTTTCAGAATAGATGTATTTATTTTAAACCAGTGTTTGTAGAAAATTCTTAGAAGTTCGTAGATTGTGACACCAGATTTTTTTGGGGTAGTCGTGTATTAGTGTTTTAAACTGTTATAAAATTTCCGCACTTCATATTTGTTTAACTTAAATTAATATCAATTACTGTTTTGATTAATGATTAATTTATTAGAACTGCATCTGTTGGCTTGCCTAGCATTCGAAGAGTAAGGCGCCATCACGATCTCGACGGTGGAAAATCCGGATCGTGACAGGTGTTTCCGTGCAGGCGAGGATGAGGGACATACATTACGTTTGATATTAGTTTTCCGTGTATACGTTCGTGTCTTTACCTTGAACTGTTATTGTCATAATTATAGACCTGATGTGACTTGTTGCTATTGTTCTGTCATTGATCTCTATTTCAATTGTTATTGTGTTGCTCATACCTTCTACTTGCTTAACTTGCAAATACCATGCCTATTTCCTGCTTTTATAATTATACTCATGTTGTATCTATTATGTAGCACTTAGTATGATCCTTCTACCATGTTAGCCATTCATACCCTTACTTGTCATCTTGTAAAGATCATGCATTTCCTTCTTATTTGTTATATTTGTACTTAGGCTTCCAATATGCTATTTAATTGAAGTTGATATTCCTTGTTTTCCAATTGTTGTTACTCACGTGCTTTCCGCTTAGTCTTTTACTGTTTTTCACATGTGTATCTTTGTCCATTGTTGTTACTTGCGTATTTCCTACTTTGTAATTCCTGTTATCGATATTTCTGTCATCTGGTTGGTTCTGTTACTCATATATTTGGGAGGATGAGTTGAATGCATGAAGGGTGTTGCTATGCTAATTGATTTGTCACAAAATTTATATATATGGTAATGCAGAGATAGATGCACGAAGGGCGTTACCGTTCCATTTGACTTGATATCTTGGATATACTTCTCATGCTAAGAAAGATTGTAAATCTTCTACTGTGATTCCTTTTAATAATTGTTGACTATCTCGCCGAATTGTATATGGTACTTTTATATGTCATGCTTTGAACTGCTTTTACTGTTAATCTAATGTACATGTTATAACAATAAGCATCTTTTAACTAAAAGCCTTGTCACTACTTTGACGAGGTTAGGCAAAATACTTACAAGTACATGGGGTCGGTTGTATTGATACTATACTTCTGTACGATGTGTACAGATTTCTGGAGCAGAGTTGCTGGTGATGTCGGGTACTGATTCTGAAGATGTTCGCGCATTTCAGATATAGCTGCCTCTTGTCATTGGTAGCTTAGGTTTTACTATTCTGTTTATATATCTTTCAGATATAACATGTATTTGTTTGTACCAGCTTGTAAATTCCAAGTCTTAGAAGCTCATGAGTCGTACTACCAGGTCTTGGGTAAATTTGTAAATATTCAGTCAACTATTCTCTATTTTCTTATAATCTCAATTGAATTGTATTTTCTGTTAGTTGGCTTACCTAACGGGTTGAGTTAGATGCCATCACGACTTGTGTTTTTTGGGTCGTGACACCCCCCAAGTTATATAGCTATAATTGAGTTGTGAGCTTTCTACAAAGCAATTCTTATTGCGGATGTCTATTTCGGAAAATAGTTTCCAATGACAAATGATGAAATAAGTAAAAGTTGAAATAGAAAAAAAAACTCTTAAATTCAAAATGGAGACTAGCAATTTTTGTCATTGAATTCAAAAAATAATAATTTACCACTTATGGAATTTATGTCACTAAAATATATGCACGTAGTTCAAAGATGAAAATTGGCATTTGAACGAGTGATTATACCTCTATATTTGAAGGAAGAGAAGTAAATAAATAGAGATGAAACTGTCACGACCCCAAATACCCCGATCGTGATGGCGCCTATCACAGTACTAAGCAAGCCAAATCAACATTTACCACATCAAATTCTTTTTATAAAAAATTATTTTCTAAAACCGATTAAGTCTCAAATTTTTCATGTGCAATATATAAATCAACAGAAATGTGCGGAAACCAGTACAAAATATACTAACTCAGCCCGAATCCGGTGTTACTAGTCATGAGCCTCTAAGTACAACCAAAACACTGTCTGAATAAGACAAAATAGTCTGAATTAACAAAATACTAAGATAGAAAGGAGGAAGGCAGAGTTGCTAACGTTGTGCAGCTACCTTGCGATCTCCAGATAGACTCTGAGAGTCCTGGAAGCTCTCACTCTAATGCTCGGGCACCTGGATCTGCACACAATGTGCGGGGAGTAACGTGAGTACGCCAACTCAGTAAGTAACTAAAGTAAATAAAGTTTGAGTGCAGTGACGAGCATTTAAAATCATATAAGAAATCTCAACACAAATATCAAGTCAAAATCTGCAGTTCAATAGTCAGTTATCTCTTAAAACTCCAATTTCAATTCAAAACCTTTGAAAACATTTATTCATCATTTCTCAACAGAGGCTCAGTTTAAAAGAAGAGTGAAAACATCAAAATGTCACAAATAAGCCTCTCGGGCAAGGTATCACTCATAAGTATAGCCTCTCGGGCAAGCCTCTCAGTCACTCATGACTCAGCTCTCATCAACCAGTACTCACACTCAGCACTCCGGGCCAATAGATGTATCATAATAATAATAGTAGTAATCGCTGCGGCATGCAGTCCGATCCATATTTTATAGTCGACTACGCTCACTGGGGGTGTGCAGACTCCGGAGGGGCTCGTACAGCCCAAGCGTCATATCGCTGTGGCGCACAACCCGATCCAATATATATTGCTGCGGCGTGCAGCTCGATCCATATGTATATCGCTGCAGCGTGTAGTCCGATCCATATATATAATATTGCTGCAGCGTGAAGCTCGATCCATAACATATATATACATAATCCTCACTACTAGGTCCTCAACCTCTCTTAGTGATTAACCTCACGGCAACTCGGGCATATTAGTAAAAATCAGGGAAACTCATCCCAAACAGTTTTCATATATTAAGAAGTAGAGTGATGAAACCGGATTTAAACAATAAGCAGGTAAAGCATGACTGAGGATATGCTTTTAAATCAAATAGAGTGAGGAAAGTAGTAAAAATATCCTTAAGGTTCTAAACAGGTCGGCACAAAGGCCAGAAACATGGCATTTAGCCCAAGTTATCTAACCAAATTTCTAAACACATGGATATCATATACAATATATCAAAATATGCAACTATATAATCGCCACGGGACGGACCAAGTCGCAATCCCTACGGGTGCACGCCCACACGCCCGTCACCTAGCATGTGTGTCACCTTATTTATCAAAACAATATAAAATTCCGGGGTTTCATACCCTCAAGTCTAGATTTACAATGGTTACTTACCTCAAACCGGATGAATTACTACTCCGCGACGCCCTTGCCTCTTGACTCGGCCTCAACTCGCGTCGAATCTATCCAAAATCAAAATCATGACGTCAATATATGCTAAGGGAATGAAGCCCATGCGAAAATAATCATATTATATCAAAAATCCCGAAATTGGTCAAACCCGACCCCCGAGCCCACGTCTCGGAATCCGATAAAAATCACACCAATAGAATCCTTATCCTCCCACGAGTTTATTCATACCAAAAGCATCAAAATCGGACCTCAAATTACCCCTCAAATCCCCATCCAAAGCCCTCTAATTACAAGCCCTATCCCTCAATTTTCTTCCCTAATTTCCACCAATACCATGATTAAACAATGAAAAAATGGTCATAAACATAAATAATAAATCTTAAGTGGCTTACCCAACTGATAACCTTCGATTTCCCCTTGAAAATCACTATCCTAGCTCACTTCCCGTCTTCAAAAATGGAGAACTTAGCAAAAATTCGCGAAAGAAACCTTATATACTTTCTGAACCAGGGATTTCGCACATGCGGTCCTCTTTCCGCTCCTGCGGTCAAACCAACCGCTTCTGCAGTTTTCACTTAAGTTCCAGGGACCGCACCTGCACCTCACCTTCCGCACCTGCGGTCTCGCAGGTGCGCTCAAGATTTCGCACATGTGACTTCTGGTCCTCTAGCTCCTGGCCGCATCTATGGCTGCCCTTTCGCTTCTGTGATCTCGCACCTGCAGTCCCCAATCCGTAGGTGCGGTTATGATAGGGGCAGCAACTTCAACTGCTCATATCCAAAGCCAAACTTTCCGAACAATCTTCCGAATCCATCCCGAGGCCCCCGAGACCTCAACCAACAATATGAACAAGTCACATAACACTATTCAAACTTATACCAACCTTCGGAACACTCGAAACAACATCGAATCACCAAAACACCCTCGGATTCAAGCTTAAGGATTTCAAAACTCCCAAATTCCGCTTTCGATCAAAAAGTCTATCAAACCTTGTCCGAATGACTTGAAATTTTGCACACACGTCCCAAATGACACAACAGACCTTCTCCAATTTCTAGAATTCCATTCCGACCCCTATATCAAATTTTTCACTACCAATCGAAAAATGCCAAAATTCCAATTTCGCCATATCAAGTCTAAATCTACTCTGGAACCTCCAAAACACATTCCGATCATGCTCCCAAGTCCTAAATCACCTCACGAAGCTATCCGAGTCATAAAAACCAAATTCCGAGATCGTTTACTCATAAGTCAACTTCTGATTGACTTTTCCAACTAGATGGCCAACTTAAGAGTCTAAGTATCTCATTCCTTTACAAAACCACTCCGAACCCGAACCAACCAATCTGATACCATATAATACAATTGAACAAGACATAAAGAACCAGAAATGGGGAAAACAGAGCGGTAATTCATGAAATGACCGGCCGGGTCATTACATTTTCCCCCTCTTAAACAAACATTCGTCCTCGAACGGGTCAAGAAACATATCTGAAGCCTCAAATAGGTGAGGATATTTGCTCCGCATCTCCCGCTCGGTCTCCTAGGTAGCCTCCTCCACGTGCCAACCTCTCCACTACACTTTCACTGAAGCTATATCCTTTGATCTCAACTTTCGAACCTGTTGCTCCAAAACAGTTATTGGCTCCACATCATAAGTCAAATCTCCCTCTAACTAAACCGTGCTGATATCCAAAACATGAGACGGATTGTCAATATACTTTCGGAGCATAGAAACATGAAATACCTGATGCACACTCGATAAGCTGGGTGGCAAAGCAAGCTCATAAGCCACCTCCCCAATCCTCCAAAGCACCTCAAAAGGTCCAATGAACCGAGGACTCAATTTACCCTTCTTCCCAAATCTCATAACACCCTTCATGGGTGAAACCTTCAGTAGAACCTTCTCCCCAACCATGTAAGACACTTCACGAGCCTTTCTATCTACATAACTCTTTTGTCTCGACTGCATTGTACGAAGCCGCTCCTGAATCATCTTCACCTTATCTAAAGTATCCTACACCAAGTCTGTACCCAAAAGCCTAGCCTCGCCGGGCTCAAACCAACCAACCAGAGATCTACACCGTCTCCCATATAAAGCCTCATATAAAGCCATGTGAATACTCGACTGATAACTATTGTTGTAAGCAAACTCTGCGAGCGGTAGAAACGGATCCCATAACCCTCCAAAATCAATGACACAAGCGTGCAACATGTCCTCCAATATCTGAATAGTGCGCTCGAACTGCCCGTTCGTTTGAGGGTGAAAAGCTGTGCTCAACTCAACCTAAGTACCCAATTCTCATTGCACGACCCTCCAAAACTGTGAAGTAAACTGAGTACCCCTATTTGAAGTGATGGAAACTGGAAACGCATGTAGGCGAACAACCTCTCGGATATAAATCTCTGCCAACTGCTCTGACGAATAGGTAGTACATACAGGAATGAAGTGCGCAGACTTGGTCAACCGATCCATAATCACCCAAATAGCATCGAACTTCTTCAAAGTTTGTGGGAGCCTAACTACAAAGTCCATGATGATCCGCTCCCACTTTCACTCTAGAATATCTATCTGTTGAAGCAAGCTACCCGGTCTCTGATGCTCATATTTCACTTGCTGACAATTGAGACACCGAGCCACAAATCCCACAATATCTTTCTTCATTCTTCTCCACCAATAATGCTATCTCAAATCCTGATATATCTTTGCGACACCCGGATGGATGGAATACCACGAGCTATGGACCTCCTTTAAGATCAACTCCCGAAGCCCATATACAGTAGCACACATATCCGGCCCTGCATCCTCAATACCCCATCATTACCAATAGTCATATCTCTAGCATCGTCGTTCTAAACTCTGTCCTTAAGGACAAGCAGATGAGGATCATTATACTGGCGCTCTATGATGCAATCAATCACGGAAGACCGAGAAACCACACAAGCTAAGACCCGACCGGGCTCCAAAATATCCAACCTCACAAACCGATTGGCCAAGGCTTGAACATCTACTGCAAGAGGTCTCTCCTAGCATGAATATATGCCAAACTTCCCATACTCACCGCCTTCCTACTCAAGGCATCGACCACCACATTGGCCTTTCTCGGATGGTACAAGATAGTAATATCATAGTCCTTTAACAGCTCCAACCATCTCCGCTGCCTCAAATTGAGATCCTTCTGCTTGAACAAGTGCTGGAGGCTACGATGATGAGTAAACACCTCACAAGACACACCGTACAAATAATGCCTCCTAATGTTCAACGCGTGAACAATGACAACCAACTCTAGATCGTGAACAAGGTAGTTCTTCTCATGGGGCTTCAACTGATGAGAAGCATAAGCAATAACTCTACCCTCCTGCATCAACACACAACCAATTCCAACTCTCGAAGCATCACGATATACGGTATATGAACCTGAAGCTGATGGCAAAACTAACACTGGAGAAGTGGTCAAGTCAGTCTTAAGCTTCGAAAGCTCGCCTCACACTCATCCGACCACCTGAATAAAGCACCCTTCTGAGTCAATTTGATCAAGGGAGATGCAATAGATGAAAATCCATCAACGAACTGACAGTAATAACCCACCAAACCAAGAAAGATACGAATCTATGTGGCTGAGGACGGTCTGGGCCAACTCTGAACCGCCTCTATCTTCTTCGAATCAACCTGAATACCCTCACTAGACACCACGTGCCCTAAGAAAGCCACTAAACTGAGCCAAAACTCACACTTGGAGAACTTTGCATAAAACTTCTCCCTCAATCTCTACAACACAACTCTCAAATGCTTCGCGTGCTCCTCCTGACTATGCAAGTACACCAGAATATCATCAATGAAAACAATCACGAACGAGTCGAGATAAGGCCGAAACACGCTGTTCATCAAATGCATGAATGCTGCTGGGGCATTGGTCTGCCCAAATGACATTACAAGGAACTCATAATGACCGTATCGGGTCCTGAAAGCTATCTTAAGAATATCCGAGTCCCTGATCTTCAATTGGTGATACCTTGAACGGAGATCAATCTTGGAGAACACTCTCACTCTCTGAAGCTGGTCAAATAAATCATCAATACGAGGCAAAGGATACTTGTTCTTAATTGTAACTTTGTTCAACTGCCTTTAATCAATGCACATCCTCATCGTGCCATCCTTCTTCTTCACAAATAGAACAGGCGCACCCCACGATGACACACTAGGCCGAATAAACCCCTTATCAAGGAGTTCCTGAAGCTGCCCATTCAACTCTTTCAACTCCAACGGTGCCATATGATACAGTGAAATAAAAATGGGCTGAGTGCCCGGCACCAAATCAATACCAAAGTCAATATTCCTGTCCAGTGGCATGCCTGGCAGGTCTATAGGAAACACATCTAGAAAATCCCTCACAACAGGAATAGAATCAATACTAGGAGTCTCTGTACTGACATCCTTGACAAAGGCTAAGTATGAAAGACAACCTTTCCCAACCATATGCTAGGCCTTCAAGAACGAAATCACCCTACTAGGAACAAAATCAGTCGAACCTCGCCGCTCAATCCGTGGCACACCCGGCATAGCCAACGTCACTGTCTTTAAATGACAGTCCAATATAGTACAACACGGAGATAGCCAATCCATGCCCAATATCACATCAAAGTCCACTATACAAAGCAACAAAAGGTCCACCCAGGTCTTCAGACCCCCAATAGTCACCACACACGACCGGTACACACGGTCCACAATAATAGTATCGCCCAGCGGAGTGGATACACGAATAGATGAAACAAGAGACTCACGGGGCATATCTAGATAACAAGCAAAATATGATTACACATATGAAAAAGTAGAACCAGGATCAAATAACACAAAGACATCTCTGTGGCAGACTGAGACAATACCTGTAATCACAGCATCTGAAGCAATAGCATTTGGTCTGGCTAGGAGTGCATAGAAATGGGCCTGACCACCACCTGATCGACCTCCCCCTCTAGGACGACCCCTAGATGACTGACCCTCACCTCTAGCTACCTGAGCGGGTGGTAAAGTAACTGGAGCTGAAGTCGAGGGCTGAATCCTCTGCTGAGACGAACCCTCAAGAAGACGAGGACACTGCCTCCTCATATGTCCAAACTCTCCACACTCGTAACAACTCCCTGGTGTAGGGAACAGGGACTGACGGGAACCCCTACCACCGGAATGACCAATAGAAGGACCTGGCATGGAAGAACCCTGAACCGATGGAGCACAGGACGAACTCTGGGCTGGTAGGGCACAAAGTGATGAATAGACCTAATGTGAGCTGTGAGAACCATGTCCCGATGATGCCCCATGATGAACTGGGAGAGCTGACTGAGCATGTATAAATGGACGGCCTCTACCGTACTGAAGCTCACCTTTTGAAGGAGCACCACCAAAACTACAAGATCATCGAGGCCTCTTGGCCTCCCTCTCATCTCGTTCCGGGCGATGAACTGACTCAATCTCATAAGCAATGTCAACAACCTCCTCAAAAGTAGCACCTGACACCCTCTCTCTGGTCATGAGAATCCGAAGCTGATATGTGAGGCCATCAATGAACCTCCTGATCCTCTCTCTATCTGTAGGAACCTACCAAAAAACACGACGAGCTAACTCCAAGAACCTTATTTCATACTGCGTCACTGTGATATCTCCCTGACGCAACTACTCGAACTGCCTGCGCAGCTCCTTTCTACGAGGCTGTGGCACATACTTCTCCAAAAAGAGAACGGAGAACTGCTGCCAGGTAAAGGGCGCTTCATCAACAGGCCTACGCCTCTCATTAACCTCCCGTCAAGTAAATGCAGCTCCAAAAAACTGAAAAGTAGTAAATGTTACACCGTTGGTCTCTAAAATACCCGTTGTACGAAGAATCCTCTAACACTTATCCAAGAAACCCTGGGCATCCTCGCCCTTTGTACCACTGAAAGTCGGACGCTGAAGTCTACAAAACCTTTCCAATCGACGCTGCTCGTCGTCAAGCATAACTGGTACCACATAATCCTGGACTGGTACAACCGACTGGGCTGGAGGTGCCCCCAGTGTCTAAAGTCCCTGCACAACCTGTTCAGGTGTGCGAGCAGCGAGAGTCTGAGTACTTTCCCCCACATGAGAAGTAGCTGCGGCTAGGGGTGACAATTTAAGCCCAAACCCATCTAACCCGCCCAGAAATTAATGGGTTGGGTTACATAATTTTAGCTCATGGGTTAATTTGGTCTGAGCCCAAGTTAACCCATTATATTTTATAACCCATTCTGACCCATTAAGCAGCCCAAATACAACCCATGAAACTCACCCGAAACAAAAGGTATCTCAACCCAACTTATATAGAAATTTATTTAGTTGCCCCAATTTTACTTCCTTTTTTTGTGTATTTTTAATTTTGTGTTCTTTTATTTTTTTGCATCATCCATCCCCCTGCCCCTTCACCCCCCCCCCTCCTCAAAAAAAAAATTTACTTTTTTTTTAAATTTTCAATTTTCTATTTTTTTGCACCACCCACCCCCCTCTCCCCCCGGCAAAACCCCCCTCCCCTCAATTTTTTTTTGTATTTTCAAATTTCTGTTTTTTTATTTTGCTGCACCACCCACACCGCACAACCCCCTACCCCTCCCCACCCCACCCCTACCCCCCTCCCCCCAAAAAAATTTCAACTTGCACATTTTAAGGTAAAAGGCTTTTTTATGCAAGATGAGCATGGTTCTAAAACATGGGTCAAGTTGGGCGGGTTAGGTTATGACCCATTGTTTAGCCCATCTTAACCCAAGTACACTTTGGGCTGAGTTGGGCAATGACCCATTTATTGACCTAACCCATCTTGACATGCCCAAATTCAACCCAATCCGCCCATTTGCCACCCCTAGCTGCGACCGTAGTAACTGAGACTGCCTGAGCCACGCCAGTGCACACTGATAGAATCTGGGCTAGGGTTGTTGATACCCAATTTTTTCCATAATATTTTCAAAACCATGCCTGGGCATCAATTAGTATTTTTTATATAATTTCTGCATTTTTAAAATATCTTAATTAATTTCTCCCAGCATTTTATTTATAAAACAATCACTGATTGCATCACAAATAGTTTTATAATAATTTTGTGGCTTAGTTTTATCATTTGCATTTGTACTAAGTTTCAATTATTGCACAAATAGCCACATTTGTATTTTTAGGATGCAATTGCAATTACTTTGCAATTATAGCCTATGCATGCATTATTACATTATTTTATCCAAAAATAGCCTTTTATATTTTAAAATATCAAGTAATTATTTAAAAATATTTCCAAGCATGAAAATCATTTTTTACAACATATTAGTTATTTTTAAAAATTGTTTTATCAATTAAATAAATATTTAATAAATAGCCCTCTTATTTTCGGATTTACCCAATTAGATAGACCAATTTTTAATCCCACATTAGCCCAAAATCTACCCAGGCCCAAATACCATCTGCCCCTAACCCAATTTAAGCCTACCCGACCCAAAACCCCATCAAATCGTGGCCGTTGATCCTTTAGATTAACGGTCCACATTAAGACCTTCCTTTTTTTAGTCCCAATGACCCCCAAACCTTAATCATTTGCCTACACCCGCCACCGCTGAAGCCCTCTCCTCTCTAATTCTCTCTGAGAGCAACTTAACCCTATCTGCCGCCACCCAAAACCAGCTGTAATCCCCTTGATTCCTACTCGATCTATGGCTTCCCATGGCTGTACGAGGCCTCTACTTGTCTCCTATTTCCCCTGGTTGCTCGATTTTGTGGTTTTGTGGAAGGACCTCGAAGATATCTGGTCTAAATCTCATTTAAAAACTCTTCAAGAGTTTGTCTATGGTCTGTGAGTGATTTCTATCAAAGTTTTACGGCTCAAATCTTTGATTCAAAGGCCAGATTCTTTTTACTCTTTCTCTTTTCTTCAAAACATAGCATTTGGACTTGAATCCATCCAGATCCTTGTAGATCTGGAGCGATTTGAGTTCGTCATTGCTTTTTCCTTAAGGCTCCTTTATTTCTTTACTGATTAATTGATTTTTGAACATTTTGTTATATTAGAGTTTGTTTTTCTTGTTGTTTGTTGGTCGAACCTCTAGGTATCTGAAGTATTTTCAAACTTCCATGGCTATTTTTTTAGGTTCTTTCACTTCTCTACTACTAATCGGTTTTTAAATACTACGCTACTTCAGGTTTCGATTTTATGAATTCTGTTGTTCAAATCTCTGTGTGTTGACGTGCTTTCAAGTTTTCTATGGCTGTTTTCCTTCTTTAAGTGTTTTCAAATTAGGATTTTTTGAATTATTTTCCATCTAATTTCTCTGTGTTCCTTAAAGTTTTACTTAACCTATTTTGTTTATGGGAATTGATATGTTCTTTCCAGAAATTGTTGAGTGATTTGCTCTGCCAGAAAATTCGTATGCATGATTCTTGATTATTTCCATGTTTATGACCATAATTAGTCGTTCTTGCCTTATTTGATTGCTGTATATTTGCTGATTCCTTACATGAATTAAACCCTTGATTATTCTTTTCTGAAGATCTTTATTTTGTTTAATTCGAACTCCTTTCCTTAATAAGGCCTCTGATTCTTTACTTCTTTACTCCGTCTGATTTGAACCTCTTGCCTTAACTAGCTCCTGTCATTACCGTTGGCTAATTGCCCTTAGTTAAGGGGAAGACTATGTTGAACCTCTTTGTGTGATTGATTTTGAGATCCCTTAATTGCTGATTATTGATTACTTTACCTTATTTGCTCTACTCTTGAACTACTATATAAACTCTCTTATTCAACTTCTTAAACACACGAACATTAGTTCATCACTACTCTTACACTCTAAAAGCTCTCTGTTCTTTCTGCTACTTGTGATCTTCATTAGTCTTGCCGGCTGTAAGCCAAGGCTGGAAATTACACAACACCTGTCTTACATCTTGTTTCTCTTTCCCTAATTGGTATGCCTCTGATTAAATTTTAGAACCTAAACCCTATGTGTCTTATTACTGCCTTACTCCATCAGTCCCGAGTTCATTCCTGCTCATGTTTACTGTCTATCTAGCATGCCTAATATTGCCTTGTTCCATATATGATTAGCATGTCTCAACTCTACCTACATGTCAACTATTTATCTAGCATGCCTGTTACTGCCTTGTTCAATATACGATTTGCATGTCTCAACTATGCTTACATGTCTACTGTTTATCTAGCATGTCTAAAATCTTGTTTTGTTCAGTGTGTGATTAGCATGCCTACACTATGAGTGTTTGTGTGGTGTTTTGCCTAGCCTGTTCCTTTAAGCCCTTTCCTACTCTGCTTTGCTAAGTCATCTAGTCTCTCTAGTAGTATGTTTGAGGTTTATGTGTTCCCAACATCTTTGCTCCATGTAACTAACTTAGTAATTCTGTACATCTGTTTGCTTCTGTGCTCCACCATACACTAAGGTGTGTTCTCTGTGTCCCCAACCCCTCTCTCCCTGTGTGGAACCTACTTGCCAAGTGTTTCTGAATATGGTTGTTCTGTGATTTGTGTTCTGATTTCAAAGTGTTTTCATACTTTACTCAAGCTATTTTACCACCAAATTAGTACTGGTTTTCAGAAAATCTATTAACTTTTAAGAGTCCTCTCTATACTATTTACCAAAAACCTTTTTAAAATTATGCACTCTCACTTACTCTTAGATTATTTAGTTCTGCCCCTCTGGTATGTGTACTATTTAGAGATCCTTGAGATCTCTCTGAACTCTGGCATATCAGGGCTGGCTTTTCCACACTACACATGATCAGTCTTTATTTGAGAAAGTCTGGGTGTGAGCACTACCCGGGATCCTTGAGGTCCTTAGGGAACTCTGACATACCTAAACACAAATGTGGCAATGAATCTTGGGCATTTGAGACTAGTGAAGGCTTGGTACGCCAGAATTTGCTTTGGGCTTACTTCAGGATCCCTATAGCTTAATGTATATTCTATTTATGTAATTTTTATTCAATCATTGGTCTGTAATAATTAATTATAAACAAATATTGGGGTGACTAGTGAAAATGGAGGGTAGTTGTATGGTAATGTGGGTAAAACTGGGTAGAAAACATGCTTCTAGGTCTTATATTGTGTAAATCTATGTTAGAAATCATGTTCTAGGATTATTATATCTATTTGCATTCAAACCATGCAAAACTTGTGCACTAGACATCTTGATTTAGGGCATGCACATTCATCGCTTCAACATACTGCATATCATGTACCATTATTCCAACTTTTGATTTGTGCATAAGTACTATCGCATAGAGATCCTCCCATTAAGTCAATAATCCCATTTTAAATAAAAATAGTTATCCCATGTGTGCATTAGATACCCTGCTTTAAGAATTCTGTTTGCATTTCATTGAACATTTCCATTTCGACCAAATAAATAGTTGGCTATAAAAAGGGTTAAGCAGCCTCACACATAGACACCGTCTCTTAAAATATAAATAAAATGCCTGTTATAATCTGTGTCATCTAGGTTAGCATGCTTGTACTTTGAACCATTTCTTAAACTGTTAATCATCTCCTGTAATTGTGATTGCAAATAATCCCCCGCTTAGGCAAGCCTTAGGGAGTTAAAATTGTAAAACCAGTTCTGTTTATGTGTGAAATTATCCAGGCTTAACAGGCTATAAAACCAGTAGGCAAACTGGTTAGGATTCTACCACTTTCTTTATGCATATCCTGAATCTGTAACATTCATCTAGATACTATGTTCTTAGGATTTTTGAACCTCTTCACAATCTGTGTTTTAAACGTGTTGTTTGTTTGCCTATATACTTGCGGAGGTAAATATGAACCTTCTAACTGTTTGTCCATATTTGCTTGTCCTACATGTTATTTGCTTGTCACCTAGATTTTTATCTTTTAAAAAACCTTAGGTTGACTATAACTGTCCAGATTTAAAGGTCTTAAATTCCTCCAGGACCACAAGGAAGGGATGGGTAGCAGCACACTTAGAGGTCGTTAATTAAACCCGCTTATATAACCACTAAGGGGAGTGTAATGGGTAGTAAAAAGGATATGATGACCTGTGCGCTAATGTCACGTGTAGCCCCTCATTGAGGTGTGATTACCGGGCATTGCATAGGTATGATCCTGTAGGCTAATCAACTTAGGACTTCCCTTTCCTAACTCCTCTACGTGTTTAAATTCTATAAACTTCCTTTTCTTTACATATACATGTTTAAGCTGTCCAAACCTCTTTACCTTCATTATCTGAACTTCCTTGGTCATATATGCATTTAGATGGGGAAAGCTACTTTATTTTGCAAATACTTGCTTACTTGTTAATTGACTAATTCATATAGTTTAAGTTTGGTTGGGACCCACCATTGTAGACCACGAGGGGTGCCTAACACCTTCCCCTCAAGGTTATTTCGAGCCCTTACCCCAATATCTGGTAATGCAAATTAGTTACGTGAGTTAATCACTCTAGGTGCCCTAACACAACATAATCCGTTAGGTGGCGACTCTTCAAATACCCAATTCCCAAAAGGAAACAAGTTGTTTCCCCATGAATGTTGAAACTCGGACTTCCCCGCGAAGGGAAAAAGGAGGGTGCAACAGCATGGCGACTCTGTTGGGGATATTCTAGGCTCTTACCATAACAAACTTATTTTTGAATTAGTTTAAGCATGCTCTATCCCACGTACCCTTTCTCCTTGTTTGAATTTAACTGTTTGTTTTCAAGCATTTATGATTTCTTTATCTTCCTGAAACTGACTTGTCTCTTTGTTTTCTTTTTCCGTAACTGTCTTTCAATCATTTAAATACTGCATTTATTATTTTTCTTATGTGCAAATACTTGACAACATGCTATTTATTGCTGTATAAATTATGCTCAACATCATATTCCACTCGTGCATAATTAATCCTATAGCAACACTTGACGAGTGTTTGCTCTCTTCCTATATATCACCCTTTAAATTTAGAAAGGCATATTTATGATAAAACTAGTCGATCAGCGGTGCGTTCGACAGTTCCGTGCTTTTCCCCCTCAAGTTGTCCGCTTGAGGGTCCCAGTCTAGACCTCTAGATTAAATGTACATGCATCATGGTCAAACCTAGCCGGGTTAGTATGTTGTCCGCCTAATAACCCTTTAAGACAACCCTCATCCAAAAGTTCATCGGGTTTTTCACAATCCCAACGGACGTAACCACGATTGTGTGCATTAATTTGGAGAAATAAGTACTAATATTCTAATCATTACTGTATAAATAGACAAACCTAGAGGGGGAAAGGGCCTAACTCTCTCTTGTTTTGCAGAAAATAAGGCACAAAGTCCCCAGATTCGGTATGGTCGATAGCATTCCTCCATTTTTGATAGATTGGTGGAGGGATCTTCCCTCAAGTGATCAAAATCATATGAAACGCGTCTTGGATAATTTGCCATCACTATTGGATCTTCAACCAAACAAGATGCTAATCGAGGTTTCCACTCTGTTTTGGGATAAAGAAAGGGCCGTGTTCTATTTTGGAGACATAAAAATGACTCCCATTTTAGAAGTAATATAGGGATTTGCTGGGTTGCCTTAGGATAGCCCTGGTCTGCTAGCACATGAAAATCGCACCACTAGAGGGTTCCTTAAGATGATGGGGATGAAGAAAAATGATGATTTGGAGTGCCTAAAAAATTCCTACATACCTTTTGATTTCCTTTATGAAAGATACGGTCATAGCATCTCTTACCGTATTTTTGATGATAAGTTCTTAATTACTTCTTTAGGCTGGATTCATCGCACGGTCTTCGTATTCATTGGGTGCTTCTTGGGCATGCTGGTATTCCCAATCCAAAGGGATAGAATCCACACTAGGCTGGCCATGGTGGCCAAAACTCTAATGGACAGGATAAAAGGGCAGACATATATTATTGTCCCTATGATCATTGCGGATATGTACCGGGCCTTGGAACGCTGTTAGAAGGGGTCCAGATTCTTTGAGGGTTGCAATTTGCTGTTACAATTCTGGCTGTTACAATATCTCCAAAGGGGCCAATACCGTCAAGAGTTTCCACGAAGGCCATGGAATGACCATATAGCCTTCATAACGCTAAAATAATGACTTACATGTCGGACATGTTCGATCAACCTAAGGACGTTGTAGGATGGGTGCAGTTTTTCAACAAGCTGACTGAAGACCAGGTTCAGTAGATGTTCGAGTGGTTCCCTACTGACGAGTTCATCATAAGATGCAGGGATGTCCCGCATTTGGTGCTGATCGGGTTAAGAGGGATATACCCTTATGCTCTCCTTAGAGTTATGAGACAGGCAGGCAGGAGACAAGTCATACCACGGGTTGCTAAGATGAGCCACTTTAGAGCCGATTTCCAGGGTGACGCCATCCCATATAAGAATGAAGCGCACCATATGTGGACTTTGAAGATTATTATGGAGAAGGATACCATCGAGCTGGACCGATACTATGCAGGCCATTCGTACTTTTACCCCTCATGGTTGGATGATAATCTATCAGGAGTTTTTGAGCCAAGGGTTGGTCCGGGAAATAGGGTCATAGATGAGTTTGCCGAAGCAGAAGTGAAGTACAACAAGCTGCGGAAAAGAGTTCGAGAGTCTGAAGCCGAGTATATGGCGCAACATAAGGCTGACATAGAGATGATTAACGAGTGGAAAGAAAGAGCTATTAAATCCAGTGAGAGGCTGGAATATCTGGAGTACAGTTTAATAGAATTGGAAGGGAGGATGTGGAATAGGGTCACTGATTGTCAGAATGCTGAAGGAAATGAAGGATGACATCTGGCAAGGGCATTCCTACTGCTGAACCTGCGCGAGTTGGGAGAGTTGATCGACAATAGCATTCGGTCTGGACAGGGTCCTTCTGGGACCAAGTAGATTAGATTTACTTGCTGTCACACCTTCTTTTTACTACCCCCGGAAGGGTATAAGGGAGTTTCTTTCCAATTTAAGTGACAATCGAAACGAGATTATTTATTTATTGTTCAGAGTCGCCACTTGGGATAATTTATGGTGTCCCAAGTCACTAGTTTTAAATCCCGAATCGAGAAAAGTTGACTCTTATTTATGGTCCGCGAACACAGAAATCCGAGTAAGGAGGTCTGTTAACCCAGAAGAAGGTGTTAGGCCTTCCTGAGTTCCGTGGTTTGAGCACAGTCGCTCAACTATTATTATTGGCCTAATTACCTGATTTATTACATGTTTTAAACCTATTGTGCATTTTTAACTTTATAACCGCTTTTATTTATTTAAGGAATTATTTAAACACATCGCAAACCACGCTACATGAAATACACCCGTGATTCACGACACATTCTATTTAACCTTATTGAAATTAGAACCGAGTCACATGAAATGTACACCCGGATTTTAGTAATAGCTGTGATAATTATATAATCGACGCGCCTAAAGCAAACTACGAAGTTCATTTTTAATATCTGAATTATAATATTTGTGAGGGTCATAGATGATTTAATTTTGCTTATGGCACGCCTCAAGTCTCTTTCTTTAAGTGATTTCTTGATCTGGTCTTATGAGGGCCATAAATTATAGGTCTTGTTTGATATGGCACACCTCAATCTAATTAAAAGAGTCATGCCTAATTAAAGAGGTCTAAAGGAGTTTGAATTCTTACCTAAATTAAATTTTATCTAACATTACTATAAGCAGCCTATGCAAAATACCATACTAACTTAACGTTGGGGGGGGGGGAGCGAATCTCAAACTTGTAGTAACAACAAACGACATTTAAAGGGGAGTTGGGCTCAAGATGAGGCCCAAGACTAAACGGGATCAACAAAGGCATTTGAGCATAACTGGGCCAACTATAAGGCCCAACTGTGAGACTTGCTGCAATAACTTGAAGCAAAAATAATCACATGAACATCTTGAGATCAGGTAATTCATTAAACAAAACTTCACAGGGGAAACGAAACAACTACACTAAAACTGAAGGACCTAGCTTGAGACTGGGCAGCTCGATTTGGGCATATGTTAAGTCCCATTTGAAACCCAACTGCCGTGTTACCCCACGACAACCCAAGTCACTTTGCACAATTTTAGTCAGATTAAAAGCATAGCTTGAGATTAAATATGTTAAAAATGCAACATTTAAAACTTTCCTTAGTCAAAAATCACAATAGCCTGCACTACAGAACATTCAAACCCTCTAAATGTCCAAATACGAAGACCTTCAGCTCAATCACAAGAACAACATAATAATCTAAAAGCCTAAACCATACTTTGAAGATGAAATATAAGAATATAAACATGATTGAGTGGAAAACACATGAAAGAATTGAAATTAATACATAGACATGGAAAAACTCTAAAGAACATAGATTAATATTCAGCAAAATTGAGGTTCATCCTCAAATCTTCCAACTTGGTTACACGTTTTCAGATTTGCACTTCATATGTCACTTAAGAGCCAAAGAATACTTGGAAGTAAAAGTAAACAAAATAAGGTGAGGATTTCAGCAACAACAGTAAATCAACATATTAACCCAACAACATTAAGCTCTTTAAACCATTTTTAACCCAAGACAAAGTAGAGATCCCTTAAAACTTTTAAACTTTTCCAACAATGAAAATCAAAGAGTAATTTCAAACAATTTCCAACCAAAAGAATGCAGAAAACTTGAGTGTTTTTTAGAGTGTATATCTTAGCCAATTCTAGTTTTTGGTATTTTAATCTCTGCCCTCAACACCAAGGAAATGAGACATTTATAGAGGGGTCTTATGACAACATACTTAAATTTTATTCATTCACTACCCTCCCCTATTCAATTACCTTTTGTTCATTTCCAACCCTGAATTTTAAACCTAATTGCTGAACTACCCAATTCCCACCTTCCTGGAACCTTACTAGGCAGTTAGGAAGATTCCTATCCTCAAAATGATCCAAACAACCCTTTATACCCATGTATTTACCTTCAGGAAATCACCCCTAGATCAAATTAACCCCAAAACCAAAACCCAACCCATTGGCTTGTGTACTAATAGTCCAAACTGAACCTCAAACCATAAAGGGATGAATTCAATCGAAAACTTAATCAATCAAACTCTGAATTTAAATGAAAAGTGGACTTTTTAAAAGAGACAATAATTCATCAACAAATGCACTTGGACCGATTATTAGGATACCGAGATGGCGATTCAAACAACCTTAATTAAATAATGAAATTTAACAGAACAATTTAAAGCCGGAATCATGCAAAGTAGAAAATCAAAACCTAGATGTGCTAAAGCACGAAAAATAGAAAGGGGTGTTGGTTATTACCTAGACAAATGGAGAAGAAGGCTTTGGCAAACACTGACCGACCAAAAGGGTTTAAATAACTTCGTGATGACCCCAAATGAACGCTAATCAATTGTTCTTGCCAAGAACAATCGACTAGCATGGATTGTGTGGTCAATTTTTGGTGGAATTTGGAGATCCACAGCAGCCGATAGCGAATTCCGGTGAGTGGCGGACGGTGGTGAGAGATAAGGTATGAGAGAGAAGATAGAATAGGGGTCCTAGGTTACTTTTGAGGATATTCAGACATTTTTATGTAAATGTGATGAAGCCTTCATGGCCGTTAGATGAGAGAAGATGAAGGGCCATATTTCTTTTAAAATACTTGAACTCCAAACGACGCAATATTGCCTTAGTACTACGTCGTTTTAGTTGTCTCAAGGACTGAAGGGTTTGGACCGGGTAGGGATCGGGTTTGGGCCTGGTTTGGACGGGTTGAGTGCAGAGGTTTGGCCCAAATTCAAAGTTAAATCAAACCCTTCTTCACAGTTCCTTTTTCTTTTGTTTTCTTTTATATTTTTTCTTTTTCTATAATTAATTTAAAATCCTAACTTAAATCCTAAATTGATCTAATTTATAAAATTAAACTAATTATCTATTTACAACAAATATAAAAAACATTTAAACCTAAATAAAAAAGAGAAAAACTACTATTCTAAAATCAAAAGTTAAAAATGCAACAATTGGGCCATTTTGTGATTTTCATTTTTTAACAAAAGAAATACTTACTAATTAATTCCAAAAATGTAAGACAAATCTAAATGTTATGCATGATATTTTTTGGGTATTTTCCATGATTTTTAATGAAAATTAAATGTGCACAAAAATGCAAACAATTAACAAAACTCTACGAAAAATCTATTAAATTGCAAAATAATGGGAAAAATCTATTTTCTTGAATTCTATCGGAGCAATTCATATAGGGCAAAAATCACGTGCTCACAACTGCCCCTCTTTGCTTAGAAACACGAAGAGTTTTCGTGCAAAGATAAAGTGAGCAGATACGAGCGATTTTTGCCCGTTTGAATATTCCGTGGGAAGCAATTTTGGAAAGATTTGACCGCACCCTGCTTCCGAGGTTGCCTACATATACTTGGCTATAAAGGAATCAGGCCAGTGTAGTTCGGGAAGTTTTGGTAGCTGGGACTGCCAGGAAGTTATGATTTCACTGTTGTTGTTGCTGCTGCTGCTTGCTGAGCCCCTTATTACACCAAGACAAAATAAAAGAAACTAGACTAAACTATGATCTATAAATTACAAGAATCCTATCTATATCTTCAAACTTGATCTCGCAGTTTCTGCCGCTCTCTTGACTTGTACTCTCTCAATGAGCTTCCTTTGTTGCTGACTTGAATTGTATTCTGAAGTGAATTCCCTTATTCTCCAGGTGGCACCTGATTGCCAACATTTGAACTGTATTCCCTTGTTACCTTAAACTGTTTTCCCTTGAAACCTGTGCTGTCTTCCTTTGAAACTTGAACTGCTTTCCTTATTCTCTAGGTGGGTGCCTGATTGCCAAAACTTGAACTGTATTCCCTTGCTCTCCTGGTGGGCGCCTGATTGCCAAAACTTGAACTGTATTCCCTTGCTGCCAAAACTTTAACTGTACTCCCTTGCTCTCCAGGTGGGCGCCTGATTGCCAAAACGTTTACTGTATTCCCTTGCTCTCTAGGTGGGCACCTGATTGCCAAAACTTGAACTGTATTCCCTTGCTCTCCAGGTGGGCGCCTAATTGCCAAAACTTTAACTATATTCCATTGCTCTCCAAGTGGGCGCCTGATTGCCAAAACTTGAACTGTATTCCCTTGCTCTCCAGGTGGGCGCCTGATTGCCAAAACTTTAATTGTATTCCATTTCTCTCCAGGTGGGTGCCTGATTGCCAACACTTGCACTGTACTCCCTTGCTCTCCAGGTGGGCGCCTGATTGCCAAATCTTGAATTGTACTCCCTTGCTCTCTAGGTGGGTGCCTAATTACCAATATTTGAATTATATTCCTTTCCTCTAAAACTCGAATTGCTTTCCCTTGTTTGCCAGGTGGGCGGCTGATTGCAGAACCTCAAACTACTTCCTCTTGTGACTGTTTTTCCTTTGAACTGTCTTCCCTTGTTTCTACAGGTGGGTGCTTGATTGCTTGAACCTGAACTGCTTTCGTGTTGTTTTCCCTTGCTCTCCAGGTGGGCGCCTGATTACAACAGAATAGACAAAAGAAAGAAAATTTTCTGCCCTAGTTTGGTAGCTAGGCACATCTGTGAGTGTTAATTGAATCATGTTACCCAATATCTCTAAGAATTTAAAAATTAGATCCCATTATCCAGGTGGGTCCTGAAAATTAAAATCAAGTATCATCTTAAGAATGACAACTTTAAAGCTAAATTATATTTCCTAAAGGTAGGAATTATGCTAAATCTCATCATCTAATGGAGGTCTTAAAATTAAGTCCCATTATTCAGGAGGGTCCTGAATATTTCAAATTGATGTTCATCCTAAGAATGAAAACTTCAAAGCCAACTTATATTTCCTCAAGGTAGAGCTTATGCTAGATCTTGTTACTCATGAATGTTTTGAATTTTAACTAGGTCCCATTGTCCAGGAGGGTCCCGAGAACTTCAAATTAAATCCCATTATCCAGGCGGGTCCTGAGAATTTACGGTCAAACCTGTCCGGTACATGCTTTCCCACGGAGGATTCCTCTGAATAAACGAAATTTCTTGCCCCTGTTTTAATCAAAGAAAATTTTATCAATTTAAAAATGTGGTGGTTAGCTTGTGGAATTCTTTCTAGAGGTGGCCCTTTCGCTGTCGTGATTTGCTTTGATTGGCTGCCTTGAACTGGCCAAGAATTGTTTGCTTTTCTGACTAAATTTCAACCACAGGACTTTGAATGACCCGTGAGAACTTTGCTGGGCACGCTGTGGCTGAGAAGTTTGTGGAGGCGCACTCCTCCCAAGTCTAGGGCAATCCCTCACCACATGGTGTGTGTCACCACACTCAAAACATGCTCTGGGAGGATGTGGTGACTATGACTGGCTAGGGCCAGGTCTGCTGGACTGACCTCTGAAAGCACCCCGCGTAGGAGGCGTGCTAGAAACCAGTGGCGCATAATAAGGCTCCTGAGGCCTAGGAGGAGCTGGAATACCACTGGCTTCTAGAAGAGATGAATAAATAGGGCGACTCATATAACCCCTACCATGACGACCTGCAGCTGGGGCACGGGCACCAGAATAATGGCCTGACTCTCGAGACCTCTTGGCCTCCCTCTCCTCTCTCTCTAGCATGCATACCCTCAATCCTCCTAGCAATGCTCACCACTTGCTGATAAGAAATATCCATCTCCAAATCACGAGCCATGCTAGACCTGCTATTGGGAATAAGCCCCTCAATAAATTGGCGAACCCTCTCGCAAACAGTAGAAACTGAGGCTGGGGCATGTCTATCCAAACTAGTGCAACGGACAACATACTCCGAGACAGTCATAACACCCTAGCACAAATGCTCAAACTTTACGCGCCATGCGTCCCTAAGACTCTAAGGAACAAACTCCCTTAGGAACATATTTGAAAATCGAGTTCAAGTGAATGAAGCTACCTCATCCGGACTATCTAACTCATAGGTGTGCCACTACTCATAGGCAGCTCCTCGAAGCTGGAAAGCAGTGAAAGAAACCCTACTCGATCCTGATATACCCATAGTGCAGATACGGTGACACTCCTTCACCAATCTCAAGTCATCATCTGATGCTAACCCACTGAATACAGGAGGATCATACTTCTTAAACCTCTCAAGCCTCCGCTCCTCATCCTCTGAAACCGCTGCCCTGTCCTCGGGCTGACCTGGGGCTACATGTTGTATAAGAATAATCTGTTATGCCCCCAACCCGTTGTTTTACATTTCTGTCTTTCCAATTTGAACCTTCGTGTCTTCCACAAAATTCACAAACCACTCGACCTCTTGAACTTTCACTAACACCTTATTTTTCACTTTTGCATCATGCTATTTCTGGTATGCTTTGGCCGCACTTTGCTTTGTGCAATTTTGGAAGTTGGTAGTAAGCTTTGAAATACTTTCTTACTTGCTTAAACAAGGCTGACATTGGAAAAGTCTTAGAGAGATAAACCCAAAAGAAATGAAATGCAATGACTTCAAGGGTAAAGAAATAAAGAAGAGAAATTGAAACATGATGAATGTTTGAGGGAGAAAATGAAAAGGAACTTATCTGAGTGGAGTAGCTAGCACTAATGATCATGACATGCATTTCGGATTAATCAGACCAGCCCGTTCAACCAATCACCTTTCAGTTGTCATACTTGTGCCCCAGGATCTCCTTAACCCAATTTCTTTGCCAAATCACTGACCTTGTTCGGCCTGCGGTGCCTTGAAGGGTTTTCACAAACAAACTTCTCTCATTTGTTCATCTCTCAGCTCACTGTCTCCTTATGGTGCCCGTGAGGGTTTTCACCAATAAGACTCTCTCATTTTAAATTCTCTCATCTTTCCATCTCCTTACGGTGACCGTGAGGGTTTTCACCAATAAGACTCTCTCATTTTTTCATTTTCTTGCTCAGCTTTCCATCGCCTTACGATGACCATGAAGGTTTTCACCAATAACACTCTCTCATTTTTTCATTTTCCCTGCTTAGAGCGGAGTGTTTCCCCTAATATGAATCACACCTCTGCTTGCTCGACTTGAAATCTCTCAAAGACTGATCGGAAAGTCTTTCTCTGGACCGTAATGTGGACTTTTGGATAGGGTTAAAAAGAAAAGGTATCACAAAGGCTCAAAACAAATTGAGTGGGTTCACAATTACAACTTTTGGAATCAGATTTTTTACATAACCACAACTTCTGCCCCAGTTTCTTTGCTTGGAGACTTATGAATTTTTATTCTGATGGGACCGAACCGTGAGGCTGCCTACGTATCCTTAAAAGGAATCAGGTCGAACGTAGTTCATGTCATAGGAATTGCTTTGTTGTTATTACTTTCCTCTTTTCTTTTTCTCTTTTTTTCTACTTCTTTTTTTTTCTTCTTCTTCTACTTCTTTTTTTTCACTCTTTTCATTCTGATGGGACCGAACCGTAAGGCTGTATATGTATCCTTAAAAGGAATCAGGTCGAACGTAGTTCATATTATAGGAATTGCTTTGTTGTTGTTACTTTCCTCTTTTATTTTTATTTTTCTCTTTTTTTCTACTTCTCTTTTCTTCTTCTTCATCTTCTTCTTCTTCTTCTTCTTCTTCTTCTTCTTCTTCTTCTTCTTCTTCTTCTTCTTCTTCTTCTTCTTCTTCTTCTTTTCACTCTTTCTCATTCTTTTCTTTCTCTTTTTCTCTTATCTTTTTTCTTTTCTTTTTCTTTTTTTTCTTCACTTACCTTTTGCGTTCGTGCTTCTGAATTTTGCTACTGATTCCAAAAGAGGGGTATGAAAGGAAATAAATAAGGCTCAAAGGGGTGTCAAGGCATAAAGTGTTTAGATAGCAGAATAAAATGCCTTCGTCATTCCAATCTTCAAAATATGCCAAGTACAAACAACAATTTAGACAAACCAAAGACATCATACATAATATCTTTTGACTGCATCAAAATTGATAGCTATATCTACACATTTGCCTTCTACATATGTTAAATATAAACATTGGACAACACTCTTGTTACAACGAACGACCCCTGCCAATTTAGGGTGAACTTGCCTTTTGCTTCGGCATGATGTGGAAGGATGCGTTTCAATCCTTACTGACCTACTTCAAACTTCCGCGGACGCACCTTCTTGTTATATGCTCTCGCCATTCTCTTTTGATACAACTGGCCATGATACACTGCTGCCAATCTTTTCTCATAAATCAAACTCAATTTCTCCAAACGGGTTTTAACCCATTCATCATCCTCAATTTTGGCTTCAACAACAATCCGAAGGGATGGAATTTCAACTTCCGTGGGTATCACTACTTCAGTGCCATATACCAACAAATAAGGAGTTGCACCTACTGAAGTGCGAACAGTAGTGAGATAACCCAACAACGCAAAGGCAACTTCTCATGCCATTACCTGGAACCTTGCACCATTTTCCGAAGTATCTTCTTTATGTTCTTGTTGGCTACCTCGACTGCTCTATTCGCCTTGGGGCGGTATGGGTTGGAATTGCGATGCGTAATCTTAAACTATTGACACACTTCTTTCATCAGATAACTGTTAAGATTAGAACCATTATCTGTGATGATCACCTTTGGGATTCCGAACCGACAAATGATATTTGAATGAACAAAATCGACCACTGCCTTCTTGGTCACAGATTTGAATGTTTTAGCTTTAACCCACTTAGTGAAATAATCAATAGCCACCAGAATGAACTTGTGACCATTGGACGCTGCTGGCTCGATTGGTCCGATGACATCCATGCCCCAAGCGACAAAGGGCCATGGTGCAGACATTGTGTGCAACTCAGATGGCGGAGAATGAATTAAATCTTCGTATACTTGGCATTGATGACACTTGCGCATGAAACCGATGCAATCTCGCTCCATGCGAGCCAATAATAACCTGCTCGAAGAATTTTCCTTGCCAGAACGTATCCACTCATATGAGGTCCGCAAACTCCGGAATGCACTTCGGTCATGATGGTCGTGGCTTGCCGAGCATCTATATATCTTAACAATCCAAGATCTGGAGTTCTTTTGTATAACACTACTCCACTAAAGACGAATCCACTTGCCAAACATCGAATTGTTCTCTTTTGATCCCTCGTGGCTTGTACCGGATATACCCCCGCCCTAATGTACTCCCTGATATCGTGGAACCAAGGTTCACTATCAAGTTCTTCTTCCACCATGTTACAGTAAGCATGCTGATCACAGACCTGATATGCAAAGAGTCACCATAAGCCTTATCTAGATGATGCAACATCGACGCTGGAGTAGCCAAAACATCAGCAACCTCATTGTGGATCCTAGGGATATGCCTGAACTCTACTGATTTGAACCACTGACAGAGATCCTGCAAATATTGTAGATACGGTATAAGTTTCAAATCTCGGGTCTCCCATTCTCCCTGGATCTAGTGCACTAACAAATCTAAATCTCCTAAAACCAGCACTTCCTGGACTCCCATGTCCACAACTAACCTTAAACCCAGAATGTATGCTTCGTACACAGCCATGTTGTTGGTACAATAGAAACGGAGCTGAGCAGTGACAAGGTAGTGGGGCCCTGTTTCATAAATGAGTACAACTCCTATTCCAATGCCTTTCATGTTAGCGGCTCCATCAAAGAAGAGTTTCCAACCGGGTATTTCATCTTTCTCGACCTCGTTAATATGCATTACCTCTTCATTAGGAAAATAAGTCTTCAAAGGTTCATATTCTTCATCCACCGGGTTCTCAGCCAAGTGATAGGCTAAAACTTGGGCTTTCATTGTTGTCCAAGTCACATATACGATGTCAAACTCTGTGAGCAAGATCTGCCACTTTGCGATCCTTCCTGTGGGCATGGGCTTCTGAAAGATATACTTCAAAGGAACCAAGCGAGAGATGAGGTAAGTAGTGTAGGATGACAAGTAATGCTTCAACTTCTGTGCTACCCAAGTCAGGGCACAACATGTCCTCTCAAGGGGAGTATACTTGACCTTATAAGATGTGAACTTCTTGTTGAGATAATAGATGGCTTGCTCTTTCCTGCCAGTGATGTCATGCTGACCCAACACACAACCAAATGAGTTATCCAAGACTGTCAAATACAAAATCAAAGGTCTCCTGGGTTCTAGCGGGACCAACACAGGCGGGTTCGATAAATACTCTTTGATCCTATCGAATGCTTCCTGGCACTCATCAATCCATTTGACCGCAACATCCTTCTTTAGAAACTTAAAGATGGGCTCACAAGTTGTCGTGAGTTGAGCAATAAACCTGCTGATGTAGTTTAGCCTCCCTAGCAGACTCATTACCTTGGTCTTATTCTTTGGTGGTGGTAATTCCTAGATAGCCTTGATCTTTGACGGATCCAATTCAATGCCCCGTCAAATGACTATGAATCCCAACAATTTCCCCGATGGAACTCCAAATGCGCACTTTGCAGGGTTGGGCTTAAGATTGTACCTGCGGAGCCTTTGGAAAAACTTTCTCAAATCTTTGACGTGGTCAGACTACTTCCTGAATTTTATGATCACATCCTCCACATAAACCTCAATCTCCTTTTGTATTATGTCATGGAATATGGTGGTAATTGCCCTCATGTAAGTCGCCCCTGCATTTTTCAAACCAAATGGCATGACCTGGTAGTAATATGTTCCCCATGGCGTGATGAATGCCATCTTTTCCACATCTTCCTCATCCATTAAAATCTGATGATACCCCATATAACAATCCACAAAAGACCCAATGTCATGCTTGGCACAACTGTCAATCAAAATGTGGATATTTAGCAATGGGAAATTGTCCTTTGGACTTGCCTTGTTGAGGTCAGGGTAATCAACACATACTCTGGTCTTACCATCTTTCTTTGGTACAGGCACGACATTGGCTAACCACGTGGGATACCGCATGACTCGGATGATCTTTGCATCAAGCTGCTTTGTGATTTCTTCTTTAATCTTCACACTCATGTCAGTTTTGAACTTTGTTTACTTCTGCTTAATGGGAGGGAATGCTGGATTAATTGGCAATTTGTGGACCACCAAATTGGTCCTCAAGCTCGGCATGTCATCATACGACCATGCAAAAATATCCTTATATTCAAGCAATGCTTTAATTATTCCTTCCCTGATTTGTGGTTCAAGATGGACACTTATCTTAGTTTCTCTGACATAATCTGGATCCCCTAGATTGATTGCTTCCATTTCATTCAGGTTAGGCTTGGTTTTTCTTCAAAATGACTTAGTTCCTTACTAATCTCTTCAAATGCCTCATCCTCATCATATCCTGATTCATCATCACACTCTATTTCTTGAATTATTATTTCAGAATTAGATTGACTTTTAAGACTGGGCCGAAGATTCCTCATGCATGTCATGTCATTGCAACCAGCATAAAAAAAACTGTACAGAGAAGAAAAGAAAACAAAAATGAAACTATCAGGAATGATGGAAAAGGGAAATTGCATTTCATTGAAAAATAAAGGATAACAGGGTTTGTACATCAACAGGCGGAAAATAAAAATCTGGGTCACAACCCTGGAATGACCCAAATAGAAAGGAAAACAAAACAAACTACCAAGACTCCTTCCGAGTAGGGAGAGGAGTAGCCTTCCAATTGTTAGGCTTTACATTCGGCTCGACGAACTGCACGCCTGCTTTGCTAGAACCTTCTCCAAACTCTACCATGTTCACATCATCAAACAACCTCTGGAACCTTTCAATTAACTCTTCATCAATGTCAACCATAGAACTTGGAACTGTCGTCACTAGGCTTTCCTAGCACCGGGCTTGACAAAAGATCTGAAGAGTCGCGGAATAGGCTTTGGAAGTGCCCACGCCTTCTATTTCAACCTTTTAGCCATTTTCATATCTGTCGTTGTAGGTTTGAATCCAAGACCGAACGTACCCAAATTTTCAGGGAGGGACACTAGTGTATGATACCCTGCAGGGATGCACCCAAACCTTTATCTGGCACAAAGCCATTTTTCAGCATTTTAGAGGCCACCATGATTGATGCAGAGGTTATCTTTGGAGTTGGAATACATTTCCCTTCTGGAACCTTCTCGACCGGCACTGTTTCAAAAACTTAATAGACCCAAGGCCCTTTGTCATCTTTAGCGTCAATGAATGGGATGGAGGCATCATTGTGAGCACACAAATTCTCCTCACCATGCACGACGATCTCCTACCTATCCCACACGAACTTGACCATTTGGTGCAAAGTGGACGGTACTGCTTTGGTGGCATGTATCCAAGGCCGACCTAACAACAAATTGTAAGAGACGACTATGTCCAGTATCTGGAACTCCATGGTGAATCCACCGGCCTTATTGTCAATTCAAGCACTATGTCACCGACCGAGTCTTTTCCTCCACCATTGAAACCCCGGACACATATGTTGTTCTTGTTAATTCTCTCATCATCAACTTTCAACTTGTTCAGAGTAGAAAGAGAGCAGATGTTTGCACTGCAACCATTGTCAACTAACACCCTGGTGACCACAAAATCTTCATATTTTACCGTAAGATAAAGATTTTTGTTGTGTTCAGTACCTTCCACAAGCAACTCATCATCATAGAAGGTGACCCTATTTACCTCAAATATTTTGTTGGCAATCTTCTCCAGATGGTTCGCTGAAATTTTATCGGGACATGAGCTTCGTTCAGAATTTTCATCAGGGCCCGACGATGCTCATCTGAGTGGATCAACAATGATAGCAAGGAAATCTAGGTGTGCATCTTTCTCAGCTACTCCATGATGGAGTAATCTTGTACCTTCATTTTTCTCAGAAAATCCTCCGCTTCTTCTTCAATGACTGCTTTTATTACTAGAACCGGATTATCTTTGGATGTTTTAGCTTTCCTTAACTCTTCCGGGGCAAAGAATATCCTTGAACGAGTTAATCCCTGGGCCTCATTGACTTTCTCTTTCACTTCCTTTCCTTTATAGGTCACTATCACTCGTTCATAGTTCCATGGGATAGCCTTGGTGCTGATTACCGACAACTGGGTTACAGGCTTGATGATGACAGGATCCATACAGGCACCCTCTACAATTATGATAGGCTTATTTGCCAACCATGGCACTGCCACTTTTGACTTTTCTTGCTTTGATACAACATCACTCAGGGATCTTTTCTTAACTATCACAGATGGTTCACTATTTATCATGCTCAACTTGTTCACCGATCCTTCAACCGTTGGTTTTTTGACTGGCTTGACCTCACTGGGCCGAATCATCATGAAGGACTGTGAAGGCTTCTCGGGCTCCCCCCTTGTGTACTATCTCGATCGTGTTCGTTTCTTGATAGGTTGGCAATGGGTTCTGGTTGATGTTGGGTGCCTCTGGGGTTTGGACTTCAATCTGGTTTGTGTCGATGAGCTCTTGGATGACATTTTTCAGGTGCCAGAACTTCTCCGTATCATGCCCCAGAGTACTAGAACAATATTCACAGCTCACGGAGTAATCAAGATTCTTTAGAAGAGGGTTTGGCAATTTCGACTCAATTGGCCTCAGTATATCCAACTGCCCTAATCTATGGAATAAACTGGTATAAGACTACTCCAATAGGGTGAAGGTTTTCTTTCGCTGCAACTTCTCATTTTTGAATGCTAGATTGGGTTGGAAACCTGTGCCGGTAGGGTTTCGGTAGGCTCGTGGGGGTGGGTAAGCATTTTGTGGAGCTGGGTAGGTGTTTTGTGGGGCTGGGGCACGCCATTGTGCGTAGGTGGGAGGCTAAGTATATGTCTGGGCGTGGTGGACAGAAATTTGAGGGTCTGGTGATGGGAAGTAATGCTGGGGTGGATTATATAGGATTTGGGTATGGGTTCAGTGATGGGGTCGAGGCTGGGTATAATGGTGTGACGGGCCCCTCGGTCCAAACCATGATCCTGAATCAACTGTTGCCACATCTTTTTTCTTCTTTTTTTGATCACTTCTCCAGTACCATTCTAAATGGCTTAGATAGTTGCTTTGATGGCCGAGTAGCTCATGATTTTGCTTGATTTGAGCCCTTCTTCCACCATGCCACCCATCTTCACTACCTCGTTGAAAGACTTTCCTATGGACGATATCAGATAGCCAAAGTAAGTAGGCTCCAGAGCCTACAGAAAGTATTCCACCATTTCGCTCTCCTCCATCGGGGGTTAACTCTTTCCGCTTGTTCTCTCCAGCGAAAACTGCATTCCCTGAAACTTTCACTAGGCTTCTTCGTAATTTTAGTCAAAGACAAATGATTTGGAACAATCTGTCCATCTGCTGTGACTGTCACACCTCCTTTTTACCTACACCCCCCGGAAAGGGTATGTATAAGGGAGTTTTTCCAATTAAAGGATAATCAAAACGATATTATTGAAATTAAAGATTCAGAGTCGCCACTTGGGAGATTTATGGTGTCCCAAGTCACCGGTTTAGAATCCTGAATCGAGGAAAAGATTGACTCTGTTTAACAGTCTGCGAGCATAGAAATCCGGGTAAGGAATTCTGTTAACCCGGAAGAAGGTGTTAGGCATTCCCGAGTTTCATGGTTTTAGCACGGTCGCTCAACTATTATTATTGGCTTATTTATCTGATTTTTTTTTAAAAAAAACTTTGAACCTATGTGCATTTTAAATTTAAACCGCTTTTAATTATTTTAAAGAAGATTTCGATGTCGTCTAAAATATGTCTTTGGACCGCGCCACATGAAATGCACCCGCAATCCGAAACCCCTTTTTTCAATGTTGTCGAGATTTGGATTTGGGTCACATGAAATGCACACCCGAGTTTAGGAAGGTAATTTTAATATTACGTGCCTAAAGCAACTACTCGTTTTTTAATTTTGCGAGGGCCATGGAAAATTTGCTAAATGGCACACCTCGAATTCTAAGGATTTAAAAGAAATAATTAAATGAGGGCCACACATTTTGAGATTTTATTTGGCACGGCTCGCCCCAATCCCAATTTTTAACGAGAATTCAAACTAAACCTTGGAGGGCCATAAGCTACTTGTGTTACTTAATATAACACACCTCCAATCTACTTTTAAAAACCCAATTAATTGACTAAATGAATGCTTGATGTAATTCTAATATTTCTCTTTTACTAAAGGCGAACTTGCTTATCAGCTAGTGGGCCTTATGTTGAATGGACAAACAACAACAATTAAACAAGGACTGGGTCCGACGAAACAGACCCAAATGGTGTAAAGTACACAGTCCCTTTGTTAGCCTTTTCAGGCTTGGGCCCAAGAAAAACCTAAGATTTAGTGAACTGACAAACACCGAGTGACATGGAGATATGCATATTGAATCAAGAGGTTAAACATTTATTAGCTGGGCCGGTATAAGGTCCAACACTTAAAGCCAAACAATCTGCAGAATCAAGTAAACGCTAATCGACTAACGCTACATGAAACATAAAATGAACTACGCCTTTTCACTTCTGAGTTTAAATTAATTTAGCACAAATCAAACTAACTGAGCTTCTAACTCATTTTTTTACACATTCTGGTCCAAGCTTGCTATATGAAAAGCCCAGCAGTAACACCTTAAATTATCGGGCTCAAGAGATTAGCCCAATTTGAAAACGGACCAGCCTCAGCAAATATTGGGATCCCAATTCGAGTCCACACAGCGTAAAATGTTGAGTATTTTGCATTCGAATTTACAGATGATGTTGCTTTAAGAAAATCAAACAATTACTAATGGGAACACACCTATCGTCACTTTTATGCAGATGCTACAATCCAAACATCAATTCATTCTATCATCTAATACTATCACAATTCTTACCAACAAGTTCCAAAATCTCGGAAAACAACAGACATTCACTAATTTAGTTTCCAAAGGGAAGCTATATACCATAGCCTAAAATCAAAAAGCTATTCAAAATAACACACTGATTTCAATTAAGCTATCATATGACTTGAGCTTTGCATATAAGTACCCTTTGCAAATATCCTTAAAAGACCCTTTTATACGTAACAACAAGCTCAAATTCATGAAGTCTAAATAGATAAACCATAATTTGTCCCATATTATAAACCAAGACTAAACTAAAACCAAGACTAAAAGACAACCAACAGGAATTGACTGATCACAGATTTCAGTTACGTCCTATTCACTGATAAATTTACATAGTCAGATTCTTTCTAAAAAAAACTGAGCAGTATAAGGTATGCAGGAAATTGAAAGAGAGCTGGAACTTCAATAACAAACAACATCATGTTTAATCACATTTTTAGATCCAAACTTCGAATTACATTCAATTGATCCCCATAGTGTTAGAAAAATACCTGGAAATGAAAGGACACAAGAGGTGAGAGATCAGCAATAGCAGTAGCAGAAGTTAGCCCCAGATTCAAACAATTAAATAGTGAAATTGACTCAGAAAGACCAATAGAATAGCAAACCAAACATCAAACTTAAACCAGCTTTTTTCAATGCCCAAGTTCAATCCATTTCCAATCCGGATAAATCAGAAATTGCTTCAAACACTCAAAACCTCAAGAATTGCAGAAGAAAATTCAATGGAACAGTCTTTTTATCAAAATTTTAGCCGTTTGTGATTTTCTGAAAAAATTTTCTTTAGCTCTTGGGTCCCCTTGAAAGGCAAGAAATGATGCCTTTATAGGCAAGAAAATAGGGCAGCCTTAGCTTGCACTTTGCCCCTTTTCTAATTTTTGTTTTAGCTTAGATTCCATTAGTTAAATTTTTAGAATTCAAGATAGCCCCCCACACCAGCTTTCTAGAAGCTTCCCTAATCTGTTACAACAATATTCCCTACCATAGAATCCCTAAACTACCCTCTACACCCCTATTTTTTACTTCAAAAAACCAAACAAAATACGGGTCCAATCGACCCAAGTCCATGTTGGCCCGAGTCTACAAATTCTAGGCTAATCCTTTTCTTTTGGGCCCAAATTCGATTCGGAACTTCACAAAAGGTTCAATGAATAAGGAAAAGAAAGAAGCCAACCGGAGTCATTAGGCTCTATGAATTATGGTTTCAAAGGCCCAAAACAAACGGGCGAATCACACAAAACTAAGATACTAATTAACCTAAAAAGAAACACATGCAGACATGATTGCAAGAACGGAAGAACAGAAAAAAATCGAAAGACAAACAAAAGAAACAGAGGAAGACGAGAGGGGAAATGCATGCAAAAATTAAAACTCAAAAGGTAAAGAACAAAATACCTAACCATGGCCTGGACCGTAAGAAATGCGGGTACCTTTGAACCTTCAAATTTTCCGACCATGTTTGACATTAATCATGTGTTTTTATCAAGAACACATGAATAAAGTCGAACTAGACCTAAATCCTTATTGAAATCCCGAATTCAAGGTTTTTGGGATTTTTAGGGCTTGACTTAGATTTAATATTCGAGGAGCTCTAGGGTGATTCGAAGGCAGTGGTTTAAGATAATCTGAACGATAAAGGGACGGGGGCTTTAGGGTGTAAATTTGGGGCTAATTGGATGAGTTAGGGTTTCAGCCACTCTCTTTAATGCAAGATTCGAGAGGCTGGGCTGGGATTCGAGAGGGGGATTTGGAGATTTAGAAAGAGGAGAAGGAGGAGAGGCGGTGATGTAAAAATGGGGTCGATTAGAGTCACGCAGCCGACAGAGACGATTTCCGGCGGCGGTTCACGGTAGAGATGGTGAGGGTTTTGTGAGGGAGATGAGACGAGACGGGGTAGGGGCTGTTAGGAGGGGGGTGACTGATTCAGACATATATATATCAACAAGAAACCAGTTCCTGTCCTTTGGATTGGGAACTATCAACGGCTCAGATCAAGCTTGATGAAACGACGTCGTTTTGGCTTTAAGGTGGGGCAGACCGGGTTAAGGGACGGGTCTGGGCTGGGTTTACATGGCTTTGGGAAGAAAAATGATTTGGGCTGAGAATTTAATTAGTTTGGCCCAAAAATTTGACCCTTTTCCATTCTTTCCTTCTCTCTTTTTTTCAATTCATTTTTCCTTTACAATTCTTTTCTTTTCTTTCAAAAATTAAAATTAAAAACCTAAATTAAATCCTAAAACTAAATTAATCTATCAAAAATACTAATTAATTCTACATAATAACTAACACGACCAATTTAAAACTAAATTTAAAGAAAACTATCCGAAAATAAAAATTAAAATTAAAGGGTGCAAAATGACTATTTTTGTGATTTTCCTTTTTATGAACAACTTAATTACTAAATAATTCTTAAAATGAAAAATTAACTCTTAAATGCACCTGCAACACACATTGTTTTTTGTATTTTTCACTAATTAAAATGCACAAACAAAAACGCGAACAATAAAAGAAAATGCCACAAAAACCCACAAAATTGCAAACAATGGGAGCAATTCATATATAGGGCAAAAATCACGTGCTCACAACTTCCCCTCTTTGCCCGAAAATACGAAGAGTTTTCGTGCAAAGATAAAGTGAGCAGATACGAACGATTTTTGCCCTTTTGAATACTCCGTGGGGAAGCATTTTTGAAAGATTCGACCGCACCCTGCTTCTGAGGTTGCCTACATATCCTTGGCTAAAAAGGAATCAGGTCAGTATAGTTCAGGAATGTTTGGTAGGTGGGACTACCATGAAGTTGTGATTTCGCTGTTGCTGCTGTTGCTGCTACTGCTTACTGAACCCCTTATTACACCGTGATAAAATAAAAAGAAGCTAGACTAGACTATAATCTATGCGCTACAAAATCCTATCTACATCTTCCAACTTGCTCTTGTGGTTCTTGTTGATTTGTTGACTTGTATTCTCCTGATGAAATTCTATTGGTACCGCCTTGACTTGTAATCTGAGATGTCTTCCTTTTCTACAGGTGGACGCCTGATTGCTGAACTCGAATTGTAACCTGAGATGCTTTTCCTTTCTCCAGGTGGACGCCTGACTGCTAAACTTGAAATGTACTCCCCGCTCTCCTGGTGGGTTCCTGATTGCTAAACTTAAAAGTATTACCTGCTCTCCAGGCGGGCTCCTGACTGCTGACTTTGACATGTATTCCCTGCTCTCCAGGTGGGCTCCTGACTTCAACAAAATAGACAAAACAAAGAAAATTCTCTGCCCCGGTTTGGTGGCTGGGCACAGATGTGAGTGCAAAACTAAATCATGTTACCAAATATCAATAAGAACTTGAGAGCTAAAACTTGAATTGTACTCCCTTGTTCTCCAGGCGGGCTCCTGACTGCTGACTTGAATGTATTCCCTACTTTTCAGGCGGGCTCCTGACTTCAACAAAATGAAAAAATGGAGGAAATTTTCCTGCCCTAGTTTGGGTATCTGGGAACATAAGTAAGTGTAAAACGAATCACTTTACCAAATATCAATAAGAACTTGAAAACTAAAACTTGAATTGTACTCCCTTATTCTCCAGGCGGGCTCCTGACTGCTGAACTTGAATGTATTCCCTGCTCTCCAGGCGGGCTCCTAACTGCTGAACTTGAATGTATTCCCTGCTCTCTAGGAGGGCTCCTGACTGCTGAACTTGAAATGTATTCTCTGCTCTCCAGGCGGGCTCCTGACTGCTGACTTGAAATGTATTCCCTGCTCTCCAGGCGGGCTCCTGACTACTGACTTGAAATGTATTCCCCGCTCTCCAGGCGGGCTCCTGACTGCTGACTTGAAATGTATTCCCTGCTTTCCAGGCGAGCTCCTGACTTCAACAACATAGACAAAACAAAGAAAATTTTCTGCCCCAGTTTGGATATCTGGGCACAAATGTGAGGGTAAAACTAAATCGTATCATCAAATATTACTAAGAATTTGAAAGCTAGGTCCCATTATTCAGGGGGGTCTTGACAACTCTTAACTAAACGACAATTTTAAATCTACATTATATCTTCTACAGGTGTGACTTCTGTTAAATCTTGCTATCTAAGAGGATCTTTAAACTACTCCCCATTATCCAGGAGGGTTTTGAAACTCAAAAGTCAAATTTTATCTTAAGAGTGATAACTTTTATGGCTGAATTATACTATCCTACAGTAGAACTTATATTACTTTGGGATACATTTATGCTAGATTATGCTATTTATGAACTTTAAACTAGGTCCCATTTTCCAGGAGGGTCCTGAAAATCAAAAATTAAACCTGTTTGGTGATTGCGTTTCTCCACGTAGGGTTTCCCCGAAACAAACAAAATTTCCTGCCCCTGTTTTAATCAAAGAAAAATCTTGTCAGTTTAAAATGTGGTGGTTGGTTGATGGCATTCTTTGATGAAGGTTTCTCCACTGCATTGTTTTGTTTTGACATGGCTTCCACGAACTGGCCCTGAACCGCTTGACTTTCCGACTGACTTTCAAAACCCTATGACCCTGAATGACCCGAGTGTTCTGTACTTGAACCGTTATTTCACACCTCTGGCCCCTTTAACGGAACCTCTACATCTTCCATGAAATTACCAAATCATTTTGCCGATGGAATTCTTGCTGGTACTTTACCCTACTTTACATCATGCTATCTTTTGGTGTGCTCCGACCGCACTGTGCTTTGCAATCTTGAAGATGGTAGTGAACCTTGAAATTCCTTCTTATTTGTTTAAACAGAACTGACATTGGGAACATCTTAGAGAAATAAACCCAAAAGAAATGAAATGCAATGATTTTCAGAGTTAGGGATAAGAAAATCCAAAACTGGAAGACTATTTGAAGAGGAAGAAGAAAAAGGACTTATCTGGATGGAGTAGCTGGCACCAATGATCATGACATGCATTTTGGATTAATCGGCCCAATCTGTCCAACCAATCAAGTTTCAGTTGCCATACTTGGTTGCCCCGGAATTTCCATAACCTGATTTCTTCCCCCAAATCCTGACCTTGTTCATCCTATGGTGCCTTGAAAGGTTTTCACCAGCAGACCTCTCTCATTCGTCCATCTCTCAACTCACTTTCGCCTTACGGTGCCCGTGAGGGTTTTCACCAATAAGACTCTCTCATGTTTTTTGATTTCTCTCAGCTCCCGTCGCCTTATGGTTCCCGTGAAAGTTTTCACCAATAAGACTCTCTTATTTCTGATTTCTTTTCCCTCTTTGGACCAGAGTGTTGCCCCTAATATGAATCACCGCTACCTGCTCGCCTTGGAATTTCTTGAAGATTGATTGGAAGGTCTTTCTTTGGACCGTGATGTGGGCTTTTGGATGGGGTTAGAAAGAAAGGGTATAAAAAGGCTCAAAACAACTCCTCATGGGTTCAAAATTACAACTTTCGGAATCAAATTTCTGATAACAACCACAACTTCTGCCCCAGTTTCTTGTTTGGGGACTTTTGAATTTTTACTTTGATGGGACCGAACTGTGAGGTTGCCTACGTATCCTTAGAAGGAATCAGGTCGAACGTAGTTCATGTCATAGAAATTATTTTGTTGTTGTGATTTTCTCTTTTCTCTTTCTTTTCTTTCTCTTTTTGTTTTCTTTTTCTCTTTTGATGTTTTTTCTTTTATTTTTTTCTTTCTCTTTCCATTTTTCTTTCGCTTTTGATTCTTTTCATTCTCCTTTCTCTTTTCTTTCCTTTTTTTCCCTTTACTTATCTTTTGCGCTTGCATTTCTGAACTTTGCTACTGATTCCAAAAGTTGGGTATGAAAGAAAATAAATGAGGCTCAAAGGTGTGCCAAGGGATGAAGTGTTTAGATAGTAGAACAAAATGCCTTCGTCATTTCAATATTCAAAACATGCTAAATACAAACAAGTGCAATCAAACAAAGAAATCATACATAGTATCTCTTCACTGCATCAGAATTGATAGTCATTTCTGCACATTTACCTGCTACATCTGTCAAATACAATGCACCATTGGACAACACTCTAGTTACAACGAATGGCCCCGTCCAATTTGGGGCGAACTTTCCTTTTGCTTCAACCTGATGAGGCAGAATGCGTTTCAATAATAACTGACCCACTTCAAACTTCCGTGGACGCACCTTCTTATTGTATGCTCTTGCCATTCTCTATTGATACAACTGGCCATGACACACTGCTGCCAGTCTCTTCTCATCGATCAAACTCAATTGTTCCAAGCGGGTTTTGACCCACTCCTCATCATCGATCTCCACCTCCGCGACAATTAGAAGTGATGGAATTTCCACTTTTGCGGGTATCACTGCTTCGGTACCATACACCAACAAATAGGGAGTCGCCCCTACTGAAGTACGGATAGTAGTGCGATAACCCAACAATGCAAACGACAGCTTTTCATGCCACTGCCTAGAACCCTCCACCATTTTTCGAAGTATTTTCTTTATGTTCTTGTTAGCTGTCTTGACCGCTCCATTCGCCTTGGGACGATATGGGGTGGAATTGCGATGCACAATCTTAAACTGTTGACACACCTCTTTCATCAGGTGACTATTGAGATTAACACCGTTATCTGTGATGATTACCTTCAGTATCCTGAATAGGCAAATGATATTTGAGTGCACAAAATCAACCACCTCCTTCTTGGTTACAGACTTGAATGTTTTAGCCTCAACCTACTTAGTAAAATAATCTATGGCCACCAGAATGAACCTGTGCCCGTTCGATGCTGATGGCTCAATTGGCCCAATGACATCCATGCCCCATGCAACAAAAGGCCACGGTGTAGACATCGTGTGTAATTTAGATGGTGAAGAATGAATCAAATCTCCATGCACTTGGCACTAATTTCATTTACGCACGAAACTGATACAATCTCGCTCCATAATGAGCTAATAATAACCTGCCCGGAGAATCTTCTTTGCCAGCACATACCCACTCATGTGCGGTCCACAGACTCTAGAATGTACTTCAGTCATAATAGCTGCGGCTTGCCTAGCATCTATGCATCTCAGCAATCTAAGATCTGGCGTTCTTTTGTACAACACTCCTCCACTGAGGAAAAATCCGCTTGCCAACCGTCGAATTGTTCTCTTTTGATCACCTGTGGCTTGTACAGGATACACTCCCATCCTGATGTAATCCTTGATGTCGTGAAACCAAGGCTCCCCATTGAGCTCTTCTTCCACCACATTACAATAAGCATGCTGATCGTGGACTTGGCAAAGGGTCCACATAAGCCTTATCTGGGTGATGTAACATTGACGCCAGAGTAGCCAAAGCATCAGCGACCTCATTATGAATCCTCGGAATATGCCTGAACTCTATTGATTGGAATCGCTGACAAAGATCATGCAAACACTATCGATACGGTATGAGTTTTAAATCCCGTGTTTCCCACTCTCCCTGAATCTGGTGCACCAGAAGGTCCGTGTCACCCAAGACCAAGACTTCCTGGACACCCATATCCACAACCATCCTCAAACCCAAAATGCATGCCTCATACTCTGCCATGTTGTTAGTACAGTAGAACCAAAGTTGAGCCGTAACAGGGTAATGATGTCCTATTTCAGAAATAAGTACCGCTCCTATCCCAACGTCTTTCATGTTTGCAGACCCATCAAAGAAAAGTTTCCATCCTGGTTTTTCAATCTGTTTCAGTTCATCAATGTGCATTACCTCTTTATCAGGGAAGTAAGTCTTCAAAGGCTCATATTCTTCATCTACAAGATTCTCAGCCAAATGGTCGGCCAATGCTTGTGCTTTCATTATAGTCCTATTCACAAAGATGATGTCAAATTCTGTGAGCAAGATTTGCCACTTTGCGAGCCTCCCTATGGGCATAGGCTTCTGAAAGATATACTTTAACGGATCCAAACGAGAGATGAGGTAAGTAGTGTAAGATGACAAATAGTGCTTCAACTTCTGTGTCACCCAAGTGAGGGCGCAACACGTCCTCTCAAGATGAGTGTACTTAACCTCGTAAGTTGTGAACTTCTTGCCGAGGTAATAAATGGCCTGCTCCTTCCTGCCGGTAATGTCATGCTGGCCCAACATACAACCAAATGAATTGTCCAGGACCGTCAACATACCCCTTTATCTTATCAAATGCTTCCTGACATTCATCTGTCCACTTGATTGCAACATCTTTCTTTAACAGTTTGAATATAGGCTCACAAGTTGTCGTGAGCTGAGCAATAAACCGGCTGATGTAATTCAATCTTCCCAACAGACTCATCACCTCAGTCTTGTTCTTTGGAGGTGGCAATTCATGGATGGCTTTGATTTTTGACGGGTCTAATTCAATACCTCGTCGGCCGACTATGAATCCCAACAACTTTCCAGACGGAACACCGAACGTGCATTTTGCAGGATTGAGCTTGAGATTGTACCTGCGAAACCTTTGGAAGAACTTTCTCAGATCTCTGACATGGTCAGACTAATTTCTAGACATTACAATCACATCATCCACATAAACCTCGATCTCCCTGTGTATCATGTCGTGGAATATGGTCGTCATTGCCCTCATGTAGGTTGCCCCAGCATTTTTCAAACCAAATGGCATGACCCGATAGCAGTACGTTCCCTATGGCGTGATGAATCCTGTCTTTTCTGCATCTTCTTCATCCATTAAGCTCTGGTGGTAGCCTGCATAACAATCCACAAAAGAACCAATCTCATGTTTAGCACAATTATCGATCAATATATGGATGTTCGGCAGTGGGAAGTTATCCCTGGGACTCGCCTTGTAGAGGTCTCGATAATCAACACACACCCTGGTCTTACCATCCTTCTTTGGCACAGGCACAACATTGGCTAACCAGGTGGGATACCGGGTGACCCGAATGACTTTGGCCTCAAACTGTTTGGTGACCTCTTCCTTAATTTTCACACTCATACCAGTTTTAAATTTCCTCAGCTTCTGGTTGACAGGGGGGAATGCCGGATCAGTGGGCAATTTGTGAACCACCAAGCCAGTGCTTAGACCTGTCATGTCATCATAGGACCATGCAAAAACATCTTTATACTCGAGTAGTGTTTTAATTATCTCCTCTCTGAGTTGTGGTTCAAGATGGACACTTATTTTAGTTTCTCGGACATTATCTTGGTCCCCTAAGTTGATTCCTTCTGTATCACTCAGGTTAGGCTTGGGTTTTTCTTCAAAATGACTTAATTCTTTACTAATCTCTTCAAAGGCTTCCTCCTCGTCATATTCCGATTTAACATCACACTCTATTTCTTGAATTACTATTTCAGAATTATATTGGCTTTTAAGACTAGGTCGAAGATTCCGCATGCATGTCATATCATTGAAGCCAACATAAAAAGAACTGTACAAGGAAGAAAAGAAAATTAAAACTATCAGGAAGGGAGAAAAAGGGAAATTGCATTTCATTGAAATTAGAGATAACATGGCTTATACATCTAAACAGACGGAACATAGAATCTGAACAACAACCCTGGGATAATCCAGATAACTGAAAGAAAATCAAAGCAAACTACCAAAACTCCTTCCTGGTGGGGAGAAGAGTAGCTTCCCAATTGTTAATCTTTGCACTAGGCCCAACAAATTGCACATCCACCTTGCTAGAACCCTCTCCAACTTTCACCGTGTTCACTTCGTCGAATATCCTCTCAAACTTTTCCATCAAATCTCCATCCATATCAACCACCGAACTGGGAACTGTCGTCACTGGGCGCTTTCTGGTACCAGGCCTGACAAATGATCTAGAAAGATGCGGGACTAGCTTTGGAAGGGCCCATGCTCTCTGTTTCATTTTTCTGGATCTTCTCACATCTACAACTGTGGGCTTGAACCCCAGACCAAATGTATCCAAGTTTTTAGGAAGAGAAACCGTCTGTACGATACCTTACAGAGATGCACCCAAACCTTTGCCCGGTACAAAACCATTTTTTAACATTTCAATGGCTACCATGACTGATGCAGCAGCTACCCTTGGAGTCGGCACGCACTTCCCTTCAGGAATTTTCTCTACCGATACCGTGTCAAAAACCTGATAAACCCATGGCCCCTTGTCGTCTTCAAACTCTATGAACGGAATAATGGCAGCACTGGGAACACACAAATTATCTTCGCCATGCACAACAATTTCCTGTCTATCCCATTTAAACTTAACCATTTGATGCAGAGTGGACGGGACCGCTTTGGCAGCATGAATCCAGGGTCGACCTAATAACAAATTGTAAGAAATAGCCACATCGAGCACCTGGAATTCCATAGTAAATTCAACTGGCCCTATGGTAAGCCCGAGTACTATGTCCCCGACTGAATCTTTCCCTCTACCGTCGAATCCCCGAACGCAAATACTGTTCTTGTGAATTCTTTCATCATCCACCTTTAACTTGTTCAGAGTGGAAAGAGGGCAAATATTTGCACTGGAACCATTGTCAACCAGTACCCGAGTAACCACGGAATCTTCACATTTCACCGTCAGATAGAGGGCTCTATTGTGCTCAGTACCCTCCACGGGCAATTCATCGTCAGAAAAAGTGACTCTGTTTACCTAAAATATCTTGTTAGCTATCTTTTCCAAGTGGTTTACTGAGATTTTGTCAGGAACGTGGGCCTCATTCAAGATCTTCATCAAAGCCCGACGGTGCTCATCTGAATGGATCAATAATGATAATAACGAGATCTGAGCTGGTGTCTTCCTTAACTGCTCCACAATGGAATAGTCCTGTACTTTTATCTTTTTCAGAAATTCTTCTACTTCTTCCTCGGTCACAACTTTCTTCACCAACACTGGGTTATCTTTTGAGGTCTTAGCTTTTCTCAACTCTTCGGGGCCAAAGCATCTCCCTGATCGAGTCAAACCATGGGTCTCACACACTTCTTCTTTAACCTCTTTCCCCTTGTAAGTCACTGTCACTCGTTCATAATTCCATGGGACTGCCTTGCTGTTGACTATGGGTAATTGAGTTACCGGTTTGATAATGATAGGATCTGTGCGGGCGCCCTTCACAATTACCACATGCTTGTTCATCACTCCTGGCACAACCACTTTTGCTCTTTCATGTTTTCCTGCCACGTCACTTGAGGACCCCTTTTTGACCTCCACAGATGGTTCATTTTTTTCCCCGTTCAACTTGATCACAGACTTCTCACTTGTTGACTTTTCAAATGGCTTGGCTTCACTAGCCTGAATCATCATGACGGTTTGCGAAGGCTTCTTAGGCTCCCCTCTCTTATGCATAATCTCAATCATATTTGTCTAATGATGGGCCGACAACGGGTTCTGGTTGATATTGGGTGCCTCCGGGGCTTGGACCTCAATCCGATTAGTATCAATGAGCTCCTGAATAGCTGTTTTCAATCTCCAGCATTTCTCTGTGTCATAACCCGGGGCCCCTAAACAATACTCACAACTCACCGAGCGGTCAAGATTTCTGGGAGGGGGATTTGGTAGTTTAGCCTCAATCGGATTCAACATACCCAACTGTCTTAATTTGTGGAATAGATTGGTATATGATTCTCCCAATGGAGTAAAAGTCTTCTACTTCTGCAACCTCTCATTCTTAAAGGCTTGATTTGGCCAAAAACCTGTTCCAGGGGGATTTCTGTAGGCTCTTGGGGGTGGATGCGCATTTTGTGGAGTTAGGTATGGACTTTGTGGAGCTGGCGCACGCCATTGTGCATGAGCAGGAGGTTGAGTATAGGTTTGTGCATGATGGACAGAAAAATGGGGATCTGGCGGTGGGTAGTAGTGTTGTGGTGGGCTATATGGAAGGTGGGGGTATGTTTGGGTATAAGGTCGAGGCTGGTTGTAGTAATGCGGGAGGCCCCTGGACCCGACCCAAGCTCCTGACTCAATTGTAGCAACATCCTCTTTCTTCTTCTTCCCGAGTACACCCCCAGTACCGTTTTGAATGGCCTGGGTGGTCGCTTTGATTGCTGAATAACTCATGATCTTGTTGGATTTGAGTCCCTCCTCAACCATTCCACCCATTTTTACAACCTCATTAAAGAACTTGCCCACTGCTGATACCAAGTGATCAAAATAAGTGGATTCCAATGCTTGCAAGAAATAATCAACCATCTCACTTTCTTTCATTGGAGGGTCAACCCTCGCTGCTTGCTCTCTCTACTGGAATCCATATTCCCTGAAAATCTAATCGGGCTTCTTCTTGATCTTCGTCAATGACAGACAGTCTGGGATAATTTCAAGATTATACTGAAAATGACAGGCGAAAGCTTGGGCCAAATAGTCCCATGTGTACCACCTGCTGTGATCTTGTCTGGTATACCATTCTAACGCTGATCCACTCAGACTTTGGCTGAAATATGCCATCAACAACTCATCTCTTCCGCCTGCTCCTCTCATCTTGCTACAGAATCCTCTTAAGTGTGCTACTGGGTCACCGTGCCCGTCATATAGATCAAACTTGGGCATTTTGAATCCTGCTAGTAACTGAACATCTGGGAATAGACATAAATCCTTATAGGCCACACTTACTTGACCTCCCAACCCCCTCATATCTCTGAACGATTGTTCTAAGCTTTTGACCTTTCTGATCATCTCCTCGTGTTTGAGATTCTTGGGTGTCTTCTCGGTTTCTGCCGTGAGATCAAGATGAGGGGTGTGAGAATATGTTTCTGGAACTTTAAAGGTGGGTTCAGGGGGATAATACTGGTTGTCGTGAGTTTGGAACATAGGTTCACTGGACGATCGGTGTAATGTAGAAGGTGGAGCTGCCACAAAAATAGGTGTGATTGGTGGGGGAGGGTATAGGACTTGTTTGGGTGGTGGAGCTTGAGAATTATGGGAAGTGGTTCCATAGCATTGTTGGTAGAGGGGAAAGGCTGGAGATAAGTTCACAGTGGGAGGCTCCTGAGGTTGGGCCGATGGTGGGATATAAGCAGGGTTGGCGGGATAAACCGGTGGTGGATGCCCCTTTGCCCAAGCTTAGTACATTTCAGCCATCTGCTGCTTTAACTTATACATCTCTTCCTTCATTGCATTAACATCCAATTCTTCCACCTCTTTTGACGGGTCAACAATACTTGTCTTCGGTTCTTGGTTGGCCATATTCAGCCTGTCTTTTGATCGGGTGTTGTATGAGTGAGTTGCCAGAATGCCAATCAACTAACCACCTGCCTAAACTCAATACATCAACAACAACCTTGTTAGCAATTAAGATTTAAACAGATTGGTAACCACATTTTGGGGAATGAATGCACCTAAGCAGTTAGCCGTTTGTATTATGCATTTGATCGGCTGCTTGCATCATCCCGGCTTTTTCATTTGCAACTTCCTTCTCCTTCTTCTCTTTTTCCATTTTGGCCCTTGCTTTTCTTTGTTTTTATCCTCTCATTTCCCTCTTGTTTTGCCATTGCTTCTTTCTCTTATTTTCTCTCTTTTCTTTTCTTTTTTTTTTCTCTTGTTTTTTCCTCTTTTTTTCTTTCTTCTTTTTTTCTCTTTTGATTGTGGTTGAATACTATGGAGATTGCCTACGTATCATGACCCCACATGAATCAGACCGAGCGTAGTTCTGGGAGATAAGTGTGAAATAAAACATTTTTGGGATTTTCAATTTTCATAAACAGCAAAGACTTTGATTACAAAGACTCCAAACTAACAGACTCCGAGAGAAACTAACAGAAGCCGATGAAGAGACGAAATACAAACTCCAAAAATAAACTATCATACTCCAACAAAAGAAAATACAGACTTGAACACAATTGACAGACTCCAGCAAAAAGAAAATACAAACTCAACACAACTGACAGACTCTAACGGAAAAGGAAATATAGACTCAAATGAGAAATCATGAATACATCAATGCTCCTGGTGCCCGCGGGACATCATTCGGTCTCGCCGCGGGCCTATCAAGATCCCTTTGAAGTCGATCCAAGTCACTCATTATCTACTTAACAAATGTCATCACTGCCGCGAAGAAGGTAGTGCGAGTCATATCCTTACAGACTTGGCACTTCATAACAATGTAATCGGCGATATTTCTAATTCTCTCTCTTATGACGCCTTTTTCTTGTAACAAACGCCTGATCTGCTGGGCCCTGGCTTCCAAAGTTTTCTCGACTACATGATTCTGCATCTGAAGTTGTTGCAAATCTATTTCTAATTGTGCCAATGTTGTATAACAATGTTCTCTTTCAACCTTGAAGTCTTTCGCATGTTTGATCATTTTGTTTTCTGTGGCGATGACCCTTTTCTTTAATCCTGCGACCTCATTGTCGTACTTTTTTTTCAACTGCTTAACCAAGTGCGCTCGTTCATCTGCGTTTTTAGCCAATTGCTTTCGAGCCCTGGCTAGTTCACTTTCTGCTTTGTTCAAATCGAAACTGTAGTCATTCACTTTCTGCCTCAGGTTATTTATGAGCTTTTCATCTTTGGCACTTCGGGCGGGGTTTTCTACTGCTATTTTCATTTTCTGAATTTGGGCTCGAAGGGCCTCATTTTCTTTGGCAAGCCTTTTATTTTCTCCTTCGTACGCCGCGACTTGCAAGCCACTCTCGAATTGAAGCTCTCTAACTCGCTTTTCCAAATTTCCTATTGTGGTCCTGTACTCATTCTCCTTAGCCAACCAAGCCCACTATTCTTGCGACGCCTCAACGAATTCCTAAATGTGAGGCTTTTTGGCTGGTCTTTTTGGTTCGGCCCTTGCAGTGTTCTTATTTATATACCAGGCAAGATAGGCGGGTGAGACTTCGCCTCTAGATAAGTCACGCACTTGAGTATTCACTGTCAAATACTGGCATTCATTCCAAATAGAACGAACTGTTTCTTCATGAAATTGACCGTCAGAACTAACCTTGACCGCATAAACACTAAGATCTTCATCTGGGTGCATCACCTGACACCTTCCCAACTGTTTCATCGCCCGGTAAGGAGTGTTGGGCTGGATACCTCGCAGACCCATTAGGAGGAAGTAAGGACCAGTGGCGGGCATATACACAATTTCTTCAACAGGAAGCCAACCCAATGTCCTTTCTATTTGTCTTTCAGTAATGGAATGAAGGCAGGATACCCAATCTCCGAACCCCTCTGGCAGCTTGAACCCTGAAATCCTTGTATCAAACTCTTCAATGTAACTTTTCTTTGTGGACCCGTAACTCATATACTGAGGGCGATGACACAGGTGCTCGATCATCCACATCTGTAAGAGCAAATTGCATCCCTTGAAGAAATCTGCCCCAGGTTTACAAACTGTGAGAGCTCGGTACATCTCAGACGCTATCATAGGGGTAAGAATGCTTTTGGCATTGGTAATCAGGACCTTGACGACTCCAGCCACCCGCAAATCGATATTCCCGTCTTTTCGAGAGAACACCACAAGGCCTAGGAAAGTTACCATGAAGGCGAAACGCCTATGCTCATCCCATTTTGTTCGGTTTCCTCTGCTACACACCCCGCTTGCCGGATCGTTGAACCCTCCTACATGCCCGTACCTCTGATATATAAAACGTAGAGTAGAAAAACCACCCTCCAACTCGGAATACGGGACTCCCTTGCTTATCTTTAGCAAATCCATGAACTTGTGAGAGTTAACAGCTCTTGGAGCGAGTACTTATGTCTCAGCCCTTTAGTACTTCCCATATAATCTGCTATCTCTTCCAAGGTTGGGGTGAGTTCAAAATTCGAAAAGTGAAATACGTTATGGGCCGGGTCCCAAAGCGTAACCAAAGCCTTTATGATATCTCCTCTAGGTCTGATTTTTAACAACCTGGTGAGACCTCCCAAATGAAGATTGACTTTATCTTGCTCCGATTTTCCCAGATCCTCCCACCACATATGCAACTCCAAAGGGATTGCGTTCCTGACTGTTATCGGCAAACTTGGACTTGTGCTCATTCTGCACATTTATATTAAGCACAAATCAAGACTCATTTGACTCGAAGACAAAATTGACACTTTTTCTTTTTCCTTCACATTAAAAATAAAATTCGGTTTTGCAAATACGGCCTTTCAGCACCTCGAAGACGAAGATTTTAAGGCTGTGTTGGCTAACCGGTGAAAATCCTTGAAAAATGACCACAGGCGGCTGTTCTTGCAAAAGCCTTCCGGCACCCTTTTAGGGACATTCGGCTATTTCTGACAAGAATGACATCACCCTAATTATTTTCAAATAAAAGTAAAATTTTTGTTCTTTTGGGCTATTTTGCAAAAAAAGAAGTTGGACTCGATGAGGGTTGCCTACGTATCTCACATCCGGTGGGAATCAAACTGGAGTATTTCGGGCAAATAAAATGGACTATTTTTGAAAACCAAACCTTTTTTTTTTCAGTTCGTTTTTCTCCTCTTTTTTTTCAAAAATTCGGCAGAGTTTCGGTGCTGTTTGGACACTGGTTTTTCTTAAAATAGGTGATTAACTCTCTTAACCATCTACACTGCTATTTCTTTTCTGAACTCTCTCCTTTTATTCAAAAGCCGATCAACATGCAAATCCGAAGAAAATAAATACACAAGTAACAAGTAAGATGCATCAAGATGGTCTTTTTATTTCAGGTGCACCTGTCCTAGACAGACCCAACCCCTGTGTTGAGTCTCCAAAGTAAAAAATGCACATGATGCAAACAAACGTTCCTACTAGGGATCCGGCATGAGGTATTGTTATACTAGGTTTAAAAACCTGGGTTTATTAGTTCTAGACCTGGCTTACCCGAGCGGACAACTCGAGCCGGGGGGGAGGGGCTACGTACCTGTAACCAAAAGATCATACAGCTTTGCAACTTGTCCGAACCTCGTTCTATTTGGGATTTGACACTAATAGAAAGAATTCACAACCAACATGCACTCCTCAGGAGGGAAAAGAGAAGGGTTTCATAGCAATTTATATACAGTTCAGATAATATCAAAGCGGTAAAAACATCACTTAGTACGTTAGGCCCAAACATGTAGCAAAATCAGATAACAATTTATCTAAGCTCGAATTCTGAACCCTGAACCAGAGATTCTGGGTTCGATCCCCAGTAGAGTCGCCAGAGCTGTCACACCTCCTTTTTACCAACACCCCCGGAAAGGGTATGTATAAGGGAGTTTTTCCAATTAAAGGACAATCGAAACGTGATTATTGCAATTAAAGATTCAGATTCACCACTTGGGAGATTTATGGTATCCCAAGTCACCGATTTAGAATCCTGAATCGAGGAAAAGATTGAATATGTTTAACAGTCCGCGAGCATAGAAATTGGGGTAAAGAATTCTGTTAACCCGGGAGAAGGTGTTAGGCATTCCCGAATTCCGTGGTTCTAGCACGGTCGCTCAACTGTTATTATTGGCTTATTTATCTGATTTTTAAGAAAAAAAACTTTGAACCTATGTGCATTTTAACTTTAAACCGCTTTTAATTATTTTAAAGAAGATTTCAACGTCGTTTGAAATATGTCTTTGGACCGCGCCACATGAAATGCAACCGCAATCCGAAACACATTTTATTCAATGTTGTCGAGATTTGGATTTGGGTCACATGAAATGCACACCCGAGTTTAGGAAGGTAATTTTAAGATTACGTAGCTAAAGCAACTACTCGTTTTTAATTTTGCGAGGGCCATGGAAAATTTGCTAAATGGCACACCTCGAATTCTAAGGATTTAAAATAAATAATTAAATGAGGGCCACGTATTTTAAGATTTTATTTGGCACGACTCGCCCCAATCCCAATTTTTAACGAGAATTCAAACTAAACCTTGGAGGTCCATAAGCTACTTGTGTTACTTAATATAGCACACCTCCAATCTACTTTTAAAAACCCAATTAATTGACTAAATAAATGCTTGATGTAATTCTAATATTTCTCTTTTACTAAAGGCGAACTTGCTTATCAGCTAGTGGGCCTTATGTTGAATGGACAGCTATTAAAGAAGGGTTGTTTCAACAACAACTATTAAACAAGGACTGGGTCCGAGGAAACAGACCCAAATGGTGTAAAGTACACAGTCCCTTTGTTAGCCTCTTCAGGCTTGGGCCCAAGATGAACCCAAGATTTAGTGAACTGACAAACACCGAGTGACATGGAGATATGCATATTGAATCAAGAGGTTAAACATTCATTAGCTGGGCCGGTATAAGGTCCAACACTTAAAGCCAAACAATCTGCAGAATCAAGTAAACGCTAACCGACTAACACTACGTGAAACATAAAATGAACTACGCCTTTTTACTTATGAGTTTAAATTAATTTAGCACAAATCAAACTAACTGAGCTTCTAACTCTATTTTTTGCACATTCTGGTCCAAGCTTGCTATATGAAAAGCCCAGCAGTAACACCTTAAATTATCGGGCTAAAGAGATGAGCCCAAATTGAAAACGGACCAGCCTCAACAAACATTGGGATCCCAGTTCGAGTCCACACAGCGTAAAACATCGAGTATTTTGCATTCGAATTTACAGATAATGTTGCTTTAAGAAATTCAAACAATTACTGATGGGAACACACCTATCGTTACTTTTATGCAGATGCTACAATCCAAATATCAATTCATTCTATCATCTAATACTATCACAATTCTTACTAACAGGTTCCATAATCTCGAAAAATAATAGACATTCACTAATTTAGTTTCCAAAGGGAAGCTATATACCATAGCCTAAAATCAAAAAGCTATTCAAAATAACACACTGATTTCAATTAAGCTATCATATGACTTGAGCTTTGCATACAAGTACCCTTTGCAAATATCCTTAAAAGTCCCTCTTATAAATAACAACAAGCTCAATTCATGAAGTCTAAACAGATAAACCATAATCTGTCCCATATTATAAACCAAGACTAAACTAAAACCAAGACTAAAAGACAACCAACTGGAATTGACTGATCACAAATTTCAGTTACGTCCTATTCACTGATAAATTTATATAGTCAGATTCTTTCTAAAAAAATACTGAGCAGTATAAGCTATGCAGGAAATTGAAAGAGAGCTGGAACTTCAATAACAAACAACATCATGTTTAATCACATTTTTTAGATCCAAACTTCGAATTACATTCAATTGATCCCCATAGTGTTAGAAAAATACCTGGAAATGAAAGGACACAAGAGGTGAGAGATCAGCAATAGCAGTAGCAGAAGTTAGCCCCAGATTCAAACAATCAAATAGTGAAATTGACTCAGAAAGACCAATAGAACAGCAAACCAAATAGTAGACTTAAACCAGCTCTTTTCAATGCCCAAGTTCAATCCATTTCCAACCCGGATAAATTAGAAATTGCTTCAGACACTCAAAACCTCAAGAATTGCATAAGAAAATTCAATGGAACAGTCTTTTTATCCAAATTTTAGCCGTTTGTGATTTTCTGAAAAACGTTTCTTCAGCTCTTGGGTCCCCTTGAAAGACAAGAAATGATGCCTTTATAGGCAAGAATGTAGGGCAGCCCCAGCTTGCACTTTGCCCCTTTTCTAATTTTTGTTTTAGCTTAGGTGCCCTTAGTTAAATTTTTAGAATTTAAGATAGCCTCCACCCCAGCTTCCTAGAAGCTTCCCTAATCTGTTACAACAATATTCCCTACCATAGAATCCCTAAACTACCCTCTACACCCCTGTTTTTTACTTCATAAAACCAAACAAAATATGGGTCCAATCGACCCAAGTCCATGTTGGCCTGAGTCTACAAATTCTGGGCTAATCCTTTTCTCTTGGGCCCAAATTCGACTCGGAACTTCACAGAAGGTTCGATGAGGTAGGAAAAGAAAGAAGCCAACCGGAGTCATTAGGCTCTATGAATTATGGTTTCAAAGGCCCAAAACAAACGGGCGAATCAAACAAAACTAAAGATACTAATTAACCTAAAAAGAAACACATGCAGACATGATTGCAAGAACGGAAGAATAGAAGAAAAATCAAAACACAAACAAAAGAAACAGAGGAAGACAAGAGGGGAAATGCATGCAAAAATTAAAACTTAAAAGGTAAAGAACAAAATACCTAACCATGCTTGGACCGTAAGAAATGCGAGTACCTTTGAACCTTCAAATTTTCTGGCCAAGTTTGACATTAATCATGTGTTCTTATCAAGAACACATGAATAAAGTCGAACTAGACCTAAATCCTTACTGGAATCCCGAATTCGAGGTTTTTGGGATTTTTAGGGCTTGACTTAGATTTAAGATTCGAGGAGCTCTAGGGTGATTCGAAGGCAGTGGTTTAGATAATCTGAACGAGAAAGGGACGGGGGTTTTAGGGTGTAAATTTGGGGCTAATAGGACGAGTTAGGGTTTCAGCCACTCTCTTTGATGCAAGATTCGAGAGGCTGGGATGGGATTCGAGAGTGGAGATTTGGAGATTTGGAAAGAGGATAAGGAGGAGAGTCGGTGATGTAAAAATGGGGTCGATTGGAGTCACGCCACCGGCGGAGATGATTTCTGGCGGCGGTTCACGGCGGAGACGGTGAGGGCTCTGTGAGGGAGATGAGACGAGACAGGGTAGGGGGCTGTTAGGGGGGTGACTGATTCGGACATATATATATCAACATGAAACCAGTTCCTGTCCGTTGGATTGACAACTATCAACGGCTCAGATCAAGCTTGACGAAACGACGTCGTTTTGGCTTTAAGGTGGGGCAAACCGGGTTAGGGGACGGGTCTGGGCTGAGTTTACATGGGTTTGGGAAGAAAAATGATTTGGGCTGAGAATTTAATTAGTTTGGCCCAAAAATTTGACTCTTTTCCATTCTTTCCTTCTCTCTTTTTTTCAATTCATTTTTCCTTTACAATTCTTTTCTTTTTTTTTTCAAAAATTAAAATTAAAAACCTAAATTAATCTATCAAAATACTAATTAATTCTAAATAATAACTAACACGACCAATTAAAAATTAAATTTAAAGAAAACTGCCCGAAAATCAAAAATTAAAATTAAAGGGTCCAAAATGACTATTTTTGTGATTTTCCTTTTTATAAACAACTTAATTACTAAATAATTCTTAAAATGAAAAATTAACTTCTAAATGCACCTGCAACACACAATGTTTTTGTATTTTTCACTAATTAAAATGCACAAACAAAAACGCGAACAATTAACAGAAAATGCCACTAAAACCCACAAAATTGCAAACAATGGAAAAAATTATATTTGTTTTGAATTTGTGGGAGTAATTCATATATAGAGGAAAAATCACGTGCTCATAGTGATCCTGATGAGTGTACCACTCCAATGCCGTGCCACTCAGACTCTGGCTAAAGTACGCCATCAACCACCCATCTTTCCCACTAGCTCCTCTCATTTTACTGCAGAATCCCCTCACATGGGCCACCAAGTCTCCATGCCCGTCATATAGATCAAATTTAGGCATCTTGAATCCCACCGACAACTGAACATTGGGAAATAGACACAAATCCTTGTAGGCTTTGCTCACCTGGCCTCCTAATCCCTGTATGTTTCTGAATGAGTGTTCCAGGCTTCTTACCTTCCTGAATATCTCCTCATGCTCTGGGTTCTTAGGTGATTTCTCAGTCTCAACTGGGAGGTCGAAACGAGGAGTGTAAGAGTAATTCTCTAGGCCTTGAAAGTAGGTTCCGGGGGATAATATTGGTTATCTTGGGTCTGGAATAAAGGCTTACTGGAGGATCGATGGAGTGTAGCAGGTGGGGATACCACAAAGACAGGGGTGACTGGTGGACGGGGGTATGGGATTGGTTTAGCTGGCAGTGCTTGTGGGGTTTGGGAAGTGGTGCCTTGGTAGTGGTGGTAAATGGGGAAGCCGGGTGATGAATCAACAGTGGGAGGTTCTTGGGATTGAGCCAGCGGCAGGACGAAAGCAGGGTTGGTGGGGTATGATGGTGGTGGATGCCCTTTCATCCACGCCTGGTACATCTCCACCATCTGGTGTTTCAACTTATGTAACTCCTCTTTCAGATTAACATTAGACTTTTTCCTCTCCATTGACGGATCAATAACACTTGCATCCAGTTCTTGGCCAGCCATGATCAACTTGTCTTTGGACCTGGTATTGTACGGGTGAGTGGCCAGAATGCCAAACAAACTAACTACCTGCCTGGACTTGATGACAACAAGCAAACTCGTTAGCGATTAGAGCTTAATAGATAGTCAACCGCACGTTGGGGATGCAATGCACCTAAGCAGTTAACTATTTCTATTATGCATTTGAATGGATGCTTGCGTCATCTGGCTTTCACTAATTTCTAATTTCTTTTTCTCTCCTTTCCCATTCCCGCTTTTCTTTGCTTGGTTCTTTTTTGCTTTTATTCTCTCATTTTTCCCTCTCTTGTTTTGCCATTATTTCTTTCCCACAGTTTTCTTGTTTTCTCTTTTTTTTCTTTTCTTCTTCTCCTTTTTTTATTTCACGGTTATGATCGAATACTATGGGGATTGCCTACATATCATGGCACCGCATGAATCAGACCAAACGTAGTTCTGGGAATAAGTGAAAAATAAAAGAAAGATACATTTTTTGGGTTTTCAATTTTTCATAAAATAAAAGCAAAACATCCTGGTTACGATGACTTCTACTGCAAATTTTAATCATAAAAACTAACAGACTCAAAAAGATAGAATAACAGACTCCAACAGAAAAATGAAAATGGAGACTCAAAAATGGACTAACGAACTCTAGAAGAAAGATGAAAATACAGACTCGAATGAAAATCATGAATATATAAGTGTCTGAACTGCTCTAGGGGCCCGCGGGACATCAGTCGGTCTCGCTGCGGGCCTATGCGCCATATCTTCTTGATGGCAGAATAGGTCATCCATGATCTATCGGACAAAAATCATAACGGAAGCGAAGAACATGGACCTGGTCATGTTTTCACACTTGTTGCACTTTATCACAATGTAGTCCACAACGTTCCTAACCCTATACCCTTCTCCTGTAACAACCGTTCGATCTGCTGAGATCTAGCATCCAAAACTTGTTCAGCTATGTGATTTTGCTCTTGAAGCTGCTGCAGGTCTTTCTCTAGCTGTGACATTAGGGCATAACAGTGTTCCCTTTCTGCTTTGAAGCTCTTTGTTTGTTTGGCCATCTCGTTCTCAAGGGTAGTTAGTTTTTTCTTCAAATTGGTAGCTTCTCCCTTATATTTCCTTTTTAATTGCCAGACAAACTCTGCTCGTCCCTCTGCGTTCTTCGCTAACTGTGCCCGGGCTCTTGCCAGATTACCCTAGGATTTTTCCAAATCATCCTCACACTCAGCTATTTTCCTCCTAAGACCACTTATGAGTCTTTCATCCTTTTGGCTCCTTTCCTGATTCTCAGCAGCTATTTTCATTTTTTGGATCTGTGCTCGAAGGGCCTTGTTTTCTTGGGCCAATTTCTTCTTCTTCCCTTCATCAGCAGCAGCCTGTACACTTTTGTCAAATTTAAGATCTCGGATTTGTCCCTCCAATTTGCTTATGGTGGCTTTGTAGCTTGCCTTTTTTGCCAACCAACCACATTGCTCTTGTGCCCATCAGTGAATTGTTGAACATAGGGCCTTTTGGTGGGCCGTTCGAGATCTTGATGGACTTGAGACCTTTTACCATACCAAGTTGTGTAACTAGGCTCCTACTCGTTTCTGGACAGATCCCGTACCTGAGTCTTTTACTCTAATAGCCTACATTGATGCCAAATCCGACGCACCCTTTCTTTCGGGAAAGCAGCTTTTGGTCTCAGTTCAATGACCTGCTGACTCAAATCCTCATCATGCGGGATAGTCTGGTACCTGCCTAGCTGGCATAGAACTCTGTGTGGGGCATAAGGCTGAATGCTCCAGAGACCCATCAATAGAAGAAAACATACTTCGGCCGACATGTAAATGACTTCATTGACCGGGAGCCACCCGAATGTCCACTCAATTTTGTCTGCAGTCAGGGAGCTTAAATGTGCGAACCATGCTTTTGTACCATCCGGAAACTCATGGCCCTCCACTCGTTGTTCATGTTTTTCAATGCATTTAAGACTGGTCATGCCACAGTTCATGTACCTTGGACAGTGGCAAAGGTGTTCCTCCATCCAGAGTTGTAGAAGCATATTGCATCCCTCAAAAAACTTTCCTCCTTCTCGGCAAACAGTTAGAGCTTGATAAATCTCCGCTAGGATCATCGGTACAATGATGCCATTAGTCCTTTTAGTCATGAAGTCGGCTATTCCCACAAGCCCCAATTCTATGTTTCCATCCTTTCTTGGCAAATCAAAACACCCAGGAATGCCACTATAAAAGGCAGTCCCCGCTGAGCTTCCCACTTATCTTTGTTCCCCGAATGAGTAAGACCGGTATCTAGCATCTCAAAATCGCATGGATTCCTGTAACGTTGGTACAAGAAGTAGAATGTGCAGAATCCCTTAGCCAAATTTCTGTCTTGAACTTCCCGACTGATGCTTAGAAGATCCAGAAACTTATGAGGAGTCACTCTTCTAGGTGCCACCGGGTATTAATTTCTGAGATTCCCACTAAAACCAGTGTAGCCCGCCATTTCCTCAAGTGTAGGGGTTAGCTCAAAATCAGCAAAATGGAACACATTATGCGCTGGGTCCCAAAATGGTATCAAAACCTCAATTATATCCGTTCTCGGCATAATCTTCAGAAGACCAACAAGACCGCCCAAAACGTTTATCACAGTTTCTCTGCTGACTTCCCCTAAATCATTCCACCACATATGGAGTTCTAACGGGATTTCCTCAAGGACTGTGAAAGGTTCATTTTCAATCGTGCTCATCCTACACATTTATTTAAAATGATTGGTTTAAAAGACCATGTTTTACTTTTACTCAAGAGAAAAATACCAATTTTCGAAAACTGTAATTTGAAACAAAATACTTTTGCGAATACAACCCTTCAACACCTCAAGAAATAAAATTTTAGAGCTGTGTTTGTTAATCAACCAATATTTGAAAAAGGACCCTAGGTGGCTATTCTTTCAAAAATAGCCTTTCGGCGCCCTTTGGGGGCATTTTGGCTATTTTAGACAAGAACGACGTCACCTAATTTATTTATGACAAAATAGCGACACTTCATATTTTTTTGGGTTATTTTTGCAAAAATAGAGTTGGATCCGATGAGGGTTGCCTACGTATCCCACATCCTGTGAGAATCAAACTTGCATAGATCGGTCAATTTTGACGCAACAACAAAAGACACATAAACATTTTGGAAATAGCTTTTTTTTCTTTTCTTCAAAAATTCCGGCAGAGTTTCGGGGTATTTTGGACACCAGGTTTTTCACAAGCCGGTAATTTCCTCTTGCTCACCTCAATTTGGTTTTTCTCAATTTTTCTCCCTTATTCTTGAAGCCAATCAACATGCAATCCGAGTTAAATAAATGCGCAAGTAGCAAGTAAAATGCATCAGGATGGTCTTTTGATTTTGGGTGCACCTGTCCTAGACGGACCCAACCTCTATATTGAGTCCCCAAAGTCAAATGCACGTGATGCAAACAAGCGTTCTTACTAGGGATCCGGCATGAGGCTATGTTATACTAGGTTTGAGAACCTGGGTTTATTTGTTCTAGACCTGGCTTACCCGAGCGGACAGCTCGAGCCGGGGGGGGCAGCGTACCGGGAATACAGAAGCTTCACCGGCTTTGCAACTTGTCTGAACCTCGTTCTAAAATTGGGATATGACTTTAACAGAAGAGAAGCTACACGAAGTGCACCCTTTTCAGATGATTTAGAAGACTCAGAGAGAGGAGGGATTCGTAACAATTTATATACAGTTCAACAATATCAAAGCGGTAAAAAAGTAACATTTAGCACATTAGCCCAAACATGTATATAAAATCAGATAATAAATAAAGCCAAATATAACAATTATCCTAAGCTTGAATTCTAAACCCTGAACCAGAGATTCTGGGTTCGGTTCCCCAGCAGAGTTGCCAGAGCTGTCATACCTCCTTTTTACTACTCCAGAAGGGTATAAGGGAGTTTTTTCCAATTTAAGTGACAATCAAAACGAGATTATTTATTTATTGTTCAGAGTCGCCACTTGGGATAATTATGGTGACCCAAGTCACCGATTTTGAAATACCGAATCGAGGAAAGTTGACTCTTATTTATGGTCCGCGAACAAAGAAATCCGGGTAAGTAAGTCTGTTAATCGGGAGAAGGTGTTAGACATTCCCGAGTTCCGTGGTTTTAGCACGGTTGCTCAACCGTTATTATTGGCCTAATTACCTGATTTATTACACGTTTTAAACCTATTGCGCTTTTTTAACTTTATAATCGCTTTTATTTATTTAAGGAATTATTTCAAGGTTATTTAAAACACATCACAAACCACACTACATGAAATGCACCCGTGATTTACGACACATTCTATTTAACCTTGTTGCAATTAAAACCGGGTCACATGAAATGTACACCTGGATTTTAGTAATAGTCGTGATAATTATATAATCGACGCGCCTAAAGAAAACTACAAAGTTCATTTTTAATATCTAAATTATAACATTTGTGAGGGCCATAGATGATTTAATTTTGCTTATGGCACGCCTCAAGTCTCTTTTTTCAAGTGATTTCTTGATCTGGTCTTATGAGAGCCATAAATGATAGATCTTGTTTGATATGGCACACCTCAATCTAATTAAAAGAGTCATGCTTAATTAAAGAGGTCTAAAGGAGTTTGAATTCTTACCTAAATAAAATTTTATCTAACATTACTATAAGCAGCCTATGCAAAATACCATACTAACTTAACGTTGGGAGGGGGGACGAGTTCCAGACTTGCAGTAACAACAAATAACATTTAAAGGGGAGTTGGGCTCAAGATGAGGCCCAAGACTAAACAGGATCAGCAAAGGCATTTGAGCATAACTGGGCCAACTATAAGGCCCAGCTGTGAGACTTGCTGCAATAACTTGAAGCAAAAATGATCACATGAACATCTTGAGATCAGGTAATGCATTAAACGAAACTTCACAGGGTAAACGAAACAACTACACCAAAGCTGAAGGACCTAGCTTGAGACTGGGCTGCTCGATTTCGGCCTATGTTAAGTCCCATTCGAAACCCAACAGTCGTGTTACCCCATGACAGCCCAAGTCACTTTGCACAATTTTAGTCAGATTAAAAGCATAGCTTGAGATTAAATATGTTAAAAATGCAACATTTAAAACTTTCCTTAGTCAAAAATTACAACAGCCTGCACTACAGAACATTCAAACCCTCTAAATGTTCAAATACGAAGACCTTCAGCTCAATCACAAGAACAACATAATAAGCTAAAAGCCTAAACCATACTTTGAAGATGAAATATAAGAATATCAACATGATTGAGTGGAAAACACATGAAAGAACTGAAATTAATACATAGACATGGAAAAACTCTAAAGAACATAGATTAATATTCAGCAAAATTGAGGTTCATCCTCAAATCTTCCAACTTGGTTACACATTTTCAGATTTGCACTTCATATGTCACTTAAGAGCCAAGGAATACCTAGAAGTCAAAGTAAACAAATAAGGTGAGGATTTCAGCAACAACAACAAATAAGCACATTAATCCAACAACATTCAGCTCTTTCAAACCATTTTTAACCCCAAACAAAGTAGAGATCCCTTGAAACTTTTAAACTCTTCCAACAATGAAAATCAAAGAGCAATTTCAAACAATTTCCAATCAAAAGAATGCAGAAAACTTGAGTGTTTTTCAGAGTGTATATCCCAGTCGTTTCTAGTTTTTGGTATTCTAATCTCTGCCCTCAACATCAAGGAAATGGGACTTTTATAGAGGGGTCTTAGGGCAGCATACTTAATTTTTATTCATTCACTACCCTCCCCTATTCAATTCCCTTTTGTTCATTTCCAACCCTGAATTTTAAACATGTTTGCTGAACTACCCAATTCCCACCTTCTTGGAACCTTCCCAGACAGTTAGGAAAGAATCTCATCCTCAAAATGACCAAAACAACCATTGACACCCCTGTATTTACCTTCAGGAAATCACTCCTGGATCAAATTAACCCAAAAACCAAAACCCAACCCATGGGTTGTGTACTAACAGCCCAAACTGAACCTCAAAACATAAAGGGATGAATTCAATCGAAAACTTAAGCAATCAAACTTTGAATTTAAATGAAAAGTGGACTTTTTAAAAGAGACAATAATTCATCAACAAATGCCTTGGACCAATTATTAAGCTACCGAGATGGCAATTCAAACAACCTTAATTAAATAATGAAATTTAACAGAAGAATTATAAGTTGGAATCATGCAAAGTATAAAATCAATACCTAGATATGCTAAAGCACGAAAAATAGAAAGGGGTGTTGGTTATTACCTAGACAAATGGGGAAGAAGGCTTTGGCAAACACTGACCTACCAAAGGGGTTCAAATAACTTCAGGATAACCCGAAATGAACGCTAATCAGTTGTTCTTGCCAAGAACAATCGACTAGCATGGATCTCGAGCCACCACGAGCCTTGTAAAACCAACGAATGACTAAAAAAAAAAGAAAACTCGATCTTTCTATTTTTTTAAGATCCAACTTTGAGATCGTTTGATGGGGATTTTGGGGAATATGGTGGTGGATTAGGAATCAGGGGTGGGTGGTGATTGTGTGGTCAATTTTTGGTGGAGTTTGGAGATCCACCGCCGCCGATGGCAAATTCCGGTGAGTGGCGGACGGTGGTGAGAGATAAGGTATGAGAGAGAAGATAGAACAGGGGTCCTAGGTTACTTCTGAGGATATTCAGACATTTTTATGTAAATGTGATGAAGCCTTCATGGCCGTTAGATGAGAGAAGATGAAGGGCCAGGATTTCTTTTAAAACACTTGAACTCAAAACGACATAGTATTGCCTTAGTACTACATCGTTTTAGCTGTCTCAAGGACTAAATGGGCCTAGTTTGGACGGGTTGAGTGCAGAGGTTTGTCCCAAATTCAAAGTTAAATCAAACCTTTCTTCACAATTCCTTTTTCTTTTATATATTTTCTTTTCTATAATTAATTAAAATCCTAAATTGATATAATTTGTAAAATTAAACTAATTATCTATTTACAACAAATATAAAAATCATTTAAACCTAAATAAAAAGAGAAAAACTACTATTTTAAAATCAAAAGCTAAAAATGCAACAATTGGGCCATTTTGTGATTTTCCTTTTTTAACAAAAGAAATACTTACTAATTAATTCCAAAAATGTAAGACAAACCTAAATGCGATGCATGGTATTTTTTGGGTATTTTTCATGATTTTTAATGAAAAATTAAATGTGCACAAAAATGTAAACAACTAACAAAACTCTACGAAAAATCTATAAAATTTCAAAATAATGGGAAAAATCTATTTTCTTGAATTCTATCGGAGCAATTCTTATAGGAAAAAATCACGTGCTCACACTTGCTTTTCTTTTAAATGTAATAAGGCCAAGTTCCATTAGCAACATTATCTTATTTAGTTTCATTTTGGGTTGTTTACTTTTACATTAATGAAATAAGGCAATTATTGGTACCAAATTTCTCCAAATTTATTTTTCGCTAAGCCTACCTCGGGCACAACGAGGCTCCCAAATTAGGACGCAAATTTATATTCCCTCAATATGTGTTTAAATACTGCAAACATTTCAGAACCCTTACTAACTTGTTTACCTTTTTGTTTTCCTTTATTCTTTATTCCCATCCCCTAAGGTTGGTTTGCTCATACTGGCATCATCGGCATATCACACCAGATCTAGAGGCCCTCCACCTCCTCCTCCTACTCCTCCAAGCAATACAAAGAGCAAAGGGAAAGCTAAAATGGACGACTTAAGTGGTATTCGAAAGGAGAATGCTGAGAACGCAGAAACTTCAGATGGTCGGAGTACTCCGACACCAAATGATTTAGTTTTGAGGTTAGAACAAAAGATACTAGAACTACAAGGAGAAATTGAGCAGGTCCGCAACTTGGCAAAGCTATCACTCACCCTGAATGTCCCCGACATCAACCAATAAAACACAAAGAACCTAACACCTCCCCAAAACACACCAAACCAACATTCACAAAACCCTCTTGCACCGCATCAATATGCAACCCCACCTCAAAATCTCAACCCTTTATCGCTACCGGCGCCACCACAGCACCATCATCAACCAATCCAGTACCCACCAACTGCTACTTATTACAATCCCCAAAACATACCACAACCCATTCCCGATCCTCAAAACTCAACCAATGACCACCACTACACCCAGGCACCTGGCACTCACCAAAACAACCTTATATATGTGGAAACCATACCTCACTCTACCCAACCAACATCCTACACACCAGAATCCGCTGAGAAGGACATGCTCATCAAAAACATGGCTGAAGAACTCAAGAAGTTGACAAGTCGACTTCAGGATATCGAAGGAGGCAAAGGGATAGAAGGTTTGAACTATGAAGACCTGTGCATACAGCCAAATGTAAAACTGCTAGAGGGGTACAAACCTCCCAAGTTCTAGATGTTTGACGGTACAGGTGATCCCAGAGTTCATCTGAGGACCTATTGTGACAAGCTTGTCGGGGTCAGAAAGGATGAAAGGATCCGGATGAAACTCTTTATGAGAAGTTTTACGGGAGATGCTTTGTCCTGGTACATCAGCCAGGATCCTAAGAAATGGTCCAACTGGGTGAGTATGACATCTGATTTCATGGACCGATTCAGGTTCAACACAGAAAATGCACCAGATGTTTTCTACATTTAGAACCTTAAGAAGAAACCCACCGAAACTTTCCGCGATTATGCTACTCGATAGAGGTCAGAAGCGGCCAATGTCATGCCATCTTTGGACGAGGAACAGATGAACAAATTCTTTGTCAGAGCACAGGATCCACAATATTATGAAAGATTGATGGTTATTGAAAACCATAAATTCTCTGATATCATCAAACTTGGGGAAATAATAGAAAAAGGCATCAAAAATAGGATGGTAACAAACTTTGAGGCATTACAGGCCACAAACAAGGCATTACAATCAGGCGGCATATCGAAGAAGAGAGACATTGGGGCAGTAATAGTGGCTCAAGGCCCGAAATCTCCATTTACATATCAAACACCTCCACCCACATACCAAGCACCACCACCCACATACCAACCCTTATCTCCCAGATACTCCCAACCAGCTACTGCCTATAATTCCTATAATTCCCAACCATCTCATTTCCAGTCACCTACAACTCGCCAAAATTATCCAAGACCATGACCCAATTTTGACCACAAGCCACCCAAACAATACACCGCTATTGCTGAGCCCATCGACCAGCTATATGAAAGTTTGAAAGTTGTTGGTTATATCACCCTTATTCCCGCTGTGGCATTAGAGAATCCATCCCAATGGGTCAATCCAAACAAAACCTATGCATACCATTCCAGTCTAAAAGGGCATACCATTAACGAGTGCCGAACATTGAAAGATGAAATCCAGACGCTGATTGACAACAAGGTTATATAGGCAAAATAAGTTGCACCCAATGTCCGCAACAACCATCTCCCGGATCATAAAGGTGGCGGGATACATGCGATCGAGATGGGTGAAGAATGGGATCCTAAGGGGTCAATCGGGCTCATTCGAGAAGGCGATAACTTTAAACCTATAGTCACACTTACTCCCATTATAGTGCAGACTCAGTCACCGATCGAGGTTGAGATAGCTGCATCAGTTCCATTTGAGGTAGAGGTAGCTCCACCTACGGCCACCCTTGTTCCATTCGAAGTGGAAGTGGCTACACCTTTCACGGTAACGGTATCAATAACACCTCATTTAGAATCAAAACAATACCCTGGGATTACGTTGCCGAAGCTAGGCGGAAAGGAAAGGCAAAGATGGAGGAATCCGATGTTACGCAAGGAATAACTAGGACCAGAAGAATCTATACACCTGAACACTTGGAAGGACCAAGTAAGGATTCCACTACCAAACAGTGTGTCATTGAAATGAGACCAGATGACCTTTGGAGGAAAGTACAAGAAAGGGAATATTCCGTCATTGATCATTTGAACAAAACCCCGGTTCAGATATCCATCCTATCACTGTTGCAAAATTTAGAGGCACACAAGAATGCTTTGATGAAGGTGTTGAGTGAAGTTTATGTACCTAACAATATCACCTGCAGAGAGATGGACAATATGGTAGGGCAGGTGCTGGAAAGTCATATGATAATCTTCCATGAAGATGAGCTACCTCCTGAAAGGTTGAATCACAACCGAGCATTGCATATCACAGTGCAATTTGAGGACAAATTCATTGCCAGGGTCTTGATTGATAGAGGTTCAAGCCTCAATATTTGTCCGTTGGATACTCTGAAAAGATTGGGAAAACATTTTCATGAAATATGGGCAGGGAGTATGAACGTGAAAGCCTTTTATGGGTCTCAAAGGGCCATGATTGGGGAGATTAATCTTTGTCTACATATGGGGCCAACTTGGTTCGATGTTGAATTTCAGGTGCTCGACATATCAGCCTCGTACAATCTTCTGTTAGGCCGTCCATGGATACATGATGCTGGGGATATGGCTTCCATACTACATCAAGCAGTGAAATTCGAATAGAACCATCAGGAGGTGATCATTTACGGAGATGGGAGTAACTCCATTTACACCAGTCAAACCATCCCGATTATTGGAAACAGAAGAAGGTTAGGAGGGAAAACCTGTCATCACATCAAACGTGTCAATGCCATTGAGAAAGACAAATGGTGGAGTAGCAAAATAGAAATCATACTGGTATGGTCTGGGTATGAACCCGACAGATGGCTTGGGAAGAATCTCTAGGGTATTTCCAAACCGATACAGCTGAAATATCATGGTACTACCTTCGAGCTCGGATATCAGTATACATGACAAGAGTATAATGATTGGTCGCCTCCATGGCGTGGGCTTTAATACCCTCTCGAGCAACCAGTACCACATCTGGATCAGGCTTTTCACCAAGGTGATACAATATGGGGAACTGTAGAAGAAGAAGCATTAGCTGGGCTAAGGAATTTGCTTTTGGAGGATGAAGACATGGACTGTAGTGCAATAATTGAGGAGGAGGAAGAAGGCCTCACTATTCAGACTGTGGAGAAGGGAGTTGTTCTCAGGAACTGGACCACCACACCATCCCGGGCCCACCGAGTCCCTGGGTAGCTTGGTAGATTTTATTCTAGGCATCTAAGATTTTCAGTATTTTTGTTTTTAAAGACTCACTTGTTTCAAAATAAATGCTCGATTCATCGAGACGTACTCGTTTGGATGTTTTAAGTCGTAATCAAATGCATTGCTCTTTATTATTTATTATTATCTTCCATATTTTTCTTTCTACAATGTTATTGTTACTTTTCCTGATGAACCGGCAACTGTGACATATAATGAGGCAATGCAACATGAGGATAGTGATTCGGATGAAGAAGATGAGATACCTGAGGAAGTTGTCAGGGAGGTTGAAAACTTTGAGAATAAGCCTAAGTCCAACCTTGACGAAACCGAAGAAGTATATTTAGGGAACGCCGAGACCGTCAAGGAGACTCGCATCAGCATTCACTTATCACCGACAGAGAAACAGGAATACGTTCATTTCTTAAAGAAGTATGAGGACATTTTTGCATGGTCATATGATGACATGACTGGTCTGAGCATGTCCATATTGGCTCACAAGTTGCCTACTAATCCCATGTATCCGTCAGTAAAGCAGAAACTCAGAAAGTTCAAACCAGATATGAGCCTAAAAATTAAGGAGGAAGTTACTAAGAAGATAAAAGCCAAAGTTCTTAGGGTTGTTGAGTACCCAACCTGGTTAGCCAATATTGTTCCAGTTCCAAAGAAAGATGGGGAAAGTCAGAGTATGCGTTGACTATCGGGATTTAAACAGAGCAAGTCCCAAGGTTGACTTTCCACCGCCAAACATACACATTCTGATCGACAATTGCACCTAGCATGAACTCCAATCCTTTGTGGATTGCTTCACAAGTTATCATTAGATTTGGATAGACGAAGAAGACGCAGAGAAAACCGCTTTTATTATACCATAAGGGGTATACTGCTATAAGATGATGCCGTTTGGTCTAAAGAATGTTGGGGCTACCTACATGAGAGCCATGACAACCATCTTCCATGATATGATACACAAAGAAATAGAGGTGTATGTGGACGACGTCATTATCAAATCCAAGAGGGCCGCGGATCACATAGCGAACTTGAGAAAGTTCTTTGACAGGTTAAGAAGGTACAACTTGAAACTGAACCCCGCAAAGTATGCATTCGGGGTTCTCGCAAGAAAGCTACTAGGATTCATTGTCAGCCGTCGAGGGATCAAGTTGGATCTGTCTAAAGTCAAGTCTATTCAGGAGTTACTGCCGCTTAGGAGCAAAAAGGACGTGATGAGCTTCCTCGGACGTCTCAACTATATCAATCGCTTCATAGCACAATCCACAGTTATATGTGAACCCATCTTCAAGATGCTGAGGAAATATGCCGAGACAAGCTGGACCGAGGATTGTCAGAAAGCTTTTGACAAAATCAAAGAGTACCTATCCATACCACCAGTTCTGGTCCTGCCAGAACCAGGATGATTTTTGCTACTCTATCTATCTGTATTGGATGGAGCCTTAGAATGTGTTCTAGGATAACATGATAAGACAGGGAGAAAGGATCAAGCCATATATTACTTGAGTAAGAAGTTCACACCTTTTGAAGCACGATACTCTCTGCTAGAATGCCCTTGTTGTGCTTTGACCTGGACGACCCAGAAGTTGAGGCATTACTTCTGTGCATATACCACATACCTCATATCCAGGATGGACCCTCTGAAGTACATATTTTAGAAACCCAAACCAACTGGGAAGTTAGCCAAATGGCAGATACTGTTAAGTGAGTTCGATATCGTCTACGTAACTCAAAAGGCGGTCAAAGGACAAACATTGGCAGATCATCTTGCTGAAAATTCGGTAGGAGGAGAATACAAACCCTTGAAAATGTATTTTTCTGATAAATATGTGTCATTAATAGGAGAGGACATCACCAAAGCATACGACGGTTGGAGGATGTTCTTTGACGGAGCTGCAAATTTCAAAGGAGTGGGTATTGGAACGGTTTTGGTATTGTTGATACCCAATTTTTTCCCATGTATTTTTATATACAAAAATACTTTCAAAATAGCATACATAAGCATACCCAAGTGTTTTATTATTTTTCCAATCTTTTGACGAGTTTTTAAAATCAATTTACTATCCATTTTAGCAGTACAAAATTCATAATTATTCCCAAAATCATTAATTTTGGTGAATAATTTATTTTATTCCCATATGTATACTAAAATATAGTTAATATAATTTTTGTACATTTTTACAAATTTATTTGGTATTTAAAAGACTAAATTGCATATAATTGCAATTCTAGCCTACTTTAAGATTAATAGCATTTTATTATTGTAAAATTGGTTCAGATATTTTAAAATTGATATTTATATATTATTAATTGGCTCAGTACTTTTAATTTGCTTTTAAAATTATTTTTACTATTTTTATAAAATAAAAGGAAAAACTGGCTATTTAACATTTAGCCCTATTTCATTTCAATTTTAGCCCTTAAATTGATCCAATCCTAACCCCAACCGGACCAGCCCATTTTTCTATTTGACCCAACCCATAACCCAATCCAAACGGCCCTACCCGGTTCCCACCTAACCTCTTAGATCTAGGCCGTTGATCATACAGATCAACGACCATAATTCACCCTTCCATAATTAAACTCAAAAGACCTACCCTAATCCTTTATTTCCACCTCTCAGCCACCTCTGAACTCTCAAATCTCTCAAAACTCTTCGGAACCCTAGCCTCCTCCTACCCCTTTTCAACCGCCTTTCACCGGAATCCATGGCTTCTCAGGCCATGAATGGTTGGTACTCACCCCCCTCCACCATCAAACCATGGTTGTTCGAAGCTTCGAGGCCTGACCTCGATGGTTCTCCTTCAGATCCTCTCAGATTTACAGTTCTATGGCTTCTCTGGCCATGCTCCGACATATTCAAGCATTAGGAGCCTGATTCTAACTCATCCGACTCAATACCGGACCTTCTTCCAAGCCTTTCTCGTTTCTAGGATTTTGCCGAAACCCTAAGCTATTCGAGGTTTTTCTCTGTGTGTTTTCTTAGATCTATGTTGTATCTGTGTTGTACTTGATTTTTAAAGTGTTTTCCCCAAATGTTCTTTTCAAAATCGTTTGTCTTTGATTTAGGGTTTTAGAAAAGATTTCAAAACGTCTTTCTGATTCTTCCTATTTCTTTTCTTTATGTGTGTTTGCCTATACTATGTTTTACCATGCATGTGTTGTTTTTCTACCTTTCTTTCTGCTATACATGACTCTTCTGTACCTTTGTACTCTATTGTGCCTTTAGAGTAGGCTCGCATGTTAATATTTGTTATGTTTTCCTACATATTCTTTGCTATACTTTCTAGTATTCTCTTACTGTATGTGTTTTTGCTGAGTTCTTTAACTTTGTTTGTTTTACTGGACTCTTGTTGGAGTTCCAAGCATGTATTACTACTGTTTCTTAAGCTTATATCACCCTTCTCCTCTCATAAACTTGCTTAAGTTCCGACTTTTCTTAAACATGTTCTTTATGCTCTTTGAGTCAACTTTTTTTCACTCTGTTGTTTCAAACCTGCTATCATGTATGTTGGTTCTCATGAGTCTCTGAAAGAGACCTCTGAGTCTATTTCAGTGGCTTACCTTCTCACCTCTGTGTCTGATTCAAGTGGAATCCCTAGGATTTGGGGTTTTCTTTGGCAAGTTTGATTTTGTGTTCGGGTTAGGGTTCTACTTTGGGACCCTGGACTCTCAGACTCATTATGAGTCTACAAACTAGACTTGTATCCCTTTGCTTATGATCCTGAACCTTTCTATATTAGACTCTTTTCTAAGTAACATGACAGTTCCTTGTTGATTCATATACTTGTGTGCTTTATATATGAGAAATTCTTTTTTCAAAAAGGGTTTTGCCAATTATTGATTGATTCCGAATTCTTTTAATAAGGTTCGATTGATTGTTACTGATTTTCTTTAATTAAACCTTTCTTCACCTTTTCTGATTGGATTCATTCATACCAAAACTCAATTTCTGATTTTTACTGGCTGATGATTGATTGCCTTTCCTTATTTGCACAAATTGTGTTGCTATCAAACTCTTTCCTTAAATAGTTTCTATGTATTTGCCCTTCTTGTACTACTTTGGAAAAGATTTTAATCCAATTCTTTCCTTAACTGTCTTCTACCCGTTTGAAATCAGAATCCCTTAACTGAAGGGAGATTCTGTGTGATTGATTGCAAACTATTACCTTACCTTTTCTTACTTGTTTTCTGTACTATAAAAGGGGCACAACCCTTCTGCACTTAGACACCTTGAACCTTCAGTTCAACACTTTACACATACCTCTCAATTACAATACTCTTTCAATACTCTACTCTCTTCTGAGATCTTTTGTACTATTTGCTTGCAATTTGGTTTACAAGACTTCAGCTTTAACTTATTTGTTTCCCTAAAACTGGTATGCCTTAATTTCGATTTCAGCACCATCTCTATGTGTTTATTTTACAGTTGCTACACTCCTGTCTACTTTATTATTCATGTTCTGTATTGAGAATGCTACTCTCTCTTTGCATCTGCTGTTTGTTATGAACTCCATATGCCCTCACCCCCTTTTATGTGTTTGAGTTAAGGTTCATGGCCTGATAGCATCCAAATTGCTGCTTAAGTCTGAACCTGATCCTCAATGGATCCCAACTCTCAAAATGTGGTTAATAGGCTAGTCAGGGGTGTGCCAGCACTCCTAATTGCTGGGCATGACCACCAGCTTTCCATGGCTCTCCCTAATTCCCCTTCTATGCACTTACACTTACTCTTAGATTCTAAGTTCTGCCCCTCTCTTATGAGCCTTGCTTTGGGACCTTGAGTTCCCTCTGAACTTGGATATCTGAGGGCTTGCATTTCCACACTGCACTATGCTCTTAATTCTGCAATATATTTGGGTTGTAAGCACTGCCTGGAGTCCATTTGCGGCTCTTGGGGAACTTTAACACATCCCAAATAAGAAAAGGCTTTGGAAACCTGATCCTGGAAGTTGGTTCACCTCATATTGTTGGACCTTGAGTCTGAATTAGGCTCCTTGGTTGTAGCTTAATTTCTGATGTAATTTTACTTTTCTTAATGTATTCTGGTCTATAATATGTTGTAATAACTTATGGGGTTATGGTGAAAAGGGGAGGGTCACTTATGTATGCAAAGGGTAGACACCATGCTCATAGGTGTTACTATTTACAATTTATGCACTTCCGCATTTCATTAGAAATCCTGCCTATAAGTTTTCTGCATTCATGCATGTCATATAGATATCCTTCCTATAGTTTCTGCACTTCCGCATTAGAAACCCTGCCTATAAGTTTTCTGCACCTCTGCATATATAGAGATCATGTCTATAGGTTTTCTGCAGTTCTGCATATCATATAGAAATCCTGTCTGTAGGTTTTTCTGCACTTCTGCATATAGAAATCATGACTTTAGGTCTTCGGCACTTCTGCATTTTACATCTATCATTAGGTAAATAGTTATAGGTTAAGTAATAATAAGTTTCATTCTAGATACCATGTCTATAGGACTCCTGCACTTTATAATCATCTTAAAACCAACAACGCCTAGAAATCATGCCTATAGGAGGAACCAGTTGAATCTGATTCGTTTATTTCATCTACAAGTCTAAAATCAGTAGTGATGTCGTTTAACATCCGCAGAACTTATGTGTTTTCTACAATGAGTAAGCCTTATTTAAAATCGGAGTAAGCACTATTAGATATCATGCCTATAGGTCTCACTTAGGCAAACCATTAGGTAATTAATTAACTGCATCAGTCTTTGATAAATTACAACCAGGGAAGGCTAATTCGGACTCCTCATCTGAGAAATATGTGATGAATCAGCCTATCCTATGCTTTAATTTAATTCAGACCATAACCAGTACATGCAAGTCATGCTAAACAATTTGTTTCTTTAAATAAGGAGGCCTGTTTGAGCCTTTCAATGTTATGTGTTTTCCCATATTTGCTCTATGTGTTTTGCTTGTCGCCCTAGATTTTGTCCTTTAAACCATAAAAGCCAAATCTCCCTTCCCTTTTGGACTAGTAGTCTTAATGCCTCCGAGGCTGATAGGATTGGGGCGGGTACTAGCATGCAATAAGTAACGACAACATTCTGCGCTTTACTACCTTAATGGGGTAGAAAGGGTAGATATGGATATGATGACCGGTGCGTTAATACCACGTGTAACCCCTCTTTTGAGGAGTGATTACCGGGTATTGCATTGATGTGATCCATATTAATCATAAACCTAGGACCCCCTCCCTTTACCTGTCTTTATCTGCTTCCTTTAGAATTACTTAAATCTTTCATAAATTTCTAGCCTCTTTACTATTCCTCAAAAGTCTTCAATTTATTTGCCATATTATATGCAAGCCCCTCTATTTGAGCCCCTAATTGCTTATTTGATTATGTGAAGTCACAATTGTAATATGGCTGGGAACCACACTAGTGGATCTTGACGGGTGCCTAACACCTTCCCCTCGAGATAATTTCTAGCCCTTACCCAAACTCTGGTTCTTTAAACTCAAACCCTTCTTAGTGTCTTAATGCACTTAATCATTAGGTAGCGACTCTTCAATTCCAAAACCCAAAAGGGAACGAGTTGTCCTCCCAAATGTCACAATCCCTATTTCACGATAAAAAGGGGGTGCGACAGGTATTAGAAACGGGTCAACATTATCCGGTATCTACTAAACTCAGATTTCCCTACACCAACAACATGGCAGAGTATGAAGCCTGCATACTAGGACTTAACATGGCAATCGACATGAATATTCAACAGCTTCTAGTAATCGGTGATTCAGATTTGCTTGTGCACCAGGTACAAAGAAAGTGGGCCACCAAGAATTCCAAGATATTTCCATATCTGCACCATGTATAGGAATTGAGAAAGAGGTTCACGAAGATAGAGTTCCGGCATGTGCCCAGAATTCAGAATGAGTTTGCCGATGCATTGGCCACTTTGTCATCCATGATACAGCATCCAGATAAGAATTTCATTAATCCTATCCCAGTGAGAATTCATAATCAGCCGGCGTATTATGCCCATGTTAAAGAGGAAACAGATGGAAAACCTTGGTTCCATGACATCAAGGAGTATTTGGCAAAAGGAGAATATCCGGAGCATGCAAACCACACTCAAAAATGCATGCTACGAAGATTGTCCAATCACTTCTTCCACAACGGAGGAAACTTGTACAGAAGAACTCTTTATTTGGGATTGTTAAGATATGTCGATGCAAAAAAAGCTTCTAAACTACTTGAGGATATACATATTGGGACTTGTGGCCCGCATATGAATGGTTTTATCTTGGCCAAGAAGATACTTAGGGCCAACTACTTTTGGATGACCATGGAGACAGATTGCGTCCAGTATGTCCGCAAATTCTACTAATGCCAAGTGCATGCTGATATGATAAAAGTGCCACCAACTGAGCTCAATGCAACAAGCTCACCTTGGCCATTCGCCGCTTGGGGAATGGATGTCATCGGTCCTATCGAGCCCATGACTTCAAGCGGGTACAGGTTTATTCTTGTAGCCATTGATTACATCACAAAATGGGTAGAGGCTGCATCTTACTAAGCTGTAACCAAGAAAGTCATCACAGACTTTGTCAAAGATCGTATTATTTTCTGATTCAAAGTTCCCGAGTCCATTGTTACTGGTAATGCGGCCAATCTAAACAATGATCTGATGAAAGCCATGTGTGAAACTTTCAAAATCAAGCACAAGAATTCCACAGCCTATAGACCTCAGATGAATGGAGTCGTAGAAGCCGCTAACAAAAACATCAAGAAGATACTAAGGAAGATAATAGAAAACCATAAACAATGACATGAGAAGCTACCCTTTGCTTTGTTAGGATATCGCACTACAGTTCGCACATCAACAGGGGCAACCCCCTACATGCTGGTTTTGGTACCAAAGTTGTCATCCCAGTCGAGGTAGAGATCCCTTCTTTAAGGATCATACATGAAGCCGAACTCAACGATGCAAAGTGGATAAGGAGCCACTATGAACAATTGGCCCTTATAGATAGGAAAAGAATGAACGCAATATATCATGGTCAGATTTATCAGAATAATGTCCAGAGCTTTCGACAAAAAGGTCAAACCAAGGCAATTTGCACCAGGACAGTTGGTGCTAAAGAAGATCTTCCCACATGAAGATGAAGCCAAAGGGAAATTCTCTCCCAACTGGCAAGGTCCTTATATGGTTCACAGGGTGCTAACAGGAGGAGCACTCATACTTGCAGAAATGGACGGAGAAATTTGGCCAAAACCAATCAATTCAGACAAAGTTAAGAGATACTATGCTTAGACTATTTACATTTCCGCATCTGATGTAATTGAACTACGCTTGACCTGATTTCTGTTTAAGATGAGATAGGTAGGCAGCACTGTGGGTTTGGTCATATCATAATAAAATTTTTATTTTCCCCCAAGATCCGAAACTGGGGCAGAATTTTGAAGAGGGCCCTCAAAATTCCAGAGCAAGTCCAGCTGACGCCGTCGCATCCCAGAAAGTCAAAATTGGTTAAGGAACTGGGGCAAAATTTTGAGAAGGATTCTCAAAATTCCGAAGAAGGTTCAACAAGGCTCGTTACCTGCAAACGGTCGAAGGATCATCTACCAAACTGGGGCAAATTTTTGAGGAGGACCCTCAAAATTCTAACATGAGAAAGCTGCAATGTCTCTGAAATATGTTACAGTCACTAGTTCATCTAAAACTACTTGATATTTCAATATGTTTCTAAAATAACTCTATTTTTATCATAATTGCATATTTTCGAAAACTCTATTTTCGTAACAGTCAGGTGTTACCCAGGGAAACTCAAACGAGGCCTCCAAAACGGAGCATAGCAAGGCCAGCAGACAAAGGCGCGAACCAACCCCCCCTTACGAAACTTACAATTTTTCTTTGAGCGCAGGAACAACGGACGTAGCAATAGCATTTGCAAACATATATACACGAAGCAAAGTCACTATCAATTGGGCCAACAGACACCGAATATATCTCCAGCTAAGAAATATGCTACTCTTACTTACTACTCGTTCTTTGCATGGGACTAAGCCCTATCCCCCATCCTGCATGAGGCTAATCCCTGCCTCCATATCTGCATGAGGCTAATCTCTGTCTCCATATCTCCATAAGGCTAATACCTGCCTACATACTTGCATGAGGCTAATCCCTGCCTTCATATTTGCATGAGGCTAACCCTTGCCTCCATACTTGCATGAGGCTAATCTCTGCCTCCATATCTGCATGAGGCTAATCCATGCCTTCATATCTGCATGAGGCTAATCCCTGCCTCCATACTTGCATGAGGCTAATCCCTGTCTCCATACTTGCATGAGGCTAATCCCTGCCTCCATATCTGCATGAGGCTAATATCTGTCTCAATACTTGCATGAGGCTAATCCCTGCCTCCATAACTGCATGAGGCTAATCCATGCCTCCATATTTGCATGAGGCTAATCCCTGCCTCCATATCTGCATGAGGCTAATCCCTGCCTCCATATTCGCATGAGGCTAATCCCTACCTCCATAATCGCATGAGGTTAATACCTACCTCCATACTTGCATGAGGCTAATCCCTGCCTCCACATTTGCATGGGACTAAGCATTGTCCTTCCTTGCATAAATATTTCTCAATTCCGGTACTATCTATTTATTTTTCTACCGGGCTAAGCTATGCCCTTCATTTCACAAGACTAAGCCTTGTCTTGTTAACATCATATTATTGCATTTCATGGGCTAAAATATCGCCAATCTATACAAGGGCGTCATAGTCTAAATGCATCATCCTCATAGCCGGAAGACACCATGCCATGGCCTGAGGATCTCTCAAATTTGCATATCATTATTCAAAGGTGTCATGGTTCGGAGGCACCATCTTTAGAGACCGAAAACATCATTTCATGGCCTATGAATCCCTCACTGAACAATTCATGGCCCAGGACATCGTGGTCCGACGACGTCATCCCTAACCGTCCGAAGACAACTTTCATGGTCCAAAAGGGAATCTGCATCATGTTTAAATTTTCACACAAATACATGTTTGTAGCATCTCTTTATCTGCAGGTGACCAGTAAGCAACCGTTATCCCAGCAGGGGAAACCTCGCTCCAGTTCCTCTAACTACTCTTGCATTCGTCCCGAAATCTCGTGTCCGTTCTTGTAATGACTTCATCAGTATATTCTGTCGATGAGTCTAGAACTACACATGGCCTGGTTCCTATAAAACCAGGGATATGTAGGCAACTCAAAGACCGGAGTTCGGCCTCTATCTTTCAAGGCATCCCATCTGGTCAAAATTGGCCATCATTTCTTTACCTGGAAACTCTTTCATCCTTTTCAAGTATAAAGGGGCAGCTGTTGATACCTAATTTTTCCCATAATATTTTCAAAACTATGCCTGGGCATCAATTAGTATTTTTCATACAACTTTTGCATTTTAAAAATATTTTAATTAATTTCTCCTAGCATTTTATTTATAAAACAATCACTGATTGAATCACAAATAGTTTTATAATAATTTTGTGGCTTAATTTTATCATATTCATTTGTACTAAGTTTCAATTATTGCACAAATATCCATATTTGTATTTTTAGGATGCAATTACAATTACTTTGCAATTATAGCCTATACATGCATTATTACATTATTTTACCAGAAAATAGCCTTTTATATTTTAAAATATTAAGTAATTATTTCAAAATATTTCCAGGTATGCAAATCATTTTTACAACTTATTTTATTTTTAAAAATTATTTTATCAATTAAATAGGTATTTAATAAATGTCCCTCTTATTTTTGAATTTAGCCAATTAGATAGCCCAATTTTTAATCCCACATTAGCCCAAAATCTACCCAGGCCCAAATCCCATGTGCCCCTAACCCAATTTAAGCCTACCTGACCCAAAACTCCATCAAATCATTGCCGATGATCCTTTAGATCAACGGTGCACATTAAGACCTTCCTTATTTAGTCCCAATGACCCCCAAACCCTAGTCATTTGACTACACCTCCCGCCCCTGAAGCCCTCTCCTCTCTAATTCTCTCTGAGACCAAACTTAACCCTATCCCCCGCCACCCAAAACCAACCCTAATCCCCTTGATTCCTACTCGATCTATGGCTTCCCATGGCTGTACGAGGACTCTACTTATCTCTTATTTCCCTTGGTTGCTCGATTGTGTGGTTTTGTGGAAGGACCTCGAAGAGATCTGGTCCGGATCTCGTTTAAAACTCTTCAAGAGTCTGTCTATGGTCTGTGAGTGATTTCTATCAAAGTTTCACGACTCAAATCTTTGATTCAAAGGCCAGATTCTCTTTACCCTTTCTCTTTTCTTCAAAACTTAGCATTTGGACTTGAATCCGTCCAGATCCTTGTAGATATGGAGCGATTTGAGTTTGTCATTGCTTTTTCCTTAAGGCTCTTTTATTTCTTTACTGATTAATCGATTTTTGAACATTTTGTTATATTAGGGTTTGTTTTTCTTGTTGTTTATTGGTTGAACCTCTGGGTATCTGAAGTATTTTCAAACTTCCATGGCTATTCTTTTAGGTTCTTTCAATTCTCTACTACTAACCGACTTTTAAACACTACGCTTCTTCAGGTTTCGATTTCTATGATTTCTGTTGTTTGAATCTCTATATGTTGACGTGCTTTCAAATTTTCCATGGTTGTTTCCCTTCTTTAAGTGTTTTTCAAATTAGGGTTTTTTGAATTATTTTACGTCTAATTTCTTTGTGTTCCTAAAAGTTTTACTCAACCTATTTTGTTTATGGGAATTGATTTGTTCTTTCTAGAATTGTTGAGTGATTTGCTCTGCCAGAAAAATCGTGTGCATGACTCTTGATTATTTCCATATTTATGACCTTAATTAGTCATTCTTGCCTTATTTGATTGTTGTATATTTACTGATTCTTTACATGATTCTTTCCTTAATTAAACCCTTGATTATTCTATTCTGAAGATCTTTATTTGGTTTAATTCGAACTCCTTTCCTTAATAAGGCCTCTGATTCTTTACTTCTTTACTCCGTCTGAATTGAACCTCTTACCTTAACTAGTTCATGTCATTACCGTTGGCTAATTGCCCTTAATTAAGGGGAAGACTATGTTGAACCTCTTTGTGTAATTAATTCTAAGATCCCTTAATTACTGATTATTGATTACTTTACATTATTTTCTCTACTCTTGAACTACTATATAAACTCTCTTATTCAACTTCTTAAACACATGAACATTAGTTCATCAATACTCTTACACTCTAAAAGCTCTCTGTTCTTTCTGCTACTTGTGATCTTTATTAGTCTTGCCGGTTGTAAGTCAAGGCTGAAAATTGCACAACACCTGTCTTACATCTTGTGTTCTGTTTCCCTAACGGGTATGCCTCTGATTAAATTTTAGAACCTAAACCCTATGTGTTTCATTACTACCTTAGTCCATCAGTCCTGAGTTCATTCCTACTCCTGTTTACTGTCTATCTAGCATGCCTAATATTTCCTTGTTCAATATATGATTAGCATGTCTCAACTCTACCTGCATGTCTACTGTTTATCTAGCATGCCTGCTACTGCCTTGTTTAATATGTGATTAGCATGTCTCAACTATGCTTACCTGTCTACTATTTATCTAGCATGTCTAAAATCTTGTTTTGTTCAGTGTGTGATTAGCATGCCTACACTATGAGTGTTTGTGTGGTGTTTTGCCTAGCATGTTCATTTAAGCCCTTTCCAACTCTGCTTTGCTAAGTCATCTAGTCTCTCTAGTTGTATGTTTGAGGTTTATGTGTTCCCAACATCTTTTCTCCATGTAACTAACTTAGTAATTCTGTACATCTGTTTGCTTTTGTGCTCCACCATACACTAAAGTGTGTTCTATGTGTCCTCAACCTCTCTCTCCCTGTGTGGAACCTACTTGCCAAGTGTTTCTGAATATGGTTGTTCTATGATATGTATTCTGATTTCAAAGTGTTTTCGTACTTTCCTCAAGCTATTTTACCACCAAATTAGTACTGGTTTTCCGAAAATTTATTCATTTTAAGAGTCTTCTCTAAATTGTTTACCACAAACCTTTTTAAAATTATGCACTCTCGCTTACTCTTAGATTATTAAGTTCTTCCCCTCTGGTATGTGTACTTCTTAGAGATCCTTGAGATCTCTCTGAACTCTGGCATATTAGGGTTGGCTCTTCCACACTGCACATGATCTGTCTTTATTTGAGAAAGTCTGGGTGTGAGCACTGTCTGGGATCCTTGAGGTCCTTAGGGAACTCTGACACACCTAGACACAAATGTGGTAATGAATCTTGGACATTTGAGACTAGTGAAGGCTTGGTACGCCAGGATTTGCTTTGGGCCTACTTCAGGCTCCCTATAGCTTAATGTATATTCTATTTATGTAATTTTTATTCAATCATTGGTCTATAATAATTAATTGTAAACAAATATTGGGGTGACTAGTGAAAATGGAGGGTAGTTGTACGGTACTGTGGGTAAAACTGGGTATAAAACATGTTTCTAGGTCTTACATTGTGTAAATCTATGTTAGAAATCATGGTCTAGGATTACTATATCTGTTTCCATTCAAAACATGCCAAACTTGTGCACTAGACATCCTGATTTAGGGCATGCACGTTCATCGCATCAACATACTGCATATCATGTACCATTATTCCAACTTTTGATTTGTGCATAAGTACTATCGCATAGAGATCCTGTCATTAGGTCAATAATCCTGTTTTAAATAAAAATAGTGATCCCATGTGTGCAATAGATACCCTGCTTTAAGAATTCTGTTTGCATTTCATTGAACATGTCCATTTCGACCAAATAAATAGTTGGTTATAAAAAGAGTTAAGCAGCCTCACACATAGACACTGTGTCTTAAAATATAAATAAAATGGTTGTCATAATCTGTGTCATCCAGGATAGCATGCTTGTAGTTTGAACCATTTCTTAAACTTTTAATTATCTCCTGTAATTGTGATTGCAAACAGTCCCCCACTTAGGCAAGTCTTAGGGCATTAAAATTGTAAAACCAGTTATGTTTATGTGTGAAATTATCCAGGCTTAACAGGATATAAAACCAGTAGGCAAACTGGTTAGGATTCTTCCACTTTATTTATGCATATCTTGAATCTGTAACATTCATCTAGATACCATGTTCTTAAGATCTCTGAACCTCTTCACAATCTGTGTTTTAGACGTGCTGTTTGTTTGCCTATATACTTGCGGAGGTAAATATGAGCATTCTAACTGTTTGTCCCTATTTGCTTGTCCTACATGTTATTTGCTTGTCGCTTAGATTTTTACCTTTTAAAAAACCTTAGGTTATCTATAACTGTCCAGATTTAGAGGTCCTAAATTCCTCCAGGACCATAAGGAAGGGACGGGTAGTAGCACGCTAAGGTCATTAATTAAACCCGCTCATATAACCACTAAGGGGAGGGTAATGAGTAGTGAAAGGATATGATGACCTGCGCGCTAATGTCATGTGTAGCCCCTCATTGAGGAGTGATTATCGGGCATTTCATGGGTATGATCCTGTAGGCTAATCAACTTAGGACTTTCCTTTCCTAACTCCTCTATGTGTTTAAATTCTATAAACTTCTTTTTCTTTACATATACATGTGTAAGCTATCCAAACCTCTTTACCTTCATTATCTGAACTTCCTTGGTCATATATGCATTTAGATAAGGAAAGCTATTTTATTTTGAAAATACTTGCTTACTTGTTAATTGACTAATTCATATAGTTTATGTTTGGTCGGGACCCGTCGTTGTGGACCGCGAAGGGTGTCTAACACCTTCCCCTCAAGGTTATTTCCCTAATCTCTGGTAATGCAAACTAGTTACTGATGTGCTGGAGAATTTCGGCACATTTAATACAAATTGCTTAGATTTTAGCTTGTTTTAAATGCAATAATCTTTTATACTTATGTAATTTTAGTATTTTTGCAGTGCATGAGGTTTAAGGACCTAAGAGCATGGAAATGAAATCAAAAAGCCACAAAAGACAAGAAAAGAGCAAAATGCATCGCAAATGTAGAAATGCGGACCGCAAATCCAACATGCGGGCCGCATACGGAATCGCAAAACCCCAACAGTTTGTTGCCAAAGTCCAGTGCAAGAAATGTGGTCCAATATGCAATCGCATAATAGGTTTGTGGGCCGCATAATGGACCGCAAACTTGTTGTGAAAAGTGCTGAAGGTGGAAAATGCAATGAAAAATGCGATCACATATCTATAATGTAGACCGCAAAACGTGAATACGATAAAGGCATGGGAACTAGGGTTTGAAGATGCGATGGCCATGATGAGAATGCGGACTGCATGTCTGTTATGCGACAGATATGTGGTCGCATAATTGACCGAAAAGGGTATTTTGTCCGATTTTTGTTCTGAGTTTTGACCCACTATAAATAGATTTATTGGGGTTTTGTGGGGGCATCTGGTATGGTTTTTGAGATACATTCCAAGGCTTTATTACTCCTCTCTTTTGGAAGCTTTTGAAGGAAGAATCTTGCACTTTATAAGCTTTATGATATTAAATATTCTCATCATTTTGTATTTTAGTATGTGTAGCTAACTTTAAATACTAAGGTTGTGGACCCTGAATGGGTGTTTAACATTGAATATATGTATAATAGTTGGTTGATATATATTTATTTTCATTATTCATTTATTGTTGGTGGTTGCAAACATTAACAAGTGCCATTAAATTCTTTCTTTACTTGGAAAAGTGAGTTAGGATTTGGTAGAAGTAAATATTAAAGACTCAAGGTTTTAAACCTTGTTTAATAGAATCGCTTAGGAATAAGTATGTTTTATTTGGAATATATTGATTGTTCTTAATTTCAACTCTTTTATATTTGGAAAAATCATAAAGAGGAAATACTACCCAACTATTGAAAAATATTGGGTAGTCATTTAGAAATCATTTGCATATCTAAAGAACCTTCCATTAGAAATATATCATATTAACACCGATAGCATTACACTTCATCGAAGGGGACACAACCTTGGTTTCCCTAATCAAATTATTCACATTCTCAACATTACAATTAGTTATTTCTTCAAACCAAAATCATATTATACTTTTGTTACAATTAACCGAATAGAATTACGACTTAAGCCAAGTAACACACTACTCGAGTAACCTTTTCATGCCTATTCCCTGTGGGATTCAACCCCAACCTTGTTGGGTTATTATATTTGACACCGACCGCCTTACACTATTTAGTTAAAGTGTAATTTGAGTGCATCAAATTTTGGCTCCGTTGTCGGAGAATACGATTTTGAAATTACTAATTAGTGTGTGCTTTACTTTACGTCTTATTCTATTCCATCACACTTTGCTTGTTTTGCTTGGTGTTGATAGGAAAATATGGCCGAATATGAAGAAGAAATGGAGGTAGAAATGGAAGAAAATCCTTTTGCGGACATAGATGAGTACATCAAGGATACAAATTCTATTGTACCTCCGATTGTTGATGCTGCAACTTTCAAGGTGGAACATGGTTTAATCCTTATGCTCAAAACGGAGGAATTTTTCAGGAATTCCACTGATGATGATTCGACACAACATCTTAGAAACGTCTTGGGTGTGTGTGCAATGCATAAGCAGAACAATGTCTCTTATGATGCCCTAAGGTTGAGGGTGTTAAAGTACTCACTAGTTGGGGATACAACCTTGGTTTCCTTAATCAAATTATTTACATTCTCAACATTACAATTAGTTATTTCTTCAAACCAAAATCATATCATATTCTTGTTAAAATTAACTGAATAGAATTATGACTTAAGCCAAGTAACACACTACTCGAGTAACCTTTTCACGCCTATTCCCTGTGGGATTCGACCCCAACCTTGTTGGGTTATTATATTTGACACCGACCGCCTTACACTATTTAATTAAAGTGTAATTTGAGTGTATCAGTTACGTGAGCTAATCACTCTAGGTACCCTAATGCACCATAATTCGTTAGGTGACGACTCTTCAAATACCCAATTCTCAAAAGGAAACGAGTTGTTCCCCCAAGAATGTCGAAACCTGGAATTCCCCACGAAGGGAAAAAGGGGGCGCGGCAAGGGCCTCCTGAAGGCCTGGAATCACAATAGGCGCAGTCGGTGCCTTAGCTAGTGCTGCTGGAGCGTCCACAACTGGGACCTAATCATGAACTGGGGCGGCTGGTGGATCTACATGTGCTGCCCTAGTTGCTGTGCGGGCTACACCCTTGCCCCTACGACGGCCTCGACCGCGACCTCAGCCTCTAGTGGCCCCAACTATTGGTACTGGTGGTCATCCAACCTGACTGGTAGCACGCGTCCTCAGCTTCTGTGAAAGAATAGAATAACCGAAGTTTAGTACTAGAATCAACAGACTCGCACGACAGGAATTTCAAGAATGTGAAGTTTTTCCTAAAGGTTCTGCAGCCTCCTGAGGATAAGTACAGACGTCTCCGTACCGATCCGCGAGACTCTACTAAACCAGATCATGACCCGTGAGACCTATGTAACCTAGGCTCTGATACTAACTTGTATGACCCCGAATACCCCGATCGTGATCGCGCCTAGCACAGTACTAAGCAAGACAAACCAACATTTGCCACATCGAATTCTTTTTATAAAAAATCATTTTCTAAAATTGATTAAGTCTCAAATTTCCAAAACACTGTCTGAATAATACAAAATAGTCTGAATTAACAAAATACTAAGATAGGAAGGAGGAAGGTAGGGCTACAAATGCCGTGCAGCTACCTTGCGATCTCGGAATAGACTTTGAAAGTGCTGGAAGCTCTCACTATGATGCTCGGGCACCTGGATCTGCACACAAGGTGCATGGAGTAACGTGAGTACGCCAAATCCGTATGTAACTAAAGTAAATAAAGTCTGAGTGTAGTGACGAACATTTAAAATCATATAAGAAATCTCAACAGAAATATCAAGTCAAGATCTGCAATTCAATAGTCAGTTATCTCGTAAAAACTCCAGTTTCAATTCAAAACCTTTGAAAACATTTATTCAGCATTTCTCAATAGAGGCTCGGTATAAAAAAAATAATGAAAACATCGAAATGTCACAAACAAGCCTCTCGGGCAAGGTATCACTCATAAGTATAGCCTCTCGGGCAAGCCTCTCAGGCACTCGTGACTCAGCTCTCGTCAACCAGTACTCACACTCAGCACTCCGGCTCAATAGATATCTCATAATAATAATAATAGTAATCGTTGCAGCGTGCAGCCCGATCCATAGTTTATAGTCGGCTACGCTCACTGGAGGTGTGCAGACTCCGAAGGGGCTCCTACAGCCTAAGCGTCATATCGCTGCGATGCGCAGCCCGATCCAATATATATTGCTGCGGCGTGTAGCCCGATCCATATATATAATATCGCTGCAGCGTGCAGCCCGATCCATAATATATATACATAATCTTCACTACTGGGTCCTCAACCTCTCTCAGTCATTAACCTCACGGTCACTCGAGTATATTAGTGAAAATCAGGGAAACTCAGCCCAAACAGTTTTTATATTAAGAAGTAGAGTGATGAAACCAGATTTAAACAATAAGCAGGTAAAACATGACTAAAGATATGCTTTCAAATCAAATAGAGTAAGAAAAATAGTAAAAATACCCTTAAGGTTCTAAACAGGTTGCCACAAAGGCCCCAAATATGACATTTAGCCCAAGTTATCAAACCAAATTTCTGAACACATGGATATCCTATATAATATATCAAAATATGCAACTATATAGTCGCCACAGGACGGACCAAGTTGCAATCCCTACGGGTGCACTCCCACACGCCCATCACCTAGCATGTGCATCACCTTAATTATCAAAATAGTATGAAATTCTGGGGTTTCATACCCTCAGGTCTAGATTTCTAATGGTTACTTACCTCAAACCGAATGAAATACTACTCCGTGATGCCCATGCCTCTCGACTCGGCATCAGCTCACGTCGAATCTATCAAAAATCAGAATCATGACGTCAATATATGCTAAGGGAACGAAGCCCATGCAAAAATAATCATATTATATCAAAAATCCCGAAATTGGTCAAACCCGACCCCCGGGCCCACGTCTTGGAATCTAATAAAAATCACACCAATAGAATTCTTATCCTCCCACGAGTCTACTCATACCAAAAACATCGAAATCGGACCTCAAATGGCCCCTCAAATTCCCATCCAAAGCTCTCCAATTAAAAGCCCTAATCCCTCAATTTTCTTCCCTAATTTCCACTAATAACATGATTAAACCATGGGAAAATGGTGATAAACATAAGTTATGAAGCTTAAGTGGCTTACCCAACTGATAACCTTCGATTTTCCCTTGAAAATCACTGCCCTAGCTCACTTCCCGTCTTAAAAAATGGAGAACTTAGCAAAAATTCGCGAAGGAAACCTTATATATTTTCTGACCCAGAGATTTCGCACCTACGGTCCTCTTTCTGCTCCTGCGGTACTACTTCTGCGGTCAAACCAACCGCTTATGTGGTTTTCACTTAAGTTCCAGGGACCGCACCTATGCCTCACCTTTCGCACCTGCGGTCTCGCAGATGCGCTCAAGCTTTTGTGCCTGCGACTTCTGGTCCTCTAGATCCTGGCCGCATCTGCGGCTGCCCTTCCGCTTCTGCGATCTCGCAAATGTGGTCTCCAATCCGCAGGTGCAATTATGACAGGGGAAGCAACTTCAGTTGCTCATATTCAAAGCCAAACATTCCGAACAATCTTCCGAATCCATCCCAAGGCCCCCGGGACCTCAACCAACAATACAAACAAGTCACATAACAGTATTCAAACTTATACCAACCTTCGAAACACCCGAAACAATATTGAATCACCAAAGCACCCTCGGATTCAAGCTTAAGGATTCCAAAACTCCCAAATTCCGCTTTCGGTCAAAAAGTCTATCAAACCTTGTCCGAATGACCTGAAATTTTGCACACACGTCCCAAATTACAAAACAGACCTACTCCAACTTTTGGAATTCCATTCTGACCCATATATCAAAATTTTCACTACCAATCGGAAAATGCCAAAATTTCAATTTCGTCAATTCAAGCCTAAATCTACTCCAGACCTCCAAAACACATTCTGATCACGCTCCCAAGTCCCAAATCACCTCTCGAAGCTATCTGAGTCATAAAAATCAAATTCTGAGATCGTTTACTCACAAGTCAGCTTCCAGTTGACTTTTCCAACTAGATGACAACTTAAGAGACTAAGTGTCTCATTCCTATACAAAACCACTCTGAACCCAAACCAACCAATCTGATACGATATAATACAGTTGAACAAGACATAAAGAAGCAGAAATGAGAAAAATAAAGCGGTAATTCATAAAACGACCGGTCGGGTCGTTACAGAAATAATTTTTAGTAAAACACTAAAATGATTCAAGTACAACTTTAATATAAATAAGATATGTATAGAAGTTGACATGGAAATAGTTTCTTTGGAAATATCAATTTATTTCTCCGCTTTCTTTAGGTTAAGAAAATACAAATCTAAGAAACAATATTTGGTTCAAGAAATAATAAGCAATTACAAGAATAGATTTGATTTATAATGCATAAATGCCAAAAGTCTTAAACTAAAATTTATAAATAGATTAAAAAGGTAAAAGGCAAAAAAAGAAAAAGTTATATCTACATCAACATGAATATGAAAGGAGAGTTCCTCGAAGATTTATTTAAAAACAACACTTCAATCCTAAATAAGTTGAGGTTAGCAATATAAAGTGTATTGTTCATGCTGCTTCATTTAAACTCATCTCAATTTAATATTATATTAAATATAAAATTTAAGGTAATTTGTTATTTAAAAGGTTTTCTAGCTTTTTGCCGATACATAGTCTTTACAAATTACAACTTTGTAATTGGTAATACTTTGTGAAGAGTTGTCAAGATCCGGATTTTCCACCGTCGGAACCGTGATAGCGCCTAACATCGCACTCGCTTGCCAACATTAGAGTTATATTCACCTTTTTTTTCCTTTACATTTTCATAATTTAAAATTAACAAACCAATTCGAACAGAAATAAATACGGAAGTACATATTTAACTGATTATCCTTATACTATTAACAAAACCGAAACAATTACCACCCAGAAATTGGTGTCAAAACTCATGAACATACTATGAATATCTACAGGTAATGGTCTGAAAGAAAAGTACATCTGTCTCGAGAAAAAATAAAACAGAAATGCAAGTCATAGGAGGGGACGCCAGGGCCTACGGACGCCTACAGGACTACCTTGGATCTCCTAGGTGAATGCTTGCAACCGACCTCTCGATCAGCCACAATCAGCTCCAAAATATGCACAGAAAGTGCAGAGTGCAGTATCAGTACAACCAACCCCATGTATTAGTAAGTGTCGAGCCTAACCTCGACGAGGTAGTGACGAGGCTAAGGCGGGGCATTTACAGTATAACCTGCATACAGTTGATAATAAAGCGAAAGAAAGTATGGAATGAAATGAAACATTAACTTGCAGTAAATAAATACAGAACTCAGTTATCCTGCCAGTACACAGCTATAACCAATCCTTAAGAGAATTTTAATGCTACATAATAGAATTACAGCAGAAACAAAATACATAAACAACAAAATGATGCGGCGCACATCCCGATCCCACCATATAATCAGTAACAATATGAACATCCACCCTTATTACTCCTTGTTGCGGTGTGTAATCCGATCCTACCAGTCCACCCTTATTACTCCTAAATATATCTCCCTTATTCCTCCGATTGCGGCGTGCAACCCGATCCCACCTGTCCACACTTATTACTTCTTGCGCGCAACCCAATCCCACCATACAATCATATTTCACCCTTATTCCTCCTGTTGCGGCGTGAAACCCGATCCCACCATATCATTACCAATCACACAATAAGAACAAGTATTTCATAATTTAACTCAAACCCTCCACAACATCTATGCCTCAACCAATCAAACGGAATATATACAGTTATGAAATCTCATCAATAATTACTACATAACGAGACTAACCAAAATGTATCATGAAACTCCAATAAACCAACTTAAACCAATAATGTAATACAATGAAACTACGGAACGATTAGTACCTTCAATAAAGAAAACTACATCTAACTAGAAGCAATTAGACATGGGAGCATCAATAAGCATGTAGCACTTAATATAGGAAGACAATATTTTGGGAATGGGGAAGAGAACAAGTTAAACAATTAATTTGGCAGCGCATAGATACTCGTCACCACACCTATATGCCACACACATGGAATTTCACGTAGCAACTAAGTCGGGGATCCCTAATCCCTCGAGTCAAGGTTAAACTAAACACTTACATCAATCCAACGGCCAATTCAAAGCTCAATTACTGCTTTACCTCTCGATTCCACCACCAATACACTCGTATTTAGTCATAATTAACTTAATAACATCAATTATCGCTAAAGAAATCAATTCAATGCATAGTTATAGGTTTCCCAATATTTTTCCCAAAAAGTCAAAAAAACGACTCCGGGCCTACTTGCTCAAAACTTGAAATTTGGACCAAAACCCGATTACACGTTCACCCCCGAGCTCGGATATACAATTGGTTTTAGAATCGGACCTCAATTTGAGGTCTAAATCCCCAAATTTTGAAATTCTTAAGTTCTACTCAAAAATCCCCTATTCCACCATGAAAAACCCTAGATTCTAGGATGAAATCTTGTGAAAGAACTAGCCTTTGGAAAATTGCCTCTTGAAGTATAGGTTATGAAAAATGGGAGAATAAATGAAAAATATCGTCTAAATCCAAAGTTATCAGCAGCAAATGTCACATTTGCGACCTGATTGCGAAGCTCGCAAATGCGAAGAACCATTGCAAATGCGTGGTCCTCCACACCCCTGTTGCCTTCGCAATTGCGAAGGTAATGTTTGCAATTGCGAAGAGGAACCTCCACAAATGTGATAAAATGATCGCATTTGCGATCACTGCCCCTTCCCACTTAATATCGCAAATGCGAAGACTAACTAGCCTAGCTTTTAATCGCAATTGCGATGGAAGCCTCACAAATGCGGAACCTGCAGGGTTCGCAATTACGATTCCTGATCTCGCAAATGCGAGATCAGAGGCCTGCAACAAGCTGAAGCACACCAGCTATTTCTTAAGTTCCAAAACACTCTGTAGTTCCAAACCAAACATGCACACAAGTATTAAAATATCATATGAACTTGCTCATGCAATCAAATTGCTAAAATAACACCTAGAACTACGAATTTATCACCAAATTGCATAAAATTTTCAAGATAGTTTTAAAACTTCTATTTTCCCAACCAAAGGTCAGAATCACGTCAAATCAATTCTGTTTTTCACCAAATTTCACAGATAAGGTTTAAATATTATAACGGACCTATACTGGGCTCCGGAACCAAAATACAGACCCGATACCAACAAGATCAAATCCTTTAAATTATTACATTTTCCGTCTTATCAATTTCCTTCAAATATTTCTCGAGCTAGGGACCTCGGAATTCGATTCCGGGAATACGCCTAGGTCCCATATTTTACTACGGACCTACCGGGACAGTGAGAACACATGTCCAAATCCGTTTACCCAAAATATTGACCAAAGTAAACAAAATCAACTTTTTAGGCCAATAATTGTTATTTCATATATTTTCCAAATAAAGGCTTTCCGGAATCATGCCCAGACTGTGCACGCAAATCAAGGAGAGATAAAATAAGGTTTTTAAGGCCTTGGAACATGGATTCGAGTTCTAAAACAGAAGATGACCCTTTGGGTCATCACATTCTCCACCTCTAAACAACCGTTCGTCCTCGAACGGACATAGAAAAGTACCTGAGTTGGTGAAAAGACAGGGATATCTGCTCCGCATATCGGACTCGAACTCCAGTTAGATGCCTTAATAGGCTGATCTTTCCACTGCATACGAACCGAAAGAAAACTCTTCGATCTCAACTAACGAACCTGTCAATCTAGAATAGCTACCGGCTCTTACTCGTAGGTCAAATACTGGTCCAACTAGACAGTGCTGAAGTCTAACACATGGGATTGATCGACGTGATACTTCTGAAGGATAGACACATGGAATACTGGATGCACTGCTGATAAACCTAGTGGCAACACAAGTCCTTAGGCCACCTCTCCCACTCGATCAAGGATCTCAAAAGGCCCGATGAACCTAGGGCTTAACTTGCCCTTCTTCCTAAGTCGCAACACACCCTTCATAGGTGACACCCGAAGCAACACTTTCTCTCCGACCATAAATGCCACATCGCGAACCTTACGATCGGCATAACTCTTTTGCCTAGATTGAGTTGTACGAAGTCTCTCCTGAATGATCTTAACCTTATCCAAGGCATCCTGTACTAAATATGTACCCAACAACCGAGCCTCCCCCAGCTCAAACCACCCAATCAACGATCGATACCGTCTACCATACAATGCCTCATATGGAGCCATCTGGATGCTCGACTGATAACTGTTGTTGTAGGAAAACTCCGCTAACGACAAGAATTGATCCCACGAACCTCCAAAGTCAATAACACAGGAGCGGAGCATATACTCCAAAATTTGAATAGTACGCTTAGAATGTCCGTCCGTCTGAGGATAAAATATTGTGCTCAACTCGACCCGCTACCCAACTCACGTTGTATTACCCTCCAGAAATGCGAGGTAAATTGCGTACCTTGGTCAGAAATGATAGACACGGGAACACCATAGAGATGAACGATCTCACGGATATACATCTCTGCCAATCGCTCCGAAGAATAGGAAACTATAATAGGAATGAAATGTGCTGACTTGGTCAGCCTATCCATAATAACTCATACCACATCGAACTTCTCTGAGAAAAGAATTTCGTACTGATACGCTCCCACTTCCACTCAAGTATCTCAATCTTCTGAAGCAAACCACCAGGTCTCTGATGCTCGTACTTTAGCTACTGACAATTCAAACACCAAGCTACATTGCAATAATATCTTTCTTCATCCTCCTCCACCAATAATGTTGCCTTAAATCCTGATACACCTTAGCAGCACCTGGATGAATAGAATACCGGGAACTGTGGGCCTCCTCTAGGATCAACTCGCGAAGCCCATCCACATTAGGCACACAAACACGGCCTTGCATCCTCAAAACTCCATCCTCTCCAACTGTAACCTGCTTGGCATCATCATGTCGCACTGTGTCCCTAAGGACAAGCAAATGAGGATCATCATACTGACGCTCCCTGATATGCTCAAACAAGGAAGATCGAGCGATTGTGCAAGCTAAAACACGACTGGGATTAGAAACATCCAACCTCACGAACTGATTGGCCAAAGCCTGAACATCTAATGCAAGTGGTCTTTCACCGATTGGAATATACGCAAGGCTACCCATACTAGCTGACTTCCTACTCAAAGCATCAGCTACACATTGGCCTTCTCGGGATGATACAAGATGGTGATATCATAGTCTTTCAATAGCTCCAACCACCTTTGCTGCCTCAAATTGAGCTCCTTTTGTTTGAACAAATACTGCAAGCTCTTATGATCCGTGAACACCTCACATGACACGCCATATAGATAATGCCTCAAAATCTTCAGCGCGAGAATAATGGTTGCTAGCTCCAAGTCATGAACTGGATAATTCTTCTCGTGAATCTTCAACTACCATAAAGCATATGCAATAACCTTGCCATTCCGCATCAACATCGCACCAAGTCCAATACGAGATGCGTCATAATATACTGTATAAGGCCCTGAACCTGTGGGCAATACCAACATCAGCGTCGTAGTCAAAGCTGTCTTGAGCTTCTGAAAGCTCGCCTCACACTCGTCTGACCATCTAAACGGGGCAACCTTCCGGGTCAACCTGGTCATCGGGGCTACTATAGATGAAAACCCCTCCACAAACTAACGGTAATAACCCTCCAAACCCAAGAAACTCCGGATCTCTATAGCTCATGTGGATCTAGTCCAATCCTTGACTACTTCAATTATCTTAGGATCCACATGAATACCCTCTGCTGATACAACGTGACCCAAGAAAGCAACTGAACTCAACCAAACTCACATTTTGAAAATATAGCATATAACTGGTTGTCTTTCAAAGTCTGAAGAACGATCCGAAGATGCTACTCCTACTCCTCACGGCTGCGGGAGTAGATTAAGATATCATCAATGAAAACAATCACGAAGGAATCCTGATAGGGCTTGAACACCCAGTTGATCAAATCCATAAATGTTGCTGGGGCATTTGTCAAGCCAAACGACATCACTAGGAACTCATAATGCCCATATCAAGTCTGAAAAGCTGTCTTAGGGACATCGGATGCCCTAATCCTCAACTGATGGTAGCCAGATCTCAAATCAATCTTTGAAAACACTTTGGCACCCTGAAACTGATCAAATAAATCATCAATCATCGGCAATGGATACTTGTTCTTGATGGTGACTTTATTCAACTGCCGATAGTCTATGCATATCCTCATCGACCCATCCTTTTTCTTTACAAACAATACCGGCGCACCCCAAGGCGAGACACTGGGCCTAATGAAGCCCTTATAGAGCAAATCTTGCAATTGCTCCTTTAATTCTTTCAACTCTAGCGGGGCCATATGATATGGCAGAATAGAAATGGGTTGAGTGCTCGGAGCCAAATCAATGCAAAAGTTAATATCCCTGTCAGGTGGCATCCCCGTCAAGTCTATAGGAAAAACCTCTGAGAACTCCCGAACAACTGGTACAGAATCCATGGAATGAACATCCGCACTAGAATCACGAACATAAGCCAAATAAGCCAAACACCTATTCTCGACCATACGTCGAGCCTTCATATAAGAGATAACCCTGTTGGTAGTATGCCTAGGAGTCCCTCTCCACTCCAATCGAGGCAATCCCCGTAATGCTAAGGTCACGGTCTTGGTATGACAATCCAATATAGCATGATAAGGTGATAGCCAATCCATCCCCAAAATAACATTAGAATCCATCATATCGAGAAGTAGGAGATCTACACTAGTCTCAATACCCCCAATAATAACCACACACGAGTGATAGACACGATCTACAACAAGAGAATCACCTACTGGTGTGGACATATATACGGGAGCACTCAAAGAATCACGAGGCACAAACAAATATGATGCAAAATAAGAAGACACATAGGAGTATGTAGACCCTGGATCAAATAGAACTGAAGCATCTCTACTACAAATCGAAACGGTACTTGTGATAACTGCATCAGAGGACTCAGCCTCAGGCCTGGCTGGGAAAGCATAACATCAGGGTTATTCCCCACTACCCTGAACCATATCCCTGGGACGGCTTCCTACTGGCTAGCCTCCACCTCTAACGGCCTAACCTCCACCTCTAGCGGGCTGACCCCTACCTCTGGCTCACTGACCCCCACCTCTAGCTGGCTGAGCGGGCAATGCCGGGATCATGGCACGAGAACCCAGCTGCTATGGCTGAACACCCCCCAATCTCGGACAGGTCCTTCGGATATGCCCATACTCACCACACTCGAAACATCCATCCTGATACTGCGGCCTACCCTGATGAGTCGGCTGACCACAATAATAACTCTGAAGAGGAGGTGCTATGATAGGAGCTGGCGGTGCACTATAAGCTGGTTGCCCTGAAGGAGGTACATAAGGACCACGACCCCCTAAAGCTCCATGGGATGTCTGAAGTGCTGAATGAAATGGCCTGGGAGGAAGGCCCCTACCAAATGTTCCCTGGCCTTCAGATGAGGCCCCACTGAATCCACCGGAGTGATGCGGTGGCTACACCTTGGAAAGAAATCTCACTCCCTGACTCTTTAGCCATCTGCAATCTGATAGGCTGAGCAAGTCCCTCAATAAACCTCCTCACCCTCTCTCTCTCTCTCTCTCTCTCTCTCTCTCTCTCTCTCTCTCTCTCTCTCTCAGTAGGAAGTATAAGAAGAGCATGACTGGCCAAATTAACAAATTTGGTCTTGTATTGAGTGACAGTCATAGAACCCTGTTGAAGGCGCTCGAACTACCTCCGATAGTCCTCTCTCTGAGTGATAGGAAGATACTTCTCCAAAAATAACCGAGCGAACTGTCCCTAAGTGAGAGCTGGTGACCCAGCTGGTCTGGCCAAAGAATAATCCCTCCACCATTTCTTGGCGGAACCTGATAGACGAAAAGCAGCAAAGCCGACCCCATTGGTCTCCACTATCCCATGTTCTGTAACACCTCGTGATAACTGTCCAGATAGTCCCGGGGATCCTCTGAAGATGTACTGCCATAGGTAGTGGTGAAAAGCTTGATGAACCTATCCAATCTCTACAAGGCCTCAGAAGACATAACTGATCCACCACTGGTCTGTGCTACAACGCCCGGGAGCCACCACTGGTCTGTGCTACCCCAACTGGCTGAGCTGCTGGAGTCTAAAAATGGGGAGCCATCTGCTTCGGAGTGTGAGTGGCGGGAGTCTGTGCTCCTCCCTCAGCCCGAGAGATGGATGGTGCTATAGGGAATGTGCCGGCCTGAGTAACACTCTCCATAAGGCCTACCAGACGAACCAAAGCATCCTGAAGTACCGGGGTCGCTATGAACCCCTCTGGAACCTGAGCTGGCCCTGCTGGAACGGTCTGGGCCAGAGCCTCCTCATCAAACTCTACCTGAGGCTCCGCCACTGGTAATGTTGCTCAAGCTCTGGGCTGAGCCCTGCCCATGCCTCGGCCCCTAGAACGGCCTTGGCCTCGTCCTCTACCCCTCGTAGGAGCTACCACTAGGGGCTCGGGCTGCTGATCAGCTGATGAAGCGGTACGTGTTCTCGCCATCTGCGAAGGAACAAGAGTACAGAGTTCAATTAGCTTTGAGAGATCAAATCGCACGACATAGAAGAATAGAAGTGAAATTGTTCCTAACTCTGTAGCCTCTGGGGGATAAGCACAGACGTCTCCGTACCGATCCCTCAGACTCTACTAAGTTTGTTTGTAAATTGTGAGACCTACGCAACCTAGTGCTCTGATACCAACTTGTCATGACCCGGATTTCCCATTGTCAGGACCGTGATGGCGACTAACATCGCACTCGCTAGGCAAGCCAACATTAGAGTTATATTCACTTTTTTCCTTTACATTTTCATAATTTAAAATTAATAAACCAATTCGAACAGAAATAAATGTGGAAGTACATATTTAAAAAAATATCCTTATACTATTAACAAAACCGAAATAATTACCACCCAGAAACTAGTGTTACAACTCCCGAACATTCTATGAATATCTACAGGTAATGGTCTGAAAGAAAAGTACATCTGTCTCGAGAAAAAATAAAACAGAAATGCAAGTCATAGGAGGGGACGCCAGGGCCTGCGGATGCCTGCAGGACTACCTTGGGTCTCCTAGGTGAATGCTTGCATCTGACCTCTCGATCAGCCACAGTCAGCTCCAAAATCTGCACAGAAAGTATAGAGTGCAGTATCAGTACAACCGACCCATGTACTAGTAAGTGTCGAGTCTAACCTCGACGAGGTAGTGACGAGGCTAAGGCGGGTCATTTACTGTATAACTTGCATACAGTTGATAATAAAGCAAAAGGAAGTACGGAATGAAACGAAATAGTAACTTGTTGTAAATAAATACAGAACTCAGTTATCCTACCAGTACTCAGCTATAACCAATTCTTAAGAGAATTTCAATGCAACAGAATAGCATTACAGCAGAAATAGAATACATAAACAACAAAATGATGTGGCGCGAATCCTGATCCCACCATATAATCAGTAGCAATATGAACATTGACCCTTACTACACCTTGTTACGGCGTGCAACCCGATCTCACCAGTCCACCCTTATTACTCCTCAATATATCTCCACTATTCCTCATGTTGTAGCGTGTAACCCGATCCCACCTATCCATCCTTATTACTCCTTGTTGCAACGCGCAACCCGATTTCACCAAACAATCACATTTCACCCTTATTCCTCTTGTTGCGGCGTGCAACCCGATCCCACCATATTAGTACCAATCACACAATAAGAACAAGTATTTCACAATTTAACTCAAACCCTCCACAAACATCTATGCCTCAACCACTCAAACAGAATCTATACAGTTATGAAATCTCATCAATAATTACTACACAGCGAGACTAACCAAAATGTATCATGAAACTCCAATAAACCAACTTAAACCAGTAATGTAATACAATGAAACTACGGAACGATTAATATCTTCAATAAAAAAACTACATCTAACAAGAAGCAATTAGATATCGGAGCATCAATAAGCATATAACACTTAAGATAGGAAGACAGTATTTTGGGAACGAGGAAGGGAACAAGTTAAACAATTAATTTGGCGGCGCATAAATACTCGTCACCACACCTATACACCACACACATGGAATTTCACATAGCAACTAAGTCGGGAATCCCTAATCCCTCGAGTCAAGGTTAGAACAAAGCTCAATTATCGTTTTACCTCTCGATTCCACCTCCAACCCACTCGTATCTAGTCATAATTAACTTAATAACATCATTATCGCTAAAGAAATCAGTTCTAATGCATAGTTATAGGTTTCCCAACATTTTTTCAAAAATTCAAAAACCGACCCAGGGTCCGCTTGGTCAAAACCCGAAATTCGGACTAAAATCCGATTACTCATTCACCCCTAGCCCGGATATACAATTGGTTTTGGAATCCGACCTCAATTTGAGGTCTAAATCCGCAAATTTCGAAATTCTTAAGTTCTACCCAAAAATTCTCAATTCCACCATGAAAAACCCTAGATTCTAGGATGGAATCTTGTAAAAAGAAGTAAATGAAAGAAATGAGTTAAGAATCATTTATCTATGATTTGGGGAAAAACTAGCCTTTGGAAAATCGCCTCTTGAAGTTCAGGTTTTGAAAAATGAGAGAATGGATGAAAAATTCCGTCTAAGTCCAAAGTTATCAGCTGCAGATGTCGCATTTGCGACCTGAGCTTCGCAATTGCGAAACTCGCAAATGCGAAGAACCATCGCAAATATGAGGCCCTCCATACCCCTGCTCCTATTCGCAAATGCGACAAAATGATCGCATTTGCGATCACTGCTCCTCCCCACTTAACATCGCAAATGCGAAGACTGCCTGACCTAGCTTTTAATCGCAATTGCGATGAAAACCTCGCAAATGCGGAACCTGCAGAGTTCACAGTCGCGGTGTCTGACCTCGCAAATGCGAGATCAGAGGCCTGCAACAAGCTGAAGCACTCTAGCTATTTTCTTAAGTTCCAAAACACTCCGTAGCCTATTCAAAACTCACCCGAGCTCTCGGGGCTCCAAACCAAACTTGCACACAAGTCTTAAAATATCATATGAACTTGGTCATGCGATCAAATCGCCAAAATAACACGTAGAACTACGAATTTAGCATCAAATTGCATGAAATTTTCAAGATAGTTTCAAAACTTCTATTTTCTCAACCAAAGGTCCGAATTACGTCAAATCAATTTCCTTTTTCACCAAATTTCATTGATAAACTTTAAATATTATAGTGGACCTGTACCGAGCTCCGAAACCAAAATACGGGCCCGATACCAATAAAATCAAATCCTTTAAATTATTACATTTTCAGTCTTATCAATTTCCTTCAAATTCATTTCTCGGGTTAGGGACCTCGAAATTCGATTCCGGGCATACGCTCAGGTCCCATATTTTACTACGGACCTATCAGGACTGTCAGAATACGGGTCCGGATCCGTTTATCTAGAACATTGACCGAAGTCAACAAAATTAACTTTTTAGGTCAGCAATTGTTATTTCATAAATTATCCAAATAAAGGCTTTTCGGAATCACGTTCGGACTGCGCACGCAAATTGAGAAAAGATAACATAAGATTTTTAAAGCTGAACACGAATTCGAATTCTAAAACAGAAGACGGGTCATCACAAGAGTCTGTGTTTCTTTAATTATCGTGGGCGTCTTTTCCATCTGTAAAAATGATGTTCGATAAATGCTTTGATATCATTGTTTGATTACTTCTGAAAGATGGAGCCAATCTTTTTTTAGTTTTAGTAGATAAAATTTGTCGATATTTGTACTAGCTAAAAATAGCAGATGTTTTATAAAATTAGTTGAGATATATGTAAATTGGTAACATTGAGTTATAAAAAAATTAAGCCATCTTGATGATTGATGATGATCAATTAAAGCATATGAATAACTTTTCATCACAGTAACCTTCCTTTTGATGAATGTTCTTATCACACCATATTTATACTCTTTGCAAAGTCCAAACAAGTGAATCAAAAGAAAATATGAAAAGGCTTAAATTGCCAAACAACTTATCAAATATGTTATTTGACCTAGTTCAAAATAGATCTATTTAAAGGTTTGATGATGTTGATCACTTAAATTGCCAAACCATCTATTATGATGATGAATTTAAGCCTCTGATGCATTATTTTCTCAAACCCTAATTGGTTCCCCATGAGATAATTAACCAAATATGGATTTAACTCCTCTCATAAGAAAGACATTCATTAATTAAACACAAGTTTAAGGGGTCGTTTAGTTAGTCAATAAGTTATTCCTGGATTAATAATTATAAAATTATAATATCGAGAATAATAATTAAAAACTATTAAATGAATATACTATTAGTATTTCATTGGACAAAAATAAGATATACGATGCATAATATAACTTATGTATTTGATTTAAACTAAACGTAGTGGGATATACTTTATTTTCAATTTTAACTTTAGGTTTTTTAAAAAACTTTAAAAAGAGTTATAAGAAGGGCGAATATTTTAATTTGGTATTTAATTTCGGAATTATTTTCCCACATAAAGCGGGTATGAAATACTACTACAACTATGATAAACAATTCCAAAAGTACTAATCTCGAACTCAAAAATTTACCAAAAATAGAATAAACTAATCCAAAATTTAATCCATGTAATAAAATAAAAGTAATGCAGTAAAATGTAAATAAGAAGAGATAGAAAGAAGGGAGAAGTGTTTTCTTCTTTCACTTTGGTGTATTTTTCCATTGCAATTACATGGCCTTTTATAGGCATAAAAAGTAAAGATGATGGACATAAAGTAGGCAATTTAATCTTTAAGTTATTCACAACATGGGTATCCAATGTAGTATCCAAAGTAATATCCAATATACAAATTATTCATAACACTCCCCCTTGGATGTCCATGTAAGATAATGTGCCTCATTAAAAACTTACAAAAAAAATATTGGGATGTACATAGTTATTTATAATATGCATTGCTTGCTGCCTCATTAAAAACCTTACCAGGAAAACCCAGTGGGACAAAACCTTGGTTAAGGAAAAGAGTGCAGCGTGTAGTTACTCCCCCTGATGAAAAATCACTTAATGTCTCGAAGACGACGCATTCCAATCTTATATATCAGCTTTTCAAATATTGAGGTTGGTAACGCCTTAGTGAACAGATCAGCCAAATTATCACTTGAACGAACTTGTTGTACATCTATTTCACCATTCTTCTGAAGATCATGAGTGAAAAAGAATTTCGGTGAAATGTGTTTTGTTCTATCTCCTTTGATATATCCTCCTTTCAATTGAGCTATGCATGCAGCATTGTCTTCATACAATATTGTTGGAATATTCTCTTTCGAAGAAAGACCACATGTTTGCTGAATGTGTTGAGTTATAGATCTTAACCAAACGCATTCTCGACTTGCTTCGTGAATGGCTATTATCTCTGCATGATTTGAAGAAGTAGCAACCATAGTTTGTTTTGTCGAACGCCATGATATGGTTGTACCTCCACTTGTAAATAAATAGCCTGTCTGAGATCGACCTTTGTGTGGATCAGACAAATATCCTGCATCTGCATAACCAATCAATGATGGCTTGGATTCATTTGAATAAAATAAACCCATATCAATGGTCCCTTGGAGGTATCTGAATATATGTTTAATACCATTCCAGTGTCTTTGTGTTGGCGAAGTACTAAATCTTGCCAATAAGCTTACTGAGAAAGCTATATCTGGTCGGGAATTATTGGCAAGATACATTAATGCCCCAATTGCACTAAGATATGGTACTTCGGCACCAAGAAGCTCTTCATCATTTTCATGAGGTCGGAATGGATCTTTCTTTATATCAAGTGATCTCACAACCATCGGGGTACTCAATGGATGTGCTTTATCCATATAGAATCGCTTTAAAATCTTTTCGGTGTATGTTGATTGATGGACAAATATTCCATCTTTCATATACTCAATTTGTAGACCAAGACAAAATTTTGTCTTTCCAAGATCTTTCATTTCAAATTCTTTCTTCAAACAGTCTACTATTTTTTGAAGCTCCCCAGGAGTTCCAATGATATTTAAATCATAAACATACATGACGATTATAACAAATTCAGATCCAGACCTTTTTATAAAGATACAAGGACAAATTGGATCATTCTTGTACCCTTCTTTCAACAGGTATTCACTCAGGCGATTGTACCACATACGACCTGATTGTTTCAATCCGTATAAAGATTTCTGAAGCTTTATTGAACAAGTTTCTCGAAAACTTTTATATGCTTCTGGCACTTTAAATCCCTCAGGTACTTTCATAAAAATTTCGTTGTCTAATGATCCATACAAATAGGCTGTAACAACATCCATTAGATGCATATCAAGTTTTTCTTGCACTGCCATATTTATGAGATACCTGAAGGTGATAGCATCCACTACAGGAGAATATGTCTCCATATAATCAATTCCAGGCCTTTGGGAAAACCCTTGTGCCACAAGTCGTGCTTTATATCTAACGACTTCATTTTTATCATTTCGTTTTCGCACAAAAACCCATTTATACCCTACTGGCTTTATGCCTTCAGGTGTTCGAACTATGGGTCCGAAGACTTCACGTTTTCCAAGTGAAGTTAACTCTGCCTGGATAGCGTCTTTCCATTTTGGCCAATCATTTCTCTGTCTACATTCATTGACAGATTTTGGTTCAAGATCCTCATCTTGTTGCATTATTTCAACAGCAACATTATAAGCAAAAATGTTATCGATAACAATATTATTTCGGTTCCATCTTTTCCCGGTTGAGACGTAACTTATTGATATCTCTTCATTTTCATTATTTTCAGGTACCTGGACCTCTCCTAAGGTCTTATCATTTGTTACGTCTTGGGGCTCTTCTTGAGCCACTACCTCTGTGTTATGTTCACTTTGATCACTTGCTCCTTTTCTTCTTCGAGGATTTTTATCTTTAGAACCGATTGGTCTACCACGTTTCAAGCATGGCTTAGACTCATTTGCTTTAATTAATTGTCCTGCCGAGATATCAACTCGAATTGGAGCATTAGTAGCTGGAATATGTGACTTAGTCACCCTTGGTAGGTCAGTGAATGCATCTGGCAATTGATTTGCAATATTTTGTAAATGAATAATCTTTTGAACCTCTTGTTCACATTGATTTGTTAGAGGATCTAAATGAGACAGTGATAATGCATTCCAATCTATCTTCTTTTTCAGTTGCTTATTTTCTCCCCCTAATGTTGGATATACTGATTCATCAAAATGGCAATCAAAAAATCTTGCCGTAAATAAATCTCCAGTCATCGGCTCTAGATATTTTATAATAGAAGGAGATTCATATCCAACATATATCCCCAACCTTCTTTGAGGACCCATCTTTGTGCGTTGTGGTGGAGCAATTGGAACATATATCGCACAACCAAAGATCCTAAGATGGGAAATATTTGGCTCCTGACCAAAAGCCAATTGCAATGGGGAGACTTTATGATAACTTGTGGGCCTTATCCGCACAAGTGCTGCTGCGTGCAAAATAGCATGACCCCATACTGAAATGGGAAGTTTTGTTCTCATAAGCATTGGTCTAGCAATTAATTGGAGGCGTTTGATCAATGATTCTGCTAGACCATTTTGTGTATGAACATGAGCAACCGGATGCTCAATTGTTATCCCAGTTGAAATACAATAATCATTAAAGGCTTGGGATGTAAACTCACCAGCATTATCAAGACGAATTGTCTTAATTGCATAATCTGGAAATTGTGCTCTTAGCTTTATTATTTGAGCCAACAATCTCGCAAATGCCATATTGCGAGTTGATAGTAAGCACACATGTGACCATCTTGTAGATGCATCTACCAAAACCATATAATATTTGAATGGTCCACATGGAGGGTGAATGGGCCCACATATATCACCCTGTATACGTTCCAGAAATGCAGGGGATTCCATCCTAACTTTAATAGTTGATGGTCTAATAATTAATTTTCCTTGAGAACATGCAGCACAAGAGAATTCCTTAAATTGAAGAATCTTCTGATTCTTCATTGCATGTCCATGTGAATTCTCAATTATTTTACGCATCATATTAGAACCAGGATGGCCCAACCGGTCATGCCAAATAATAAAATTATCTTGATTAGTAAACTTCTCGTTTACTATGGCATGTGTTTCAATCCTGCTAATACTTGTGTAGTATAAGCCGGAGGAAAGAGCAGGTAACATTTCAAGCACATATTTCTTACCGGACATTATTGTAGTAATATAAAGATATTCAATCTTTTCATCATTTGTAGTCTCAATATGATAGCCATTTTGGCGAATATCTTTGAAACTTAATAAGTTTCTTTGAGATTTACTACAATATAGTGCTTCATCAATAGCCAAATTTGTTCCTCCTGGTAGTAATAAATTGGCTCTTCCAGAACCTTCAATTAATCTTGTACTACCGGATATTGTATTAACATTCGCTTCTTTCATTACCAAATAAGAGAAATATCTCTTATCTTTTAAAATAGTGTGTGTTGTAGCACTATCCAGAAGACATATATCATCTTTATTAATCTTGAGTCCAACTGAAGACTGGGGAATTTTCATATTCTTCATAAAAAAACAAATAATACATCATAAGAAATATGAAAGACAAGCGAAAAAAAATATTAAGAAATACATTAGGAATGTTGAAACTAGCAACACATGATGCATTAGGAAAATACACTCAAGAAAAATAAACTAGTAGCAAATATAAAAATAACAACTTTTATAGCTTCATTCCCTAGTAAGATGATTAGTTCTTCAGTCAATATCCTCAAAGAAGTCTCCAACTTCTAAATGAGTAATATTTGTTAGGCCTTCAAAATCATCATCTTTATATGCAAGATGTGCCTTAGAATCATATTTATTTGAGGGACCTGCTTCATCATCATTATTTTGAAAGGTCAAGTGTGCCTCCACATTATTTTCTTTTTTCTTGAGGGAGGCTTGATAAAGTTTGACAAAATGTTCTGGCGTACGACAAATGCGTGCCCAATGACCTCTCATACCACATCGGTGACACATACTAGCTTTACCTTTTGAATGATTAATTTGAGAACCCTTATTGTTCTCCAATTTATTTCCACCATAATGACGATAATTGTTTTGCCCCCTGCCACGTCCACGTTTACGACCATGTCCACGACCACGGTAATTATTTTGTTTTCTTTCAAACTTATCATATGTTGCTACAGCATTCACTTCCGAAAATGGAGCTGACCCGGTGGGACGAGCTTCATGATTTTTCATTAATAGAGTATTATTCTGCTCAGCCACAAGTAGGCATGTGATTAACTCAGAATATTTCTTAAAACTTTTTTCACGGTATTGTTGTTGTAGCACCACATTTGAAGCGTGAAAAGTAGAAAATATTTTTTCCAATAAGTCCTCATCTGTGATAGTGTCTCCACATAATTTTAATAGAGAACTTACTTTAAAGATAGCAGAATTATACTCACTTACGGTTTTAAAGTCTTGCAACCTTAAATGTATCCACTCATACCGAGCTTTCGGTAATACCGTAAGTTTTAGGTGGTCATATCGATCCTTCAAATTAATCCATAATTCAAGTGGATCTTTTACGGTTAAATATTCAGTTTTTAACCCTTCATGTAGATGATGACGAAGGAAAATCATGGCCTTCGCTTTATCCTGATTTGATGCTTCATTTCCTTGTATAATAGTATTTCCAAGACCTTTAGCGTCAAGGTGAATTTCAGCATCAAGAACCCATGATAAATAGTTCCTTCCGGTGATGTCAAGTGCCACAAATTCAAGTTTTGATAAATTTGACATAGTGAAAACTATCATAAAAGATGAATAAGTTAGAGAAATAATTATAATAATAAACAATTAATGAAAACAAAACGATTAAGGTAAAAGAAATGAAAATAGAGCTATATCATGTTAACAATCTACTATTTCATTTTATTCTTGCCATAAAGTAGAAATTACATACTTGTTTCATTTCACTTTATATTATTGATATATATGTGTTAATAGAATTGAACGTGACTAACATTATTTATATGTTCCAATAAATATAAAGTAATTAAAAAATTATTGCTTGTCAATTCATTTCTCACAGTTCTTCAAAATGCCTTAAAGATATGTTTTGATCCAGGGAGTCCATGACATTAGTGCATAGCTAGTTTGATGACTTTGAGGTCCTCTAAGAGTTGAGCACGGAAGGAAATAGTTATTTAATCACTGCAATGTACTTAAACTATTTAAGATGCCCAAGCGCACAAGTAATCTGCAAACAGTGAGCATATGATATGTACTGCCATAAATAAGATGATTATAATGATACATACCTTAATAAAATATGGCTCAACTTAGCGGGAGTTAAGAATAAAATTAGAGTTTCGTGCTGATAACGTGTAATAAAATAAAAGTAATGCACTAAAATGTAAATAAGAAGAGATAGAAAGAAGGGAGAAATGTTTTCTTCTTTCACTTTGGTGTATTTTTCCATTGCAATTACATGGCCTTTTATAGGCATAAAAAATAAAGATGATGGACATAAAATAGAAAATTTAATCTTTAAATTATTCACAACATGTACATCCAATGTAGCATCCAATGTAGTATCCAAAGTAGTATCCAATATACAAATTATTCATAACAAAGATTTTATCTCTTATTCCTCCAACCAAACCACCCCTGAGATTAGTTCTACCTTATCAAGATGTTGAAGGACCAAATATTGGGGCGTTTGAAGGGAGACAATGAAAAAGTTAGATTGTTGTTTTCTTGAAAAAGGGATATGATTTTTGGTGGGAATGAGAGAGAAAAGATTTGATTCGGATCATGGGGACCATTTTCATGTAATATGAAAGCTTAAAATATACAAAGCAAATGTGGGGTTTGTCTTGTTAGCTACTAGAGTATGGCCCCTTCAACAAGGATCTTTAATATCAATGTTCAGTACTACTATATTATATGAATTTATCTCCCACTCAAAGTGTATGTGTTTATTTTATCTTATTTTGTGTCGGCCATGTTTGGTTTTAGTCAAGCTATCCATCACTTTCTTTGCAGAATTGTCTATGTTTCTCTGTCCATTTAAGGATATCATCATAGTCTCACATGGAAAGATTTCCTTGTCTACTGTACTAAGAATATCCTCTGTTTAAAAAAAAAAAAACATCTCAAAATGGTACCCAAAAAAATAAATTACATCTCTTAGTGTTATTTACATTATTTTACAAGTTAAAGACTCATATTTACTTTGTAAAACTTAGTTGCAATTGACTTTTAATTAATGTATAAATATTTTTATACACCATTAAGCAGAGTAAAAAAATTACTCCTATAACTTGTTTTTTTGTTGGCTTTCATATAACATAATTGTTTCATAATATATAGTATTGTATTTTATCGTTTTGATATATAAAATATTTGAATAGATTGTATTATTTGCCGTCATTTCATGATGTCATGTATCCAATATAAAGAATAAACTTGCAATATTATAAAGAAAAGTCAAATGCAAGGTAAAATTATTATATAAGAAGGTACGGTAAAAAATAAAATAAGATTATTTAATAATAAAGAAGGGCAAGATAAGAGAAAAAAATAAGTAATGATACGACTACATCAAATTGGTCGTTACATAAAGTAACACTTTTTGTCCTTATGTGATAACGGTTTAACGATACAATATAATAAAATTTAAGTAACTATCAAAACAAATATTGTATTTAAAATAACAATAGGATACACTACAAAATATAACGACCATCCAAAGTCCAAACAAGCTGTAAAAACAATTTGATAAAAGATTATGACTATCAAGTGGTACACTAAACAAGTAAAAGGATAATAAGAAGATGAAAAGGGAAAAGGATATATGAGAAGAGATGGCACATGAATTTGGTAATCATATGTGCTTTTGCAATTTGCATGTTTGTGGTCCTTGCTTTGGTGATGCCGAGACATTAACATTGTCACAGCCTATGACTTCATCTCTATTTTTGGTCCTGCTTCTAATTTTTGACTTGTCACCCTTCTTTTATGTCACGATCCGGATTTTCTATCTTCGGGAGTCGTGATAGCGCCTATTAGTGAAAGTTAGGCAAACCAACCAACTGAATATTTGCCTTGTTTCTATTTTTAATCCGATAACAATTAAAAGGCAACAATTAGATAACAACGGAATTGAATAAGTGAAAGGTTGCATTATAAAGTTTTAATAATACTGCTAATGCCAATTCATACCAAATCTACCCAAGACTGATGTCACAACTTCACAGACTATATAGGAGTACTACAATAAAGGTCTGAAAGAAATAAATACAACATTGTCTCTGGAAATACATGAAAGAAACAGGAATAGTAGATAGAAGGAGACGCCAAGACCTACGGACGTCTGCATGACTACCTCGGGTCGCCTGATGAACAAGAAATAACAATCTCACTGCGGTCCGAAGTCTACAGCACTGGGATCTGCACAAAAGAGTGCAGAGTATAGTATCAGCACAATCGACCCCATGTGCTGGTATGTGCCTAGCCTAACATCGGTGAAGTAGTGACGAGGCTAGGACCAGACTACCAAATAAACCTGTGCAGTTAAATCATATACAGCGGAAAAGAAGAACGGTAATGTACAGTTAAGTATGGGAGGGGTAACATGGTACGGAGACATCGAATAATAACAGAAGAATAACAAATAAATATGAGGATCACCACAGTTCAATTGAAAATAGGAAGGGGGGATCATGCTACAGGGTACAACAGGTATCAACAGGAAACCAGCAATTAAATGTAGAGAACCCGTAACTCAATTATCAATAAAAATCAGGAAATCAAAGACAAGTGCACAGTATCACCCTTCGTGCTTTAACACTCTCTCACCAAAACAATACACGACATCATCCTCCGTGCTTTACACTCTTCCTCACCCAAGTAGCAATCACAAGGCTAATAGGGTAAAGGAATCTATAACATCAAAATAAAATCAAGTAATAACATAAAATCAATAAATAAACGTAAAGGACAATATAACTCAATTATCAGCAAGAATCAGGAAAAGCAAGGATGAGTGCATGACATCACCCTTCGTGCTTTTACTCTCGTCCTCACCATAAGAATTAATATAAACTGCACGGCATCACCCTTCGTGCTTTTATTCTCATCCTCACCATAAAATCAATATAATCGGCACAGAATTGTACATCGTGCGGCACGGTATCACACTTCGTGCTTTACACTCCTCATCACAAAATCATACATGACATCACCCTTCGTGCTTTAACGCTCTTCCTCACCCAAACAACAATCACAAGAAACAAGGGCAAAGAAATAAATGAAATTACAATAAAATCCCGGCAAGGGAATAAAGTACAACAATCAAATCCCGGCAAGGGAGACAATAACAAAATAATAACATCCCGGCAAGGGAGACAATGTCATGATTCTCTCTCCCTTTCTTCTTTCACATTTACTTCACAACTTGAGCCAATGCTCTATAATGTTCAACAATTCAATTCTTAACTTGAGCCAATGCTCTACAATATTCAATAATTCAATTCTCAACTTGAGCCAACACTCTACCATATTCAATTAACAATAATACTTCCACAAATCATATTCCTCAATAGAAATTATCATATAGAGCATGAACAATACGAAACAGAGTCACATTAATCATAGTATAAGACTCACGGGCATGCTTGACACCAACGTATAGATACTCGTCACCATGCCTATACGTCGTACTCAACAACTAACACATAGCAAATAGGACACAACTCCTAATCCCTCAAGCTAAGGTTAGACCAAACACTTACCTCGATGTCACGGACACAATTCAAGCCTCAACTATCACTTTACCTCTTGATTCCACCGCCAACTCGCTTTTATCTAGCCACAAGTTACTTAATTACATCAATAATTGCTAAATAAATCAATTCTAATGCATGAAAATAGGTTTTTTAAAGTTTTCTCCAAAAAGTCAAAAATCGACCCCGGGCCCGCTTGGTCAAAACGTGAGGTTCGAACCAAACCTTGATTACCCATTCCCCCACGAACCCAAATATATAATTTGTTTTGAAATCAAACCTCAAATCGAGGTCCAAATCCCCAAAATTTGAAAAACCTAAGTTCTACCCAAAACACCCAATTTCCCCCATGAAAACTATTGATTTTGAGTTGAAATCATGTGAAAAGATATTAAGGATTGAAGAAAACTAGTTAGAAATCACTTACAATTGATTTGGAGAACTTTGAAAAATCGCCCTAGGGTGTCGTAGTTATGAAAGAGTGTAAAAAATGGTTCAAATGCATCTATGTTATGAGTTTACAGGTCTCTGATGTCACAATTGCGACCAGGGTTCGCAATTACGAACCCTTCAGAATTCTGAGACCTTCGCATTTGCGAACAAAATGTCGCATTTGCGACCAAGTCTATTTTCCGGTCTTCTTCACATTTGCGATAGACCTCTCGCAAATACGAAGCCGCATTTGGGATACAGGAGTCGCATTTGCGACTAAGGCAGTAACCGGGGGTGCATCGCATTTGCGATGGAAAACTCGCATTTGTGACGGAATGCTGGCCTGGGCTAGTTCACATTTGCGGCCCAGCCCTCGTATTTGCAAACTCGCATTTGCTAGCCAGGCTTTGCAAATGCGAAGCCTGCAGGCCTGCAATAGAACAGCTGAAACCTGCAAATTTTTCAAGTCCAATTCTACTCCGTGGCCTATCCAAAACTCACCCGATCCCTCGGCGCTCCAAACCAAATATTCCCACCACCCTAAAAACATCATACAGACTTACTTGTTCATTCAAACCACTCAAATAACATCAACAACTATGAATTTAGCATCAAAATCATGAAATTTCTTAAGAACTTCAAATTTTCCAATTTCCTCAAATAAGGTCCAATTCATATCATTTCAATTCCATTTCTTACCAAATTTCATAGACTTGACTTAAACCACATATACGGCCTGCACCGGGCTCCGGAACCATAATACGGGCCTGATACCATCAAATTTTAAATACATTTCATTTCCAAAACTCATAAATAATTCCAAAAAATAATTTTCTTTAAAAAATTTATTTCTCAGGCTTGGGACCTCGGAATTCGATTCAGGGCATACACCCAAGTCCCATATTTTCCTACGGACCCTTCGGGATCGTCAAATCACGGGTTCGGGTTCGTTTACCTAAAATATTGACCGAAGTCAACTTAAATTCATTTTAAAGTCAAAATTCATCATTTTTCACAAAATTTTCACATAATGGATTTTCTGCTATGCGTCCGGACTTTGCACGCAAATCGAGGTGATGCTGAAAGAGGTTTTTAAGGCTTTATAACGCAGAATTTACTTTTAAAACAAGTGATGACCTTTTGGTTCATTACATTCTCCATCTCTAAAACAATCGTTCGTCCTCGAACGGACATAATAAAGAAGTACCTGAGTTGGGGAAAAGATGGGGATACGAAGCAATACCCGCTCACCGACCATGAATGCCAAATCACGAACCTTACGGTCGACATAACTCTTATGCCTAGACTGAGTTGTACGAAACCTATCCTGAATGATCATTACCTTGTCCAAGGCATCCGGTACTAGATCCATACCCAACAACCGAGCCTCTCCCGGCTGTAACCATCCAACCGGCGACCGACACAGCCTACCATACAAAGCCTCAGAAGGAGCCATCTGGATACTCGACTAATAGCTGTTGTTGTAGGCAAACTCTGCTAAAGGCAAAAACTGTTCCCACGAGCCTCCAAAGTCAATGACACAAGCTCGGAGCATATCCTCCAAAATCTGAATGGTCTGCTCGGACTGTCGTCCGTTTGAGGATGAAACGTTGTGCTCAACTCAACCTGTGTACCCAACTCTCGCTGAACTGCTCTCCAGAAATGGGAGGTAAACTACGTACCTCGGTCCAAAATGATAGAAATGGGCACACCATAAAGACGAACTATCTCTCAGATATAGATCTCAGCTAACCTCTCAGAAGATTAGGAGACTGCCATAGGAATGAAATGTGTTGACTTGGCCAGCCTATCCACAATAATCCACAACTTTCTCTGAGTCAGCGGGAGACCAACAACGAAGTCCATAGTGATACGCTCCCACTTCCACTTAGGAATCTCAATCTTTTGGAACAAACCACCAGGTCTCTAATGCTCGTACTTAACCTGCTAACAATTCAAACACCGATCCACATATGCAACAATGTCCTTCTTCAATCTTCTCCACCAATAATGTTGTCACAAATCCTGATACATTTTCGCGGCGCCCGGATGAATAGAGTATCGGAAGCTATGGGACTCCTCTAAAATCAACTCTTGAAGCCCATCCACATTAGGCACACAAACTCGACCCTACAACCTTAAAAATCCATCATCTCCTAAGGTGACCTGCTTGGCACCTCCGTGTTGCACCGTGTCTCTGAGGACACACAAATGAGGATCATCATACTGCTGATCTCGGATACACTCCAATAAGGAAGAACGAGCGGCTGTGCAAGCTAACACACGGCTGGGATCAGAAACATCCAACCTCACGAACTGATTGGCCAAAGCCTGAACATCCAAAGCAAGCGGTCTCTCACCGACTAGAATATAAGCAAGACTGCCCATACTGGATGACTTCTTACTCAAAGCATCGGCCACCACATTGGCCTTTCCCGGATGATATAAGATGGTGATATCATAGTCCTTTAATAGCCCCAACCACCTTCTCTACCTCAAATTTAGCTCCTGCTGCTTGAACAAATACTGCAGTCTCTTGTGATCCGTGAACACCTCACATGCCACGCCATACAAATAATGCCTCCAAATCTTCAACGCGTGAACAATGGCTGCCAACTCCAAATTATGAACCGGATAGTTCTTCTCATGAATCTTCAACTGCCATCGAAGCATAGGCAATGACCTTGCTATCCTGCATCAACATCGCACCAAGCCCAATACGAGAAGCATCACAATAAACTGTATAAGGCCCTGAACCTGTGGGCAAAACCAACACTGGTGTCGTAGTCAAAGCTATCTTGAGCTTCTGAAAGCTCACCTCACACTCGTCTGACCACCTGAACTGGGCACCCTTCTGGATCACCCTGGTCATCGGGGTTGCAATAGACAAAAACCCCTCCATAAACCGATGATAGTAGCCTGCAAACCCAAGAAACTCCAGATCTCTATAGCTGATGCTGGTCTAGGCCAGTTCTTGACTGCCTCGATCTTCTTCAGATCAACCTAAATACCCTCTGCTGGTACAACATGACCAAGGAATGCAACTGAACTCAACCAGAACTCACACTTCAAAAACTTGGCGTACAACTGACTATCTCTCAAAGTCTGAAGAACCTCTCTAAGATGTTGCTCGTGCTCCTCCCGGCTACGAGAATAGATCAAAATATCATCAATGAAGACTATCACGAACGAATCCAAGTAAGGCCTGAACACTCGGTTTGTCAAATCCATAAAAGTTGTTGGGGCATTTGTCAACCCGAATGACATCATCACGAACTCATAATGCTCGTACCGAGTGCGAAAAGCTGTGTTAGGGACATCGGATGCCCTAATCCTCAACTGATGGTAGCCAAATCTTAAGTCAATCTTCGAAAATACCTTGGTACCCTGAAGCTGATCAAACAGATCATCAATCCTCGGCAATGGACACTTATTCTTGATTGTAACCTTATTCAACTGCCGGTAATCAATACACATTCTCATCGATCCGTCCTTCTTCTTAACAAACAACACTGGCGCACCCCAAGGCGAAACACTAGATCTAATGAAACCTTTTTCACGCAAGTCTTGCAACTACTCTTTCAACTCAGGCGGGGCCATACGATACGGCGGGATAGAAATGTGCTGTGTTACCGAAGCCAAATCAATGCAGAAGTCAATATCCCTGTCGGGTGGCATACCCGGCAGGTCTGAAGGGAATACCTCAGGAACTCATGAACAGCGGGCACAGAATCAATAGAAGGAATCTCAGCACTAGAATCACGAACATACGCCGAAGAGGCCAATCACCCCTTCTCAACCATATGTCGAGCCTTCATATAAGATATAACACTACGGGTAGAATGACCAGGAGTCCCTATCCACTCTAAACGAGGTAAACCCGGCAAGGCTAAGGTCATAGTCTTGTCGTAACAGTCCAAGATAGCTGGTAAGGTGATAACCAGTCCATCCTCAATATGATATCAAAATCAACCATATCTAATAGAAACAAATCTACACGAGCCTCAAGAACCCTAGTCACAACTATGCACGAACGAAGGACACAATCCATCACAATAGAATCACCTACTTGTGTAGACACATAAACAGGAACACTCAAAGAATCACTAGGCATGACCAGATACGGCGCAAAATAAGATGACATATAAGAGTATGTAGATCCTGGATCAAATAAAACCGAAGCATCTCTACTACAAACCAGAACTGTACCTGTACCTCCACCTCTAATACCTCTACCTCCACCTCTAGCACCTCTATCTCCACCTCTAATACTCTACCTCCACCTCTAGCTGACTGAGCGGGCTGAACGAGTCCCTCAATGAGCCTTCTCACTCTCTCTCTCTCTCAGCGGAAGTATAAGAAGAGCATAACAGGTCAAATCATTAAACCTGATCTCGTACTAAGTAACAGTCATAGAACTCTGCTAGAGACGCTCAAACTGCCTCAGGTAGATCTCTCTCTGAGTGGTAGGACAAAACTTCTCCAGAAATAGCTGAGGAAACTGATCCCAAGTCAAAGCTGATGACCTAACTGATCTAGCCAAACAATAATCTCTCCAACAAGTCTTAGCGGATCCAGACAAGCGAAAAGTAGCAAAGTCAACCCCATTGGTCTCCACTATCCCCATGTTCCTAAGAACCTCATGACAACTGTCTAGATAATCCTGGGGATCCTCAGAAGATGCACCGTGGAAAGTGGTAGCGAAGAGCTTGGTGAAACCTATCCAACCTCCGCAAAGCCTCGGAAGATGTAGCTGATCTAACACCGGTCTGTGCTGCTGTGCGGCTGAAGAAGCAGTACGTGACCTCGCCATTCGCGAAAGGACAAGAGTAGAGTATTCAATTTTAGCATTGAGAGAACAAAATCGCACGACAGGAAAGAATAGATGTGAAGTTTTTCCTAACTCTGTAGCCTTTGGGGATAAATACAGACGTCTCTGTACCGATCCCTCAGACTCTACTAAGCTTGTCTGTGAACTGTGAGACCCAAGTAACCTAAAGCTCTCATACCAACTTGTCACGGCCTGGATTTCACACCCTCAGGAGTCGCGATGGCGCCTACTAGTAAAAACTAGGCAAGCCAACCAACTGAACTATTTACCTTATTTCCATTTTTAATCCGATAACAGTTAAGAGCCAACAATTAGATAACAACATAATTGAATAAGCGGAAGGCTGCATTGTAAAGTTTTAAAAATACTGCTAATGCCAATCCACAACAAATCTACCCAAGACTGGTGTCACAACTTCACAGACTGTCTAAAAGTACTAAAATAAAGGTCTGAAAGAAATAAATACAACATTGTCTCTAGAAATACATGAAAGAAATAGGAATAGTAGATAGAAGGAGACGGCAAGGCCTGCGGATGCCTGCAGGACTATCTCGGGTTGCCTGATGAACAAGAAACAACAATCTCACTGCGATCCGAAGTCTACTGCACTGGAATTTGCACAAAATAGTGCAGAGTGTAGTATCAGCACAACCGACCCCATGTGTTGGTAAGTGCCTAGCCTAACCTTGGTGAAGTAGTAACGAGGCTATGACCAGACTACCAAATAAACTTGTGCAGTTAAATCATATACAGTGGAAAAGAAGAACGGTAATGTACAGTTAAGTATGGGAGGGGGTAACATACTGCAGGGACATCGAATAATAACATAAGAACAACAAATAAATATAAGGATCACCACAGATCAATTGAAAATAGGAAGGGGGGGGGGGATCATGATGCGGGGTACAACAGGTATCAACAGGAAACCATCAATTAAATGTAGAGAAACCGCAACTCAGTTATCAATAAAAATTAGGAAATCGAAGACAAGTGCACGACATCACCCTTCGTGCTTTAACACTCTATCACCAAAACAATACACGGCATTACCCTTCATGCTTTAACACTCTCTCACCAAAATAATACACGACATCACCCTTCGTGTTTTACACTCTTCCTCACCCAAGCAGCAATCACAAGGCAAATAGGGTAAGGGAATCTATAACATCAAAATAAAATCAAGTAACAACAGAAAATCAGTAAATAAACGTAAAGGACAATATAACTCAATTATCAGTAAGAATCAGGAAAATCGAGTACAAGTGCACGGCATCACCCTTCGTGCTTTTACTCTCGTCCTCACCATAAGAATTAATATAAAATGCACAGTATCAAGCTTTTACTCTCATCCTCACTATAAAATCAATATAATCGGCACAAAATTGTACATCGTGCGGCACGGTATCACCCTTCGTACTTTACACTCCTCCTCACAAAATTATACACGGCATCACCCTTCATGCTTTAACGTTCTTCCTCACCCAAACAACAATCACAAGAAACAAGGGCAAGGAAATAAATGAAATCACAATAAAATCCCGGCAAGGGAACAATAGTATAACAATCAAATCCCGGCAAGGGAGACAATAACAAAACAATAACATCCTGGCAAGGGAGACAATGTCATGATTCTCTCTCTTCTTTCTTCTTTTACATTTACTTCACAACTTGAGTCAATGCTCTATAATGTTCAACAATTCAATTCTTAACTTGAGCCAATGCTCTACAATGTTCAACAATTCAATTCTCAACTTGAGTCAACGCTCTACCATGTTCAATTAACAATAATACTTCCATAAGTCATATTCCTCAATAAAAATTATCATATAGAGCATGAACAATACGAAACGGAGTTACATTAATCATAGTATAAGACTCACGGGCATGCTTAACACCAACGTATAGATACTCGTCACCATGCCTATACGTCATACTCAACAAATAACACATTGCAAATAGGACACAACTCCTAATCCCTCAAGTTAATGTTAGACTAAACACTTACCTCGATGCCACAGATACAATTCAAGCCTCAACTATGGCTTTACCTCTTGATTCCACCACCAACTCGCTCGTATCTAGCCACAAGTTACTTAATTACATCAATAATTGCTAAATGAATCAATTCTAATGCATGAAAATAGGTTTTCTAAAGTTTTTCCCAAAAAGTCAAAAATCGACCCCGGGACCACTAGGTCAAAACCCGAGGTTTGAACTAAAACCCGATTACCCATTCCCCCACGAACCCAAATATAATTTATTTTGAAATCGGACCTCAAATCAGGTCCAAATCCCTAAAATTTAAAAAACCTAGGTTCTACCCAAAACACCCAATTTTCCCATGAAAACTATTGATTTTGAGTTGAAATCATGTGAAAAGATGTTAAGGATTCAAGAAAACTAGTTAGAAATCACTTACAATTGATTTGGAGAAGAAGTTGCCTTTGAAAAATCGCCCTAGGGTGTCTTGGTTTTGAAAGAGTGTGAAAAATGGTTGAAATGCGTCTAAGTTATGAGTTTACAGGTCTCTGATGTCGCAATTGCGACCTTCGCATTTGCAAACAAAATGTCGCATTTGTGACCCAGTCTATTTTCCGATCTTCTTCGCATTTGCGATAGACCTCTCGCAAATGCGAAGTCGCATTTGCGATAGACCTCTCGCAAATGCGAAGTCGCATTTGCGACTAAGGTAGTAACTGGGGGTGCATCGCATTTGTGATGGAAAACTCGCATTTGCGAGGGAATGCTGGCCTGGGCTAGTTCGCATTTGCGAGCCAGGCTTCGCAAATGCGAAGCCTGCGGGCCTGCAATAGAACAACTGAAACCTGCAATTTTTCCAAGTCCAATTCTACTCTGTGGCATATCCAAAACTCACCTGAGCTCTCGGACTCCAAACCAAACATGCCCACCTCCCTAAAAACATCATACAGCTTACTCGTGCATTCAAATCACTCAAATAACATCAACAACGATGAATTTAGCATCAAAATCATGAAATTTCTTAAGAACTTCAAAATTTTCAATTTCCTCAAATAAGGTCTGATTCATATCATTTATGTCCGTTTCTTACCAAATTTCGCAGACTCGACTTAAACCACATATAGACCTGTACCGGGATCCAGAACCATAATACGGTCCCGATACCATCAAATTTTAAACACATTTCATTTCCAAAACTTATTAATAATTCCAGAAAATAGTTTTCTTTAAAAAATTCATTTCTCGGGCTTGGGACCTCGGAATTCGATTCCAGGCATACGCCCAAGTCCCATATTTTCCTACGGACCCTCCAGGACCGTCAAATCATGGGTTCGGGTCCGTTTACCCAAAATGTTGACCGAAGTCAACTTAAATTCATTTTAAAGTCAAAATTCATCATTTTTCACCGATTTTTCACATAATGGCTTTCCGGCTACGCTCCCGGACTACGCACACAAATCGAGGTGATGCTGAAAGAGGTTTTTAAGGCCTTGGAACACAAAATTTACTTTTAAAACAAGTGATCGACCTTTTGGAGTCTATCACATTTTATCACTTGACGCACATTTTAATTGTTCCATATCTTTCGACTAACAAAAGTATTTAATAATCTGCTTCTCAAAATTTAGACATAAAAAAATTCATTTAATAATTGTTTGTATTAAAATTTGAACCATAATTTCTAAAATTTATACCTACTTAGTTGATCACTTAGCCATACCCTTTTGTGCCCTTCTTTTACAATCCACCCTTATTTGGTGGAAATATTTAATACGAGGAATATTAGTCCAATTTTATTAGTTTCACTAATAAATTCTGAAAATTTTAAGCAACTGCAGTAAAGATTTAGAGGCTGTTTGGATTGGTTTTTAACCAAGTCATAAGTTGGTAGTACCCTACTTTTGGCTTTTGGCTTAGTTTTATACTTTTCATGCCTAAAAGTAAATGCTTTTGAGTATTTTTTATCATTAGCAAACACCACAAATACTAAAAAAGAAATTAAAAATCAATAATAAACACTTAGAATAAGTCAATCCACACGCTCTCTTGAGAAAAGAGATGGTAGTCGACAAGAAAATGGACATTTTTAGACCTTAGCTTTCTAATAGAAATGGGAACAAATAGCGATTTGATCCTAAAAAGCTCTTTTTCGTAAGAAAGTTAACAAAAGGAATTGTGTGAATTCTGAGAAGTAGACGAGGCTAAAAATTGTGAAAGAATTTAGGCACATCTAATTCAAAATTTTAAGATAATGGATGAAATAGTTCTAAGACCTTTATAACATAACCAAATAGAACATAGCAAGCCAACGCTTCCGTCAAAAATATATACGTCTTCCAAAATTCGCAAGACTTTACATAACTCCTACATTATGGTCTTTTATTCTAGTTAACTTCCTCTTAATAGCTTGTTTGGAGGTTCATTTCAGGGTGGTTATCCAACTAAGTGTCTATCGCACAAAAGTCAATATTCTATTTTTTATCATTTAAAATCACTCAACTTCTATTTCCTCACTAAAAAATCATTCTAACTCATATCCTATAAATATCCTACAAAAATATGACTTGGCATTAAATTTTTTAAAGAAATCTAATAATAATGCCACACCAGCTTAAATGACCATAACTAATTTGGCTCATTTCTCTTCAACCTGATTTGACCATACCCAAATGAGTTATTAATATTAGACCATCAAAAGGAGAAGACAAGAACAACTATTTTATGCTAAAAAAATTCTTCCTTTGTTACAAAATAATTTTAATACCACCAATCCCCCAAAATTCCATAAAAATGTGAATAGAACTAACTTTTGCAAGTTTTCGGATCATTTTATAATGTCAAATTGTTGCTTATTAAGCAACATCAATAAACAAAAATACTGCTCTGTAAGCTAAGCAATACCCACAACTAAAGTGCATAATGAAAGTTGCCAATACACACTGCAATCACATGCAACCTATAGCATTAATAGTTTGGAGAGAAGAAAGACACAACATAATACTTCATTGTTTGTATCTGTATAATCAAGACCCAAAAAGAAATTTAGAAACCCTAATTACTAGATTAAAATGCCTTATTCAAATAGTGGCCACACAGTATATTTTATTAGGTGGAGAAACGTTGTTAATCTTCACCTATTTGGATTATGGGTCAAGCCGAGTTGAGGGAGAAATGAGACTAAAATGGTTATGGTCATCTAAGCTGACGTTGCATTATTATTAGATATTTTAAATTTAATTTAATGTCATGTCAATTTTTTTATAGGATATTTTATAAGTTTTGAGCTAGAATGACTTTTAAGTGAGGAAGATGAAGTTGAATGGCTTTTAAGTAATAAAATATAGAATAGTGACTTGTGAAATAGATACTTAATTGGATGATCACCCGTGAAATTAACCCCATTATTTGGATTGTTATTATGTATCGTTACATAATGTATCGCATAGTATGGTATTGTATTATACTATATCGTTTTGATTTATGCAATGTTTGGATAGATTGTATTATTATGTCATGCACGCGCAATATGAAGAATAAACTTGTAATATTATAAAGAAAAAAATAAGATACAAGGTAATATTATTATATAAAAAGGTAAGGTAAATAATAAAATATAATTATTTAATAATAATAAAGGACAAGATGAGAGAAAAAATGAAATAACTGCACCAAATCAATCGTTTCATAAAGTAGTACTTTTAGTTGTTATGTAACTACAAATTTAATGATACAATACAATAAAATTTAAAGAAGAATCAAAACAAATATTGTATTTAAAGTAACAATATAATACAATAGATAACAACCATCCATTCGAGCGGCATATAACAAAACATGAAGTAACCAAATATTTAGAACATCCTAGCTAGCATCTAGATATAAATTTAATTGAAACTTAAAAAAAATAATCTAAAATTACGTTTGAAAAATAATTTTTGAAAGTTAAAGTTGTGTTTGAAGATGCATTTTCTTTGAAATTTTTTTCCAGAAAATTTTACCCAAAGAAATTCATAAACCACTCTCATAAACCGATTATATTCCATGAATAATGTTTTTTAAAAAAAGCAGCCAAAATCTATATACGGGAGCTAAATATGGCACAATGTGCCAATTATTCTTCTACATATGGAACAATACAGTTAACTCGAACAATAATGCAAAAAGTAATGACTAAAGCTACTTGCAGACAAAAAATTGCTGTAATAAATATATCTAATAAGACTACTGTAGGCAGTCGGAAGTTAAAATGTAACAATAGAAATGCAACGTTTCCAAGTTTTTAATAATAAAACTTTGCCTAATATCTTCATATTTTGTATATAAGACTTTTGACAGGGTCCGATATGTTCCAGCCTCGAGGGAAGTAAAACATTGTCACCATGGTACGAATGATGCACACCGGGATATACCTTGAATCTTGCTCAAGACCCAGTACATCTCAGCTGGATCATAGGGACGACGGTGACATTGTTATCATGTTTCTCGTGTCCATCAAAGGAAAAACTAAAATTTCTAACAAAACGATAGCTAACACTAGAGACACGTGTCGCGTTCTGGTGAATTAAAGAGCATGTCAGAGATGAATTTACCGGCGAAGAGCCGACCAGCCTGACGAAAGAGAGGCAGCGGGTTAGAAAGGTTTAGGGTTTGCAGTTGGTTTATGTGTAGCTTTTTTATAGTTATATGGGAAAGGATCTCCAACGTTGGATCAATTAAAATGAGTGGCTAAGATCTCTCCAGATATTAATTAAAGAGGGCCGGTGGGCTGCTGATGGGTGAAGTTGGTAAAAATTGGACAGGGCGCCCTATTTGGTTGCTCTCATTTAATCTATATCCATTTTTTTTAAAACTTTTAACTTGTACCTACTTTTTAAATAACTTCAGCCCCGTTCTCCTCCTTCCTTTTCTTCTTCTTCTTCTTTTTAAATTCCATTCCCATTTCCCACTCCGGAGGATTATCCTTCAAATTTCTTCAGTTTTTTTCAAGATTTTGACTTTCCTTCTACTGATAACAATACCATTATTAATGCAGTGTAATAGCTTGGCAGTTTTATATCGACGAAAGTGTTGGGTACTTCTAGCTCTATTTCTACTGTGTCTAATCCTGATGAGCAAGTGCAAGCAAATATATGTTTGTAATTTAATATTATAAGGAAACAATAAAATAGTTAATACAACATTTTGATATGCCTTGAGAGGAACATGGCTGCTGCAGAAACTTACAAATCCCTAAATACGGGTGCAAGTAGATAAATGATTTATTTTTCACATTCTTGATTTTGTCTTCACGCTGCATTATCATTACAAAAACAAAAACTTCAGCTCTAGAGCTGAAGTTCGCCAGTTATGCAAATAAAAATTTCAGCTCTAGAGCTGAAGTTCGCCAGTTACAAAACAAAAATTTCAGCTCTAGAACTGAACTTCAGGCCCGGCTACTAGAATGCTGAAGTTTTGCGTAATTGCCTTTGCTACTTCAGCCCTGTATGCTGAAGTTATGCGAAAAAGCGGGTACGCCTGCAATTTTTTTTTGCAAAGCGGACACAAGTTAAAACATGACACAAAAAACGGGTATAAATGCAAATGCCCGTTAAGTTGGCTTAGTAGAATTTTGCTAGTCTTGTGGGCTTTTAATTCAAACAAACCAGAAAAATGTCTAGCCCAAAATCAATTGGGCAAAGATTACTTTTAGCCCAAAACTAGTGGAGCTATTGGTCTGAGCATGAGAAGGAGTATTCGATGAAAATAGTACGGACTAGCCAATTTTTAGATTGATAATCGAAAAATACTGGTCAGTATTTGCAATGTTATTGAAAAGTAGCTATTGTTTTGCTGAAACACAAAAAGTTTCAGCATGATATGTGAGATTATGAAGCTCCTGCGTATAAACTTCCAGCGATTATGTTAAAACTCTAACACACGAAAAGTTCCAGTATAATATGCTGGATTATGGAGTTCCTACATAAACTTCTAGCATGTTATGTTGGAACTCCAACACATTATGAAATTTCAACACGTGCTGGAAGCTCATATGCAAAAAATTCGAACTTCAGCACATTATGCTGGAATATATCCCCATATTTAAGGGTGTTTTTGTTCAAATTTTATCTTTACATGAAAAAGTAACTAAATTTTGATTAATTTTAAAATTGTGACTATATGTTTTAATTACTAATTATAAATCTGGCTATTTTTTTTTTCCTGAATATTCACAGCGTACTTACTTTGAGACGAATGATGTTCAACGAAAAGATTAATTAGTGACTTACATACTAAGAAAACAGAGAAGATCAAATGGGTCATGAGAGCTCCAATGTCAATATAAAGAGAGCTCTGTCGGACAGTTAATGTTTTTTTTTAGTTTTTTTTAGAAGAATTTTGAGAAACCAATATTGTTTAGTGGCTGTTAATTTCCTATAGCTACCATATACATAATTACTTCCTGTAGCTACTATTCAATTGTTATGGTAGTGTATTCGCTGTATTCGCCCTACTGTATTCATGAATACAGCAGCAAAAAACGTCTAAATATCAGGGTAGTCCAGTTGTACACATATGTATTCATGAATACAACAGCAAAAAGCGTCTAAAATCAAGGCAGTCCAGTTGTACGTGCATGTATTCACATGTATTCGCGCTGTTGTATTCATGAATATAGTAGTAAAAAGCGCCTAAAATCATGCAGTCCAGTTGTACGCGCATGTATTCACATGTATTCGTGCTACTGTATTCATGAATACAATAGTAAAAAAATGCCTAAAATAAGGGCAGTCCAGCTATACGCGCATGTATTCACATGTATTCATGCCATGTATTCATGAATACAGCATCAAAAAGCACCTAAAATCAGGCAGTTCAGCTGTACGCACATGTATTCACGCCATCTATTCATGAATACAGCATCAAAAAGCACCTAAAGTCAGGCAGTCTAGCTGTACGCGCATGTACTCACATGTATTCGCGACATGTCTTCATGAATACAACGTCAAAAAGCGCCTAAAATCAGGGTAGTCCAGCTGTATGCGCATGTATTCACATGTATCTGCGCTGCTGTATTCATGAATACAGCAGTAAAAAGCTCCTAAAATCATGGCAGTCCAGTTGTACGCATATGCATTCACATGTATTCACGTCATGTATTCATGAATACAGTAACGACAATCACCTTAAAAATAAGTATGTCCAGCTGTCTAAGAGAGAGGAAAAACATAAATAGCGTATTTCATTCCTTATATCATGCCTCAATTGTAGTATATAGCATAAATACTTATTTTTCTATAAAATATAAAAGGTAGTTGTAGAAAACAATATTTTAAAATGATTTTAATTTAAAATAAATAAGGTGTATACCTTTGCTATTGAAGGTAAAATTTTCTTCTTTTTAATAGAATTTTTCTTAATAGATTAGTTAATGCATGAAAAAGAAAATTGCAGATTGGGCCATCTGTACTCTTTGCAGGTTGGACTTTCGTCCCATGTAACGTATATTAGGCTGGCCCGAGTTAAAATTCCATTGGTGCTAGGTCTAACAGAATTTTGTAGTGAAATGGCGTGGGCTAACAAGTTAGTTACGTTTGTATTCCAGCATATTAAAAAATGAGCAAACTTCATTTGTAGCTACTAGGGCCAAACTTTCACAAAATAACCCCTTATAAGTAATAGTCTCAAAACAATAACATAGGTTAGCAACTGAAAAAGCTGAAACTATACGCTCAACGCAAACGAAAAGGAAAGCAGTCCTAATCGATTTTATATCCTAAATTCAAGCGTTCAGTATGGGATCTTCAACCTCCAAACATTATAAAAGTCGCCCAATTATTCACATTGTGAAAAATAAATTCTAGGGTTTCTGAAGATTAAATACAGAGAAGAGCTCCCAAAATTCACGCTGAAATTCAAAGTTTTTGCACAATTGCTGCCTACAATCAGCTTAATAGAGTTGAGATTTCGTTCTTAAATTGTGAAATTGATACAAAATTGACAAAATCAACTAATGTCTATGGAGATTGTGAATGTTGGAACCACCGTTCCAACTTTGATTCCGATTTTACTTTAATACAGTGGTGAATGGGTAAGTGAGAGTAAATTTGTTAATTTTCTTGTTATTGGCGTGTTGATCAATTCAGACTGTAGCTATGATTATTTTGTTGATGAGATATACAAGCAATTGGGTAGAGATTCAATTACGAGTGCAATGGAGATAAAATATACAGGAACGATGGCTATATAACAATTCCAATATACAATGATATGAGTGTGTGCTTGTATATGGAGATGAAAAAGAAAAACCTAGATATCACTGAATATCCATTATGTATAACATTGAAAACTGTGTATTCAAGTGTTGAATGCTCATATTCAAGTTCATACTTGGGTGGCAACTTACTCGGAACAACTTCAGTTGGAAACTTACTCGCAACAAC